>NC_067293.1:15583214-16203571 GCF_020740795.1 Apus apus | reverse complement strand
TGCCTGCATATCGGACAGGTCATGAGCCTTCTAAAAAAGTTTAGGTAGAGTTGTGTTCAGTAAGATAAATTTAAATAAAGCAACTGTTGAGTAAAAAGTGGCATACTATGCATACCCATGTGCATAAGCACACGCTTATTACCTTTTTAAATTTCATTACTTATTGTATAGGGTTTTTTTGTCTACTAAGGCAGAAATGAAATAATTATTTTGGCTATTATGATATTTGGAGAGAGAAACCAAAAGAAATAAAAGCCTCCCTTAAGGGCAGTAAATACAGGGTTAAGATCATGTTCATTATCTTTCCCTTACTGTGCCTTTTCTCCCATTCCTAGTTACTCCTAGTACAGTTAGAAGCTAACAATTCAAACCAGTGAATTTTATAAAAGTGTCTTCTTTCCAGAAAAATGAAATAAAAAATTAATTATCCAAATTCTAGAAAGCAACAGGTGAAACAGTTGAAGGCACATCGTGCCAGAGAATACCCCCAAGCATTTATTCAGTCTTTCAAGATTTTTTTTTTGAGTGCTTGGAGTTTCATACCTTAGCCTGCTTTATTTTTAATTCTGTCTATGAAGTTGGGTATCATTGCACATCTGAACAAAATTATGTCTTTCTCCTTACTGAGAGTTTTTTGTTAGGTTAATAACAACTGTTATGTTTAACACATTTTCATTTTTTAATATACAAACAGCATTAATTGGGAGGAAAATGGACTGAGATTCTGGAATATCAATGAGATTTTTAAGAACTGTATCTTTAGATTTAGCAGGGGAAATGGCATTTTTAATGAGCTAACGCCTTGAATAAGTTTCTGCCACTATGAGGTAGAAATGGTACAGAAACAGAGATGATGAAAGTCTACAGTGAACTGGCAGTAATCTGGAACTTCTGTGGAACAAAAATCATTTCCCTGAGGAAGGGGAACATGCAAAACCACTTAATTTTTAATCTTCCTTTTAATATTTAAAATCAAGACTGTCTCAGCCACGTTTAATGAGACGGGGCCTAATACAATTTAAGTACAATATTAGCTTAAGACAACAAACTTGGCTAGTTAAATGATTGGCTCATAACTAGTCTATATTTATTCTCTTCACATACAAGAAGTCACATACAAAGGGACAAGATGACCTTTTCAGGTAACTAAGGTAGTACACTTTCATTGCACAGACATGTACAAAATTACAGCCACAGTTTTGTAAATTACTGTGTGAAATCTAATTGATAAAGACTACCTTTTGCTGCTTTAACAAATGAAAACATTACGCAACTGGAGAGGGACTCTGCCCAACTTTGACAACGGTAGAGAAAGAAAAGGACTTTTATCTCCCTCTTCCACAGTTGTGTAAAAGGTCAATGTTGTTACGACCACTAGGCTACCCAAGGGGGGGATGAGCTAAAAAAGAACTGCAATCACACTTTCAGCTCTACCCATTTTCTGAGACCAGAGGAGTCCATAAAGCTATTTTCCAAACTATTTCTATGAATACTACTGTATTAGATGCTCCCAGTCTTTTCAGTGCATAAAAGAAGGCAAGCAGGGAGATATGGACACAGAAATGGGTACCAGTTTGTGCAACATATTTCACTCATTTCAGCACACACAAGAAACTCAGCTCAAAGTACAAGACTCCTAGAAGAACTGTAAAACATTTAGAACCAATTTATCAATAACATTCAGACAGACATAGAAGAAATAAGTCTTCTAGTACATATGCAAAAAAAGTGACACAATTACATTAAGTACTTGCAATTATTATTCAGAAGCAGCTTTTCTAGAGTAGAAATTTCAATCAAAGTTCTCTTCTTTGGCTGTCATCTTGGAAATACATTTAAAATTTATTTGCATTTACCTGGTGCTGGAAAGGCTGAGAATATAAATATTTGTTTTAAAGATGATGCATATTAATAGATATTTAACTTAAACCAACAAACACTCAAATGATAGACATGCTTTGATTTAAAGCAATACCATAAATAATCACCAAGACCAAGAATGAGGAACCTGTGTTTTCCTAGCAGTGTGACTAAAACTTTAAGACAAAAATATTGTGTTGCATTTAACTGCAACTCAGAGTATAGTCACACTTACCTTAGACTCACGTGTTAAAATCCCAATTTATCTAGAAAAAGTCCTTTGCAAACCAAATGTCAAACTAAAACACAGAAGGACTAGAATTCCCTTTTTCACCATATGAATTGAGAATGGAGTCTGTGATTTAAGGATGTCTTGCTTGCATGATGCTTTCATATGTTAATGTGAAATCTCTGGTGCATAAAATACTCATGTCTTCTGATATAAAAAAGTACCACAGTAATAACTAACACTTAGTTTTGCCTTATTTTTTATATTGTTTAAGGTGTGGAGTGGATGTGCTGTTGTATAGAAATTCCAGCATCATTCTGTTTTGTACACTGTCACAAGTTTTCTGGAATACTATCAGCAGGTATAAAAAGGGACAGTTTGTGTTCACATATCTGTCACATATTTCACTAGGAAGCTGACAAAGATTTTCCTTCAGACCTTTCTAAGGCACTTGAACACATGGCAGGGCCTAGTATTTTAAGCTCCCTGGAAGATTTTGCTTACCATGTGAGTTAATTGACTATCTTTGACACCTAATGACTTAAGTAATTATCCCAGACTTCAACCACCCAGCAGAGGCACAGCCAAGGTGTATGGGCCAAGGCTAAGGATGCTAGGAATCTGAAGTACCATGGAATAAGGCACTGTAAATTCAGCTAGTGCCTGAAAGCATCACTGATTTTTCTTAATGTCTTTGACTGCCCTAGTTGTTGGTTGTTGTTTTTTTTATTATTATTATTGTTTTTGTATTTTAAAACCTCCACCATTACTATGCTTTTTTAAAAAAATCACAACAACAAATACTTAGTATTCCAGTAAGCCAGGTGAATACAAACCTTGCGTTGTTATTCATTTATCATCTGCCAATGAAGAGGAAAAAAAATAAGGTCAAATCAGAAAATCCTTCTTGCCCTTTTTGAAGACTAGAGTGATATTGGCCTTCCTCCAGTCCTCAGGCACCTCTCCTTTTCTCCATGACCTTTCAAAGATGACGGAGAGTGGCCCAACAACAAATTCTGCCAGTTCTTTCAGCACTCATGAGTGCATCCCATCAGGGCCCATGGACTTCTGGATGTCCAGTTTGGCCAATCAGTCTCTAATCCATAATAATGCACAAGACTTGGTGCTCAGCAACAGACCTCATATATGAATGACCCACGCCTTTCTATTTGTTTAATGTTACGGAGCAGAGTGAGAAAAAGAACTAAATTATTTTAAATATATATATTTCACAGTGTTTTTTGGGGTAATTCTGTGCTAGCAAAGGAGAATGTGTACAATAGTTTGGATGTCCTAACACATTAAGTTCATCTTGCTGTACTTTACTGTTGAAATGAAAATTACCAATTTATTATTTTTTTCTGTATCAGTTTAAAGCATCAAATTAATTACACTGTACATTGATTTTTTTTTTCCAGACATAATTATTAACCCTTGAAAAGTCTTCTAATAATCAATTTATACTTAATTAAGCCCTCTCTGACATGCCCTCTAGTATTACAGCAGACCCACTTTTAAAAAGCTACTTCCTATACGTGTGGATATCTCAACTTCTTGTTATTAGAAAAATTACACTGTTGTTTTTTTTTCCAGACTGCACCACCCACATCCATAGGTCTCCTTCACCAAATTATTGCATTGTTTGAGGGATGAACTGCAGCCTCAGCTAATTCCAGTGCCCAGCAATGTGCCAGGAAACAAGCAGTTACCAGATGCAGCACAGCAGCCCTGGGATTGGCAGCCAATGCTGTCATAGGCCCCAGCTCAGGAACAGCCAACACCAAGGTGGCTCTTGAAGGCAGGCCACCCTGAGTGACTTTGTATGCTTTCACTTCTATTTTAAAATAACATTTCTTTGGCTTTAATGATAAAATCCAGGGATCACAGTAAATACAAGTCTGTTATCCTTAATCTTTTAAGTCAACTATTATGTTATTCAGAAAACACTTTCAATGGAATTCAAAGCAACCTTTAAATACAGTAAGCTCTGGTTGTAAACAGATCTGTTAGCTTCTTTGTTTGATTTTGCCTTTTGTTAAGATTAAACAGAAAATGCAATTTTCCACTATACAAGGCAAGCAATGGACTCCCATGAGAAAACAGGGGAGAAGACAATGCCACTTTCTCTCATTAAGCTTGACAAAGTTTGGGTTTTTTACTTTTACATGAGGTAGTATTATTTTTTCATTAAATAGTGTCTGTTTAAAACTGACTCTCAATTTCTTTGAGGAACAAAATGGCTTTTAATGTGATTGATTGTTATAGATTCTTAAAACTCTATCAGTACATTTCACTGTAACACAGACTGAGATTCCTCAAGGGCTAGGAGGGTTCTGTTTTACTAAGCTTAATGGTCCAGATGGGGAGATGCTAATGCAACAGTCTGTGTACAAGTGACACCTTTTTCTAACTGGTGTTCATATCACATGCTCTTTACCCTGCAGCAGGGTGATGAAGATCAGAATAAGAAATAAAACCACGATGGTGACACAAGACATAGTGGGCACTCTCCACACGCTACGTTAACACAGCTCTTGATTTTTAGCATCTGTCACTTCTTGTAGTTCAGACAGATTTTAACAAGACAATTGTGGTTCAAGTCTTTTTACCTTGTACTAGCTTCATCAGAGATTGCACTTCAGCCAAGTATTACACTGTATAATATTTAGAATATATAAACTATGTACAACTATAATAACATATATAACTACCCATTGATAAATAACAAATTAACTTGAAATTACATGCATGAGAAGAGTCTGTCCTTACAACAAATATAAAGAAACCATTCAACTAGGATGAAATGCAGCAGTGATGTGAGTGAGTCTGGTTTTCTCTGTGACCAGGTCTCCTCCCTCTCCATGCTGGACAAAAAAAATCTCTGAGGTGGCTACATTTCCTTGCTTCTACTTCAAGCCTCAACTCAGAAAACTGCAGGGCAGTGGAGAGCATGGGAATGCAATTAAGAGTCTCTGTACCAGTAAGAGAAAAGGCTGGAGAAATGGCAGGAGAGTGGAAACAATATTGACTGGATGTTTTCAACAACCATATGGCCTCAGCACCCTGCACAGGAGCTGCCATCAATTACTAGAGCCTGAAGGCTGGAACAGCTTTGTGATCTGCATCCCACTCACAAAAAAACCTTCTGTAGGATGGAAGCTGAGTTCTATTTACACGCATTTTCCCCCCAACACACTGCTATTAATTCCACAGGTAGATCAGGAAACAGTGTAAGCTAATCTCCCACTCACACATGTTAATGTTAATGCAAACTATTCTGCATTCAGAGAGGATGGGATCTATACTGCTAGAGTTCTTTCTGCCCTGTAGGAGTGTGTACTAGTATTTTCTACTTTCATATAACACTGAAAGGAGAAGCATACCTCATCACTTTCCACTTTAAGAGTTACTTGATATTATATTACTAGTACTTTCAGTATTTGAAAATGTAGGCTACTTAACAAAACTGGTATTTATGAAAACGTTAAATAAGTCTTCTCAAAACACATTTATGAATTAATTGTCAGTATGTTTTGTAAGAATGACATCACAAATGATGTCCAAATGGCTTTTTTGAAGATTATGAGAATCACTAAAACAGATGTAACTAAATTAACATGATTACTATGCTTGTGCTTATCATTAATTAGCCTGTGTAGTACTGGGGAGCCCAAAGAAACTGTTATTGAAGAAAAGTAAGATTTCCACCTATAAAGAGAACTCAAGTCACTTGGAAAATCCTCTCACAAGTGTCTTTTTTGCTTTCTGAAAAATTTCTCAAAGGGTCATAAGCCTTGTATGTCAAAAGTGGCTCCTGGCTGCAGACTGGCAATGAGGAATATCAGGGCTGCCCCTCCCAAACCCAAGAGCTGCTAATGCCTTCGGACACCTCCTGAACCAGGCTGCTCCCTACACTCCCTTCACACAGCACGTGGCACTCTACATGACCAGCAGCACAGCCCTATCAGGTTTTCCTCCTCACTTATCCCCAGTTTATTTCCCAGTGACACTGAGACACTTCTGGTGACACTCTTATTGCCATTTACTTCAACTATTTCTTGCCTTCTGTTGCTGAGGAAGTGACAACTCCAGCTAAATGTAATGTCATTGCACTTGGCACTGCAGTTAAACACACACAAAAAAAGCAAGGTGGCCACATAAACATGTTCTTTTTTTTGGAAATAATAGTGGAAAATGGAGCATCCCACATAATCTCTACAGAACTTGACCCACAAATTTAAAATGGCATTATTGATGCCAATATCCAATTCTAAGGATACCATTTTAAGAGCTGAGGTAGGTACAGTACCTAAGTCATTTGTATAAACCAGCAAATTACACCTTTCTATACTCATGTAACAATTCAAATTTTTAAGAGACAAACTCCAAATATATTGCGGAGTCCTACATGTTCAGTAATTGTTGTAATTTGATTAAGAGGAATAAAATAACCAAACCAGATAGCCTGTATTTAATTTCATCCATCTGATAGGCATCACAGTTCAAAAAGTAAAATTATTTATCATGGCTTTCCAGCCATATATTTTACTTCATACTTTTAATTCACAAACTTTACACTGTAATTTTATGGCAGTCATCTACTGATTAGCATTGTCTTGATAAATTGTACACGTAATCGCCTTTGGCAAAAGTGATATTTGCAATAACTTACTCACCAGCTCTCCCTTCGCAGGTAACTTCTACACACTGGTCTCCAGAAAGAGCTTGTTTGCAACTTAGGATTTATCTAATAACAGCTTTCCTTGAACCTGTGAAGAAAAAATTCATATATCTGGATGTTTTTGACAAAATTTGTTTTAGAATTATTTCCTTGGAAAAATTAGTTTGGGCCATATTAAATTTTATACCAAGACCCTCCCTCCCTGTACGACTGTATTTATTTTAAAAACAACAACAAGAAAAAACCCACAACAGACTGTGGTAAAATGCAAGAGTAGTGCCTTTTACTTCAGTTTAATCTGAAATCTGTTCTTTTTGAAACTGCCTATAAAATTTAATTTGCAAAGTTTAACTTAGGTCTACAAATTTTAAAGCAGTCTAAAGAATTTTATACCAGATATATAATTTTCTATTACATTGCATAGGTTTTTGAAGTTTTATAGATTCTTACTCAAACTTTAGAGAAGACCGTTACAAAACTGTCAAAGGGTTTTTACATTAAAAATGAGATCATAGAAATTAAACTTCAGTGCTGTGGTTTTTTTCTTCAAAGACTTTCTCTTGAATATCATTTGAACATGTGCTAGTCCATTCCAACATAAATTCTCTTCTCATGGAGTATAAGAAAAATCTAAGGCAAACACTTTGCAGCACAGATTTGTTTTTATTTTGGTCATTGTGGTTTTTTCCCAGCTACAAGTATGATCAAGGTCATTTGGGGTAAATACTGGCTAGATGGTTACACAAGTAGCTGAATGCTGTTACAATGGAAAAGAGTTTGTTACTACAAAGTCATAGTAAATGGAACTAAACTTATAACTGAGATGACTTATGTTGTTGTAATAGCTGGAATGAAAGAAAATTACTGTAGCACATTTGCAACACAAAAACACATTTTACAGTGAACAAAACATTGATGATGACATTTTTCAGACAGTAATTTAGTGTCCTCTTTCATGGCAGTTATGTTACTGACAATCATTTTTTAAAATAGGTAATATTTGGGGAATAAACACAATGCCACACTTTCCAAACAGAGCAGAAAGAATAAAAACAAATACAGTGCAACATCCAGAAAATCTGCACCAAGGTCATGTAAGCACATGTCAGTATTATATCTTTTCTTTTTCTTTTTTCTTTTTTTTTTTTTTTTTTTTTGTGACTGGAACAGCTTTAATCCTTGCTAAGGCACTAAATATTATCAGACAATTTTGCAGACCATTGCTATATCATTTAGTGTACAAGTATCTACCAAAAAACTCTTTCATCAGCCTAAGTTCTTTTTCTGCACCCTAATTCTATAAAGAAAATCAGAAGGTTGCACTTTATCTATTCTAATCCCAGTCATTTTAACAACCATCTGTCCTGCATGGTTTTACTAGCGTAACAGCCAGCCACATGCAGTGACTTTTTCAAATGTCCAGTAAAAATTAAAGCATTTACACTCCAAAATGTGTTTCAGAATACTGTAAAATCCTGTGAAGAACAAATATTCCTGAAGTAAATAATTGTTGAAATTTCACAGGGAGGAAGATGAATATACTTCTACTGAAAAAAGCAAACAACACTGTAACCACCCTCACTCTCCTCAAATTCAGTGATGATTTAGTACAGCTGGAAAAAATACGCACGTCACTTGCTTTTTCAGTTAGAACAGTTAATTGAAAGACAGCCTAATTAAATAAATATTAAATGCAGGCTTCTGTTTTATTTTAGGCTAACATGTCTGTCAGACACATCAGGTATCTGCAGCAACACATACAAACCAAGACAAAAATACATGCAAACACCTACATGTATGTGTGCATGTTAAGAGTATACATAGGTAGACGTATGTTAGGGTAAGTTCTAAGGGTGACTCCAGAATATTGTAGCTACAGGTGTTTAAACAAATAGTGTCAAGCCTGATGAGCCTTAGAATTAAACAACCAATTTTCTATATTGTAGGAAATAGCTGCTGGATAACAGTAACACACAATTTTAAAAGAAAAAAAAAAACAACCAACCATGCTGTAGTTAAAGTATTACAAAAAATATTTTGCAGCTTGCAACAGACCTTTGTTTTAATGTTCTTCTCTGCTGCACTCATTGCTCCTGTCTTTATCTAACTGAATCTTTTCTCTCCTTCCATGCAAGAAAGACAGTACTCCTTTATTTCTTCTCAAGTTCTGGCAAAAATTCCATTATATTTATTCATTAGTTAGGCTACCTGGTGCTGTACTAAACCAGCTGATTGGATGAACACAACTAATACTTATGCTTCTGAGAACAGAATGCATAGTTTTCCTAAAATTATATTTCTTGCTGATTGCAGATTAAAATCAAATGCAGGGCTGTTGGCTTCCTCAAAAAAAGAGGAACAGAGGGAAAAAAACCGAAACATCTTTTTGGGATTCATAGAAGGAAACCAGAGAGAAAAGAAAACCTACATCTCATTAAGACCCGCTATCATAATCAGGCAGCAAAAAAACCATGCCAAGCATCCTAACAATTTTAATTTAGGGTGAGTGGCAGTCATACTTCAAACTTCTTGCAGCAAGTAGATGAGTCTAGAAAGTTAGGCTGTTTGAAAATCTAATCTTGCGTCAGTTGACTTCAGCCATTAGAAATACATTAAATGTGGCCAGACATGATGGCCCTGTGGGATGTGGCTACTCTGCAATGCAGTTCAGCTGTGCCCAGACAAGACAACTTCCTCTCATCCCCAATAATCTCTTCACCTTCAAAGCTGATCTCAAGATTTCAAATCCCAAAATCAACAAAGCAAACAAAAATTGGAGCTTAGGAGAGGGTATCTCTTGGTCACTAATATCACACATTTATTTAGTAGAAGCCAGCAAGGTCCAGAGAGGATACGAGAGGAACAGGTGCAGCTATTAACTTCTGATCAAATCATTCAAGGGAATGAGACATGAAGGATAAGGGAGAAGATACATTACATAAGATACCTTGTACAACTTTCAGAAAAAGCAATGATCACAAATTCTAAAGTTATCTGTAACTAGCAAACCTGAAGTGCATTTTCTTTCACAACAAATGAGAGGGCTCAAAACCACTCTTTTGCACTTTTTTTAGCACTAAACTCATTATTTGGAAGGAACAGCAACTTCTAAGCCTGTGAACATGAATATGCTGGGTGATGCAGGGACCCTGCATAACTAAATAGTAGAGAAGGAGATTTCATCTTGGATATTTCAAAATTATCTGCAGGCCAATTAATGGGTCTGTTGATCTTAAATATACACTGTTCAACCAGTACTAAAAAGTCTCCAATGAACAGTATGTGGGAGATACAATTTTAATTTTTCTTTTATTCTTTTTTCTCCTTATCTACAATATACTTCCAGAACAGCTAAGACCCTCTCTGTGATTTGAACCTGTCATTCCTTTACAGCTTATAAGCTAACTTCCCATGGTAAACCATGAAGTGAAGGTTACTGAAAGTGTGCAAAGGCACTTGGATGTGGTATTTGGAGCCTTGGTACTCCTTCAAGAATCAAAGACTGAAAGGCAGTCAGTGTATGCTACCTAGAATTACCATAAATTACAAATCTAGTAATAAGTTGCCACATAGCAACACATTCATTTTTGTTAATAAGAAGTTTTCAGAAGGAACCAGAATTATACTGAGGTGCATCCAAATGTACCACTGGAGAATAACAGACCTCCCCCTCACTACATACAAGGCCATTTGTCACATAATTACCTTGTTATTCTCAGGTAATTTTACTGCAGAAGCAGCATATCATCCAATAGGTGTTCATTTGTTTTTGTCTGCGGTGTCAATACTAGGAAATAGACATTGCAAATTGTCTAAATGTTCTGACAGAAAGCAATGGCAGGATAGATGTTTAGAAGAGGTTTTAAAATTACAGGAGCTCCCTTCAAAAGAGAAACAGCAATGCTCAGTTTTTAATTATTTTATGTGGCAAGCTGTTAATATTGTTACAGGGGGAGCCAACATAGTGTTGGCTATGTATCTTTGGAAAACAATCTGGCATGATTCTGTGATTTCATTTGAGACTAATGCTAATTGAAAAACATGAAGAGAAGAAATAAACACAATAATATGAAGAAAAATCTACTTACCTTTGGGCTAGGAGCTCATATATTGCAAAACCTGAGTATCTAAAAATCCACGGCTGCCATCATACATCTGCTCAGCTTAAAACGTGGAAAGGAGTCAGCTATTTAAGCCTAACATATACTTATGTAGTACCCCCACCACAACTGGTACTAATTAACCTTGCAAAGAAGTAGAAGGTATTAACTCAAGTGGACTGCCATGCTAAAAAACTCTGCAGCTTCTCTGTTAGTATAGTTACACCCTTAATTGCCCCTGTAAGCCCTAACTGGAGGTACAGGCTGAATATTCGAGGGAGAAACACCAGCTTCCGTCTCCATTCTGAAACGCTACTCTCAGCACGACTTTGAAGCAGATTATTACATATATTTGTTCTATTACTGAGGAGATGGTTTCTCAATACTGAAAAGCCTTTTTTCCACTAAGAGAATCTAAAAACATTTAGAAACACCACCACCAACTCAGAGGTTTCTCATGTCTTCCAAATATGTAACTGGCCACTGGCTTGTGGTATATTTTTATAAGCGGTGCATTAGCTGGGGCGACAGGGGGAAATACACTCTTTAATATACTTTCTCTTTTGTCCTGGGAGGAAGCAGCTGAAAAGCAAAAACCCCACCATTATCAGATCTTTGTCCCTCACCCTCTCCTCCTGATGGCACAAGTTTTGCTGCCTCTGCAACATCTTTCAAGAACTACCAGAAAGAACGTGAGCAAATCTCCAGACTCATCTCCACGCTCTGAAGAGATAATACGATCCCTCCTCTCCTGCTTCCATGAAAACAATTTTACCTTGTGCCCTAAAATGCTGAGTCTAATAATAAGAGATGACAGATTTGTCAAGTGTCCATCTGCAGCTCAGCCCTGTGCACCTGTACACAGCCCGATCTGACCAACACTCTCTGCTGCAAAGCTGTGGCACACTCTGTACTACAACTATCATCACATGAAGATTTCAACACACGTTTCTCTTAAAACCTTGGACGCCACACTGTTTTTCACCAGCCCAATTAATACCTGTTGTCAAACACAGCAGTAGAAATTACCCGAGAAGCTTTTGCCACAGTGGGTGCAGACGCCCGGGCGTGGCAGCAGCCAGGGGTTGCAGCACAGGCTCTGTGAGGAGAGCCGAGCTGCCTCCGGCCGGTTCCCGCCGGTTCCCGCCGGTTCCTGCCGGCTCTGTCACGGACCCAGCACAGGGCACAGCTGAGCTCGGGTCCAAAGCTGGTGCTCTGGGGGAAAGGTGGTTTAGTTTTTGTCTTTGTTTCTCACTAATTGGTAATAATTTACATCGGTTTCCTGTAAGCTGAGTTTGTTTTGCACTTGACGGTGACTGGTAAAAGACCTCCCTGACTTTATCTCAAGCCACAAGTTTTTTTGTTGGTTTTTTTTTTCATCTTATCTTCCCCCCTGTCCTGTTGAGGAGGGGGAGTGAGAAAGAACCCACTACAAAAAGACAGAAAAGCTATTAGAAATCAAAAGAATACTGCACTGTTTCATTGAGTTTTCTGGAACAACAGAAATTCACATTTCATCTCTCTTCTCAGCTACCCTTGCTTTTTTCTCCACTGCCCGAGGAGGATGCTGCTGCCACAAAAGCCTTTCTGCTGAATTATGGGAGAGACATTTTTCTCATTCCTATTTGGCTGATTTTTCTCTTTTCTCCCTTCTCTTTTTTTTTTCTTTTTTCCTTCCAATTTTATGACAGAAATCCTCCCTCAGATTCCTCGTTTATTTTTAACCATCTATCTTCTGATTGTTCCTTTTGTTCAATCTGTTTCATTCTCATCTTCTAACCTCAATTTTTACAGGAATAGAAAAAAAAAAACTTTAAAAATTACTTCAACCAACTTAGAAGTTAGGCTTGCTTTGAGCAGGGTATTAGACTAGATAACCTCCAGAGAGTTCTTCTTAACCTGAATTATTCTCTATGATACACATATATATGTACTTATGCATATAGAGCTTATTTTTGTCTAGAGCACATATTCCACCTCACACTGCAAACTAAATGGCATCCAAATTTCTGCTGGCCCACACAATAACCTTGAATTGTTAGTGTCTGTTGCCCACTCCCAAGCAAGATGCTCTTATTCAGGATTATTAGAATCAGTAACGGCCTTTGCTCCTGCATGGATTTGTAGTGTTTGCAAGTATAACTTGTGCAGCATTGAGATAGACAGAGTAAACAAGGCTATAACAAAGGAGCAATATCAATGAGTTCTGGTTGTCAATGTCAAGCTTCAAAAGAGAAATTTCAGTGCTATGAAGATGAAAATCTGAACAACTGGGACTCAGGAGAGTTTCTCATTAGACTAGGAAAAAGTTCAAAGATGTGAAAACTTACTTATAATGGCTATGCTCTTTGCTATTTGTTTTCATGTACTAAGTTCCTTAAGACAGTGGAAAACTAATTGCTTACTAAAATAAATAAGCATTGTGTGGCATGTTTGAGGATTCACCAAGATTTGCTCAAGAGACAGGGAGAAAAAACATTGTACCTTCAGGATATAGCATGAGAGTTAGAGTCTGTCATAATGATAAAAGCTGCTAACCTTGCTATCAGTCTATGTCTTGCTTGAAGTGGCTTTGGAGTCAAATTCAGTGGAAACCAGTAAGATTAATTCTAGTATGCACAGTTCATTATGTCTCACAGAAAGCACTATCAATAGAGTTTAATAACTGGCTACTAACTGTTTAATTGTGATGTCTCCAATAATAATTATTGAATAGGTAAAAAAAATAAATACATCTTATATAAGGCTACTGCACAACACATACAGTAACTAAGTGCCAGCTGATACTTTGCCAATTTGATTTATTAAGAGTTATGTATACACAAGTGGCAGCTAATGTGCTGGCTGCTTTCCTGCTATGCCTGTTCTATCCTAGTCCCTCCCCTTCAGTGCTAATCAGTGAGCAGAGCATAACAAGGAGATAATTACACATCGCTGTTATTTGTGCCAAGAGATTTTATGTAAATATTTTAAATACATTCAGGTTTTCTGGCTTTTGCCTGGCTACAAGTTGCATTTTAACGCAGAAGTTTGGAAAGGCGTCCTCTTACGCTTTGTTGTTCAATATTAACTTTTTCAGGCCATGTTTGAAATTATAATAAAACGTGTTTAAATCATATAGGAAAATCTCCTTTCTAGGCAGCAAAGTAGTGAAGATGCAATAGCTAAAATTACTTTTTATAGAGTATCTGAAAGCGAATTAAGATACTACATTTTTGGAGGCCAAAATTTGCTCCACTATTCTGTTATTTAAATTAAGGTGTATGTGAACTACTGTTTTTTCATTTTGTAAATAACCATATGAAATTTGAGTTTTTAATTCTCAATTCAAAAAAGCTCACAAACTCTGAAAATAATGTCAAATTTTCTCAACGTTAGTGCTATGAAAAACTGTCAGAAAATTATCATGTACCATAGAAAATATGGATAAATATGTCAATGAGCTTAGCCAGCATAAAGTTCATTCGGAGAAGAAGCAATTAACAAAAAAAAAAAAAAAAAACAACAAAAAAAACAAGCATAAACGAGACACTACAGAGTCAGGCTATTACTAGCAAAACTTGTTTCCTTTCTTCCTCATTTGAATGTTAAAAATAAGGAAGCAAATTAGACTTCAACTTACAGCTTTTAAAGTTATGATAAAATTTAGTAACTGAAAAAAAGTATCTCAGAATAACTCATTCTAAGTTATGTCTATCATAAACAACAAACTCCCTTAGAAGCAAAGCTTTGTATAAAGTTATAAGACTGTTGCTATTTTGATGGGCTAGGTTTTTAATGAGCCAATGGCAGCTCACTGATAACAATTAGATGAGATCAAATTAAACCACACACTCTAAAAGAGCAATGGTGCTCCTGATAGCAGAGACTTAATCCTTGTGCTACCTAATTGGCCGCCTGTCTGGAGTTTACTTCACTGCAGGTTGAAATTTAGTATTAAATGTCCATCAATAACAGTGTGTAAGTAAAAATCATGTAAGCAAACTGACTTAATATCAAACTAATGAGATTTGAAACTCTGTTTAAGGAATTATACTTTAGCCTTATCAAATAAAGTGCTTAGAGGTGAGGGGGCTTCCCTGAATGTACTGGAGTATGAGATTTCAGTGGTAAATGAGAAGACCAAGACTAAATGTCAAACTAAATAATATCATAAAATCTTTATTTCTGATGCTTGCCAATTCAGAGTCACATACCCTCCTACAACAGGTTCAGTCAGCCAAATCTATGCTTCCAGCAATAGTAAAACCTCATTTATCAATGCTCTGACACTAATCTGAAATCCTAGCATACCAAAAAAGCTTAGTGCAATACTTAATCACAAAACAATTACCAAATTCCTAAAATCACAGCTAATAACAGGTTCTTATGGAAGCTATAAGGAAGTTTGAAAAACTTGAGATATAAAAACATACAAATATATGAATCACTGGAGAAATCTATCAATGCTCTGTCTGTAGCATGATATAAATTAAATTACTTAAATTACAACTAACATGAGTTATCACATCTGCCTGATTGTGACTGTAACTTTTCCCTAAACTTTTTCCTTTCTTTCTCTGTTTGTAAAGCAACACAGTTCCTGGATATTTTTGGAGGTTTACTAACTCTAGAAAATAATTGTTTTTTTAAAAGATGTGACCATCTTTCCAAACAGTCAGGGTAGAATTTCTGTAACAGGGACCTTTTAGCCATTTTCCAATTTTCTATTAAAAATCCACAAATGGTATCTAATAACAAATCAGAAATAGAATGATGTCTATACTACTGCATGCCGACAGCTACAACTCTACTTCTCAATAATTTTTCAGGCCTTCTCACACTTCAGCTTTCTTCTACGCAAAGGTCCTACACGGGACATTTTTAAGGATTAACCCTGGATAAGATGGCCTTTAGAAATAAACATTTTCAAGATGATCAGTATATGTGGAGAGGATGAAGAAGAAAGGAAGGCAAAACACAACTTTCAGATTACCTTTAAAAATCCTCAGGAAGTCTGGAAGGAAAAAAAATTTAAAAATGCTGCATTTTTGCCCTCTCATGTTTCAGCAAAGGATTCTAAATATCATCATGGGAGAAATCAATTTGCAGCAGCTGTGGACAGCCTTAAGGGCTTCAGCAGCTTAATTGGAGAAATGTTTTAAAAGTTAAAAGGCCAGAATCATGTCAAGTACATGAAGCAAAAACTCACAGATGCTTCTAAATGTATTCATTATACACTATTACAAAAGACAGCACCAATGTATGAAAAAAAATGTTCAAAAAGGATCATTGTAAGCTAGTTTTATTGATAAATTCTAATAAAATACCAGGGATATTAATTTAAGCATGTATATTATGTTTTAAACTATTATAAAAAGTTGCCCTAGTAATTTTAAAGAATTATAGTTTAATATGTATTTAATGTATATAAACTAAATTTTCAGCTACTTGAAAAGATAATAGCCACTTAATTAAAGTCAGGACTGAAATGTAACAGTTCACTTAAACTACACATCTTCTAATTTATTTTTCCTCTTTATGTTGAATTTAGTGTTCATGCAGGGAGCCAATCTAACTTGTATGAAAGTTGAAGCCCAAATGCATAGAATGTGAATGGGCACAAAACCTCTGGCTTTTAACATCAGATCTAGAATGCATATTTATCCTTGGGCTTAGTTGCACATAGAAATAATGATGCCATTAAAAGCACCTGTTTGCTGAGTATCTCAGACCTTCAGGATGAGAACAGAACACAGGAAAATAATGTCCAGATGAGGAACAGCTATCCTACTGCTTCCTGTTACCTCCCTACATTACATGTCTGTATTTTACCTTTCCCTTCATTAACCCTTCATGGTGCCACATAGGAAGGAGACAACAACCTTCATCACAAGCCTGTCTCTCCCACGAAGGAGAGGTTCTTCAGTTACTGCTCTCTCCGGTGAACTATGATCTGAAAAGTGGATAAATTATTAATTAAAATTAAATTAAAATAAAATGCTACTGGTTTGTAACTACCATAAGCATACTAGAGGTAAAGGAGGTAATGTAAAGCTTGATGTTTGGCCCCATTTCACAATGTAGCTCAAATCACTTCAAATTACTATTCCAGATTTGCAATGGAGGTAAATGGCAGAAAAAAACTCTAAAGATGCTTGTTTACTCTTTGACAGTGTAAATTTACAGCACCATAGAAAAAACAACAGTTGCAAGATGGCAGAGTTCAGTATATCTGCATCAATATTAGTAATATACTTTCTGAATAAATATTCTGTTATTACATTTATCACATGAAAATGTGTAACTGTTCATTTGTTCCAATGGTGATTAGATTTAACCAGTATTTGTAGGTAGTTTGACTGAAAACATTACCAAGGACCTAAGTTCAAAGTATTGTAAATGGTGATATCCTTGTTGCTCTATTTACAATTTCTCAATCTAGTGCCAAGCTGTCTGGTATTACACAGGAATATTTTTTCAGTAATGACTAATACTGGGTTCTCCGCTACACTTCCGTGTGTTGAGTCATCTTAGAGGCATCGTTCTGCTGGAGTTAGCCTGGAAGTCTGCATCACTGAGGCTCCTTCCCTGACTTCAAACTGTGACACAGGAAAACCATCCAACTCCCGTTACCTTCTGGGTGTTCTCCACGTGTCCAAGAGCTATTGTCACATGCTTTTGTGTAAAAACCAGCATATGATGCTGACACAAACCAACCACAGAAGCCCAGTCGATGTAATACAGAGACTGTATCTTTTTAACTAGTAAGATCAATAAATGTTTTTACCTAAGGAAAACTTCAATTGAGGAGCCCTTTTCTACTCAGGAAATATATATTTAATCAGGATTTAAGTATTTGCCTATGTTCTGTTTCCCCACTGTAGCAAGCCATATTTAAGGTTGATCTCTTTTATCATGTCCCGATCCATCTGCCTGCCAACTTAACTAGTCTCTATCAAAGGCTAGTAATCAAAAGCCTTTGTTGTTCTTTAATGTTGTACAAAGAGCTCTGAAGCTATCTCCTATAAAAATTATGAACAGTAGCAAAGCTATGTCATACAAGTCCTCTACAATAAGAAACTAGAGTTAAAAGATGAATCCGTGCTCTGATTAAACTAGCTATTGGGAAAGCAGATTTGTAGGAAGCCCAAAACATTGAACGAATTCTCTGTGGAATGCTTTCTACTAAAGAGGACATGAAAAAGAATTCTCACCTCATGTCAGTAAATATTCTGGAGAATACAGAGTTGAATGTTAGTTGAATGGCCATGTGTCTGCTTGTTTAGAGAAACACATCATTAACAATTAAAAAAAGAAGTCCTGTTGTGCAGAACTTCCTGAAGCCCTGGCCTTTCTCAGAGAGACAATCTCAGCTGCAACTGTGTGGCCTGTCTCCTGTTCTAGGACACCTAAGTTGAACTCAGTCAATGGCTGCAACTTTACAACTTCATATAGCTAGTACAAGGCCAATAAGATGTAGGGTGGGAATCAGGTGGTGCTCAGTAGCACCACTCCATTATTTTAGAACACCTGAGGATATAACTTCAAATCCTTATTAATAAATAAATAGGCTACATATAATGCATCTGAGCTTCTACTGTCCTACTACAATTTTCTGTCCTTGAAATTTTGTCTAAGTAATTATTTTAACGGAATGGTACGACCAAAGTATCTCAATTATAGCAATGAAACCAATCAGCATTTCCTTGCTGTGTATGTACACTATATACTGTCATAGTCTCTCCTTAGCTAGTTCCAGTACAAGTCTAAAAGCTGTTCAGAAATAGCCCTGAAAGCTTTTTCCCCCAAAGAACACTTTTTCCCTTTTCACATCTTATTCCAAGAACCTTGAGCATTTCTAGCTTCAGGATGTTTCCTGCATTTAGCTTTCTCCTTGCTAAGAGATGCTACAACATATAATATATGCAACCTCAGAGCTACAAAATGCATTTGTTTTTTGTCTTCTGTTCTTAAAATCACCCACTGCCTTTTGCTTAAAAGATGTAACTGGAAACAAATTGTTATGTTTGCAATATCCATCTTCCTGTAGTCAGACTATTAATTGGAGTGCTCAGTCTTGTCATTCTTACTTAGCCTTGTCTAAGTTTGTACTCTCTATCACTTCCTTAGGTAGTAAGCCCTTTGCATAATTTGCTGGGGGCAGTCCCAAACTTGCAGTCTTTGCTGCTGCAGTCATTTGAGGTGCTGCCCGATTTTCCCCACAGGAGAGAGTAGCTGTGCTGCCCGCTCCCTGGACAGTCTGCCTGCTGACTCCCAGCAAGGACAGCTTTCTGCTGGGGATGGGGGCAGCAGCACCTGGCAGGAAACGTATGTGCTGCAGCAGCACTCCCAGAACTGATCATTTTAATTTACTGGCTGCTGTTTTATTTATGTACCTTCCAATCTGTTTTATCATCTTCTACTTATGACACACACAAGAGGAAAATGAGTCAAAAAAAGTCATCTCAAAATAACCTTTCGGGTTTTTCATAGGTAGATGGAATATTCTGATATGGGACTCCATTATTTTTCCATTTAGGCATTACAGTATCCTTTAACTTACTCCCATTTTCCCTGCCTAATTTGCCATCTTTTAGATGCCAAGAACATGTAAAAATCTCTGAGGTGCGTTCCTCTCATCAGCAGAAAAGGAACATTGGAATAATGACTTTCAGGCATTGGTGGCAAGCGTTGTATTCTCAGAAGCATAAAATCAGAAATGGAAAAACTCCTAATAGGTCACCTAATCTATCTTTCTGCACAGACTGAGTTTTGCATAGTTGAAAGATCCTCAATTTCTTTAAGAAGTTGCCTGCTTGGAATTCCATATGCAGATTTCTTTCGGTAATACAGTCATATGCTCTTCCCCGTGTCCTCTTTCAATCTCAAGAAGGAGGCTAAATTCAGACTAAATAAGGAATAAAGGACAAGAAGCTCAGAGAGCTGCTACATTAAAACCACCAATATAGCCCAGAGTTTTGGGCTCTGTATTAGCAGGAAAAAATATTAGACTGGCAAAACATTTCTGTGTCAATAATTACCTTCTAAATACACTTAAATAAATTAAATCTTAATGAAATTCCATCTGATGCCAACGCAGTGACTACTGCCTTTCTAATACACCTCTCCAATTCTCATACCAGGAGGATAAGATCTTGAAATTCCTGAATAATGAACTTCCTTACACAGTTATAAATGACTACCAGTATCTGAAGATACACTTTAGTAGTTCCTCTCAAAAAAATAGTGATCTGTTTGCAATAGCTAAAAGGTCTGTGTTTTCTGTCTGCTCAGTTCTGCAACTTTTCAGTTACACCACTGCCTTGTTTGTGCTACTGTAGGAAGTAGGAGCTTAAAACATTAAATGGCCTCTGAACTGGACATCTGTGTAATCAAATTACACTATTCAACCAGTTTCACCAGCAGAAATTGTGACAAAATATTGACCCACATCCATATAGTGTTAGCACAAACATCTCCAACCATTCATCACTAAAAGGTATTAACATAACATAAAACATCAGAAAAAACTTCTTTACTGTGAGTGACAGAGTCCTGGAACAGGCTGCCCAGAGAGGTTGTGGAGTCTCCTTCGCTGGAGACATTCAAAACTCACCTGGACATGTTCCTGTGTGATGTGCTCTAGGTGACCCTGCTCTGGCAGGGGGGTTGGAACTAGATGATCTTTCGAGGTCCCTTCCAACCCCTAAGATTCTGTGATTCTGTAATACTGGCAAGATTTGGGCCACAATCTCCTGCTACCAGTGGAACAGCTCATATTTTTTACTGTGCACGGAGGATAAAGAATTGAACTCAGGATGAAGGAACTAAAAGGCTTATCTTTCATTCAATAGCTGTTCAGTGGATCTGGAGAAAACAGACACCTCCCATGTTCAGCTGAGTAGCAAACAGCCACAGATGGATGAGAAGCTGAGCTTCTAAAACATCATTCAGCAGAGCTGAATTAGCACAAAGGTATAAATAATCAGCTGTTAGTATTGCAGCAGAAGCAGTGGTTCTGTCAAGGCAAGGCAAGACAATCAGATTTTATTATTTGCATGTAATCACAGTTGCTATGGGGTAGACAGGTGCAAAGAGAGACAAATAAATTATAACCCTTTTCCAAAAGTGGAATCAAAGTCGTTTTGTGGAAGCGTTTAAAGCAATAAAAGTTCTTCCCAAATGGGGCTTCTTGTATCGTTTTGACAGCACAGGAATTTTTTGCAGATCACATAAAAGGAAAACAGAAAAGTTTCTGTCATAGCTTAAGCCAGTAGTTTTCTCTTAGAAATGTGTTTACAGTTTTAGGCTCAACAGGGAGGCATGTTTTGCATGTAAATAGCAGGTGGTTATGGAGAGTTACTTTGACAGCTAATGTCTTGAGCTGTCTTGACATCTGTGGTCTAATAGACTGGCCCTGTATTAAGTGAAGTTTCTGATGAAAGGCAACCAAATTAAGTGGAGTTTTTCATCTCAGCTTCTAGCTGGCTATACTGCAACCATTCAAGGGGGAATGAAGAAATGATTAAAAAGAGATTGCACTCTGGCTCCGGTGGCAACTGACATAAATGAACTTGAAAAGATAAATAAGATGACACTAATTTTAAAGCCACAGTGGTTCTTCTCAGTCAGCATCACTGCAAATTGCATTGCTGAAAGCAGAGGTGGTCTGACTCTTGCCCAGAAAACAAGCAACTTCGTGCTGTAGCAGAGGGGGAATGTCAAATGCCCCCCAAGAAGAGGTAATTAAAGTCTTTGTCTTATTTATTTTTCTGTGTAGAGAATTAATAGCTACAGTGTCCATAATGTGTCTCAGCTATTGTACTTAGGTTTAGTTAATTTTCTTTCTGTTTCCTAAATTACAATCTGAATATGACATTGCTGATCTCAGGAAGGCACATGATTCTCAGTAGTAATACCTCTGGGACAAAGAATTGAGTAGGCCACAATTTTTCCACACTGCAATCATGGACTTTTCCTTTCCAGATGATGGCCTTTCTTGTGCATCTTCTCCTAGAAAACCTGTTACTTATGAATCCTACAAAGATACTTGGGCAGTAGTACACTCATCAAATATATTCAAGAAGTGCTAGAACACTCCCTAATCTGTAAGGCTCTATGAAACTACATAGAGTGTGCAACTAACTCATCAATAAAGGCACTTGCTTATGTTTGTCTTCTATTTAGAATAGGACAAAGGTTTTGCAAGCATTCCAATGATTCACAGTTCAGCTACCAATCCATTCTGCTCCTTATAACTGGATCTTTGCATTTAACTGTGTGGTTTTATTGCAAAAAACAAATCATACTCTTCAACAGCATTTGGGGTAACTTTCCTGTCAGAGCTGCCCAAGAGACTTTTAAAGCACAAAACATTCCTTTTAAAAAAAAAACAACAACAAAAAAAAAAAAAAACCACAACAACAGTGCTTTTTGGCAAATGTGGATTTTTTTTCTTTTCCTGCTCAAGAAAAGGTATTACCAAGATATTGCTGCTATCTGACTTTATGGTAATGTTTCAAAATAGAACAAGAGGTTTAAGCATTATTGTTTTTCCTTAGAATTTTAGAATTTCTGGACACTACATTCCATACAACTGTGAAATAAAAGGGAGTTCATGGAGCATCTGTTGTGTTGAAGCACTCTGCTCACATTTCCAGGGAACCCTCTCTTTGGATAGCTTGTGAAAGCCTGAAGTGCAATCTGACCATCTCCTCATAGATTTGCACATTTCCATGCCACCAGACCCTGCAGTGGTGTGAAATATTCTTTGCAAGAGGAAGAACAGTGTCACTGCTAATCTGTTTTCTCTGAGAAACATACCAGTTGAATAGCACCAAAGGTGAAAGCTGCATTTGAGACATGTCAGAAACAACATCAGTCTGCTGAGCTATAAACACGACAACAGTCCTTCCTAAACATTCCTTAATTATTCTGATTCTCCTTTGCCTTCATATGGGTTGTTGGCAAGTTCACTCTATTTTGCCCTACAGTTCTGCTTCAGAGAAAAACAGTTTGTCCAGTCTCCCTTGTCTGTCAGAAGGATGCCACCATAAACATGATGGACTCACAGCGATCTGTCTTGACAGGTAATCTATTCCATGATGCATACTGAGCCTATGTCTGTCTCTTGCCTCAAAAGGCAGGTAGAACTAGAAATCAGAAAGACATCATGCTGGCTCCTCCCATTTTCCCCTGTATATATCTGTTTGCATCAGTTGTGTTATGTCTAAGAGCATTAAGAAGCTTTGTGCATATAAGGCTTAAGATCTGTGGGGAAAGGAAAAGAAACTCTGATTAGATTAGACCCTGCAGAAAATCAAAAAACTGAAGCTCCATAACCAAATCCTGAAAATTATTGACAAGAAGATAGTCCATAATAATCTCCTAAATTTCTCTCCTCTGCCAATTATGTGCTAAAAATACTAACAACCCATATTTCACTCGAGATAAAATTACCATGCAAGTGACATTTCCTTCTTTTGCATCTCATGACAAGACTTAGAAGTCACAAATAATCATAACAGTTTGTTAAATCCTTGCCATTTCCTTTTTACTCTGCAGCCTTGATAGAATATCACTAGAAATTATACAACTATAAACCAATTGCTCAGCAAAAACACGTAACCATGTATCTTCCAAAGAGCAAGAAGTCGCAATGGAGAATTCGAATGCAGGGGGAAAAAAGTGCTCAAAACCACACTCTAGGAAGTTCCTATTCTGCTAAGAAATACAGAACTGGCAGGAAAGTTTCGGAAATGCGCACAAAGACGATGCAGCCCATGTAGTTAAACAGAATACATTTCTGGAGCCTGACTCCAGTATTGCAATGGACTTCCTCCAGAGAGAGCTCCTGCATTGGTTCAGACCCTGCTGAGAACTAATGCCTTTCACAGGCCCTATTACCCCCTCACAAATCTGGTGATTGTACACATCCTGTTCCAATTCCTTCTCCAGGGAATTATATGATCCCAGCTGTAATGACAGATTCCAGATCCCATCCTTCCTGAACTGAAATAAACTTGAGCACTCCCCGTCACAGTTTGACTAAGGATCGGGAATTAAACCAATGACAATAATGCTCTTAATTCTTTCCCCCTCCCACCCAGATGGGAAGGAGAGAGAGAATAAGGAGAGAGGCTTCTGGATTGAAAACTAAACTAGGCAGCTTTAATTAAATACTAATGATAAAATATAATACATACAAGATATATGCAAATGTGTTCAGGAATGTGTAAAACCCTCTTGTCACCCCCCATCCCCAGCAACTCCCACAGCATCTCCTGAGCTGGGAGCAGTTCTGAAATGTCCCAGGGCTGCCAGAGAGAGCAGCAGGGCAGACATGAGCTGAGGGGGCAGTGATGAGTGTCAGGAATGCATGGGCATGGCGATCAACAGGAATGGATAGATGAGTCCTCCCCAGACACTGGCCATGGATGGAAGAGAAGGAAGAGGAAGAAGAAGGGGCTTGACATTCATGATTTCTGTATTATGTGTATATATATATAGAAGACTTTGGAATACTCTGGTTCACCAATTTTACCATCTGTCTAATTGGCTCCTCCCTACGGGAGGGTTGTAGATATGACTCCTCTGCTCCTGCAGTGCCCAAAAAGCAGTAAATCTGACAAGTAGAGCAAAGTGTCTTTGGTGTCCCAGTAGTATCTATAAACACTCCAGTGTTATCAGTCCCTGGCTGGAAAACCTGCTGCTTAAAAGAGTTCACTGAAGGGGAAAAAAAAATGAGGAAAAAGAAAATTGGCTTCATCCAGGATCAAACCAGGACACTACCAAGCTAACAGATCTCTACTCATTTTGTAGGAGCAGATGGCATTAATTTTGGGGTTTTTCCTCTTGCCTTCTCATCAGATCTAAAATATCTAATCCTTACCAGATCATTGTGATAATACCTTCCTATGCTTTGGTCAAAAACTCAGCTACAATCTTGCATAATACCTCGTGTAATAAATGGTATAGGATGCATATACAATCAGGTCTTTCAAAGTCATAGTGAAAGTTATATTTTAAGAGCAAAACTCGTACGTCAGTAGCAGAAACCTGCCAAGTTTCTCTTTCTCTCTCTCAAAATAAGCTGGGGAAAAAAATTCAAAACAAAACTATTATGATTTATTGTAAATATTAAGACTGCTCAGGAATACAGACCAGACAGACCAGTATCCTGCCAAAAGCCTATCAAAGTCACCTGAAGTGTTTTAATATTAAAAAACAGTAACTGCTGTAGGATGCAATCTTCAGTGAGAATTCACAGCTTATAGTTTTTTACCATTTTAAATGAAGGCTCTCATTAATGATGAAACAAAAAGTCTAATAGCAGAACTACTTGAGATTATAATAACATATGGAAAAGCACATGTATGTCAGGTGTGTAATACACATCTGCATGCGCAGCTGTGCTTTATGAGAGGTTAGTCACTTATCTCTTCATGCAAGTTATCTGATTCATGAAGGAACAAAGTACAGTATCAGACAGTTGTTAAACCTTTTTTTTTTAATGCCAAACTGCCCAAAGAAACCAAAGAAAACCAAAAAGTGAATGTTGCAAAGAGCAATATATAACATTGAACAAACAAGTCAATACATGCATGTAATTTCTGCAGGGCAAACAGAGACCCACGTGGTACCAATTTTTATTTTATGTATGTTCCATCAAAGCAATGATGTGCTTATGCTAATCGTTTTAGAATAACTTTTCTTTTCCTTTTTCTTTTTTTTCTTTTTTTTTTAAATGTTGTGGGAAAGACAGGATGTTGAAAAAGAAGAAGAATCTCTTCTGGACTACAACTGCAAATACTACTCAGTATAACACTGATTTTAAATCATTGCCATCTAGCAGCAAATCACTTACCTGGGAAAGTGAGTAGACTGAATTTAGTCCAGCTCTGAGGGAATAAAAATCTGTATCAGTTCAAACCCACACTGGACATCTCATTAGACAGGCTTAGGATTAATGAGGCTAGAAACTAACTGCACTTTTCTTCCTATAAATGGTCTTTGTCTGATTACAGGTCAGACACATTGTCAAAACAGTATAGAAAAATTATATAGGTATTATCTTTGATGTTTGTTTCCTGCAGAGAGGACATATGTGCTCAAGTGTAGCAGTCAATAATATTCACATGCAGTTAAAATCATTTGTAAAGAGGTGTGACAGATTTTCCCCTTCATCACTTCTAAGTTTGTTAAGATTAATGAAGCACATTTCCAAACCCAGTGATGTATTTACTCTTTACAGCCATGTTCCACATTACTAATAGAGACTGCAGGTATTTGTTGCTATTACCACACACACTTGTTATAAAACCAAAAAATAATCCTTGACTGAAATAGTTGGTAAAATTCAGATGTTATGAACATTTGAAGTTTTCACATCTTAGACCTTCAGGGACTTTTGTTTGTGTAACAAGGGGTCATCAGAATATAATGTAGTTTTAATCACCTCAATGTCATCACTTAATTAATCCTGAATTAACATGTAGCATCTGTTGCCTATCATCAGTGTGTGGTATGTGTTCATCCTAGAGACTGTACTAGATGAAGAATTTAGCATATGCAATTTTCTTCTGCAATGCATCCTAGGTATTGTTACCTCTCTTGCCAACAGCCTAAATGAAACACTGAACAGAAAAGAAGAACAAGTAACTGAACTGAGGCCAGCCTTCACCTTTTCACTTGGCATGCTTTGCTCTTTCTTGATATTCTGTATGAAATCAATCCCTCTCACTATCACATCATGTTTAGTATCGACAATGATTCTCAGATTCTAAGTTTCTAGGTTATATGTCCATATGATATATATTAATTTTCCTTGACACACGATTTATTAAACCTTGATACACGGTCTGTCAAGTAATCCAGAGGATTTCCAATTGGAAACTTTTAATTAACTAACAGTCCTCAGTTATTTTCATTATTTATTTAGTTTAACATCAGTTACCTCATATTTTCATTACTAATGCCCTATCCCGAAGAACAAGAAGTACCCATTTTACTCTGCTGATACTTTTAAATACCAATATCATCTGCCATCCACCCAGATCCAGCCTCAGGAAGCTTTCCTTTGCAACCCAGGCATTAGGATGCACAGTGCTGTTCTTTTTGGCTTAGATGAATAAAAACGTGTGCTACCTGCCATCAACATTTTGTAACTACCTCAATTAACATCTTCTTCCTAGCACCTCCAGCTGCTCCATCCAGTGCAAACTGTGAAACCTAAGAGAGTCCCATTTATGATGAAAGCTTTGTGAGGCAGAAAGGAATTACTGAACTTCCCTCTTGGATCTCCTCTGATACGATACAATAAATTAAGCCACCAAAATCAATACAAGAGGAACACTGCCTATAAAGCAGGCTGCAATGCCAAACAAATTGCCACATGACAACAGGATTCTCCCAATTTTTTTCTAACAAAGTCCACTGCCATGGATTTAGCTGGATGCAGCAATTGCTCCATGTGGACTTTGTGACAGTGAAAGAACGTTGTTAATGAAATCTGAATAAAGCTGTGGCCTCACGAGGCCTGCAAAAAGGAGGCCTTTAGCTGTGCTGGTTGTAACCTTCTGTACAGATTGAAGTAGGATCCCTTTTATCCTTTTATTACTACATGTGTGTGCTGCAATCACACAGTAGGACTCTCAGTCCCAACTGGGAGCTTCTAGTACTCCGAGATAAATAAAATATGTGATTAATAACACACACAGAACAACATCATCATAGGAAAATGGAAGATACTCTCCTGGAGAATAAGCATGCACTTTACAGTAATTCTAAGTAGCATTCAGTTTTTCTTCTCGCATATAAACTACAGCAACAGGACAAAACCCGGCAATTTTAATTGTAAAGCAGCGTAATCATTTTATAAAGGGAGCTGTTCTTCTGCTTTATATCACAGCCTAATGAATTCCTTCTGAAATTGGAGAAGGAAAGAATAATCCCAGAAGCTCTAACAGATAAGATGAAATGCCATCCTAATGCAATCTGCATCTTGTTTCTGCCATAATAAGTAGCTATTTTTGTTTAGCAAATTGAAGGCTGCATTGTTCCCAATAACCGGAATGAGTGGGGACGGGAAGAATCTGCTTACATGGGAATAATTTTTATGTAATTATTAATGAAGTTGTTTATTGTTCACATATTCTGTGCAGCCTATAAATGTCTATATTGAACATTCAGCAGAACTTAGACAAAGCATTAGTCTAATTTTAATAGTGGGAAGGGATCAAAGTGGGCAGAATATAGTTTCAGCAGCTTTCTGAATTTTCCTTTAATTCATTAAGAGCCCAACTTACAAATCTCAGGTGATTTGTCAGACTGCAAGTCTCTTATACTTGTGCCTCTCTATCTGACTTCATAAATCCTTCATATGTTTCTGCCCAAAAGTTTAAGACTTACACTGTAGTGACTACCTTTGGTTGATAGTTATTTATGGCTGTCACTATTAAGTGGGTTTAATATGAAAAAAGATAATCTATGGCAGGGCTGTTGGACTGGGTGTTATGGACTCCTCCAACTCTAACGGATTAATAGTTTTTAAATCCAATATGGCTATGGGTGTGATATTTGAGGTCTTATGGTCCAAGCCATGCTCATAAGCAGAAACACTACCTGTACTTGAAAAGACAGCTACCACATTCAAAAGAGCAGATGGCAAAACAAGCCACAGAAGAATCCTGGGTTTTCTGAAGATCACTACCTGAGATTCAAAACATGCTCTCCAGTGCTAAGAAACTGAAGTACAATTTGAAGATATTTGCATTCTTTTTCTTTTTCTGTATATAACCTTACTTTTTCCACATAGTGTTTAGTGGTTAGAAGTGTAATTATTAAGTCCACATATTAACAGCTTTCCATACCATATTCTCCACAAAAAACAGTCAGTTATTAATCAGATGACTAAATTACAATTCTTAGCAGTGGAAACATCATTTAAGCTGTAGTGGGATATACAAAACAGCAGTGGGGTGCTTAGGTGGGGGAGAGAAGCTGCATTATGTGGCTGCTAAAGAAAGAACAGGAATGGATCCATGGACCACCAGGGGAAGACATATGTGAAGATTAGGAATCTTGTGAAAGTCCAAAGATTTTCACAATATGCTGCCCAAAAGAATTATAACAGATGGCATCCCAGCACCAAAAGAACTAGAAGCCCAAGAAAAACATGAAAAACACTAGAGTTCAAGGCATGGCTGAAAATAGAGGGATTTCAGAAGCAACATCAGTTACAAGTGTTTGGCTTCCACCTATTTTGCAGGAGGTTTATTTGTTTTGATCCAGATGAGTTTGTTGATCCAATTCACATGACTCCATAAACAGTTGTGTTAGTGTAACTGCAGGAGCACAATGCTGCAGCACAGCACAGAAATGAAGATCTCTGGATGTGAATGGAAATCATGCTGAAATGAGATCATCAAATGAGGGCTTCTCCTCCACCTCAAGGAAAATGCAGCATTGTTGTCATTGCCTGTGACAAGTGCTTGATTCAGAATAAAGGGAAGTTGCAGCTTCATCTGTTGCTGAAGGGCAATCCAAATTTATACTCTACCACGAGGACAGAAACCAAAGTCAGGAAATAATATTGTGCAGCCATAATATATCTTCAAGAAGCCTTTAACTGTGAAAATATATGCACTGAAACACATAAGATACAATACTGGAAAGTATTAATAACTTCTCTCTCTTCTCGTGTTCTTGTTTTTAAATACAGTAACTTTGGTTCCATTAGAAACTCCTTATTTCTCTTTCCTCAAACTAGCTGCCCAGTGCAGGCAAATTTCTTAGACCCAATCTGAAAGTTTTCACAACCTCTGTTCTGATGATTTTTAGAAAAGACATGCTTTAGTTACAACCCTAAGCAAGTGTTTTCTGATCCTACACTTCTGCTAGTGCAAGAGCAGTTTCAATGGTTTGGGCAACCTTTTTCTCTGCTGAGGCTTTCCCTGCAAGTTGAAATGAGCTTAGGCTTCCAATAAAGAGTTTACCCCTGTTGGACCCATGGAAGAGCAAGTGTTTGCAGAGACAAAGAACAGCCTTTTCCAAATGAGCTGTCATTGGAACACACTATTTTAGTCAATTGGAATGCACTATTTTAGAATTCTCAGGTGAGAATAGCAAAGTGGTGAAAACCCATGATAACAGGCTAACTTAGGTCTCTACTTCCCAGTAGCCATAATTTCCTAAATATTGCTCCAAGCAGCCAGCTCCAAGTTCAGTTCTGGAGCAAACAATGCCAGTTCAGTGGCCCTGTACTGTGTTCCAGGAGCCTGGCCAGGATACTGGGAGCTCAGAGTGACCTGTAAAACCCACATACACACAGGTTAAATTACCTGTGCTTAGGTTTATGCTCCCTTGGCCAAGGCTCCTCTTGGCACCATGCTAAGCTGCATTTACTTCTGCAGCTAGCAATGTTCAACTCTATTGAAAGAGAGGGACCGGAGAGAGTAATTAAGTAGCAAAAGATAAAGATAAAAAGTCTAGAATTCAGACAATAAGGTTTCACATTTATGATACTCAAGTGGATCTTCATATTTTGCTCATTTGTAAGTTCATTCTTTAATTTTCACCTAATTTAAAATACTTTAATAACACACAGAAAAGAGACTAATGGCTTGCATTAAGATTAAAGTATCAAAAATAATAGACATCTCTGATTTTATGTTTAATTTCCATTATTTAAAAGGCATAAACTGTTAAATTCAGCCAAGATTTCACTGGCTATTTTAACCATCTCAGTTTTAACTTATATTAGTTATTAAGCAATAGAATTACCTTTCTATTTTCTTTGCTGTCTAAGGAAAAAAAACCAACACCTCAATAAAACAAAACAGTTTCAGTTTAGACCTCAAACAACAGATAATTTAATGTTTTTAATTCTTTTCAAGGAAGCAACTCCCCAACAAATCACAGATTTTTCACCTTTAAATTGATTTTCGATATTGCTCTGCTTTATTTGCCCTCTCCACATGATTTCTTCTGTTTTCTCCTTCTACTGCACTTCTTTTTCTGACATGTAATTTCCTGCTTGCTTTTAATTTCACTTATTCTACTATTTTTTCCATCATTTTTTCCTATTGTTTCACCTTCCATTCTCTTTGTCAATTTTATGCATTTTTTTCAGTGTGGCTTAGTGTTTTGACATGCTTTTATTGTTGCGTTTATATTTATTTACTTTTTTGCTTTCATTGTTCTATAGATGAGACACTATGCCAAGTCAAATCCCTTTACAAATTTTCTTTGAATAAAAGATGAGCTGCTCTGGAATCCTTCCAGATGTAGCTGCCAAAATGAACTGGTCCAGCAGAGCTTTCTTTGGATTATATTCTATGATAGTTTCACTACCACTCTAGCTGTAAGAGGAACACAAGAACTTTCACCATGAATCTCTTTTTTGTCATTTTTGGTACCTTTGATTATCTCAGTCTATTGTATTTCAGACTCAAAACTAAGTGGATAAAAAGGCTTTCTTGGGCTGACTTTTGACAAATACTTACTGATGGAGGCCTTCAAATAACAGTACTTCTGTGAACAGTAAAACTGAGAAAGACTGAATCCCTGCATCTCTTGTCTGTTGGGATTCTCTCATGTCTACTGCTTTGGAGCATTTTGGAGCCTTTTGTTTATTGCTTTTTGGGTTTTGGTTTTGGTTGTTGTTGTTGTTGTTTTCTTTGTAGCACTTTTGTTTCCAACTTGTCCAGCCTGAATATTTTCATATTACTGCCACTGTATCAAACCTGTCTAAAATGTGGCAACAAATTCTAAAGTTTTGATTCAATGCTCTTCTTGCCTTACCAGTGCCTACTAGAACAGCTGGTAAATTGAACATTCCTGACATTCATACATATACAATTATATTCAGTCCTGGCTTAATAATCAGTTATTCCAGTTCAGATGGGTAGGATGGATTTTTTTTGTATTACAAGCTTTCCCACTGAGTTAGAAATACGTGTTACAAATTACCTGTGAAATCTTAGGGCACACCTGGATAAAATACATTACTTAAATGCTTACTACTGGAACTTGAATTATTAGACCAATTAAAGTTACCACAGGTACAAGATTTCCATTGTTATCATGGGTTTCTGAACGTTCAGCTTGTGGTTGGACCTCTCTGCACACACCTAAGGTATTTTATCTACACAAAACCTGCATTTACTGCCTGTGTACAGATAAATCACAGAACCCCTTTAATGCAAGTTCTTTTATCTCTGTGTCTCACTGATGGGCACAGAAAACTCTTAACAAGATGTTTTTGTATCAAGAAGCAAAGCCTGGTATAGATGTCTGAACTGGCACAAACCCAACATAGTGGCACTGACCCAAGTGGGAAGTGTTGAACACATCCACCAAGCATAATTTATATGGCTTATTTGTGCACATGGAGGAAGTCTAACACTTCTAATAAGCCAGTCAACTAACTTTCACTTCCATAGAACGTACAACACATGCACAAGTGCCAGAACTACTTGGTGTGTGCAGAACATGCACATATGCCCACCATGGGCCATTTATACATAATTTTTCTCCCAGAAATTCCTAAAATGTGATTGTTGTTCAAAAACAAGTCTGATTTGTGCTCACCATCATAGCATCTTCTCATACAAACCAGGTAGAGGGACATGTATCGCTGAAAGATTTTGTGGACATTTGAACTTCAAGCGTAGCCTCAGAAGCGGTGCTCAGAAATACAGAAATATCTCAGGTATTTTTGACCTATTCTCTTATCAAGCTGAAAAAACAACCTCACAATGCCACAGTAACTTTGATTCCACTTTGATTCTTGAGTGTGTATCACTGCAGATCCAGGCACTGCCTTGTTCAGATCTAGCTCAGTAATTTCTGCAGGGCAGCACACTGACATAGCTTTACATCCTTACATTATGGAACATTCCAAGACTGCTTTCCAAATGGTGCAATACAGCTAATTATGTTTTCTTCAGCTGTATTTTCACTACAGAGACAATAATTTTCTTCTGAGTTACTTTTTCCACTGCAGAGGTATCAATTTACATCAGCTCTGTCTTGTTCTATGTCATCTTGTGCAGACTTCTAATGCCATCAGCAAACTCTTTGCCCATCAGTTGATTTATCAAAAGCACCCTGGCTCCACAGCTCTTGGATCAATTGTACATTTAAGGATCAAGACAGTAGTTGCTCTAAATCTGAAGTGGTAACTGGCTTTTTAAGAGGAAAAAAAAAAAACAAAAACAGAACAAACAAAAAAACTAAAGCAAAGCATTTGAAACCTACACTAATTCATGTGTACGTCTGCTGTGCTGTGTTTAAATACCACTGAAAGCCACAATGCAAATTAATTGGTAACAGTCTCTGACAAATGTCTCCAGGTGTGAGGAACAGTACTGGCATAATGTCATTCTCAAGGCACTTCAGGAGAATAACACCACAGCTAGTAGTCAGTAGAGCCAAATCTCCACACAATGTGAAAACACTTATTTAGATTTTGAGAACAGCTTCTTGGAAAGGAAAACACCAACTGTACTAGCAGCTTGTACCTGAATGTTTCTAAATCTATTCAGCCCACCTAAAATGCATAAAAATGTCAATCAATATATTTCTGTGTTATTGAAAAGCAAAACAGAAAGAAATTAGGATGCAAGACAGTGTTATGTTTATGAATGCAATTAACACAGAAGACACATCTTGTATCAACACATAGCCCTGACAGATAGGAATTTGCAGACATGGTACAATATGATATAGAAATTAGTAGAAACATTCAAGTATGTATGTAGAAAGTGAAACAAATGCAGTAAAACAGAAACAAAAAGTCTTCTGCATTAGACTTTCAACACCAAACCAAAACAAGGCATATGTCTATGTAGCTTGAGGAAGAACACCTGGTGTCTTGCTTTTCATCTGTTCCCACCACTTCCACCTTCTTCTCCAATGAAACCTACAGCCTCCAGGTCACAAAATCCTGCTTGATCCTGCTTTAATCCTGGAAAAATTCTTCCCTTGGAAAAAGCACCTCTTGCAATTATTTTTTACAAGAATGGAGAAATGAGTCCATCAACTACAAACAGTATGAAAGAAAGCAAACTTGTTTGTAAGGGAAAGCCATGTAAAACAACAAACTGTGAGTACTGTTGTAATTTATTGCTGCATTTAAACCCGAGAAGTTTAATATTTTATTCTCGGTTGTGGTTTTATCTAGATGAAATCAGAAATTTTCTCATTCATATTTTAAGAAATTTACTAAAGCTATAATACTCCAAATGTGCATTCCAGTAGTGCTATGTTGACAGTTGTGCATGTATTTTAGGCGCCGGGTTCAATGCAACCAATCATGACAGAGGCTGCGACATTAGACAGAAACACACTTCCAGCAGGAGGGACAAGAACCATTTGTTTTCCACTCTTCCCATCCTACCTCTACCCACTGAGCAGCTGTAGATAACACAGGCTGGTAGATAAGCCTTGTATGTATCACAATTATACTCTCCTAAGGCCATACTTCAACATTTTATGCATCCGTACTGTTCCCCAGATCACAAATAAAGGCATGGTGAGAAGCTTTTGTTTGCTACCTGACTCCACCCATTAGAACCACTAATTAAAAATATATATACCAAAGGATCAATGTTGTAATTTAACGTGTTTCTTTCTGCAAGCCCAGTATTTGAAGGATAGGTTGAGCACTTTCCTACTTACAGAATGTGACTTATGGGACTATCACCTCCTGTGATATTACTGAAGAAAGAACATATAAAATGGTCTAACAGATTTATATTAATTTTTGTAGTGGCTCTGGCCATTATTGACATTCTTCAATTACCACTGACCTTTATATTCTAGCACAAATACTATTCCCTGGAGTAGCCACTTAGAAGAAAATCTAATGTGCTGTTCCTGAACATGTCATTTTTATGCTACTGTAAAAAAGAAATGCTGCTTAACCAGCTAATTGCAGAAACTGTATGTCATCTAATGATAATTCTTCTCTCTAAGAAACCTACAGTAAATTAGCACTGCAAATGGGACAGGGCAATTCCACTGTTTTCTAGTAGACTGGAAATGATAGATGTTCTGGGCACCTAGAAACATTTTTACTTTGTTTCCCAAAAGCTGTAAACTCATTAACATGTCATCATATTCTTGAATGTAAAACCCCACAGCATGCACCAGACAGCTGGGAAAAGCTGGAAAAGCAGATTAATCACTGCCTTTTTGTGATAGGGTGCAAATACAGAAATGTTCTCTTTACTCCTGGCAACTATAGTTTCATTCGCATCTTAATCTTTAATCCCTTTCTTATTCAAAGTAACATTAACAAGGTGCCTAATGTCTCATGCAGGACACTTTGCAGGAATAAGTGAATTCCTCAATAGATGTTTGAAATCTGAGGTGGTGAGCTTTGCTTTGTCATCACTGTATCTACAGTGATACTTTGCTAGACATGACCAGTCAGATAAGGGCCTTCTTTTGGCCTAACTGGTTAGGGTACATGCAATCTCTCTTCACTGAACACCCTGTGTCTTCATTATTGAACAGAGGGAACTGACTTGCCTGCCAGAAGAAGAATCAAGTTCCAGGATGGGCATTTATCTGCAAAAGACCCAAGAGTCAGAGGATGGGATTAATGAAAAGTATAAGGCAGAACCAACACCAAAGTGTTAAGACAGTATAACAGCTAATAAAACTGTCCCTTTAAATATGCTTTTTGCTGGTAGCAACAGACTTTTAAGTGATTTTTTTAATTATTATTATTACACCATCAGTTACCAATGAAAAAATTATAGAAATGGCAAACATGAAGAAACTTCATCTCCTAGATCCTGTCCACTGAGCTGAGTCCATTTCTCTACTATGCGCAGAGAGTTTCTTATCAGAAGACCATATCTCCTCTTCCGTTTCTAAGACTGTATGCTGAAAGTTAATGGCACAGCTTATGTCCATCATCTAAATACAGAATTTTCATTATAAAATTATGCTCCAGATGGTCTGAAAAGATCATGAACTGCTTACTTAAGACAGAATAACAATTCCTTGTCTAGTACTTGATTCCAAATGGTAATCACATAATTACTAAAAATGCAAGAAAAGCCTGGTGGAAGAATATCACGTTTTGAGGTTTTTGAGGAAACAATAGCCAACCAAAAGCCCTATCTAATTTATGCTAAACAAAATCTTACCAAATTGCTGTTTCCTTACAGTCAAGACAGTTCACAAAAGTATCTCCTAGAAATAAAAGACCCTCTCATTCTTCGACATGTTTATCTTTAAAACTTCAGCTTTAAATTCGGGAGACTTTAATTAAGTATTTAGAATTAGACTGAGCAGAACTCATAGCCCAGCTCCTCCCACACACTACTCCTCCACATTAATCACCAGGCTATTTCAATATACACTTATCTTCTCACTAAAGCAAACTTTCTGAAGGTATTATGTTGTTACAACTTAAGCTGCACAGCAAGAGCAAACTAGAAGCAAATCTCTAAACCTCAGAAGCTGACACTGTTGAGGATCATCCTGTTATCATCTGCTTTAGTTTCAAGAATTATCACACTATTATCTGCACTAGCTTTAGTCCCCAAAATACCTGAAAGAAAAAGCTATAAAGAATCTTTGATGCTTGGGACTTACGTGTAAATAATACAAAAGCTTCCTTTTCTTTTAAAAAGGAAAGAAGGAAGACATCCCAGATGTGCTAAAGCTTCTTTTCCACTCTGGAAATAGAAAGCAGAAGACATCTTCCCTCTCCTCAAAACCTACAGTCACTGCTTACTGGTTAACACTGGACAGACATTCATTTATTTATCTAAATGGTGGCCTGTTTCCAGCTTCCAGTGAGTAAAGACTAGCATATTTATCAGCATAGCTGGTTTCATAAATAAAGTGAAGTGTTCTTGGCCTCTTTTTTCTGCAGTAAAAGAAATGTTACACTTCCGATACGTTGCTGAAACCCCCTGCTATCAGATCTCCCATTTCTGCTCCAATTATTTAACTTAGTCTTCCAATTTGAGGTGATATAGGAGTCTTCTAGGCAAATACCAATTTCAAAGAGAGGAAACGAGCCAGATCCACATCTGATGCTCATCGAGCTACACCAATTTACACCAGATGAGTATCTGATCTTTAAATATGTTGGATCAGAACCCCCTGCTCATGTGTTAGAGAAAAAGCACATAAATCCCTGTTTACTCAGTATGGTTATGTCCAGTAGACACTTTAAAAATAAAAATAACTTTTAAAACAGATAATTTCAAAGAAAAAAGCCAGTGATCAAAGAGATTTTCACCCAGTTTTACTTACACCTCTCCTTTCATACATTCAAATAAAAAAAGGAAAACAACAAATAAACACACAACACTGTATAATTTTAAATTTACTGAAGACCAATTTCATATCATAAAATTATGTTCAGAGATAACCTGATCAATAATTAGTGTCACATTTCTATAATGCAATTCAAATCAATAATATTACTGGAACATACTGCAGTTTGGGCATGCTAAATGCCAAACTGCTGAAGTCAGAAGAACAAAGTCATGTCTTTACTAAAAGGACCTGTCTTTACTAAATAACGAATATAACAGCACCTGATTCTCATGTGTGTCTTTTTGAAGTAGAGAACTCTGATCCTCAAACAAAGTAAGGGAGGCAGACACTGTAATCATCAATTACATCACCAGAGAGAGCAAATTACATATTAGCAACCAAACCCAAATAAGCTGAGGAAAACTGACACAAAAAAGGAAACTGCTCCCTTCACTTGCTTCCCCTGCTGCAGAGATAAAACAAAAATTTATCTTTCATAATTTAAATTAAAAGCATGAAAAATAGGAAGAAGGGAAAAAGCTTGACTTTCTGGGAACACTCTCCTTTGATTATACAAAGTATTTTACTCCCACATAAAATAGAGGTCACTCCTTATGTGGTGGTAATAATTAAAATGTGTTCAACACTTCATAAGTATAGAGAAAGATAGTTTAGGCAAGCAGATTTAAATAACACGTAAATTCATTTAAAAAAAAAAAAAAAGAGAGAGAGAGAAATACAATGTATACTTGCAGAGGGAAATACTGTTGCCTTTATATTATACATTTTTTCATTCCATAGCCAGCCCCCTGTATCTGAAAAAATTATGTATTGGTCAGATTGAAGAAATTATCTCAGGTTATTAGTGTCATCATTAGCCCGTATTTTGCCTGCTTTCATTTTTAGACTGCAGATCTTACAAACACAGGTATTAGAATCGATGACAGCAGTGGGGATTTCTATGGACTTTGTAAGGAAGCATGTCAGAAGAATGCTGGATCCCAGATGCCCCGCAACAGCTTCTGATATAAAATTCCAGTATTACTGAAATGTGAAACATAAAAGTTGTCCTTTCCCTAGCCCAAATCATTCTAGTCTTTTTCCACATAGAGCATAGTACAAGTATTAGATTATAGGTAATGGACATTATTTATGCTACATCTTTAGCTAATTAATCCTGAACTCCTGGCAGAAGCACCAGAACTTATATTTTATCATGCACTAAACCTGTCCAAATGGGAAGTAACACTTGAGTGTTGTAATGTGCTTCTCCGTTCTGTATCTCTGTAAATCAGTAAATGCTGACAAATGGTGGTGATGGCATTTCAAAAATACACTAATATATACAAGGGGGTTTAAAATAACAAGCTCTTAGAAAGAAGAAAAGCGATAAGCCCAGACTTAACTAGAACATGGATTCATTTGGTGAGGAGCTGTGCTATTTGCAAGCAGCTTGACTCATTGCATGTGAAAAACTGAGTGGCACTTGTTATCTGCCTGAATGAGTTTCTTGTAAACAAAGTAGGATGTGTACAGGAGATGTTCCTGTCACTGCCTGAGGTCTGTCTACATTTTTGGGCTTTTCTGAAAAACGGAAGAATGTGGAAAATAAGGACTTACACTTGAATGTTGAGTCCCATAGGCCCAGAAAGCTCATGCTCTGCCCTGAGGCTTCAGGACTTCTCAGGATGAGATGCTGGACAGGATAAGGCCTTTAAAGAGTTCAAGCACACTGAGCTGCACATGCTCAAGCTACTACTGATCAGCTCTGGTACAGAGATCAGACTAGATCTCAGTTATGTTTACAATACCAGTTTTCAAGTCTGTCAATATGAAACTCATTGGGGCAAAAAGCCCCTTTGTTTTTCCAAACAAACGTCAAATGCATAAAACACGTGTCCACAACACTCATCCCAGCTAGAGAGTCAGCTTCCCCAGCGTTATTTATCATTCTGCTTGGAGAAGCTTAGAAAGCTCATTGCTAAGGGCAAGGTATTTTCCTAATGGGTAGCAAGTTTTGCCAGACTTGTGCTGTTACCTAGTATTTTCCTGGGCATTGTGTCAAAGAAAGATTTTTAAGGCTTATGTTAAGAAATGATGTTTAGAACAATGCCAGGCCAGGCCCTGAGCTGCTCTTAATCCTTCATATGTCTGTCGACTCCCACAGAGCTATGCTAATTCATAGCAGGCAAGCAGCTGTCCTGTTCCAATGTTTTATCCCTTGATCTGATAAAGGAGTTCTTCACCTAAAGCCATGTGGAGTCAGACACATGCCTGTACGAAAAGGGAAGGCTCAATCCAAGAACAGGAACTGGACCTTTTTCCTTCACTGTACTGTCATCAGATATATCCAAACTTAACACAGTTGACCACTCCTGAACTCCCTGTGATAGTTTCAGTTTGACAACAGGAAGAAAATCAGCCCTTATCTCAGACTCAGAATAACACATTTAAAAAATACTTGACACTTAATTTCAAATATTTGATGTCAGCCACAATATTAAGCACTCCAGGCCCTGTGGAGCCCCAAAGTCTGTGTCCAAAAGGAAGTCCCATGGTCATCCAGACCAACTTGTCAGGTGAGAGAGACACTAACACGCCTACAAGCAGACATAACGCCGACCATAACCACTGATAGTTTTGCAGCCTGGCTGAGACAACTGACTTGCTCATACAGCAAAGGCCCTATTCTAGATACCTGTGATAAATAAGGTGCAAAAGCCTGAAAAATGAAATAACTGAATTTACATTTCAAAGGTTTGAAGCATTTACTGGAAGACACGGGATTGAAAAACCTCTAATCCTTCCTTTCTAGACTAAATATACAGAAATTCTTGTCGTGAGCTCTGCCATGTTACAGGGAAAAGTCAGTGGAAGGTTCTAATTGACTTCAGCTGTGGAATACATAAGAGATGACGAAGCCACTCAAATGCTACAAAGAAAACTGATGAATTCTGGTTTTCAGATTGCATAACAAAAGGGCTTTGTAAAAAATCATCTCACATCACTTTATAAAAAAGAGAAGAACTCAGAAAATAATGCTTTTCTTGGTAGCAGCTGAACACTTGTACCAGTAAAGAAATGGAGGAGAATCCATCTTCTTTCTGTTACACTGAATCTGTTTGACCTTGGACACCCAGCACTTCATCTGTGCCAAACCTGCTTCTGTGGGGTGGCTGAGAACGTAGGGCTTTTCAGAACTTTTGAGATTCCTGCATGAAAGCCACTATCCATGGCACTCGATACTCTTAATGTTTTATGAATTAGCTATTGACCAGAATGTTCCAGGCTTTATGCAGCAGACACTCACCAGACTGTGCACAGCTACATTCTTGAGGGGTGTACCAGACAACACATATATCCTCTTTTGGCCCCTTGGTAGAGAGAAGACCGCTTTAGGAATTTGAAGCTACACGATAAACGTTACCTTCCTAGCTGCAAACATGAATCGTTTTGCCATACTTAGAAGAACAATGAATACCACTGAAGTCTTGATTTTTTGCAACTGAACTTGCAGGACGGGACTTGAAATGTAGGTGCACAACTCGGAATACAGAAATACACACTATGTAGGCATACAGACAGCAATAATGGAAAGGAGTAGTCTACATCTTAAGAACCATGATGGCTAGGACAGGGAAAACCCTGTTTTTCCATATGCCCTACACTGAGTATACTGATGAAAGTTTTGCTGTAGCTTATGATGCATGATAATGTTTTTTTACTAAAATTATGCTGCCCATTGACAATCTCTGTTATTACATTTAAAATATTTTAAAGAAAATAAGTATTTTCATTTAAAAATTGAAGAATATTTTTCCTGGAGCCTTTTGGGTTTTTTTCTCTCATAAGATGCTTCATATTTGTAACATCAATATAGAAAAATAATGTAACTTTTTGACACATTCATTGTGAACAAATGTAAGAAAGTTTCTCCACAAAAAAAATTCAGGGTTTTCAGAACAAAATACCAGATCACAGTTGCTTCTCTTATGGCAATGATTTTGCCTATAGAAAGAAAGGAAATATCAGCTCCCAAAAGACATCTCTTCACTTTTGATAACTGCAATTATTTAGACTTAAAGTAGCTGACCAGCGTTTTTCTTTCTGTCTCTGTGCAGAATGGTTTTAAGCCCTCAAACCCACAGATGATTTGAGCCAATATTGACCTTTAAATATCAGTTAATACCACTTTGAGATAAATGAGTGTTGCTACTTGAGAGCTGTGTGAGGCACACAGCAACCTGGGGAACGAGTGGCTGAGTTAGAAGCACAATCAGTAGTAGCTCTGATTAATGAATAAATACAGGTGGGACAAAGGAGAAATACTTGAGCTTTTCTTTTTTTAAATGCTTGAGACTGCAAATAACAAAGGGGGCACACAGTGATATTTTTAGCTTTTTTTCCTTTATCAGGAATCACTGAACAGTGGGCTCAGCTTGTCTAGCATTCACTGCAGCAGTAAAACCACAAAGAAGATGATGAAGAGGATTTTTACTGCTGTTGCTTTCTCTCTTGCATTCCATCATGAATATTCTAGCTTTGGACATTAACCAGGTTGCCTTGTTGTCTTTGCTGGTCTTCTCCTAGCCCTTCTGGGACTGACCTTCACTCCTGTGGGCAGCATGAAAAATAACTGAAGCTCCTAGAAGAACTGAGGATCAAAAGCAATTGCCACTCAGTGCTTGTGTTGGTCTTTAGGAAGCAGACCTACAGGCTGTGTATCTTCAGCGCGTCTCGGTAACATTCAGAGTAAACAAATCAGAGGGTAACTCAAGCTTACTCAAAGCATGTGAGGCCTTGGATTTTCAGCATAACTTTCTTCTGTACTTCTGTTCCCCACACCCTCAGATCACCTTCATTTCATTACTCCTTGCATCTGAATTATCTTTCTGGACAGACTGCTCAGGCATTTTATTTAGTCTCTTATACCTAATAAAGAAACAATGCAACTAAAAAGGAATGCATTTTAAATGTGAGAATAGGTCTTTGTTTTGTATTGTACAAAATTAAGCACTGGAATTATTTCCATTACTAGAACCCAGCAACACTAAAAAATACAGCACAACCACCAAAACCAAAAATACTTTGAGTTCTGACAGCAATGGGTTTTCCAATAATGCTTCTTCCCCAATAAAATGTTTGTAAATGAAGTATATGATTATACAGGATACCATCAATCAGCAACATATTTGAGGAAGAAATTTACTTTCAAGATAATGGGAGCCATTATTATTGACTAAAGAACTTCTTGCAGTCTCCTTTAAAATACCTGGTACTTTTTACTACCAAATGGAATACCAGATTAGGCTGATGCCTCAGCTGATCTGGCACAGAAACTCATTTGTACTTTTTAACTGTATATTGCAGTGAAATACAGTAAAGTACAAAGGTAATCACAGGAGTGCAATTAGGGAAAAAATCTTACAGGAAAAAAGAAAAGGCTAAAAGTTCATTGTATATGAGAGTAGGAAGTATTATATGTGAAGTACTCCTACTGCCATTCACACCTTAGTTTTAATATAGTTTAAGGTCGAATCATCTGTAATGTGATTTGGCATCTGGCTAACATGCAAATTCTCTAACGTAATGTTACAAGAATACACATAAATGTTTCAAAACTAAGTGGAAAGACAAACATAATTCATCTTGTCTAAACACACTTTCTCTTTTCCCTGCATCATCCTCAGTAGCTAAAGACTGATCTGCTGTAGAGATTTCCAAGAATATAAATCTTGCAGTAGTTGCTAATGATTCTCTGGCAATGACAGAAAAAAAAAAAAAAGAAATCTAGCTTTTTAAAGAATTACACATATGAAATTAAAATTATCTTTTCTTAAGGATCAAGAAAGTGCTTCAGAGAGATGCCTGAAGAAATAGTTAATAGCCTGCTATGGAAGTAATAGTGGGAATATTGTATTACTTATAAAGCATTAATTACTACCATTGAAATAGATACCTACAGTGAGTCATGTAACTTCTTACAGCAAAATGATTAAAACAAATCCTTCCTCTACCACTTGTATCCTACTTTTCAGGACCATATAAAAGAGAAGGGCATATACTGACATCTCTGATAAGGGAGGTTTGTCAGAGGTTTTGTGATCATTAAAAAGCAAATATTAAACACTGAACTATGTAAAATCCAATGAAAATCAGTAAAAGATGCACGCATATTTCCTTATAGTTATGCTGGACATAAAATGGAAGCTATGGACAAGTAATGGGCTTCCTACTGCAGGCACTGCATAGGACTCCTGCCCCACATTGTGTGGTAGGAGGGGCAAATGATGATCACCTCTGGATATAAGTAAGTTTTCAGATTTCTATTTTCCTTCACAGCTTTCAGGTAGATGAGGACAGTGCACAGAAATGAGTAGGCACAAGGACATAATGTTAATATGAGACCCTATTTGTCTTATATTTCCCAGGCAAACACATTAACTGTGAAAACACAATAAATAGTAGGTAGTAGATTTCCGTCTACTTTAGATCTTGCACTTTGCTATACCATTCTTTCAAAGACAGGACAATAACACCCATAACTTCAAAGTTAAATCATGTGCAAAAATCCAACATGATTGACTTATAAAGAACATATACCAAAGATGCCAAGCCCCACACAAGGGGGCTAGAGACTGGAGCAAGACTCCCAACCAGAAAGGTAGCAATCATCTTTTCCAGAACAGCCATCCAAGATGGATGGTGAAAGAAAATAATATAATGACCAAAAGGATCGATTTTGGAGCTAATGAAAGAAATTACATGCTGAATGTCTTTGCAATACATACAACTGAACTTGAGGTCCAGAATATTTCAGTAAGCCTTATCACATGACAAACAATTCACCCAAAATTTTATATTTGTGTTTTCCCACACAAATTACATCTGTCGTAGATTATGTATCAGGTCTTTGGCAGAAGACAGTTGCAAAGGACGTTCTTCAAAATGTCAGCTTATACTGAAATGGAAATGATCTGTTTTCTTTCTTACTTGGAATCCAGGCAAACTGTGTAACTCCGTGATCGTTTTAGGATCCACCTAGATCCTACTAGTTAGCAGTATTTGAAAATCTGGTAGATGTGTCTACTAGCAAAATTAAAGCATTATATAGAAATCTGTATTAAAGAGATGAAATGGCTTCACATGATTTAAAATTATCACTTTAAATTACTCTGTTTCTAAGAGTTTATAATTGTGCTGATTTGGGGACAAATTAATATAGTGAGATTTAACTGCTGCAGTGTATTCTGTAACGAGTATATGTCAGCTAGTTGAGCAGAGCACCAGACACATCATCCTTCTGTTTAATAGTTTCTTGCCCTTTCCTGCTTGCATTTAATTTTTTTAGCTTTATTTTATTGCTTTTTTTTTTTTTTTGCTTGCTTTATTTTCATCATAGCTATAAATAAATAAACAAAACACAATACTCTCTGATTGCTATTTTATATGCTGAAATTCTAAGATAGAATATTTCAGCAACAGAAAAAAACAAAACTCTGATCTCCAGTATAATACTTGTTCTATTTCGGGAGTTATCACCAATAGCAAAAATGACATTACAATAACAAAAGCAAGATTTTTTCCAATGATGAAGAAGAAAGAAATACTCAAACTTTGCCTAATAAATTGTTTTCTTAAACTCCTTTAGCCTTCTAGTACACTGCTGAAGAAATTTTTTAGCAATTCTCCAGGAATACTTATATTTCTAGAGAAAGTACACACAGAGCAGAAAATAGAATCACACTTGTTCACCTTCATGTTTGAAGACAAAAGACCCCAAAAATTTACTGACATTTTCAGCTCTTCTTTTATCTAACTATAGAAGAAAATTACTCTTGCTCCCTCTGGCCTCTCAGCCTTTTGGTCAACAGTGGGATCTCCTGCAGAGGAGATGGCTACAGTTTTAACACATTTGTCAGATTTCATTATTAACGGGCCTGGCTATTTTTAACTGAAGTGGTCATTGCTGCTCAGTTTCTCAAGCTTGACATCCAAGTTTGCCCAAATATTAACTAGAACTTATCAGGTTTGGATCCTCTCCCACGGGAGAAAGCATCAGCATGGCTCCCCAGTGTGGCAATGTTTGTACCTCTAAATATATCTAAAACCAGCAGGATCAGAAAATAAGTTTGTAACTATAACCAACGAAAAATAAACTGTATGAAACCATGTAAAACATACCTCAAAAGAGATCAACAATGAAAACTTCAGAGCTCAAGGAGAGTTTAGAGTGGATGAGTTCTCATGGGGACCTGAGCTGGCCCTCTAAGTAACAGCAATCCTTACCCCAAGCCCGTGATTTTGTTTCAGGGCCTTGCCTCTGGACTTTCTGGCTTTTAAAGTAAAGACTCTGCTTGTAACACCTCAGAAGTTCACTTGGATTCAGATCAAAATGACAAAAATTCAGCACGTCTGAGAGTGAAAACAAACTCTCAAAAAATTAATAGCCTCTTTGCAGCAGTATTAAAAATGGAATTCCTTGGCCTCTGATAGTGTTGTTTTGATATGTCACAGGCTGTTACATCAGTCATGTTCTGTTATGTTAATATGTGGAGATGAATCACAGTAATGCCAAAGCAGCCAAGGAATGTCAAACACCAATACTTCAACATTAAGTGAGAAACAGGCCTTATGCATGCTTAGCCCTTTTGATTCACCATTTTATATTCCACAAAAACACATAATCCAAGTTCCATGCACTTACTGCAAGTAGAAAATGAGGTATTTTCCCCTTCAGATGGATTTTAAGTTAACGAATTGTAGAAGCGCAAATACCGCAAGGTCTCATCTTTTCAGGCTATCACATCCCTATTTTAAAGACAGATATATTAATTTATTCACTCTGTTGTAGCTAAAAATCTAGTCATTAAAGTCTGTGGTAGAAAGAATGATGGGAAATCACTGAGAAAACACAAGCATGTTTGGTTTCCATGACATAACACTGTTAGCTCTGATGAAGTATCAAAACAGTAACAGAGTGGAATTCTCTCTTCTGTTTTTCCAAATGGATTATCAGCAACAGCTAAATTAGAAATTAATTGAAATAACATTCTCAAATTTCGGTGATAGAGCTATCTGCAATTTGAACATTGAGTCAGGTCACTGACCCAGCTTTAAGTTCTTTGCAAATATCCACAAACCCCCCACAAACTAAAAAGTGTTGGTTGATTGTTTGTTTTTAAAAAGACCATCAAAGTAGCAGACTTGAGATTAAATTCAGTGACTACTACTATCTTTCAATACCTACAAACTGATAAACACACTGGTTCCTGGTATTAGAAGAATCCTGTGTGCTGCACTGACACTACTTCAGATGACGGGCATACATCTATCAAAAAGCCAAACAGAAAGTCTTAATTTCGTTAGTTTATCAGATGATTTACATATGTAGTCAAACTACCTCTTTGTTTCCCTTTAGAGGATTAATACATCCATCTGTATTGTTATTGCTACTTCTGGGAGACCTGAAGCACAGTCTCCTTCTACCCAACTGAAGCATGCAGCCATGCAGATGTTATCCTCCTTTTGTAGCATGTCTTTCAGGAAACCAACTAGCAAGGAGTCTACAGTAAAGACCACGCAATAGTGACTTCATGGACATTTCAAATTATTCATACTCCAGGTGTTCACCTCACACTGCATTTACATTTGGAAAGTTAGTCCTCTTGAACTCACTCCAGGCTTTATACAGACTCAGAGGGCTAGATTTAATAAGAACAACTTGGTCAGAGCAGCTTCAATTTATACAAGTACAAAAGGAAGTCATTAGAGATGCAGTTCACACAAAAGCCATGCATTTATGCATTTCCATTCTGCCCCTTTTTTGAGTGTGGCAGAACACAAAGAGAAGAAAAAAAAAAAAGAGAACAAAAGCTGTGGAAGTTTTGTAAGAAGCCAAGTTAGTTCATAAGACCACAGAACAAAGCAATGGTATTTCCTAAGCTGATGTGGCCTTAAGTGTCTTAAATATGCCTTGAGCATGCCAGAGGCAAACACCTACTGCAGACCATGCTACTTGTCTACTTTTTGTTCATCCATTAGGAGAAGCTTTCTGTGTAGTGCCTCACCTACCCCAGTCTTGCCCCTGCTCTGAAAAACACTTCAGCTATTTAAAGAGTACGTCTCCAAAATGTGCTCTCACTGATGCACTCGCTCACCTCACACACACGTGTACACACACATACCTGTGGACATGCACCTTTTCTGTATTAAAAAGACTTTGTCTAATCTTTCCTTAAAAACAGTGGTGTTGTGATGTCCTTGGCCTGTAGGTTTGTTACGCTTAACAGAATTACCAGCTGTCACTACGTTCATATGCTGTTCATAAATCTAACTGAATCTTTTGGACAGCTGTTCATCTGGGCATAAACACATACATTTTAATAGCTACATTAGCTCTCAAGTTTATTTGTTTGGTTGAGGATTTTAACTTTCTCTCAGTATAATTACTTCTGACATTTCGCCCATCAAATAAGTTTTTGTGTGTTCAGAGTTTTCTTACTTCCACTAGTTTTAAGCCAATCAACTCTGAGGCTTTTTCATAGCAGATGCTGGAACATGATGGACAGTCTGTCACAAACAGATGGACTTGGTCTAAATCCATCCTCAAAAAAACCCATCCCATCAAGATTGAAGAGCTGGTCTCCTGGGAGTATCAGTCACTGCTCAGCTCACCATCCTTGAAGTTTAGTCAGCACAACTCCTGGGTGAATTTTGGACAAGCAACAATGGGTGTGGCAATAATAAAGAGAAAGAGTAGCAGTATTTTACCCAAAATACAACAATCTTCCAATCTTCAGGCATGAGCTCTATAGTCTGGGGTACTGACAGGACAATAGATACAGCATGGAGACAGAGGTGGGATAATATGGAAGAGGGAGAGCAGATGGGGATTGGATTTGGATCATGACTTCTGTAGTCAGAGAATAATTCAGGAAATAATCATGAAGCCAGAGAGACTGTCTCACATACCTATAAATGCCAGCAAGAAATGGTCATCTATACTCAGCACAGAAAACATTCTTCTCAGTGCTATGGAGAATAGGGCAAATTTCAATTCTATTGACTCACAAGTGTTTGAGTGATCTTCTGAAGCATATTGCCTTTCACTTCTTTCACCAGACTAAGAATGACTATCTTATATCACCATTGGCAGACAGCATAACTAACTACTGGCCACAATATAGTTAAAAAACGTATTTGCTTCTGTTCATAAAGTAGAAAAAAATTCATTAATTATTAAGTCAGACTGCAACAGAATGGTTAGGAACCCCTGGTCTCATACATCTTCCACTTAGACTAGACAGAACAAATGGATGAAGAGGAAAGTTGGAGAACACAAATTAAATATTTGAAGTATGTAAGTTGGATCTAATTTCTGTATACTTGTTTTAATTCCACTACAGAAGCATGCATATGCTAAAGAAAAATGAAAATAGGAAAGCAGAAGAAAAAAGAAGGGAGTGAAATGGATAAAAGGAGAAGTGAGTATTAGGGAAGGATGAAAGAATGGATGCAGAAAGTGCTATGAGATGAGGGTGGCAGAATAAAACTGAGATGCAACAAGGATTATTCATAACTTCTATAGTCTCCTGGTGATACGGGCCAAGTGCAGAGAAATGCAGATAGTGTCTGGCAGCTCAAACTGTGTTTGTAGGTCCTCAGTATACAGCATTCCTCATAAGAAGTGACATGTAAAGTTTTACACTATCACCAACAATTCTGAAATTCTAACAGAACCATTCCAGTAAACGAGATTCCCTACTTCTCTGAAGATGCCAGTAACCTGTACAAAACCCTGTATTGCAACAAACACTGGCACTCTATTTCTTAAATGTTTTTAATAAAACTAATAATGTTCCACAGTTAAAGAAAAAGGCTCAATGGTTTAATACATATTTGTGATTTGATCCAGATAAGAACACTAGTCATGCTAGGGGCAGAAATTATGTTGCAGTAATAGTAATTTAGCATACTTGACCTCTTTGGCCCTTAGTAACAAACAATGGTAGATTTATTACTACTGTAATCTAAAACAATAGGGAAGACCACAGAATCACAGAATTGGAACAAACCTCTGGAGATCACCTAGTTGAACTTCCCTGCACGTTCTTTTTAAAACTTAATATAAGGGAAAAAAGCATTATGTAATGTTTAAACACCAACATTCAGATATGATCAGTCAACCTACCATTGGATGTCACTGTTCTTTGAAAGCTTAAAACATTTTAGGGGAAAAAAGGAGGAAAAAAGCAATCAAAAAACCCACCTATTTTCTACAGACTTTAGATGTAGAACATCCAAACCTCTTACATTAAAAAGGTGGGGTTTTTTACATTATTCCTTTCAGCTTCGTTTCCAGAAAGGTTCTGTTTAGCATGTGGATATCAGAAAAGAGTTCTACAAATTGCTTGCATAAAACCAACCAAATGACTGTGCTGTAAAAGCATTCCTCAGGTATTTCAGTCACTATCTGCGAGGGATGGCATGGAAAAGAGCAAGTTATTCCAATGTATTCAGTATGTGCTGATGGACTGCTGTGATAAGGAAAGGAGGCACAAATCAATTTGGATTTTATATCCCATTTAATTGCATATATGTTGTAGTGTTTTGAGGCTTTCTGTGATATCTATAAGCTGCCATCAGCACCATAAAGCTACTGGTACCAGTTGCACCTCCACAACCAATTTTTTTAGGAAAGATGTATCTTTTGGTCTAGCAATTAGAATAGAACTTTTGGTTGAAGATTGCTTGGGCTTGAATCAAGATCCACCAGACATTATAATTAAAGTGTTTTTTTTCCTTTTTCTCCTAATCTGCCAGAATGAAATGGCTTCAAGCAGGCATAAATTTTCCCATATACTTTCCCTTGTTAACAGAGAGATGAAGTAAATGTACTGCATCACAGCAGAATCTATTTGACAGTATTTCAGGATTGCCTGCCACTGTAGTTATGCTTTGTTTGACTCTCCAGGAAGCAAAGCAATACACAATCTCCTGTTTTACCAGTGAGGGATCTGGCAGCCATCTGCACAGCTCCAGAACAGAGTATGACTCAGACATGACAGAGATACATAATTCATGAGATGTTCCAGGGGAGTTGCCATTCTCTTAAGTAAGAGGTGAAAAGCTGTGTCAGCAAGGGAGGCTGCTCAGTAAAATCAGTTCTGTGTAAAGAGGCATCTTAGCAGAGATGTGGGTCCTTAGATGTGGATCCTACCAACACCGGGGGATGTGGCAATCCAGCAGCACGCAATGCTCAGCTCCATGGAGCTGCAGGTTGCTTCAAGAATTGTTACCTTTCACTGCAAGGTATTCCTAGAGCACTCCTTATCACCTGTATGTTTGAAGCTAAAGCTTCCTGGGAGTCATGATGGTATTTTATGGTGTTTGTGAGGTCATGAACATTCATCACTGACACTGCACATCGCTGAAAGTTAAAATGAAATCTAAGAGGAGGTAGAGGTGAGAATCATGCTGTCTGTTCCTACCCACTTTTTTAGGTCTCTCAACAGGATAAAATGCAAAATAGAATTACTGTGTTCCAAAAATATGAGTCATTCATACATATTAAAATATTTGGTGAAGTAAAAAAGCCACAGAAGAAAGTTGGTCACTTGAGGAATGAGAGAGGTGGGGATGGAGAACTTGTCACTGAGATAAGTGCCATATCTTCCAGAAATAGTGTTAGCTTTTGTGGACACCTGTCTCTCCCTTGATGACACAAGCTACCCACTGTGCTTTCCAGATCTCTGGCACAGATGAAGTAGCAGTAATTATTTTCCTGTCGTCAGCCCACAGTCTCGTAATTCCCTGTGAAAACTGGTATTTCATGTTCCAACCACTGAGAATGTAATTTTCTAACTATCATCAGCTCACAAATCTTCAGTAGAAGAACCTTTCCCAAAGTTCCACTATAGCAGTACTCTAAAATATCCCTGGGTGAATAATCCTATCAAGTCTAATCATCTGGGATAAGATAGCCAAGATTTCCATTTGCTTAAATCTGGACTATAATTTGCTCAGGTGTGAACTTTCAACACTAGGAAAGACTGTGTATAAGGGCACTGTGTTGGCTGGAAAGCCTTGGTGATTAAATCACCATTTTCAGGACAATTTTTAACTTTGCCAGGGAGACTCCCTACTCAGTCATCCATATAATTACTTTTCCATATAGACTAAAGTTGAGAACTGCTCAATAATGCTCTAAATACAGGTATATCTGTGTTTAAGTATCCACAGTCATAAATACTGCCAGATGCAAAATTTCCCAATGAGTTTAGTTTGGATATAGTAGTGTAAAACATGCAGGAATATAAACACACCAGAAATCACAGGACTCCTCTGCAATGGAGAAGAAATACTGGTGGGAGATTCTACAGTGCTTGATTTCTGCTGAGGACTTAAAGTTCGTGACGCCCACCCACACACAAAAATGAGTGCTCTGATTACTGCTTGTTCTTGCTTTAGTGTCTTCCAATGAAAAGAAATTTTTGTCACAATCATAACCTATAGAAAGAAAAATACTAAAATAATTCCAGGAGAAAAATGTATACATATAAGAATACCAGCAACAAAAAAATCTAAAGCCTCAAAGTCAGATTTTTCTCCCTGGACAGGTAACTTCAAAATGTCCCAGGCTCCCTTTGCTGAGCCCCTGAGACAGAATGGTCAATCCGAGAGGTCAACAACACTCTATGTCTTTCATTTTAGGTCACTGCTTCTGATAAACTAAGCACATTTTTATGCAGATATGAAATAACAAAAATGTTAAAAGCTCTATGACAGACACGTCTTTCTAATTTTTTTTTTTCTTACTTAGCATCTCAGTAAAAGAAAGATAAAACTACATGAAACAGTGGTAGACTTTTCAGTACTGAATTTGACCTAACTTTAAGAAATTTTCTGCACTTGTAATTCTCAATATCAGTGTCTGTGTAATAGGTTGTAAGCCTAAGTAAACCTCCCCAAACCTAGTTAGAACTTTAGCTGACAAAAGACCCCATTCCACTGACCTCAGTGGATAATATAAAGGAAGTAAAGATTCAGTCTTGTAACAGAGAGACTATTATATTCCAAGAAGAAAACACATTTATACAAGAAATTGTTTCCATTGCCAACTTTTAATTTGTTTAATAAAGCTTTTTAAAAGCATTTTCATTTTTCTATTTTTAATGTGGTAAGCTGCTTTCTGTGAACATCAAAACCTGAATTTAATTGTAGTTACAGAAATGTAAGTCTGAACCTGCTATTTCTATGCAGCATGTAACTTCATATTTTTTCCCTGTTTTGTACTGAACTATACCAAAATTAATTTTAGGACTGTGAACATTTTTTAACAGCATTTTGAAACCTTAACAGCTGACAACAGTAATGTAATTTCATTTTTCACATCTTCTAAAAACGCTCAAGAAAATTTAATTCGAAGTCCATTTCCTGCAAACTGCACCATTTACTTTTCTTGCAAGGATATTTTTTAGGAGCAATCTCCTTGGTACTGTTGAGTTCCCTGTTTCTAGAGAATTCTCTGTAATTCAGAGTAGACAACAAAATTCAAGAAAAAAATTAAGCAACACAAAAAACCAAAAAAAAACCCAAACCCCACAATAAAGAGGAAAAAATAATAAAAATGTAGCCAAAAAATTATAAAGTCAAGCATTACAAAAGTGACTGTAGTTCCTCTGAGAGATAAATTCTCCAGAGGGTTTAGTACTGAAGGCAATACATTACTATTTAGATCTATTTTATGCTTCTCCAGGAAACGAAATCCAGTGTTTTCCCCCCTTCTTTCTGCATTGCCTGTTTCCCAACAGTACTGCTCCACAAGTAGTGCTCTCAACTTTGGAGACATGTGTAACTGGTCCTCTCCCTTTCATGCTTGCTTGTGTTCCCCCTCCATACAGCACATCACCTTCAGAAATTACAGCCACTTACTGACTCACCAAACATGTTGTCAAGTCTCATAAGTCTTACTAGAAGTCAGCCATTTCCTTAGCTCTCATGTGACCTTCATTGCATGACATTTTTATTTATTTTTTCTTTAATGACCTGAATTTGGAGTCACAGACAGTCATGCTATTGAAGTACATATTATTTCTCTAATCCTAGTGATATACTAATAATAGTGATTAACTGCTGGAACATTTCTACATGAAACTGCTAAGAATTTGCAAATAAGAATTAAATAAGAATTACTATTGTTACCATAATATCCAGCAGAAAAATGCCTTATGGAATTTTTTTTGCTAACTGTTTCACTAACGGCCTGGATTTTTTTTTTTTTTTAATTTTAAACTGTAAAATAAATAAAAAAAAATTACTCATATTTCCAAATATTCTTTTCTCAAGTCATAAAAAGGTATCTTGTTTTTATTAGATGTTTGACCCCTTTCAAAGATTAGCAAATACTGATTTTTTTTTTTAATTACATTTCTTTTAATAATCTTATTGTATGTTAATAGAGGAAATATTCATTTTTTTTTGTCCTGTCAAATATTCTATCTATGAGAAAATAAATGTAGGTAAAAGGGACAACATGAGAGGTCAGAGATGATACACCAGTACTTGCTGGTGAAGCCTGAGTTGCCAATCATTATCTGGGCTGTTCCTATCTAGAGTTTATCCTGTGTATCTTCAATACAATAGTCTTCCTTACTGTCACTCCCATACATATATTTATTCCAACTGTTTCACTGCAAAAGTCACTGATGCTGAAGTCTTCTGTCTCTAGCAGGCAGTGCAATCTATCACATACAATCTTTCCTAATGCTCAAAGTTTACTCATGAGACAAACCAAAGTCTTGATGTAAGCTGGTACATAACCCTAAAATGAAATCTATTTTCAGCTGTTTGTATGGGGGATGAAATGAAATCCAGGTGTCCTAAAGTGCAGCTAAAGAAAGTTTGCTGGGCAAATGATCAAACTATTTTTTTTTATTCTTCCCTAGGTAACTTCCCTGATACACAATTTCTAACCCAACTTGGCCCTATTTTTATTTATTTTTTTTTTTACTTTTGGTGCTTAGGAAAAGTGTGTATTACTAAAAAAATACATATTATTAAGCTTGATTTGCATCTACTTTGACCTTCATCTTCAGGGAAGAGGATTTAATCTTCTGCATTTCTTTTGCTTCTTCATTGTGTGAATTTAGTAGGAAACCAAATACTTAAATTTGCAAAGATGTTATTCATATAATTATATATCAGAGTCTGACAGAAATCACACAAAGATCAGAAGAGAAACTCATCTGTAGGAACAGAGATTCCAAACTTGGCAGTATTTTACATTACAAGACAGTACGTTAACAACATGTCATGGGTGAAGTACAGGTGAAGAATTTAGATTGGAGGGTTAATAACATCGTTTCCACATCATATTAGGCAACCTCAGCCAAGTCCAGCTGTGCTCGTACAGCCAGAAGAGGTTAAGTATTTTAGTTTTTACAAATAATGAAACAGACCCTGAACACTGCTCTTTATTCCTCTACATGGGAAAATCTTCAATGAAAGGATGAAGTATTTCTTTCAGCTAACGGGGATATTGTGAAAATACAACATTGTATCAAATATGTCACCTTCTTTTTTCTCACAGCCAATATGCTAACAAACATCTGAGTTAAGGTCTTTACATCTAAGGATGGATCTTCTTGGACTACACGTGATTAGGGAAACTAGGATCTGCTCTGTGCTACATTATATGATTCTTTGATTCACAGGAGACCTCCTGTGCAGGCTCTGCCACACAACCATCACCTGAAACTGGTTCTTGTGTGCTTCAGACCTCCCAGCCAGAGGATGGGAATAAGGCTAATTTACTACACAAAATGCCACATTACAAAATGATTATAGCAAAAATCTCAGAACCAAATGCAACTGATCTCATAGCTAACTTCTGTATCACTGCTTTTAGCACAGTGATTAAAGCCTGCAGGGTTAGAATAAGAATTGTTCTAGCTCACTTCTCTAGAGACAACAGTGAGCTTTTTAGCCATGCCCTTTCTAATATCCAGATATTTATACTGCATTTCTAAAAAAAAAAAAAAAAAAAAGAAAAAAGCATGTAATAAGTGCCTGGACTTCAATGGACCACAGTCAAATTTCAAGCTCTATGAATCTCGGCACAATTTCTACCTACTTTATTTCAAAATTATTTTATTAGGTCAGTGGAGTTTGCCATTTACATCAGCTATAAAATGCTGAGAAACACAACAGGGAAAGTGCTGCCAGGACCTTCAGTAAGGACACAGGCACAGCCAGCCACACGTGTTACATGGCCTCACTGCATTTTGACAAGTAACAGGTTAAGTTCAGTCATTTTAACACACTCGCCAGGTCTGTATTAAGCAATGTAGCAAAATAATAATAAGGATCACATTAGAAATTGTTGGATAAAAAAGTAAATTGAAAGACTACCTTTGCATTGGCTCTATTCTACCATGGTGCATGGCAGATGAACACAACATGAGATGCTAGGTATACAATGTGAGGCATATGTAAAATAGATCTTCAATCAAAATAAGCAAGCTATGCTGTTTTGCTCAAAGTATTCCAGCAGTCATGGTGGGTTTTCCTGTTAACTGATGCCATAGCAACAATAATCCATTTAAAAAATCATAGTAAGAAGGTAATATATTATCATGACAGCCTTGTTAAATGACTGCCTCTCCTGTGTTATGCTCTTGACTTTACACAACAATGTTAAGACGTTTTTTAACCAAGTTTTCAAGATGAAAATAACATGGTGTCAAAATATTTTTTCTAACCAATCAGCACTATTGAAAAAACATCACTGAGGTTTGCGTTTCCATGACAACTCATCTCAAATGTTACAAAACTGCACCAAATTTACTTACAAAAAGGGTTCTTACATGAAAAATTGGTTCATGTAACATCCTATACCATACAAATTTATGTATGTAATGTATGCTCACAATAAAAACTGTATTGGTGATGTTTAGGTTTTCTAGATATACATTTATTATAGGAAATTTGTATTTGGTAGGGACATACTATCCTTTATTTCTTTGTTTTAATAAACTATGGATCACTGCTTACAAATAGCTGCAAAACCTATTAATACAAGAATTTGAAACTATTACTTATTTCCATCAAAGAGAGGAGGGGCAATTTTGGCCTGGATGGACAGTATACCATTAAAAAAAAATTTAAAAAAAATCTATAGTTTCTCTGTGCTTTTCTCTGGCATATTTGCACCACCAACACAGCTAAGAAACTCAACTTTACTGCTTCTTCTAAAGACAGCTCATCTTTTGATTCCAATGATTCACGGTTAAGGAGAATAATCCCTTTAATAGACTGGCAGAGATGCCTTATCAAACACGGTCTCCTATGCGATTAATGACTTATTATAAAATCTAAAATTACTCAGATTAGTTGCATAGTGCGATTAGCAGAATAAACTTCATCAGAGTATTATAGACCAAAACCTAAATTTCGTTTATAGTGGATTTTCAAATAACCAATTACAATTAACAGTCCGTTTACAATGGATTACTGTGTACTTTAAGAAGGTTGGGGGTTTTTAATTAACAGCTGGATGGGAAAAAAATAAATATGGAATTTCCAGTACTATTCCACCTACCTTGTTAGTAAAAAAACTCCTAAAACACACAGTAAAATAATAATGACAGTGTTTAAATAAGGTATCATTTGACAATTAACTTGAACTTCTAATAAAGCAGTACTATCCTTTTGCAGTAACACTGCTACATGCATGTTCAGAGACTGTGGGAAGTACAAAAGGAATAGAAAAAGGGGGGTTATAACCTGTATGAAGTGGAAAGTAAAGGATTTAGAATAATTATTAACTTTTAAATGGTTATAGAGCATTCTTTTAACTCACCTTTCTGCAGATGTGACTTTCTTTTATTAAAAAAAAGAATTTTGATGTCACTAACAAATGGGTTCAAAGTTGGTCAGAATCTCAGTTTTAATTGGTCGACATAACCCAAGCTGGTTACTTTATTACAATACAGACATCAAAATAAAAGAGATGACAAAGAGTTTCTACGTACTTGACTCTTTATTAATAGATTTTATTACATCTGTCATTCTTGTGACCTCCACTATAAGCATTAAAGAATAGTATTTTTCATGGCTAAAATAGAGTGAAAAAACTGACTTTGTGAGCTTTATCCAGTGGTTCATTTCATGACTGGTATTGCTTTGAGTACAGCAATCAATCTTTCAGAAAGTGCCATTAGAAAGTAAAGCTTCCATTCTACTCTGGTTAGGATACTCTGGGAAAGACTGCTGAAAACCCTACCCACTTTGCAAAGCAACAGCTCAGAAGAGTCATTCCAAATTATTTCAATGCAAATTATTACATGAAAGAAAGATTCCCAAATCCTCACATTTTCAAGTGATTTGTCTGCCTAGTTGGCATGTTCCAGGGAAAGACAATTCTGTGGCAAAAAACAGGATTCAATGAAGCACACTGTGATCAATCTAAATGAAGTATGAAACATAAAATGTTTCTCTGCATTGATTTCACTACATCTTGCAATAATCATTCCAGCCTCCTTGATTGACTCTTAAAATTATAGTACACATTTTTCAGAGTGACACATCTATACCATCAATTGAATTCTGGCACAAAGTACCTGTTACTAAGTATGCTTTAGGAAGTGACATTAAATCAACATAAGACAAGACCAGATGAGAGATATTCAGGTTCTGTTTGGATGATGGAAAACAGCAACAAACAAACCAACCCCTACACAGAATGAGGAATTCTGAGGAAATGGCACTGGAAAGGAAGAATCTGCTGCTTTTGTACCCTGGCTTGACAGGCTTGACTGCTGAATGGGCCCTCTCTCAGATGTGTACAAGGCCCTGGCACTCACCCTTGGCAATATTTTTATAACTTTATTAAGAAATAGCACTAATTTATTTCTATTGATGACTTATGGTCTAAAAAAATTTCATATTTACCAAGTAATTAACTACCAAAACAGTCACTGTGACATAGCTAATGATAACCATATGTGCTCCACAGATGGACGGAACAGGTAAAGAAACCTACGCACGCTTTTTCACACGATGGCAGCACCAGAGAACGGTGACCTTAGCTTCAATACTCCCCAAACTGAAAGAATTACAGTGAAAGCAATCTGAAAGGTTTGCCTTTTTTCCTAAATGTTTCAAGTGCCCCAAACTAAATGTGCATGGCTTTCTTTGAGTGTTTAGATGCAAAAGCCATCTTATTCACTCCTACACACAAGGAATCAGACAAGTCAAGTGTCAATTACAATTTTCAGAGTTTGCTCACACCATATGAGACAGTTTCCACTTGGGGTTTGAAAGGATAGCAGTAACTTCTGAAAAAAGCTTTTTGAGAAAGAAAAATTGTTTGGGATTTAAAAACAAAACAAACAAACAAATCCCTGAGACCACAGAAAGCTTTTAATGCCAAAAGTTTGACTCAATTAAAAACTGTAAGACCATGCAGAATAAACCTTCAACCACTGAAAACGATACAAAAGTAATAATCATTCCTGCTGGTCAACTCAACCTTCTCACTGCCTTGCTAGCACGTGTTGATCCCATTAAAGGATACTAAGGATTATACCCTAAATACATAAGCACTGAGTTAGACTTCGAGGTCCCTCTGCTTGTCCTCAGCAGTGTCACACCCTGGACACTTACCAGTACTGGACACTGTGGATGCAAAGCAAGGGAAGTATGCAATGGTATTTCTCCAGACCAGGTCTCCCAGCCTCCAGAGAACTGCAATACACGGAATTTCCGAGTCAAAAGATACTACTTAACTCTGAAGCTTAGCTTTGACCCATGTAAGTTTTCATCATGATCTTAAGGCAGAGTTCCCCATAGCATACTTCTTCCTTCTCCTGAGCTTGGCACCTCCTAATTTCAGTCAATGTGCACCTACTTCTGGTCCAAAAAGAGACAGTGAATGCCATTCCCTCACATCCTTTTTCGATAAATCCTAACCTTTGAGATGCTTTTTGATAATTTTTTGAGAATTTATCTAAAGTTTTCTCAACGTGCTTCAATCTGTTAATTCACTTCACTGGGTTAATGATTTCAGCAACAAAAATGTCATCCTCCTGAACCTCCTATGGCAACATGGCACCTATTCTCTGCCTGCACTGCCAAGAACAAATGTGTTGTTGGGTTTACTAATGTTACCTGAGGCAATCTGTTCACCTCACTGCCTCCAGCAAGTGGGCATGCCAAATTCCCAAGAGTAATAATTCGGTTAATAGCTTTGTCTTGTTTGGATCTTCATTTCAGTAACTGCCTCCCCTCAAAACCTGAGAATCAAATCCTAACTCTCTCACTAGCTATCACTAGCTGAATACTGTAAAGAAAAAAAAAATAATAAAAAGAAGATAAATTTCTTCTGTTCTTTCTCAACCTTTTCAGATATTCTCTACTTTCACCAATAAATTAGCAAACAACAAGCTTTATTGACCTCCTTTTATGCAGGCCATTTAACCACCTCCAACATTCCTCCAATGACTCAGCCCCACCCGCACCCTCGCCAAGCCACTAAAACAAATTAAAGAGGGAGGGACGCATTAATATAGTCTCATCTTTGCCCTGTGCAAGACTTTTACAACCTTCTCACAATTACTCTCAGGAATAAGACAGGAGCAGAAGAAAAGGTTGGGGTTCTTTGTCTCTACAAACAGCACTGCAAATTTTTTTCATCTGTTAGGTCAGGCAGTCTGGTCTCTACTTGCCAGTATTTACACTTCAAACATGATAAGTAATTGCCAGAATTACAGTCACACTGACATAAAAGGTAAACCCAGATGCTCTCTTAAAACACAGGACCATGATCACTGCTGTCTCCTCTCCAAATTTCTACAAGGGGTTTGGCAGGAATGTCTGCTTCAGTAACCACCCTATGCCACCACCTTAGAGCTGCCTCATCAAACTTTTAGAGCACAGATGGAATTCTGCAGAGACATGGAAGCACACATAGAATAGGCTGAAATGAGCTTAATGCAGAAACAAATGTTTGGTGGTTCAAGACAATGATTTCGTAGCTTTTTTTGCAAACAAAGCACTTCTTGGGATTGATTAAAGCTGCATTTGTAGAGTATTCATAAAGACACTCAATAATATAAATCACTTGCTGGACTTAAGTCTAGGGTAATCACTGTGTCTCTGGAGAGACAACTGCAGTAGAACCATGCTATCTTCTGAAATATCCTATATTAAGCTCCTTCAGCATATTAAAATTCAAAATGTTCTAAATCCTATACATAGAATCGTTCTCACACTGAAGCCACTCTTCTGCCTTTCTCAGGCCTTTAAATATAGCCAGGCAATTGAGAGAAAACAGTTTCAATTAGAGCAATTTTTACAGGCAAGTTATAAATCTCTGAAACCAGGAGTGTATAATAGCAACACTGACATTACTGTAATACAGTTTCACTATAACAAATCAGTTGCTTATCCTGTAAGTCACATGTTCTATAAACCAGAAATTTACAATGTAAATCTCAGCACTTCTTCATAAATCAGCAATACTGACCAACAGTAGGAATCATATTTTGGCAGTAAATCACATTTGGCTATGATATTCCCCATGTTACTTCACTTAAAAATTGCTTCCAGTTGTATTTCAGGGATTCTCCCTGTGAGTTCCCTGGCTGTGCCTGGTGTAGCTGGCGTTGGTGCAGACCAAAGAGCGCAGCCACTTCCCCACAGGGTGGGGCAGCTCTGACTGCTTTCTGTCATTCTTGGAAGTCCAGGCAGGGGGTTCTGTAACTAATATTAGTGTCACAACAGCAGCCAGCACCCAAATAGACATCTGAAACTTCATTAACTCCCCAGGTTCCTGCATGCCATACATGCCTACTTTAAAATCCAGTGCTCCTTCTAACCAGCTGAAGCCCATGCAACCACATTCCCACCACGCAGTTGTCTGAGCAGGACTGGGAGGTAATACAGTATCAGTAATATCTCTACTGGTACTGCAGAAAATCGCATGAATACAAGAAGTATTCTGGTTTATTTTCTGTTTTGCAAGTGCAAATTTGCCACTGGCTTCCTTTAAAACAAACAAACAGAAAAAGCCCTGTGAAATTGAATTTCCAACTTGTAAAACCTTTTCTAGTACAGTGAGAATGGCACTTTCTAGATAACACTTCTTCATAGCACATGTTTAATGGGATGTATATTTCTAAGTGAAAGCTGTTTATCTCTTCAGTGCAATCAGTAAACACACACATGCTCATGTTCATTTAGAGCATTTTAATAATGTTCTGCCTTTACTGAACTCAGGAAGGGCCATCAGGGTTCAAGCTTAATTCTTCTTCCCTCCAGTCTTTGATATACAAGGAAAACAAGGGCAAAACTGCTTTGTTCTCTATTACTGAATTTTGAAGAAATCACTGCTGAAAAATAACATTCTGCATCAGTAAATAACAACGATGAGTAAGTTTCTTTTCTTAGTAGAATTATTTATTGCCTCTAGCATATACCAGTGCAATCACTGAGAATGTTAGACTTAACTTGAGTTGCTCTCCTCAACTCCATCTAACTCCCTAGTTTGTACAGATGTGAGATGCACATTTCTCCTGTGGAAATATGTAACTCCAAAAGGCATACCTCATACCACTATAGACAATAATGCACCAGAAAAATACAGCTTCTATTCTTAACACTGTTGGTTCTCCAGTTTATAAGAAAGGCACACATGCATTGACTTGCTAATGGAGCCAAGATTCAAAAACAACCCATCTTCTCTCAATCTACTTGCAATTCTGGTGGCTAAACTCAGAAAAGAAATTAATGCCACTAAAAAAACACCTTCAGATCTCCAAGGAACTTCATACATGCAGAGTGGGATTCCAGGAATGACAAAAAGTTTGCCCTTGAAAAGCACACTCCAGACATGCCTGCCACTGCCTCTCCCAGGGCACTACAGATCTAATGAAATGAGCAAATAAAGGGCGGGGGGATTCAATGGAGGCATTAACCTTAATAACATGGTTTTGTGCAGTCAACCAACGACTGGGGAGGCCTGATAAATTCCTCTTGTTCCACTATCTTCTTCAGAGACCTCCTGTACAAGCAGATATTTGGCGTAATATTTCACAACAGTCATTACAGAAGAGGAATTTCAACATTATGTTGCAGCTCCCTCCCCCAAATCACTCTAGGGTCATGCTCTGGAGGCAGGAAAATACTTCTGTGGGATTATGGACTATGAATTACAAAATTGCCTTATCCAGAAAATTAATACACAAAATAGAGATAAATTAACTAGAATATAATGTAGTATTCTTGTATAATTACAAGTTCAGATAGCAATACCGATATGAAGTCCCTAGTTAAACAGTATTTTCTTAGTGGATTTTTGAGTAGCAAACTAGCATAGTACGTTCTGTTAAAATATATCCTTCATTTTTTCTATAGCTGTTTTTAGAGTTGTGGTTGAGATGCTAGTATTTGTAATGTGCTTATAAGAACATTCTAAGATAACATAGCTTGCCTATGTTTGGATGATTTTACCTTCACAATAACTGAAAAAAGGGGAGTTATAATGAGAAATATTAAGCAAAACTTAGTGTTAAGTTCGCCACACTATAATGAAGTAATTATAGAGTACCTATAGGTTGCCTTCATAACAAGCAATTTCAGTCAAAACATTTATGATCTAACAGCAACTGCTGCCTATTAATTGGTGCAGGCTGGTTTTTGTATTATGGAACATGTAGATGGAGAGATGTGGAAAAGGAGCAAGCCCTATAGCAAACAAATGTTGATATAGCTCAGGTTCCTGCAAAATTTTATCCTATGTCAGCTGTTGTGTTTGTGCCTTTGAATAATTTCAAAATTTAAAAAAAAATGTTATTAAAATCTTTGCCAAGCAATACATTTTAAAGATCCACACATTATGACAAACTGCAAAAAAAAAGTATTCCGAAGAATAACCTTTGATTCCAAAGGGAATCTGTAACTGCACAAAGGAAATTGAAAGTATTTGATAGTTATTTGTAAAGAATTATGTCTAGACTTGTGAAGGATTTTAATAGCATGTTATAATGTAGATAAAATATTTCTGCCATATAGGTATTTCCAAAGAATCTCTCAAGGATTCTTGACCAATCTCTAATAATTGAGAAGATTATAAAACTGTTTCTGAAGTACAATTGAAAACTGTTCAATGCATTCTGAACAGGTAAGGTAATTCCTTTTAGAAGTTTATTCCTCTAACTGAAGTTAGATTGCTCCGGTGCATTCTTTGTTTAGATAATCCAGAGGTGACTTTTTGAATATGGCATCTAAATGAAGTTTTCATGTGAATGGAGAAGAGGACAAAGAGTATAACAAAGGCAAGGTAAGCTCATTGTCATCCAGGTGTTAATTTTACTTTTTTCTTGCACAGGAGATCACTTTTGCTGAGTTACTCATCCAGTGGATTAAAGAAATTACATAAAATTTATAGAGGAAAACAAACAACACATGGAGAGACTACAGTTTCCTGAAAATCAAATATTCACTTATTTTCCCCATCTCTCCTTAGCCTTATTGTCCAGAAAACATCAGGCTTTTGAAACATAACCAAAATAAACAGATAAGAATTGGTAAAATCCATTCTAGAAGTTCAATATTGTATTATAAATAAAACTCTGAGGCAGATGCAACTCACCTCCTCTGAATGGAAAGTGGGATAAGTAAACACTGGTAAATGTTATGTATTTCAAAACACACAAAGTTTAATCAAATTAAAGCTCTGTTTCACATTCTTTGGCTCCACTTTCAAGGAAATGTTTCTATTCTAACTAGCTACATATTTATTTTAATATACAACACTGCAAAATATAATCTTCCTTCTGTTATTTGCCTGCAGGAAATTCATTTCAAATATGAAACTTTTACACACAATATTTACTGTTCAAGTATTGCAGCTTTTATTAAATGGGGCCAGAGAGGATGCTGAGGGATTTAAAGAGAGAATTAATAACAACCATTGCTAATTTAGGCTTATGCACTGCTTTATTGTAAAAGCATGGATGGAGATAGGAAACCAGGGATAAGCCAATTGATACTAAATATTTTGAACCTATTCAATGTATTTGAACAAAACATTTTTTAAAAGAAGGCTACATAGCTAAAATAAGACACATAATCCATCAGCGATAGCATACAAAATTAATCTTTTCCTTTTAATTTGTGTAAATGTGTGATAACAGGATGCAGATCTATCTCCCTCACCTTCATATAACCTACCATGATTTCAGTGAGATCTCCAAAATATTAAAGACAAATTAAAAACAACTGTAATTCACAGAAGCTCGAAAAAACAGGTTTTAATTAACAACTATTTCAAAGTAAGAACACCGGAACAAAGCTAAGACCATGGGATAATTCATGTTGGAAGAGACCCTGGGAAATCATCTAGTCTGACCTCCTACTCAAAGCAGGACCAACTCATGGTCACATCAAGTTGCTCAGAGCCTTATCTAGCCTGGTTTTGAAACTTCCAAGAAAGGAGTTGGCACGCACTTTCTTGGGCAACCTGTTCTAATATTTGATCATCCTTATCACAAGAAAGTTTTTCCTTACATCCAGAGATACAAGGATTGTAATACAGATATAAGGACAATAAATCTCCAAAATAAGTTATAACTCTTCTATACAATCAGCCAGGATGAGAAATGAGTCTCTGGTTTCATTTCACAAAATAATGAACTAGCCCAGTATTTCAATACCTCTGTACAGAAAATGAAAAAGGTGAAGAGAAACCCTAAGTTATTGGAAATCCATATCATTAAGGTCTCTCCTTCAGTAGACAAGATGGATACACTCTTTTTAATTCAACATGTACATTCTGAATTCAATGCAAACTCTATTGACTTTAGACAGGATCCACTTTGACTTATCCTTTCCCTAAAGTTACCAGCAATTTGTTAAGTGAAAATACAATTCTGTTTCAGCGACCATCACAGAACATTTCATTCAAAACCAAGAGAGGTTAATAGATTAATCTAAGTATCTCATAAAAGGAAAAAGAGACACTACTGATGACAGCAGGAGAAAAGACACATTTGGTCCATATGAGTTTCAGCAGTGATCCTTACCATACAGATGATGCAGTAATAAAATCTCTGTATGTAATCAAACAGAAGAATGTTATGTAAAACAGATTTAACAGACTTCAACCATTTATGTTTCATACCCGACTGTTTTCTTTGTTCTTCTGTCTGTAAAATGGAAATTTCAGAATAGAGAGATGAGGCAAAAACAGATGGAGAGGGAGCCTAACCAAAGTATTCAAAAGGCATTCAGGTGTTTGCAACAGATATGGATGTAAAATGTTCTGATTTTATGAAAATAATGTTGTAAGGAGAAAATATTTCTCACATAGTTGCCACTACAAAAATTCCCCATCAGTTTTCCTAATTTAAAAAGTTAGTATTTTATTTAAACCTTTCAAAGCAACCCAGAATTTATCTCTCAAGGAAACAGTAACTGCTAGTTCATTGCCACTTCTTTGCACGGTTCACATTACGCATCCAATCTAACAGGCTCAGCACTACTGCCATTATTTCTATAAGAGCATCTTCCACATGCATAATTCTGTGTATAAATGCATGTTTATACACACCTTCCAAGCACCTTCCAAAATATGTTAACTAATTACATTTGTAGAATCAAGCACTCAAAAATCAGTAAGTAACAGAATTACATCGTTACTGCAAACTTAAAAGTACCAATTATAATAAAGTCCAATTCCATGATCACACACCACTTTTCCCCACAGGATCCCTAGCTCACTGAATACAGAGTAATTCAATATTTACTTTCAGCTCAACACACAATTCATGCTCTCATTTCTAATAAACTGCTTGCTATCCAAAACTGCCACTTAAAAACAAGAAAATTTCTCTCCTAAGATAAGCTGTTCATGTAGTATCTGAATGGTTTACAAATAATTAGTTCATCTTCATACCACTCTTACAGTCCACTTTAGAAATAAGGCACTGAAGCACAAAGGTGCTACAGGTGCTCTGTCATTTTCTGTGCTGTATCTGTGGTACCTAACTCCATGGTACTGCTATGCATTATGTTCAACCATGATTTCCACAGCCTTTCACTACAGAAGAGCCCAACTGAAGAGATCATTGTGTTAATTTTGTAGTAAAAAAATCTTTATGGAGCAGATAAATCTTATGCATTTAAAACTGGAACTGTGGGGTTTATATCAAAGCAGTATAAAATTAACTACAGTAGATGACAATGAACTATATTAATTATTAATCATTCTAATGACCTTTAGCTGGGATTCAGTTTGAAGCATGAATGAAGGCATAAAAGATACCCCAAGCAATGAGAAAAACAGAAGCTGAGACACCTATGCTTAGGAAGAGTTGTGTGAACTGCTCTGATCTTATTTTGCAGAAAAAAAGCCACACAGCTCTGCACCCTGCCACAGTCTTGGCACAAAATCTGTTATTTGAGGCCGAGCTGTAAAATCTCAATTCCTGCACTGCTTTGAGTAATGTCAGTTTTTATTATTTCAAAGTCAGATTTTAGTCTTACACAAAACCCACTCTTTGGTAATTTGTTTTTCCCATTCATCTTTCCAACTCCCACCCCATTTTCCCTCTATTTTTTCCCCCCGTACTCATTGAGTGAACTATTCAGAGTTGCTCTCTGGAGAACAGACCCTTCGACTCCATTCTAGACAGTCTCCAGCTCTGCCTGTGCTCCCTGCACTGCCCTGACACTGCTTTCAACCAAGTCTCTAATTACATCTCCCTGGTTACACTTCAGAATCAATACTGGTTTAATCTTAACTGACCTGTCAGTCACTTCTGACGCCCATCAGTTAATTTCTTTTTCATGATATCTTTCCATCATTAACTTCTGTGTTTCTGTCCTCTACAGATACTCTTCAAGCATTTCTACACCAGTTTCCTGAAGGCAACGTATACAGCTCTGGATTTTGTCTCCACTTTTCCCTGTACCTTGCCTGAGGGTAATCTTTCCAATGAATTTTCTGTTCTATATGACTACTATAGCCCCCAAATCTCACTCCTGTGTAGTAGTATCAGCTGAAATCCCACCATCTCTATATCACATTGAGTTACATGCATCACTGTTCATCTACTTAGAAAAATCTCAAGCTCTCTGATGCAAGTTTGTGGATATCCAGCCAAAAGAACAACTTCAGCTTTTCGAAACCTGAGTTTTCATTGTTCCACAAAGCTGCTCTAAATATTTAACCTCTGGTGGTCCCTGTGGTTTCTATCAATGCTCCTGTTAACCCACTCATTAATCCTACCCTGTTCCACAGACCCATAGCACAAACATGTTACACTGTTCCAGCATCCCCATCCTAAACTGTCAGTGTTTGGTTTTTCAGGAAAAAAATAAAATCTTCAGGATGATCACATATTTTCCATCAGAAATACAGTTTTACTCAGTGTTCCGTTTATTTTAAAAAGTTTCAGTGAGAAATTTCAAGCAAGTTATATCAATTACTAAACCCAGATCACGATAAGGAACACATTCAGTGAAGACTGAAAACTTGCTTCCTTAAAAATAATGTGCCAGTCTCACCATATTAAAAGCAATACAAGAATACACATTTCTACAAAAACACAAGAGAAAAGTCTGTGCTTTTGCTGATTAAAGTATTTTCAAGAAGCAGTCTTTGCAAGCATTACCTGTCCTTCTTTGGTGATCTAGACTGCCACTTTGTATAGATGGCAGGTTATAATAGGTGAGACCACATACCAGATTGGGACATTTACATCTCAGTTCATGAATCAAGGTGCTGGTACTCTGCAATGAAAGATTGTGGTTTTTTAGAAAGACCCTATAGAATTTTATGAATAACAAGTATTTAGTGCAATGTGCAGACAAAAGAGAACAAATTACTTTTTCTCCAGAGAGGTTGTTAAAACCACACCTCAAACGTGATAAATGCAGTGTGACAGAAAAGACTACAAATGCTAATACACCATGCAGCACAAAGTGTTCAAAAATTAGAAGCCAGTGCATTTACCTTCTACTGTTTACTGGTTAAGCAATCATTTCATCAAGATGTTTTCTCTTGATACAGTAGCAGTGGGCCACAGTTAGCCATACTCAAGTTTTTACAGATGGCAGCAAAATAGAACTTTTTTTTTTTTTCCCCTCCCAAAGGTGTTGATCAGGATTTTAACACACTTGCAGTTCATTAAATTCACAGCATGTGAAACATGTAAATAGGTGGAACATCCTCCCTTCTAATCCGTAGCTCTCTGCAGTTGCCACCACTGCCACTGGGAGGTGCTAGGAATGCCTACCACACACAAAGGCAAAAAGCTCATCCTTTCTACCTCGCAGGCTGCACGCCCTTCCTCTTTCTTTCCTCAGTACAAAAGAATCAAGCCTTGACCTTGCTTCTGGTCCCTTTTCTCTCCTCTCAGTAATGATGCAATATTCCAGCAAAGAGGAAGACTAAGAAGTAAAAAGCTCAGCAGAAAGAGGAACAGACATATCCTCTCAGTCACTCCTTCACAGGTAGAAAGTTCAAGCAGGAGTCACTAATTCCTCTTGAAATGATCCCTTGAATCATTAACACTGTCAAGAAGTCTTGACAAAACACCCAGGTATTACAGCTCTGAGCTAAAAAACAGTCTGAGCCTACAACAACCTGAGCAGTAGTGTCTAGCTGAAAGATTTTTCCTTTTTTTTTCCCCCAAGTGTTTCCCATACAGCTGTCCCAATAGATCAGTAACACTCTTACGTATCTTAGAACTTGATCTTAGCAAATACTTAAGTATTCCAGAGGGAAGGAAACACTTAGGAAATCAAAAGGTTTGTCTGCCATTTTAGCGTTTGATTGAGACACTGTGTTCTTAGTCTAGTAATATAAAAGTTTCCTCATATTCCTTTCCATACAGTCTTGCTGACTGTAGAAAACTAAGATGGTGTTAAAAGAGACAGGCCACTTGGTAATTACTGCAGGGGATCACTAATTGCCATTTCTTGCTTTCCAAGCCTATGAGGTTTAAACTCTAGTCTGACTGCAGGCTTCTCCCCCCACTTCTGCACTAGCAATCCTGGCCCCCATAAATCAAAGCCAGACTTGTTAGCTGAGCACACATTAATACCAGATCCCTGACCTCCAGGACAATCCTTACAAGTTCACATTTTTCAGTGGCATTTGGAAAGAATTAGATGTTCTCTTTCAGCAGAATTTTATTGGAAAAATACTTAGTGGGTTATGTGAGGCATGCAGTCTTACTAGAGTTTCTTTTCAGAAGTATGCTGTCAATCCAGTTTTGAAGTGCCTTGCTGTTTCAAATACTGTCTCAAAGGTTCAGAGTAAATAACGGATGCCTTTCTACACCACCGTAAATCAAGGCAAATAATGAATAAAAATAATGTTCCAATTAACAGAGTTACAGCTCTTTACACTCTTCTAATCAGTTGTACCTCAGAAAAATCAAAATGCAAAGACTAACTCAATGTCTAAGGCATCTGGAAGATTTAAATGCAGAAAAAACAGTGGTAACCAATAAACAAGATTTACCTCATTGCTGTATGGCAATGTTATTTAATGCACATCAGTGTTCAGAAGCTTAGAAGCGAGAGAAGGCAGCATCTGTGGTTTTTTTGGTTCTGTCAAGGTCGTGATAGCCTTTATGCTCTAGACAGTAGTAGCCCAAAGTCATGCAGTTAGCTTTTACTTATTGCCAAACACTGATGTTAATTCATCTTAAAGAACACCTATTCATTTTGATTTATTTCTGGAAGGGACTTCGCTTACTTGGAGGCTGCAGTAAGTCAATAAATTTCATCAACAGTTATAAGCTCTTGGCATGGACCGAAAAGATGAACTGACAAAAGAATCAGTAAAGTGAAGGTGCTAAACCAGTCTTACAAATCTGCACATCTACCTGCCTCAGATAAAAAGAGACACATTGCTGTGTTTAGCAGCTGTGAATTTTGGAATCTTTGCTAGTCAGTAACTCGTGGGACCTTCTGTTCTCTTTACAATTTCAGAAAACATAGGAAGCCACATGTAAAATTCAGTAAGTTAATTAATTTTAAAATCAACTAACCCTACCATGAGTGTTTTTTATATCTCTACCTCCCTGTGTATATTTAGATTGGAAGATAGATATATGAAAGCACACACACTTAGCAATTAAAACATTTAAGTGAATAGTCTAAGATGGCTTACATGAAGTTCCAAGGCTTGCTTTCTTCTTATAGAATAAATTAAATTTTACACAATGCTATTTTACACACTAGCAATTTACTTGGGAGTTTACAGCCACATATAGGCCAATACATTTTTTTTCTTTTCAACTTTCTATTTAGCATTAGTTGTCTGCCACTCCCAGGACTTCCCATGTAAGGAAAAAATCTCTTATTATGAGAAACAATGAGCTGAACACTCTGGATATTTGTCAATCATGCTCATGAGCCGTGGTATTTTGCTCAACCATGGCTCAACCTTCTTGATGAGGATCTGTTTTGGTCAAGTCTTCATACAACTCCCCACCAAACATGCAAACAATGAAAATTTCTTAAGTTGGCAATAGTGCACAGTGCTATTTTGTGATACTCATGAGAGCAAAACACATACAATATTTTCCTGTTACCAAAAAGAAAACTGAAATATATCTTCAGTAGATAAATAATAAGTATAGGTGTGGCAGCATCAAGTTTCATTAGAAAGTTCCAGTTTAAAAGAAATGCAGACTTAAGGTCCCAAAACCTTTGAATGATGACCAGACCAATGAGTCTGTGAGTCTTCTATTTACTAAGCCAAGTGCACATACCTCTGCAACACTGCAGGCTGAACTGCAACTCAGAAATCCACAGAAGATACTGATTGGAGCTTGGTATCGATGGAGGCTTTCAACTGTTGCAGTATTATTATGTTTCTCTATGCTCTGTGACAGAAAATTGACTTTTATGTCTATTAAGTGCTGCCTGCCTATTGTATTAATATTTTTGATTCTTAAACCACTAATACTTAAGCAGGTACCACACAGATGTTAGACAGCTTAGCAGAAATGAAGGCAAGTCTTTTTAGACATTTTGTCTCTATATTTATGCTTTACAAATGGTGTTCCTAGGACTGTCATCTTCAGTAAAACAGGAGATCATATTTGTTTAATGGAAAATGAGTAGTAAATGCACCAGGAAAGCAGTAGGGGAGTGTCTTTATTAATGTTGCTATTACCAGAACAGTACTCAAAGAATTTGGGGAATTTATTTAATGATGTTCTGAATAATTCAGCTTAGAAGAACATGCTCACAAACACATAAACACTGACAAAACATTTCATGTTTTTAAACAAAAGCAACATGAACAAAATAATGCACAGGAAATTGTTATCATTGTTATTACATCGGTTTTGATATATATTATTTATTTTATCATTCTGAAGAGCCTGGAGGACAGAATAACATAAGGATGGGTAGAACGGAAATTAAACAGTTATGCTGATGGGCAATAAAATTCTATGTGGGAGACTAAAATTCCACTATTCCACAGAACAAAAATATTGTGTAACCTAAAAAAAACAACAGCCCTTGCATATCTTGTCTCCTCAATATAATCCAGGCCTAAAAGACCTTCACATTCTGTTCACACGATAAGGACCAGATCCTTTGCCAACTCAGAACACTTTACATCCATTTAAATCACTTTATACTAATAAGTACCTTTTGTATTTCAAACCAACTGCAATCAAATAGAAGAAAAAAAATCAATCTTACTGAGACTGTTAACTTACTGTGTCTGTTCTGAGCTACTAAGGTTGAAAAAGACACTTACAAATGAAGATTTGCAATTTTTTTGTTAAGATCAGAAGCTGTTGTACAAAGCACAAAGCTCGAATTATACCTCTCCTAGCCACAGTGATTTATCAGTGGAAACAAGGTCTTGCAAATAAAGACAATAACATCATTCTTCTCTGCCTCTGATTTACTCTCTTTCTCTTGCTTTCTTGTTCCAAGCAATCCACCAAGAAGTGGATCCTGGGAAAAGAGTATCTGGAAATTCATCTGTAATTTTGTGGCAATGTTGTGGTGGTTCTACCTGAAAAAGTGCTCTTTCTACTATTCCATGGCAACTATTCCAATATTTTAGAGAGCACTGCATGTAGACATGCAAAGTTTCACCTCTCAGACAAAAATACGGCTCACATTTCAAAACTGTATGTCTCCCTTAAGTCCTGAGTGCATCCATCACTGCTCAGAGTGCAGCAGAATTCAACAAGATCTATGTGGTTTCATATTAACAGTGGAAAAACAAGTCTCCAATTACTATTACATATAAGAAATATATTATTTCTGAAGTTAATTCATCACTTAGAGCTATGAGAAAAAAACTTCAAGACATTTTAATATGTGGAAAGAATGGATGCATAACATGCACGTGGCGTGCAGAAGAGTTAATACATAGTAACTGTTATACTTACGCATTAAAAAATTATCTGCTCAGAACAGGTAACTAACCCAGTAATTTTACATACATATTTAGGTTGGACATTTAGCTTTCAAGTTAATTACCAGCAAAAAAATTAACCTGGGGTGTCAGCAGGAAATTAAAAAAACCTGATGTGTCAGAAACACAAAGCAGAGCAGCCTGCTTCAAGGCTCAGATCAATTTAATTTTTTAATCGCTCTCTCACACGTTCATTCTATTATTCATACTCATAATTTATTCATCCCAAGATGCGACTGTGAAATGGCTAGATACTGAAATTTTGGTGTATTCATTTTGGAAAAGGTGGGATATATTTACCTGTGAAAGTACATGAAAAATAAATCATTAAGAAGTTTATCTGCTTGTAAGTTGAGTGGTCGGGAGCTCCCTGTGACCACGCTGCTCAGTTTCAGCTAGCTATACTGGTATCACATGCTACACATTCTGTTCAAACCTTCAATCACTGAAGCTGTTTCTGAACACATACTCAAATTTACCAATTATTGGGTCCAAAGCTCCTGTAATTAAAAGTTTTCAGCTGCCTTTTGATCAGTTCCTGTTATCCATAAGCATCCCCAACATTTTATCCAAGTTTCTGTCTCTCTTAGAGCAATATAGGCTCCTCCTACCATTGTGTGCTTACCTTCTTCTTGCCTGTTGGACACAGCATACACTAAATTCTGGGAACATGTCCATTCCTACATGTACACTTGCTCTAATTCCTTTGCTTTGCTATATGTGTTTGGAAGAAAATAGCTGAGATCTATCTCACAGCCCTCTCATTAGGATTTGAAAACCAGGACATCAGATATGTCAATAAAGTAAAAAGACAGACTAATTACACCTTTAACCCAAACTAATCTGCTTCAAGTGACATTTACTTTTAGTCCCAAGATTCTCATGCAATGTGTTTATGCAGCAATCACCTCCTCTCCCCCTCCCTGCTTATATTCACAATTCTTCAAACCACATGCCATTGTAGCCTGCATACGGCATTCTCAAAGGTGTTCTGAGAGCAGTTTTACAAAAATTCATGCCAAGAAAAGTCTGAATGCTTAGAAAAGACTTCTATACACATTATCAAGAATAGATTTTGATGCAGATCATGCCTATGATTTTTTCTTTATTCCCCTCAAAGTGGGAGATAGCAGACTTCTATTTCATACACATGACTAGTTCCACTGTCTGCTAAAAAATACTTTAAGCTTTTGAAATGTTCTTTTCTGGAATTCTCTCTGCTAAAAAATAACTTCTGAAGAAAATTTTAAGAAATGTTTATTATTTAAATGGAGTAATTTTCATACAGTTTGCAAATAAAGGCTTCAAAATTACCCATATTCTTCACAGAAGTATATGGAGTTCAGCAAATGGAGAACTGAGACGTGAATTAAGAATTCTTAGATAATTATTCTCTTATAAAAATTTTTCAACTCCCAAAGGGGACATAAGTAAAAGCTTAGATCAATTTGAAAATGAAGAGAGATAAATCTAGTTAATGAAGTCTGGAAATAATGTCATTTAATTATCACATCTTACGTTTTATCATTTACTAATATTGTAACTAAGTGAAGCAAATTACCACTTTTTCTTTTTTTAATTGATATTAAAATATTTTGTTCTGCTTATGTAGGTCCACTGCAGGTGGTTATTTAGCTTCAAAGCATTTACTGAACAACCAAGAGGAAGACTAACAGCAATGATATGAACAGCTTCAGTATTCAAACCTGGCCTACTGCAAAAAGCAGAAGGAGTAATCTTCCCCTGGACTCTTAATACTACTCGGTGCTTTTGCAGAATATACTGACAAAGTTTAAAATCTTTGCTCTGTAAGCTCTTTAGGTACTATCCTTATATAATTAAACAGAAGTCAAAGAAATTTAAGGAAATTTTGCATCAAGTTCTGTTTGGTCGTTCCCTTTTCTCTTGTACACTTTCAAAGGCCTCCATGTAAACTAAGATAAACCGTCTGGCCTTTGTGGTGGCCAGCTCTGCAAACTCTGCTTTCCCCAGAGAAGAATCCAGAAATACATGCTGAGATGCCGTTTCACTGGCTAATGGTACAAGTGGGTTACCCAGAGGACAATAAAGCATAGAACCTTAAAGACAGAGCAGTGCACAATGGCAGAGTGGGGAACCCACCAGAGCCCAGTAGCTTTGCATAAGTCAGCATTGCTGAACATGCCAAATACTGAGAAGCAAAAAGGTGGCCAGAGGCTATTCAACTGTAATTCATTCTCCCAAGCTTTGTCACACCTGCCATGTAAAAAGAGCACTTAAATTAACAACTTCATCTTTCAATAGATTCTTTACTGAAACTCAAGTGTCAATGACATATCTGGATTCTGCATCCCTCCTCCCATTTGCTTGGGTGGGTTTTTTTTGTTGAGTCCATTACAGTTTTATTTTACTGAAATATGTTACTCAGAAACTGGGGTTAGCACCCAAGATGTAAACATAATAATTCTGCTTCATAGCTGTAATTAAAATGCTTCAGATGCACTACTCCACAGAGAGCACTGAAAAGTGTATGTGGGAAATGTATTATTGAACATTCAAAAACGGGACATCCTGCACTTTGGTGCATTGAAAAAAGTGGGAATAACCATTTTCCTCATATTGTGATGTTGTTGTAAAGAAAACTGAAGTATATAAAATAAGAAGAGGAATTATTCTTAGCATAGCAGAGGTACAAATTATATTTCACTTTGTTTAGTAACTATTACCAATGATAAATACTGAATTTCTTGACTGTAAGATGTGTGTGAAAAAACCAACCCATTATTGTATTAATCCATTACTCTGTATGGATACAATTAAAAGCAAATTGAGAGTTACGAAGTTACTATTATCCAGAAATGCCTATTAAAAGAAAAATGCAAACATTATTATCACATATATTTAATGTACACGTTCATCCCTCACAGAACCAGGTTCAAGAATAGTTCAAGGGATACAAATAATGCTGGTTCCACCTGTTTATCTGACTTGACTTTTGAGTGCTTTTCCAAATATCTGATTTATTATTCTCTAGATTCTTTTTATTTCATAAAAGCAAACCTCTCCAGGAATCAAGGGGCTGAATCATTCACTACACGACAAAATGTGACATATAGCAAACTCTTCTGCCCATACAAGAGTGGAGAGAAATAGGTCATCTTGAGGTGAAGGCTCAATATTCCATTATAATAAAATGTTAATATTCATTAAAGCCTTACACCTCAAGGAATTTTAGAAACAACTATTAATCTTTCATACTTTGCTATGAACCTGCATGGACTAAGAAACATATTCTTCCTTTTTGCATTTCCTATGTCTTAGGATAAACTTAAAAATGGTATTAGTCTGCTGGAGAGGCAGAGACGGAAAAGTAATAATGAGTATTATTTTTAGAGGTACTTTGGATCTTGCAGCTTTTATAGTAACAGTACTACTGGAAGGCAAGAGACAGTCTAATGTAGAAAGTGTCCCATATCTTGTTCATCTGACTAGGCTCTAATTTTGATATTAGATATTGCATTATAAGAAAATTAATTATAAAAATGCCAGCATAGAGCATACTTTCCTAATCCAATAAAGACAGGAAATTAAAAACCTGCAAAATACCTTCATATTGGTAGGTTTTAAAATACACTGATAATAGTTTTATTATTAAAAAACTAGGGAGACTTGAAGAAATACTTTATGACACCAAAGTAAGCAGAAGATTTTTGTATTATATTCCAAAGATACTTCCCACATTTTGAAAATAATTAACTGAAATTTTCTCCAAATGACAGAACAAGCAGCAGTAGTTTAATTTCCCTGAACTGTAGGAGACGCACACCCAACACCCAAGTATTATATTTCAAAGAATTTTAATTAAATCTATGTAACAAAAAAGGAATGTTTCACATCTTAATTGAAAAACTGCCAGCTAGAGAACTGAGACAGTGAAACAGTCTGGAAAGCACTGAGATATAATTGAAGAAAAGAATAGATGAGAATATTTCAAATGGTCTCACTAGTCAGCAACTAGTGTAAATACTGCAATTCAAATGACGACATTTTAGTGATTAAGAGAAGAACTAATTTATTTTCTATTGCTCCTTTGCTTTGAGAATTATACCTCATCTTTGAGAATCCCTGGCTGAACACAACATTTCATGGTATGCCCTACCTCAGCAGAGGGCTTACTGCAGATAGAAGCACTTTACATGACACCAGCCTAGGAGCAATGCGAGATAAGCAGGTATTTATGATCACTTTTGCAGCTTTTATCTGCATTACAAAAACCACCACCTTCTAAGGCTCCTCTGCAAAGGATTTGGAAAGATAGGGAAATAACTGGTATTTGTAGGCTTTGTATCAGGCCATGCAGTCTGTGCAGTTCCACCAGGGAAATGCTGTGAGAACAAGGGAACGGTTGAGCTTTACTCCATGATGTGAAATGAAGCAGTTAAGTTCCAAGACTTTGACATGGGAAACCTGCCAAGGCCAGATGGAAATCTCAGCTGTCATGAGCAGAGGTCATTCTGTCCTTCTCAGCACAAGGTGTTGCTAAAATCCTGTGTACTATTCATGCAAGTTCATCATACCTATCCTTTTTAATTAGGAGCTAAAAGTGATTTATGTTACATATGATTTTCGTGTTATTCATTGTCTTCCCTTGTCTTGGGTTCTACTTTTTAATTATAGAAGTCCACCCACGATGCCTCTGAGGTAGAGCTGATAATCTAGGTTTATATTTCTGAAGAATTTGTTTAAGGGAGGCTTGGATAAGCCTTAAAGGGAATTTTTTATAAGCCTTTGTTCTCTTAAATTATTTTATCAATGCAGCTTTTTCAGAAAGGGTAATTCTTGCTGAACAAAGGAAAGGTTTATTGATGTCACTTTTATACTGAAGTTTTAATGGAACTGCTTCTAAAATATTTTTACAAGGTCTATTTAACCCTCTGAAACTATGTATAAACAACTCTAATTACCAGACATGCTTAATGTTGGTAATGTTGTCTGCCAGTGAAGCATACAGACATACCTCTTATATAACTAAGCATTCTAGCATGGTTTGTATTTTTTTAATAAAACACAAAATTCAAGGTTTTCATTATAATGAGATGAGATAAAAAATAATTAGCAATGACAGTTCAGGTTCTTCAAGTACTGCTGAAGACATATGTATATAAAATGATGAAGGAAATTTCAAACAATATCACAACCAGTGGCACAGTACATGAAATAGTGGATTTAAAGGACAGCAAAGAAATTTTAGCAGAAACATGAGAAAAAAACATTTATGTTAGAAATTACCAATAAATGAAGACCTCCTGAACTGATTAAACATACTACTGAAATACCTTTAACTCCTACTGCCCTATGTTCTGCTACATGTGAAATTATAAGATTATCATTCCTACATTTAAGGATTTTTTTTATATACACTTGTTTTGCTCAATTCCTCAGCAGGACCTATTGTACAGTAAAAATATCTACAGTGTGACAGTCATGATGTGCTGCCAGACATTAGAACTTGAGAGAAAGCAATTTAACAAACTAACAAAACCTGTATGAGATTGAAATTCCAAAACCAAATTGGAAGAATCCAACATTAGTTTATTTTGCTTGCCAAAGGAAGCATTTTGTAGGGTTCTCTGCCCTATTAAGCTACAGATGATGTCTGCAGGGGTCAGCACTGACATTGCCTACCTTTCAGCCATGGTGAAGTCCTTCACCAAAGGCTGTCAAGGCAATTATGCAGATGTAGGAAGAAAGGTCCCTGCATGGAAAGGAACTGTTAAAGGCACAAAACCCAGGCAGAGTTTTCAGATGGAAAGGAGGACAATGTGGAGATGGTGGTAGCTGAGCTGGGAACTACAAATCACACACTGAGTTCCAAAAAAAATTTTGGGGGAAAAAAATAATAAAAAAAAAAAGGGAAGCTTCTTCCCACAAGTAGCACATCCAAAATTTGGTACTTCTGCTGAAAGACACTGCAGATGCTACAGTTCTACACATGTTCAAAAAGCCTCGCTTCTCTTTTCATAAAGTAACTAAATAAGCAGAAATGAACTGAAGCTCAAAGTTAACAAGGTGAAATCAGCTGTAGGGTAGCTGCTGTCAGGTGGATGTGATGTGTATGTTTGCCTTGTCCTTCCTCTTCCCTAGACTTTATTTATGGCCACTTTCAGAGACAGGATATTGACCTAGATGACCTATGGTGACATACCTAAGTCTTCTGATTTCCTTCAAATTATTTTGCACAAATTCACTATCTGACTTAATTACAATTTTTGCTACTTCATTTTTAGCGCATACAATCTGCAATCATACTCCAGCTTCTACCTAGAGTTCAAGCAGTGCAAATACCATACAAGGACTATTTCTAGACTAGCTCCAACACTGTGATGACACACACTTGAAACAAAGCACAATCTGTGCAAATCCATAAAATGTTTTGTACGTTCTGCTGGCAATGGTCAGGCTGTTTTCCTCACTTTCACTAAGTTGTTTTAAATGCAATAAAACTCCTTTGCAACTTAACATAGATGTATTTTAAGTGTTAGAAATCACTGGACACATAATGAATGCTTTGAACAACTCTTAAGCAAGATTCTCTGTTTCTGTCAAAAATCTGAGGCCAAGTAAAGTTATCTCAGATTTAATTACATAATACCTGAAAAGTTCTCCCTGTTCACTGTAAGTTACAGAGGAGAAAAAAAATCCTGTTACAAAATTAATTATTTGCTGGTCATTGAAGGTGGTATATTTTACCTGATGGCTGAAGATCATCGTATGAAATCCCAGTGTCTCCCCTCCAGGTCTAAAGAAACACAAACCAAAGTTCTCTCCTTGTCCTGCTACCTCACAAGTAAAAGGGAAAGATTTTTAAAACCCATGGGGTCAAAGAAAAAAATACAATTTATCTGCATGAACCTCTCCAGCATCTTTCCTACCATATGTTCAGTAATACCAAAGCACGTTACTAACTGCAGTAACAAATCTTTATTATCATGAAAGGAAGAGAAAAAAACACTTTAAAAGTACTCACCAAATGTTTTGCTTTTTTTTGAACATTTTTTCACTTTCCTTTTCTCCCTAATCCTGTATCTACAGCTCACCTAGTTAGGAAGCTGCATGGTTAAGAACCTGACTGGAACACACAGATTAGTGTCTGTACTATCAAAATGCATGGCATTTTCCAAAGGAACCACAAGGTTTGAAGCATGACATAGTCCATCTCAGGAAAAGAAGAAAGGGGAATGACCTGAGTGCAAAACCTTAGTATAAAATGTAATGCCAAACTGTTCAAACACTAAATCCAGCTTGTGTCAATTTGATGTGCCGGATGGACATCAAGTAAGAAAATATAAGAAATTATGTCCATCATCATAATTATCTATCACATAGTCAGCAGTAAAGTATCACACCAGAACCAGAATAATTTCTGTAGAGTAAGCTTAATATTTTACCTATTATTAGCTTCATAGTTTCCTTTCTCCTTCCTTTCCTACATGAATACATCTATTAGCATTTACAGAAGTTAAGAATAGCTAAGGCTCTAGTACTTCTAAACAGAAAAAGAAGAAAGCTTCTCTGCCAACTGACAGAATGTAACATTCTGCAGAGGGCACCCTCGGTACAGTTAGAACAGATGACCTTTTTCCACTGCATCTCTCCCCCATAACTTGAACTATATAATATCACATTTACAATAGTCAGAAATCTACAATAGGAAAAGAGCTTTCTCTGATAGTAGCATTACTATGTATGATGGAGACCTGTGAAAGAGAGCAAAGTAGATCCAGAGTACAGTCACTTTTTTTTTTTTTTTTCAAATACCACCAATGCTTTTTTGGCTTAGTAATTTATTATGAATTAATTTGCTGCCAAGAACTACATGCTAATACTAAAGACAGCGTCTGTCTGCTATTATTACTATTTTTATTCCATTTTCTTTTGTCTTGTTCCTTTGCAGGCTCTATCTATCCAGAGATACAAGAGGAAATTTCAACATTAAGTGATAGGGGGATTGCAAACAAGCACAGTTATAGCAGCCCATATCCTATAATATTAAGTCTTTTCACTATTTTAACAGTGAGTTCTCATAATCAAGACAGGAGCTACTGTCTACATTGGAGGTGCAAGGAAAGGCTCATTGAAATGTTCTCTAAAACCATATCCTCTCTGCATTGTCTTATTGCTCATACCTGAGAGTACAGTTTTTCTGCTCACAGAGCTGCTTCTTTTCCAACACTACTGCTCATATGACCTTTTGCCCCCCACCCCCCCCCACCTTCACAACCATTTCTGGGCAGTTTCACAAGAATTTAGATTGCTGTTGTAAAGATTACATCATTGCCACCTGGCAGTTGTTTGCTGGCCTTTGTGAAATGAGTTGATGGGCTCAGTTCATTTCCTAACAGGCACATGTTCACATCTTAAAACAAGAACATCACCTCCTAAACCACCAAAGAACCTAAGTGTACACTCACCAATGGGTAAAACAACTGCTTAAAGTGAAACACATCTTTAAGTGCTTTTGTGGAGAGGCTGAATTTCACAGATGTGACTAAAAAAGTCACTGAACTCTGGTGGACAATCCTATTACAAAAGATGTGAAGGATACTGGTGGATGACTCATGCTTACTACAGCGAAGGCAGAACTCCAGCCAAAGTGTACATGGAGACAAAGCTGTGCTGATACAGCCAGACCTACAGATGCACAGAAAAGCTGCTCATGAGCTGGTGGGAAACACAGACCCGAAAGAAACAAAACTTCCACACATCTATGTGGGGAACATTTACCTTCCTAGCTACTCTAAACCTAAACCCACTTTCACTGGGAATTACAAGGAGTCATGTAACAAAGCAATCAAGAAGGTCGTTAGATTTTTTCCCTACGCACTTTCTTTACTGATTTAAAGACCAGATCCTTTGAGAAAACAGGAAAATGTGAGCTAAATTACCTAAAGTCACTGTGATGAGGCAGTTTACGCTTGGGCACATTACAGTCTTTTGCCACTAGCAAACTTACTAACCAACAAACAACATGTGGCAATCATTATTTAAATAATTCATTAAGAACACTGCAGTCTGAATCTTTGAATCTAATAAAATCTGACCTTTCTTCTGGAAATGGTCAGGGGCAGACTTTAATACCCTTATAACACTACTAGCAGATGTGAATTCAGACAAGTAGCACAACTTCCTCATGAGATACAACCATTTGGTATTGTGTGCCTGGCTCCTTTTATTTGAAAATGAAAGCAACTTTACACTGACTGCAAAGCATTCTTCTGAGAGTAGCTAGTGCTAGTAATTTTATTTTGAATGTATTTTTCTCAGATTCAAGGAAAATTACTTGCTCTTACTTTATGTTGATTAAATCATGTCAGCAAGTGTTTAATTTATGTGTTCTAGCTAGCAAAGTAGAACACAATTTTCATTTTTGGGCAAAGATAATCATAATTAAAACCACATTAGCTGATTATACCAAACATTCATTCTAAAAAACCATTCTACATTATGATTTATGAGTTGTTAGCTAACACACTTTGAAATGATACCACTTTATAAGCTGATAAATAGTTTTGATAACACCCTGACTACCCAAAATGAGACACCTAGGCCCAAGGCACTAAGAACTCAAAAGATTTTATAGTAGTCAGGGTACAAATGCAGTCAAAAAAAAATCCGTAAACGTACAAAAATCTAAGCTAAAACCTTCACATGAATTAAAAAGTAACATAACTTGAGATTTCTGATTTATATTAATAAATAATAATTCCCCTATTTTATACAGCTACTATTGCAGCGTTTTCAGGAGAGGAAAATATCTTGGATAACAAAAGGCCATGCTTTTCAATTGGGGGTTTTGGTTTTTGGTATTTCAAGCAAGTTTGGACTCACTTTTCACCTTCAGTTATAACTCAAGTCAGCAGCATTAGAATACACATGAAACTTTATTTTCAGACATTGCTGCTTATCTTAATTTATTGCATTCTTAATGTGTTCTGCTGCCTGTGCCCACTACATTGAACAGTGGGAGAAAAGGAACTAAATCTGTAACACCCCTGTGCCATGTTGTAGCACCAGATCTCTAAATACCCCAAGTACCCAGGAACTTGAAGAAGTATAAATTTTTTCAACTGTTCTGTAAAACGTCTTTATATAAAACAAAGACTGAAGAAGTATATTTCAAATGACAACTTTTAAAATAAAGATCTAACGACTTTGAAGCGCTGGGTGATGCTTTGCTGTCCAAGAATGGAGGAATCTCCTCTGAAGCAGAGTAACTGCTATTTCTGTATGGTAAAAATATCTTACTGCTATAATAAGGAGCTTAATACTTGTTCACGTATCTACTCGCTTCAACTCATTTTCAAGTTTTTGACACCTTCCACAAGCAAACATATCCCATATAGGATGTATTGCTTTAACAGGTACTCATTTTTCTAAGCACCACTGTAATTTATTAGTCTTACATGATGCCTCAAGATGTTTTAGACATCTAAAAAGGAAGCTAAAAGGGAATAATTTGCATATATTACTTAAGTTGTACATGCTGTAAATATTGATCTGCTGATAGCGAAGCAAGAAAAAATTGTTCAAAAATTAGTGTTTGCATTTCTGTATTTTTAAGAATGTTTGTTCAGGATGGATTTGTAAACTCGCTGAAGAGACTACAGCTCTGGTCACCACTGCAGCTAAAGGCCACTTGACACTGCTTCCAGCCTGTGACATTCACTGCATATTATGGCAATTTACAGATCATGAAAACTCTTTTTTTTACTCTTTTCAAGTTATTACCAATTCAGCATAAATGGTTCAACCCCCAAGTACTGCTGTGTTGTGCAGAGTGAAGCAGCATTTTACAATTCTGGCCTAGTATATTAGCCAGCTCCCACTGACTCTCAAGGATGATGCAGATACTCTTGTGTAGTGTTCTGAATAACTTTGAAGTCTTTTCCCCCCTCAAATTAAGAAGCTGCAATTTATCTAATGCTTGAGAATAAAAAGCAACAATAAAAAAGCCTTTATCCAACCTTCATGCCAACCTCCACAATTATCATGTTTTGGAAAGGTAGAGAGTTCCAAATCTCAGGAAATGTTAATAAGCATAAGCAGGATTCAGCTAGAGAACTCATCATGGTATATATTAGCTCAGAATTAAATGTCAGCCATTAAAAAAGTCTACTGTCAAATGTGTCAGGTTTGGGAGCACATGTTCTTTTCCTTTCACAAGCAAACACTGCATAAAACTGTCAAGGCCAGTGCAACATTGTGGTCAGCAATGTAACCCAGAGAGGCTGAGTTACCACACAGCTCTTCACACAGAAGGCCATGGAGAGGACCATGATCTTATTGGTCTATCTGGTGCCTGAAATTAGGTATGATTCCATATCCCTCATATCTCTTTAAAGCACACAGAGAATCCCCATCTGAAAACCTTGACATTTTAACCTCTCTCTATATATGTAGAATTATTAGACAGGTATCACTTCCCTCTGAAAATAGCGGCACGGGTCCAATTTGATGACAATGTTAACATGTTATACACTACAAATAATGAAACACCCTTAGGAACTCACAATTATGATTGATTCAACTATAGGGCTGAACAGCAGTTGCACACAACCTTCTTACCTTTTGTTTTAAATCTTTGTTCAAAATGCACTGCTTCTCGGCTGAAAACGTCCAACTTACTATTTCACATTGCAAGAGAACAAAACATTTCCTTCTACCAGAGAATACTGTTGGGCCCAATTTTTCCTTGCTTGGAGTTTTAAGGCTTTTCCAACCAAGCAAATGCTTTTACTCTGACAGTATTTAATAACAAGTTTGACCTTGGAGTGTCTAAGTTGAAATTATTTCAGAGCACAATGCAGCAGAAAATCAGGGACCAGGGATTCTCTTCTTTATTTGAATTTTATTATTTTGGGAGAAAGGGGAATCCCTTGTTTCACTGAAGAAATTACTTTTGAGACACAGTGTGAAGACTTTTTGCATGAGTGCAAGAGTCACAACTTTTTATGCTTACTGCAGTTCATATAAGATTGTCACCATTGCCAAAGTAACTTACATACCTCATCCTGGGAATATCCCTGCAAATACAGTAAAGAAAGCTGAGAACTGGTTTGTATTTACTAAGTGTTGGAGAAGGAATATTATTCTAACAAGGGGGATTAGCTTAAGCATCACCCTTCCTGACAGTCCTGTGGGCTGGTACAGTTTAAGAAGCTTTGTGAGACTGTAGAACAGCCCTTCTTGTTTTTCTACTGAATTTGTGCCCAGTTTTCCCCCTGTGGAACCCACCCTCATTATCAAGCATCATTCCCAAGAAAGGCATAGGCTGTAATGAAGAACTATCATCAACTACAGTTTGCTGTATTTTATGTGTGGATTCAAACATACACAATTCTTTTTATCTGCAGGGCCAAATATGCAAGTATTTCATACAGATGAATAAACTTCCAGAATGTATTCTTTCCACATATTTTGTGATTTTTTCATTCCTCAGTTTCCTGTGAGCACCACAGAAACTTTCAGAAATATTAAAGATACACACAGAGTAAATATTTCATTTTAATGGTAAGTAAGAACAAATATAAACTTATTGCTAAATAGAAAAAAGCTACTATGGTTCAACAATACTGTAGGTTTGTCTGAGTCAGTACATAATTCAAATATTTAATTATCTTTGGCTAGAGCTGCACTAATCTTTTTTATCCTAAAATAATACCATCCCAACTACAACAGTGTAGTAGTGGGACACAGTTCCTGACAGTCTAATCATTGATTCATCTAACGATATTCCCAGGGAGTCAGACATGTAGCTGTTAAATCACTGCCCTGCCCTATTCTAAAAAGCTACCAGGTGAGCTGCTTCAGTGGTAATAACAATGAAAAACACCACAGAATTAATTGTCAACAGATCTGCAGAGAAAAGCAACACTGCAGACAGCACATTGATTGCTGTAGGAAAAAACATTTCAGATGTACTCTGCATTAGACTTCTACAAACCCTCATATGTAATGTGGAATAATGTTACATCTTAGAGATATTATAGTTTCATGAAGAAAAAAAAAAGCTCTCTAAATTCATGGTGTATTAATGTTTTATACCGATGTAGAGCAATTTCAATTCATATGACATGTTCACTACGGTCATTCTAGAAAGAAAAGACACTGTTCTCTGTACAGAATCCCCTTTTTTCACAAGTATGGACACAAATATATACAAGTTCTGAAAATGCATCATACAAACTCAGAAATAGGAGAGGAGAAGAAAACAAGAGAAAAAAATACAACAGAACCAAAACCAAGTCAAATAACTTTACCTTTTTGTTCTCTGTCTGGAAAATAAAGATGATTATAAGAAATGATACTTCTTTAGTTGTTCATAAATAATCTATTTGATAATGAGATTTCCCACTCAAACCTCTCACTAATTCTGATTTATATTCAGTTAGTTTACTGATGACAGTCATAAATGGCAGATAAAACATCAAATTTATAGTTACTGGAAATTTCTGTTTCTAACAGAAGTATTGCTGACAAAAAATCTTAATGACTGTGTATTTAAAAATATCAACATAGTTACAAAGAAAAGTCCACACATTAAACATATGGCATCAAAAGCATGATATTTAATATATATATGTGTGTGTATTTAACTCAAAATCCTTGTAAAATCCATTAGAATTCACCAATGACAACTACTAGCTCTTCTCTAAGGCCTCACAGGGAAAAGTACACAAGGACAGGCAATCTCCAGACAGGATATAAGCAGATGGCTTCTCTTCATTTGTCGTTCATGGTCTCCCAGGGGTTGTTGAAACATTTCACCTCAAGCTAAGAGCCCTAAATACAACATGGACTGTCAGGTTCCGACTGTTGCCAAAGACAGAGACACTGTAACCTCGCTGAGAAACCTGTTCTGGTGCTTGCCCATTCTCACCCTAAGGAAGTTCTGTTACATTTATGTGGAATCTCTTGCACTTCAGTTCAGCCCCACTGCCTCTTGCAACCACCTTCACCCAATTTGGTAAATACACACATTGACAAGATCTTTAAAGAGCCTCCTCTTCCTGAGGCTAAACAACCCCAGCTTCCTCTTCCTGTGACAAAACCAGCCACAGCACACCAGATGTGTGTTATCAAAGCCAAGAAGAGAGAAAGGATCACTTCCCTTGACCAGCTGGGAATGCCCTTCCTATCAGAGCCAAGGCAGCTGTTGGCTGCCTCATCTGTGATCTGCAAGAACAGACTGCTTTGCCCACGGACCACTGGTCCACCAAGACACCCCCAGGTATTCTTCTGCAAAGCTGCTTGCAACTCCAGCAGCTCCCAGGCTGTGCAAGTGCACGGACCTATCCTCCCAGGAATGAACTCAGTAACATTCTAGTTTGCCCATTTCTGCAGCCACTTGAGACCACTTTGCACAGCACCACATCTATCTCGTGTATCTTCATTTCTGATACATAGAGAAAACACACAAGTCCATGACCGTAATGACACTCAACTTTATGAACAAGCTCTTTCATCAAACAGATATTACTCTCTGCAGCAGACATTTATTCTTTGCATAGAATTGATTTGTGTCTGCACTTAAAAACGCCTTTTGAAATCCATATTATGACTAACACAGTCACATAATAAAAAGCAACACTTTTAATTTAAAGTTAATTATTTTCCATTATTCAACATTAGAAGACAAGGCAAGAACTCTAGCTTAATGCCAGAACATAAAAGAAGTTATGCTTAACTTATAATATAGGGCTTTAACAGCTTAATGTCATGAAGCAATACTGTAAATTAAAAACTAAGTAAAAGGATTATGTTATCTCACACTTAAAAATTTCACGTGATTACAGATAATTAAGGCAAGTGAAATATTTTTGCACCATTGTCCTGAAATCCAATATTAAAAATATGTTTACAGCAATAGCTCAGTATTCTGTAATAACACTTTAGACATAACATTACTATGGCACTTAAGATTCTTACTGCGATATACTGTTTCATTTGTCAAGGTTTTGTAGGAGGTACCTCTGTTTCCTTCTTCCTTTTATCATTACTACAAGACAGGTTGCTTCACCTAGCTTACCTAAACCACAGTTGTAATTGGTAAATCACAGGTTTGACAGAGAAAGGGAACCTCATTCACTGCATGCATGTAAAGGTGCTACCTTCGAGGCCTCTTTCAAGTGACTGTTTCCGAAATAGAAAACCCATGTGGGCAGCACACGATTCTTCACCCCACTTCAAGTTTGAAGAATAAAAATTCTTCAAAAGATGTTTGAAATAATTGGAGTGCTGATTTTCTGCAAGTGCCAAAAGTTTTCAAAACAAAACATCTAGAAATTAACATTTTTAAGGTATTTAACCTCCAAGGAAAAATCATCTTCTAAGTGGGCTAGAAGACAACTAATACTGAAGTTTAGATAAGATGGAGAACTGTGATCCCTTGTAGAGACTACAGAAAAAAGTTTTTCTGTCTTTATATATTCCTTATTCCTCAAATCATGCTTAGTCTGAAAGCTCTGTCAAAAAAGTCACCCACAGGAAAGAGCTCATCCTAGAAATTTCCCATCAGAGAACACAATTAGAAGTATTCCATGACTTGCATTCTCATGTAGATTTGAATTTGCACTTACCCCTTTCCTTTACCAGCTTGGAAAGTAATGGAGTTTATGGCTATTCTTCTCTTGGAAGTCTTTGGAGTGGTCCAGATGACTTTTAACATCCCCATCTCCTCCAAAAAATATTTCCTTATACAGATTGGCCAGTCTCCTAATGAAAAACAAACAAACAAAAAAGTATGGTTTCTCAGACTTGATTATGCAAGTACATCCTTGTTAGACCAAGACTCATCTACAACAATTAGCCCCGTGTCTCAATAACAAGTGTAATGTTTCTCCTCCCTCTCCCCCAGCCCATTAGCTACTGTTTGCCACATTTCACTAAATCTTAGCCTTCTCTTTTCATTTTGAACATTAAAGACATACATGACATGTGTGCATAGTTATATATATACATCCTCATTCCTGGCTTTTAACTGAGGAAAGACATGATGGCAGTTAACTGCTTTAGGCTGCCTGACTGTACAGTTCTCATAGCATTTAGGAATATTTAAAGAAACCAACTCACATTTACTTCTGCCAAAGCATAAGCTCATAAGTCCACAAACCCCACGACATAAATCAGTGCATTCGTGGCATATGGTTGCTTTTTTTGACAGAATGTGTTCAGATCTATTCAGTCAGTCAATCAATTCTCCCTTCATAGTGCACAGATTGTAACCACTCAATAGCCTCATATTCTACATCTAATACACAATAACTGCTGATAAAAACAACCAACTCCAAAAGATTTTAAACTTATTTTAAGAATACACACACACTACATACACAGTGCAACAGACAATATGCTTAAAGAACTTTCAATTACATTAATAATGAATAAGCAGTCCAGTTCCATGCCTACAGAAGCCCTCACATCCCTGCACACAGCCAGGTGAACCACGGCATCAAAAGCCCTTCAGCAGGCACAGGAAGTTTTCAGAATAACTGCCTTTCAGTAATTACCAGATTACTTTTATTTCAATGGATGCTGGTGTGTGAAGGATAATATAGAACCAAATTTTATTTCTGAAATGTCTGCATCAATAAAGGTGCCTAATTCAGGTATTCATTAAAGAATACAAAGTTAACTTAACAGGAAAAATCTAGGGAGTATTATTACGTTTCCCCATTAAACTAATTTAATTTGGTTATAACACAAATTCTAATAAGATGATATTATTAACTAGTTCAATTTCAAAATGTCTTATCATGTTTATTTTTATTATGTTACTAAGCAGTATAGCAATTGACTTAATTTATTTTATTAAATAACATTTCTCAATCTGTTTAAAAAGAGACAATGGCCTATTTCTTTCCTTAAGCCATTAGTATACTGCCATTTTATAGGTTAAATTATAGTTAAGGCTTTCACCAATTTTTCATGCATTCAAAACCATGTATACTTCTTTTTTATTCAAACCAGTCATATGGAGTACAGTTTGTGAGTGCTAATATCTATTGCCACTTATGAATAGGGAAAATATCTGCATTTCAGTTGGTCACCTGTTCAGTTGGCTTTATTTTCTTTCTTTCAGCTTTTACAAGTAGACACTACAGATATTTCCATTTGGATTTAAAGTTATTACTGATTAAAAACTACAAAGCTGCGTTCATCATTCTTCCCAAACAGAAAGAGATTTCCTTCATGACAAATTAAGCACTTTCAGACTTTCTTCCATGATGTTCTACTCATAACACAGAAAATGTAATCTATAGTGTTCCAGTGTCAAATCCACAACAACCTTGTCTAAAATCTGGATACACCTGGGTAGCATAAAAAAGTTCTGTGAAGTTATGCACAGTTTGCTAATCTTGGGGCTTCAGGGCTGCTGCAGTTAACCCCAGGGTTCCTGAACATACACTAGGTGTACCACCAACAGTGTACAATGCAGCATTTTAAAGTGACCCATGCAGACCCATCATTTTCAGTGATGGGAAGAAATTAGACATGACCACAACCACTGTCAGGTGCATTATCTAGTAAAAGGGGTTTTAACCTTGTCTGAATACTCTGGAGCAGGAGCCTAACACCGAGATCACAAGAGAGGACACACAAAAAGCTGCAATCCCCACAAACTGTAAAAAATAAATCCTAGAACACACCTCTGTCCCTTGGCAGTCTTATCACCTCCAATGCCTCCCCTTCTTCCCCTACTGCCATTAGCATATTCTACCATCGCTCCACCTGCAGTTTTTTCTTGCATATCTAATCTCTCAGCCAGCTCTGCATGGAGAAGCTTCATCATGTTCTCTGTACTTGACCTCATCTGATCTGCTAAATATTGATCTATTTAAAATAGCATATGCATTAGAAATATCAATACTGACAAAGTTTTTAAATCCAATCTATTGATAACGTTCAAAACCCAGAAGCAAGAAGGTTACTCAGTGTCAAACTAGGATGTAACCTAGTAAGACACAAGATACTTCTGTCAGCAGTGGCCAAGTTGTTTTCCTCTCAAGACCTTAATAAAAACAAACAAAAAAACCCAACCAACAAAACACAAACAAACAAAAAACCAAACCCACACCCTTTAATAACAGATAATACTATAATAAATTCTATTTCTTGTTGAAAAGTAAAATAAATATAAATAAAACCACAGAAATAAGTAGTTGCATAAACAGAGGTCACTATTGCTACATTTGTTTTTATTTCAGTTCAGAGGATCTCAAAACTAACCACTTTGGTCACAGAGGTTGTATCAGTTTTAAAAGTTTCCATCTCCTCTGCCACATTGATTTTCTAATGCACATAACATGTTCAAATGAATATAGTCAATAGTTCAGCAGACCAGACAAATCAGAGACCAGAAATGCTGCAAAGATTTTCCTGATGCTTCACCAGTCACAAGTATGGCCTAATGTCAGGAGATTAAAGGGATTTAATTTAATGTCAAGAGATTACATTTTATACTTTATTACAAGTAAAGTTAAGCACTCCATAAGCAATTATAAGCACTAAAATATACCAGGAAATAGATAAAACTAAAAAAAAAAAATAGTAATTTAAGGGAAATGGTGTTTTAAATTTGAAAGTGTAATCCACAATTAAAATCTCAGGCAATCACACCCATACCTTCCCTAAGGGGGCAAATAGGGAAAACACTTAACAATGGGAATGGCAAATGTAGCTTTGCAGCTGAGGGAAATGGTTGAGTTTTCCTCCCTAAAGGAGATTATATGAAGTTATGCAGTTTTGGAAACTGTGTCCATTTAAACATGCAATTCTTTGAGCATGGTCCTACATCTTAATTTTGGACGGAGTAGTAGTCTGGGTTCCTTTCAGCTGAAAGATGCTTTAAACCTCAGAAAATCTCAATCTTCTTTTGCTATTAATTAACTCCCATAGTACATGATGACTTACAGTACCTTCCTGCCTTTCTTCTCATGCATCAATGTATGAAAGAGTAACGAGAGAAATTTGCATGTGGATGCATCTATCTAATAGTTCATTATCATCATCAACGGTCAAAATATTAATCATCCTCATGTATTAGGAAAAGAAAAAACGCTAGTTACACGAAGTAAATGACACAAAGTCTTGTTCTACTGAGATACATGTGTAAGTAGCATAATCTAGTAGCTAGTTACTGAATGTAGAATAAAGAACAGCATTAATGATACTAAGGTTACAAACAGAAGTGTAATTAACTGGGAGTGGCATACATTCCATAATGGCTGCATATATCTGCACTTGAAGTGTTTCTCTTACTACTTCCAGGCAGTATTTCTACACTCCCTCCTACTGCTCTGGCCTGTCATAAACGTTGAGGAAGTGGTTGCTACAGATCCAGCTCATCTGTTTCAGTTGTTTTCCTCAATAGAGAACTAGATCTAGAATTTTAATTTACTTCAGAACTTGGCATTTTATATCTAAATACATAATGTGAATAAATTATTTTACCCTGGTTTTATTGTGGCTGTTGAACAAATACAGAACGACTGTTCACCTCTGTGTACTGCATGAGGAGGACCTGTTTTTAATGATCTCTGGTAAGAAAATACAAACTTGTTTTTATATCATGTACAGTCAAGACTTCAATTAGTTTCACTGATGCAATCTACATGCTCATTTCCAAAAGTGGTGGAGCGAAAAAATTTGCTTATAGAAATTCATTTGTGTGAGCCTGTGATGGACAACAACCATCCATCACAGTGCTAGGGATTTAAAACTTAAGAAACAAAGGGTGAACTCTATAAAATACTACAACAAAGTAATGGCAAACATTTTTATTTGGCATAATATCACTGTATTTTACACAAGAACCAGAGCCACTGTGTTCACAAAGGATATTTAAAGTCTTCACGGATCTGTGAGCTGTTCTTCATGGCCAGTAAATGTCCTGCTGAATCATACTGATCTAAGTTGCCTGGAAATTCCAGTCTCTTCCTGAACTACTGGTTGGTTAAAATACATTTTAATATTAAGTGGGGGTTTTTTTGCAAACAAAGTATCTACCATCTACATACTTGCTGTGTTGTTTTTTTGCTGTGTTTTTCTTTTGAAGTACTTATCTCAAAGTGAAAAGAAGTCCAAATAAATGGCTCTGCTTGCAATTGAAAATAAATTAGCAAAATATCTACTCTTTCCCTCAAGCATCCTCACTAGAATTTTGCCCTGCCTTTACAAATATTGGGGGAAAGTACTGGAAACTAGTAACAGAACTGAAAAGATTTGTTATTGTTGACATTGCTGTCAAGATTTTGCAATAAACAAAAAAGGAAGTTATTTTATCAAAATGTATCTTTAATTAAGCTTTCTACATTGGAAACTCACTTCTTAGCCTTTAGTGAACAATTTGTTATGAAGACTTCAAGCTCCTGTCTTCTAATTGACACATTTTTTATATCCAGACTCGTTTTATTTCTTTCTTTGAATATATCCTGTCAGGCAAGACTTACATACAAAACAAAATTAATTTGGTTGAATCTCTAATTTGATTCTTTCTTATTAAAAAAAAAAAAAAAATCTGTCAAAGTATTCAAACCATTCTGTCAACAAAACATCCGTGGCTACTTTCAAATCTTTTCTTAAGATGCCATTTGCAAAAAAAAAAAAAATCTTTCCTTGAAAAATAATTAATACTTTTAAAATACATAGTTCAAGAGCCTTATCTGCTAAAGTGTTGAATGCCTTTGTTAACACCTTCAACTCCCTCTGAAGGCACAAAGGTAAAGGAAGTTGTGCATTTTGCAGATTTACATTCTAAGCTACCATGTGCATTAAAATCTGCTGTCACACGTTGCCTCTTAGTCAGTCTCCACCATTTCTGACCTCTACTACTATATATCCTAGAAAAGGGTTTATCAGACAAAATAGACTGGTTATTTACTGATGGCACTAAAATAAAAAGCCAGATTTACAAATGACATAGGTAAAATTCCTGATTTTTGTAAGAACTAGCCATTCTTGTAAAATTTCATAGGTATCTTTTAGCTTCTCACAAATTGCTGAGCAAGAAAACTAAGTTTGGGTAAAGCAGCAATTTTTTGGTCTTTTATTATGACAAAAAAGAAATTAAAGAAATGCATTTGCAACATACTGTGTGGAGACAGACTTTCTTTCACTTTGACTTTTATTTCTGCATCAGGAATTCATATTTAAGACAGAAAATTATAGCTGAGATCAATGTTATGGTCATTTCACAAAGCCGGATTGTATTATTGGATGTAATAATTTTGCTTCCTATAGAGGAAAAGCCTGAAAACTGAAGCAAATTCACACCGGTTTATACACAGCTACAGTGCCTGTTGAAGACACTAATTCAGTGACACTTCAGAATTTTTTTATTTTTTTTTTTTGTATGCTAAAGGGGGTACGTTTGAAGGAAATATTCCAAAACACTCAAAAACGGGTTGCACAGGACACTGAAAATGAAGCAGCATTTGTAAGGGCTCAGAGGAGCTTTTTAAAGTTTATATATATAGCATTTTTTTCCATTGTTTCTAAAATTACTGGTTTTTTGTTAGAGTTATAGCTGAATGCCCTGCTATTTTTATTGTACTGTTGCTTCTTTAGCTTCAAGTATAGCAGCTAGAGCTTAATTCTGGCACAGAAAGGACAATCCTCTACCTTCCAACTGCAATTAAACTCCTAAAGATGTACAGTCAGTTCTCACTGGCAGTTATTATTTTTCTTAAGACAAAAGGCCCCTCTAGACAGTGTAATGAAGCCCTGCACACCCATGGGCACATACACAGGAGTTCACCACCACATGCTTACCAGCACAAGCCTAAATTGTCAAATAATTCTCAAATTCCAAAGTCATGTGCAAGGAATGAAAGAGTGACTTCAGTCAAGGGTACTGAGGTCTCCATACCTGTTTTCAACACTGGCTCCACACATAATATTACTGACAAAAAAACCACCTCTTTTTAAAGCTTGCCTTTTTTGTTTTTAAAATATTTTTTGTTGTTACTCTTTCTAAAATATTAAGAACACAATTGCCATGAATTTCAATGAGGCTTCCAATCATGAGCTTGTGGATTTACAGAATGCAACTGCCTGTGCAAACCATGTACACTAGAATTTTTACATTCCTGAAAAGCTAGATTGTCAGCATAATGAATCCTGCAATAAAAAAACTGCAAACAAGAGTCAAGAGAAATAAAAAAAAGGAGGTAGTGAGATAACAGTGCTATGTAAACCAAAGTAATTCTAAAGAATTCAGTGCATCAAACTCAGAGAAGCTAAGGATCTGTCCAAATATATTGAACAAATCAATGAAAATTGAGTGTCATTGTTTTCTGACACATCATAATAATATGATTTTAAGGTCAGCCGATCTAAGCACTTAATTAACTTAGCTGTACCTCAGCATAGCATAAAACATGTTTTCAGTGGGGAAGAAAAAAAAGAACTCTATTGATCATGAGGGGCTGAGAAACTGCTAGTTTGACACTTCAGGCAGAATTCTGAAGGAAAGTCTATATTCTCCTAGTTTCACAAAATAAAGATACCTCATGCAATTCAGAAATTTTCTTCAGGGCTTTATCAAATCCCTAGAGTCCCCAAAAGGGCTCTACATATCCCCAGCAGAAGATGCTGAGGTTTAGAAGAGGTAATACACACATCCCTCCCTTCACAAAAAGCCCACTCATTTTTGTTATGTCTGCAAGGCCAAATAGTGGAAAATGAATGCTCCACAGAAAGCAGTTGTGCTGTCCTCCGTATTTTCATTACTACTCACAAAGAGAAGACAATAATACATGGGAAATCTGTCTGGAATCCTCTAAAGTGGGATTGTGGCCAATGACAAAGTCTTACACAATTTAAACCATCCTCAGCTTCTGGCTTCCAAGAAGCTCAATGATGGTTGTAACATTGCCTAGAACATTACAAGTTCAAGATAACGAAAACAGAATTTGTGTGATATTTCTTTCACATTTACATCTTTTTATTTCAGGTTTCCTCAGGCAATTTTCTCAGTCCCTTAAAATACAACAAATCTAGAATTATTTGGTTAGCAGTAACTATTGCAGTTTTCATCTCTTTAGTCAATTTATCAAAATGTTCTACAACAACATATTAAAGATATTTTTTATTTTAGTAACACTTAAAGAGTTCTTAGCTTTGTCTTTTTTCCTGTATTTTAACTATAATCATTAACTACATTAATAATGTATATCAGACATCATGTATTTTGCAATATTCAGTAAATTTAGTGCCATGGCTGTGCTGTAAGTCACTTCTTGCACAACAGTCACATTTATAACTGTGACACTTTATTCATGGCCCAAGGACTACACTCATAACAATTTACACTCACACCTTCAAGTGGCTTCAATTTAAAGATGAGAGATCAAAACCAGCAAGCATTTCAGTAAGAGATTCACAAAATACCAGTCAAGATTTATAATATTTTTTTAGTTTATTGCTTGAAGCTTGTCTCTCAATTCTGGGATGGAGAGAAGGGCAAGATAAACTAACCTCTCTATTCCTGTCAAGAACCTCTCGCACTAACAGAAACAGCTTCAAGGGTTATAACAGAGTCCAGAAGTCATAAGTGTAGCTCAAAGCAGTATCAATGTGTTTATAATTTCAGACTTCAGGATCAGAACAAGTTAACCAGGCATACAGTAGATGATCTCACTGTAAGAGGCTGAACCTATTTCTAAGCAAAAAAAACCACCATTGTGGTTAAAACAAAAACAAACAAACAAATTTATGAGTCTTCATTTACTGTACAATCAATTTTTTTTCTATTCACTGACTTGTGGGAATAGAACCATTTTATTACAGTGGTGGAAAAAAAATTGGCACGAGTTATTATTTCTTAGACACTGAAACTTTGGGCATCGTCTATTTCTGTGCAACTTGGGTTTGAAACACTCATCATTATTGTCACCAAATCACAGAAAGTGCAGGAAGAACTAGGGTTTTCCATATATTTACAGTAGTTTAAATACTGACATACCAAGTCTGCATATAAAAAAGCAACTATCAATGTAAAAAACAAAGCAAAACACAAACAAAAAACCCACGATGAGGTAGAAAGAAAATTTAAAAATCACTTTACATTCATTTTGAAATATATCATACCTTTTCTTGTGATAACGATTAGATGGACCTAACTCTAAACCACTTTTTAAGCCAGAACACCAGAATCATACCATTTAATATAATTTCTAATAATACACAGACTTTGCATCATATGTAGCAAGATGTTTCATGCTCTGTAGAGTAAAAAATGTAGGTCAGGACCCACAGGCAATAGTCTCGCTATGCTGAGTTTAACATATTATTCTTTTGGGAAAATAATAAAACAATTTAATTTCACACACAAGTCAATGAACTTCAAGCATTCCAACTCCTTCAGAGTAAAAGGAGACGGACACCTACACCTGATTGGTGTGAAAGTCACTCTACTAAATGCAAAAAGTTTTCAGTAGGAAAGTTAAGTGGCAAATGTAAAAGTTTTGTCTTGCTTGCAAATGAAAAACATGACAATGGATCAGGAGAACTTCACTTGATGTGGAAAAGTGACAGCTCATCCACCTGTACGTTTTACATATACACACCTCCTTTCTGCTCCAACAGGTTCGCACTCAACTGGTTTAAGTGAATGGCTCCTTGAGAATAACAAAGCTTATCACTGTCTTTTATTTAATCTTAGCACTTTATTTAATCTCACTTCTTTCAGGGATCTCTAACTGCAGCAACTTTACAGTGCTGTGTACTCATCTATCAAACCAAATCAATAAGGTTAAAAGAGTGATTGAAATAATAAAGAGAAGAGGGGCAGCAAAATTAGGAAGTCTTCATACAGTCCAATGTATTGGCCTAGTGTATGTGGGAATATTCTAGTTGTACGTTGAACAAATGACATCTTAACAATATTGGAAGTGTTATGAATACTGGTGACAAGCTCTGTCTACTTGTGGTCTTACCTCCAGTGTCTCCCCTCTTGACAAGACTTTCAAACTATAGGCACAGCAGAAAGAGCATGGGTCACAATCTGTATTAACCTTACCATTTCAGGAAAATAGTGATTTATTTAAATAACTTTTTTCCTGGAAAAACAGTGATGTGGTAGTCAAATCAGCAAGGCCTGTACTATATAACCAGTCCTAACAAGAGGGATGCAGCTCTACCTTTCAGAACAAAATTTTAGTTTGATGTGTCCAGGTATGATAGACCAAGGGAGAAAACATCAAGAATACGAAGGTTTTCATGAGAATAAACATTGGCACCTCCCACTGAAGTTCTGTTTAATGTTCCTCCCTTCCTTCCCTCCATTTGTATATGGATACACTGAATATTTCCTGTACTGGTAGAAATTTCAGGGGCAAAGGTGTGCACATGGCAGAGTTGCAGGACAAATCATGTTATGTTAGGGAAAATATTTTTAAATATTTATTTTACACTATTTATGGCTGCAGCATATTTACACACAATCTAATAATAAACGACGTAGCCTTACTTAATCAGCACTATCTCTTAACACAGTAAGAGCAGTATCTGTATTACCTATTCCATTACACCTATACGGAAAGGTAGCAAATAACATTTTGGGTGTATATTAGTAAGCAATAACCCCAATGCTGTTTGTGCAAAATTACTTTAGCAATAAGTCATGGGCATATATTTAATTTACAGTTTTCTGCAGGCCTTCTGGCCATTCTATGAATTAAATCTGTGAAGGATCAAAGATCGTTGTAGTTTAACCTGTAGACAACAGAAATGATTCTTACATAAACAAGATTATCAAAACACTGCCACACAAAGACCAAAGCCCTTCTGATCTATTACCTCACTGACTATAGTTAAACTCAGGAATAAGGAAAAATTAAGCTGAAATGCGGCCTGTGAGAAAGCAGCCTGCTGTGCCCCAACAGAGCAGTTTCTTGGGACTGTTGCTGAGAGGTTGCAGGCACATGCATTGCAGACAATTTTAGACTTCCTTAATCAGTAAACCCAACACAAAATACATTGCACACAAAGTTGCAACCACACTGAATGCTAGGTAAGCTTTCTTTTGGCCTGGAAAAGGCTGTTTTACAACTTTGTCTTCCTAACACCCCAAAATGCTTAAAAACTATTGATGGCAGCACTATGCTTGTCTTCATGTGGGTCACACAAGTTGAGCCATACAATAGCAATCAGCTGAGAAAGATAGGGCGCTAAGAACATTTTTGTTATAGAAGACGCATTCAGATCCTGATTCATATTCCTTATCTCAATCAAGCAGACCTACTGGAATCTAGATAACCCACCTCTTGCTGAATGCTCAATTTAATCCTCAGGCTAGGTATTGGTGAGAAAACACTCTTCAAAAGACCTTATACTAGCTTTAATTTCTAGGGGAAAAACTAGCAAAGAAATTGAAATACATAGTGAATCTAATGAAAGAGGTCTGTTTAAATATACAGATTATAAATTAAGTAGCTGCTTTGTGATGATATCTGTTATAAAACTTAATGGAGAACAGAAACCTGAGTAAAGAATGGAAAATATTTGAGTTCAACATTCTCTCATCAACAATAGGAAATTATCTACTAGATTTTCTCAATAGAGTCGTGCGTAAAAACATCTGGCTACCAATCAGCAACTCAATTTGATAAATCACAGTTTTACAGGTAAAATAGGAAGTGGTTTGTTGGGGGGCTTTTTATCTTCAGTGATTTTACATAGGCTTGATCTACTTGTAAACTCTTGCAGTAAGTTTTGTTTAAACCTCAAAAGGTTAGGGCTGATTTTTATCTTAAACCAACAGTAACCAACAATACAACTGAAAAATATAAGCAAGAGGACAATTAGTGCAAGAAAGAAAGGCAAGAAAGAAAGAAAGACACTGAACACACTGACAGTAGCAAAGCTTCACCCTCTACTGCAATTCACATCAGGGCTCATGGTCCAGCTAAAATCCTGCGTTTCTCAGAGAACCCTTAGGAAAGGAAGGGGAAGTGAAACGAAGAACAGATGGTGACATCTCCTCATTTTCTTCAGTTACTGGTTAAATTCAGGTATCTTGTCTGTGACTCAAACCTTTTGAGCACTCGTAAACATGAGACAGTAAGGGCTGGCTACTTAGGAGATCAAGTTGCACCAAATATAACAGGTTTTCCTTTGCACTGTTCATTCTAATATTGCAGTACATTCTGGAAATCTGATGAGCTTAAGAATACTGCTATTCAGCCATTACAATGAACAAGCTTCCCCATCTATCCATTTGGTAATTTAAAGCCACTTCATTACAGCAGTGCCTTTTAAAAAGTAATAATATCATGAGTGCTTCTTGTTAATCTATTAGGTTTGTCTTTTCTTCAAATTAAATTTACTCACTTACAAAGAGATGACCATATCTGAAACTGAAATTGTTGCCATCCTGGAAACATCCATGCAATTTCTTCTCTGAGGATGTATTTTAACACTTCAAGAAAAATCTGCTCTTGTGAAGATAAAATGCAACACCAAAGCAGCATGAGCCTGTGCAAGGTTACTGTTCTACTACAAGGCAGTCAGAGCCCTGCGAATTATTGGACTAATGTGCAAATTGCTGAGGTGCTAATGGTGAGGTTCTTAGCACTTTTAAGCACTACAAAAGTAAATCTCCAGCTTTCCTAGTCTATGAGCCACAAACTGAACTCTAATCATTTCCACATATCCTTAAAAATTTCAGTTACATTTACTTTAGTTCTCAAAACATTCCAATCTACTTTTTTTTTTTTTTTTTTTTTTAAGTTAAAGCCTTAATTCACAAGGACAAATGCATGAAGTGCTGCTTTCATTCTGAAAGACAAAGGAAGAATGAAGCTCTTATAATTACAGGCCAGGCGATCACACTTTTACAAATAACTGGCTGTACAGCTATCAAGTCCATTTTAAATCTCCAACGCTCTTCCTGTTGTTTGTAGAAAAAGAAGTACCATAAAAATGTATTAAATACATCTGAGAAAAAAGAACTTTACTTCCCCTATTTTATTAGCTTCGCCTTCAGACTTATTAAATTACACCAATCACAATTTAAATGTTTTTTTACATTTAGGAGTGCTACCCAATCATGTCTGTCCTAATACAGATGAGCTTTTCACTATGTATCTTGTGCTCAACACTTGGACATAAACACATTTGCTCAAAATAGCATCAGTTATGCATAAGTATTTATTTAATATGCCAAACACAGTTAAGTTCACGGAATTATTTGCTAAAAGGATAATCACACAAGAGGTCCAAAAATTAATGGTTCCTATCTGAAGATGTGACAGTATAAACAGCAAAAATTGCTTTTAGGAATGTAAGGGGTTTTTTTTAAATTATTATTTAGAATGCCAGTACAACACAACACATTCTGTAAAGGATAGAACTTCTCTTTTTAGTATTTTTCAAAGCAGGATTAGCTTCATTTTACAAGAAAGTGTGCTAGCATGAAGATATTATATGACCCAGAAAACTTCACATCTCTAGTTGGTAACAAAGACAGTAACAGAATTGAGTTCTTCTGAACTTTAAGCTTCCATTCGAAATAGCTGTTTATTCCTGGTGAATATTAAGGGAAGGGGGAAAAAAAAATAAAATCAAGCACTAAAAATGTAGGCAATAAAAACAGAATAAATCAGTTTCTTCAAGAGGCAAAAAGCTTCTATCTTGACAGAAGATAGGAGTTCATTTATTGTATTTGATTTATATCACTTATAACTTTGCCTACATTCATACATAAAATCAATACTGTATAGAGATTTAGGTTAGACATTAGGAAGAAATTCTTTAGTAAGAGGGTGGTGAGACACTGGCACAGTTTGCCGAGGGAAGTTGTGGCTGCCCCATCGCTCAAAGCATTCAAGGGCAGGTTGGATGAGGCTCAGTGCAACCTGGTCTGGTGGGAGGTGTCCCTGCCCATGCAGGGGGGTTGGAACTAGATGATCTTTAAGGCCCCTTCCAGCCATAGCAATTCTATGATAACTGTAGAAAAGGTTCAAGATATGGATTTGTATCAATATGTGGAATTGAGATAGTCAAATGTATTAAATTAGGTGATCCCTAGCCTTCAGTCCTGAGCTTTGTGCAAAAAAAAAAAGCCCTGTAGTTTAGGTAGTCTGCATAATGAGGAGTAAATAGATTTCAGTATTCCAAATCTTAAGGCTGTACTAACTAATGAATTGAGAAGTTGATACATAAAAAATTTGTTTATTCTGAACATGTTAAGAGTTAAAATACTGGGGAGATGGAGATGAGTTACCTACAGAAAATTGTACTTTGGTGTGGCCTGAAAGCTTACAGCCATGTTAGCTGTTGATATAAACAGGAAAGATCTGCTGACCATAGCAGTTTTGTCTATATTCATTACACGTCTACACAATTATTGCCTAATATTATAAAAATAGCTATTTTTATAAGCAGAAACTGAGACTGAGCCTCACAACTCCTTTACTCTCTTATTTATAGGACCTAGTTATTCTAGCTAGAAAAGAAAAAGCAAACTAACCATCAGTTTATTCCAAGCTGTTCCAATTACCTAGTCACCTGATTTTAAGCATGAATAGTTTGCGTACGATGCTGGAATGGAAATAGCTTTTAACAGGCTCCCACCTATAGGAAACAGAAAACATATCAACTGTTTTAGGGTATTATTATGAAACAGCCACTCCAGTCTCCAGAGTCTCCTTCAGGATTCCCAGAAAATATTAGAAGGCTCAAACTTTCTTTGCTCTGGAGTTTTTATTAGAAGAATTTCATTCAAATTTGAACACTCCAATAAGCAAGCAAGTAAGCAGAGTTAGTTCCAAGTTCTCAAGGTACTACAAACCAGAGGAGTGTTGACTGTACCTCAAAACTATTAGACTAAACTCAGTATAGACTCATTCTTTATTGTAATGTAATGCTTAATTAGTGTTTTTTTTCTGAAATACTACAAATACTTGGTAAAGAATAAACGCCCTAGAACTTTGTTACACATTTACAAAATATTTGTCTTTGACAACCTGGTGTGGCTATCCAGTAATAGTTGAACTGTAGCTATTTTGCATTATTCCATTTATTAGTCCAGACGCTTATGACCAACATCAATTTAAGCAGCTATGTACTGAACAAGTATGTTGAAACAGATTTCCTTTAACAGAAGCCTGGTAAACGTTAGTCATGTTTTGAGACCAAGGCATCCATTTACTTTCCAGGCACATATACTTAACGTCCACCAAACAAGTATCCACTTGTTGGAGGGCATTTGTACTAAAATATGAATGTTGGTACTTCTAACAATAACTATTTTATTTCTAAGGGAAATTTTGCTAAGCAGGAAATTTTGGTAAATTCATTCATTGGCTGGCACTTTAATCTTCATGTTAGGAGTGAAGAGGAAGATGATGTTTCAGTTTCCTTTAAACTGAGACATATCTGAAACAGTCAAAAACACTCTTAAGTAGTAAGGAAACTGCACTGTAGAAATGTCTCTTAAAAACCTTCAGTGATTTTTAATACTAGATTCCAGCATTTCTTGTGGCCATTTTTTTACTTCTTTAATCCCAATAATGGCAGCAACCAAAGAGAGAAGAAAACTGGGAACAAAGTATCTTAAGCAAAGTATCAAGGTTATTTTAGTCACCACATACTGTTCCTTTAAATATTTCTCAAACTTTTATTTCTATTTTGACACTATAAAACTTGTGGTTCAAGTTTGCATCTTAATAAAACAGCCCTTGAAAGTCAAAGCCTTTGATATCTTTAGGAAGCTGGAAACAAGTGAACTCTTGATCTCAACACAGTTAATTTCTAACTTCCCACTCATTCCCACTGGATAATCAACTACTGAATTTTGAGTGCAAATATGCTTTTACCTTCTCATTTAAACTTGCTCACTCTAAAGGACAGTAGTTCACATACAGCCATCACTTCTACTCTAGCCAGACTGAAACAGAAGAAAACATCTCAAACAAAACACAGCAACAGATCTCCCTGAAAAAATCCACAGGTATTAAAAAGAGGAGCTATAAACCAACAAAAATGTGACCAACATGTAGAGTTTTGTTGCAGCCAGTGACATATCTCAAGCATTTGATTCCCAGTTTTGTTCCATGTCCTCCTGAGAAAAATGGCAGAGCAGAGCCATTGCTCACAGTATCAGTGTTCTCACACTGTCAGGTCAACTGAAATGATCCAGAAAGCTCTATGTGAAAATTGCCAGAGCCTTTTACTTTTGCAGCACACCCTGAAAATGAGCACACTGGCCTTAACTACAGCCACACACTATATTCAGAGCTCCAGAGCCCCTGGAGTTGGAGCTTCTGTTTTTCTAAACCAGGAGAGAAATGCAAAGACAGCAATTTCCCAAAATCTGCACATTTACAAGTTGTTTACTCATACATAAATGGCCTAACTGGAAGCTGATATATAACAGGCTAAATGAGCAACTAAACCACTTCTCAGAGTATAATATGATGGGGCAGGGAGGAGAGAAACCAGACAGGAATTGAGGATTTTTCCACACAAATAAAATCTAAGATACATATTTTTAACTTCTGATAACAGTTATTCAAATTATCTTACTGTCTGAAAAGAAGAAATGGGAAAGATGGGAAAAAAAGAAAAAAAGAAAATAAACTTCAAAAGGTTTATCCAGCTCTTTGGTAGAGAAGAGAGGCACAGTCCACCATTCAAGTGACCTTAGTTCAAGGAGTAGGAGCTTCTCCCAAAGGTGGGGCTGGGGAAGGCCAGCACAGCAGTGACACACAGACTCTCAGGGCTGGTGGGCTGACTCTGCAATACTCCATTTTGTCAGTTTTGCAGGGACTTTGCAAACAAACCTTTCACCTGCCCTGCCAGCCAGTAGCATCGTACCTCAAACTTCACCCAACTGCAGTAAGAACAAGGAAACATTTTAAAGAAACAAGGATACAACCTATTATGTATAGGAATAAACCACTGAAATAGGCATTAAGAAAACTACTTTATAACCAGTAGGATATTTTGCGAATAAATAAATGTTTACAGTCCTACTGATTACAAAGCATCTCTACTGCTGTTTCTTCTTAGTTGCTTATTTTTTATTCTACAATTGTACAATGTCTGGCACGATGGGGTTCTGATCTCAGCTGGGGCTTCTCAGCCCTATCATCATAGCAATAAAAAAAACAGTGACAGAAATGCTCTCAGTGTCAGTAAAGAATATATGTGTGTGTATGTAGATGGATTCAATTTTCCTGAACCTTGGTGACCTCCTCACATGGATTTCCTTAAAGACAGTGTTTTAAATGTGCTTCTTTATGAACACAAAAATAACTATTATTTACACTTAAAAGGTTTGTGTCCAAGGTTCTCAGGGTATCAATAAAAATTACTTTTACAACATAGTAATTAAGTGCACTAAAAAGGAACTATTAAGCTGTTTGGCAGGTAGATGAACTTAAAGACAATGTTTTCCAAATGTTATCAGTGTAACAGACTGAATCATGAAACTCTGTTTCCTAAACAAAACTTCTGGAAATTTTGCTTTTAACTCATATCTTAGTCCTTATTAAAAAATTACAAAAATGGAATAAATAAAGAACCTTTCACATATAAAATCAATTGAAACTAACAAGCAATAAATATTATACTGATTAGGATTTCTGATGTATGTGGGGGGTTTTTTACAATTTTTGTAACAGATTGTTTAGAAAATTCCAGCTGATACACACGTATTATGAGTTTTTAACTTAAAAATCGCATTGACAATGTTTTCATAAGGGTAAAGGCAAAATAAACTTATTTTGGTTTTGGCCTGAAATCATAAAGCCAAGCAACAACATACAGCCAGAAAAAGTGTTTTTAATTTATACGAGAAAGCAAAAAAGCTCTTTACAGCAACCCTCTTTAGCTGAATTAAGTGAATGCTTACAGACTTGCATAAGGATGTAAATGTACATGTAAATAATTGTTTTTCATGAAGCACAGAGTGGTATCAGGGATGTGCTGCCCTGTTGGCTGCAACTTAAAATAAATATTAAGGAAAAATTGGAGCTAACTCAGTATAAATCTGAGCCATGGTGTCACGCATTCATGCCAGTTCAAGCATCTCCACAGTCCATCTGTTTCCATGACAAGTATTCAGAATAGAAAAGGGCTACCCGATGAGGAAATTGTTGACACCAGCTGGAAGCCAGATCTGTGCTCAGAAGAGAAAACTAGAAATTAAAGAGGTAAACACTGAACAAATACATTAAAAATCCAGACAGTGGCACTTTGCCACAGCTGGGCCAAAACAGTTACTACCACCCACCTAATCAAGCACTGAATGAAGTTTAATATCAGCAAAGCTGTAGACACCACATCACATAGGGATTTTTCATGTAGCTTCATATCTACTTTAGCACCCAAAGTCTAGCCCAGGTTCTCAGAGACTACCATATCATAGGCAATTATTATAATCAGACCCAAATAAACTAAACATCTTAGCATGCAGAGCAGTGATCTGACAGTGCAATTAGCTGGTGGTGCTGGATTTTAAACTACGCCACAGCTAAAACTAGCAGTGGGTTAGAGAGAGGCAAAATGGTGGAACAAAGCCACAAAACAATATGCTTACATATAATGCAATAACAGAGCAGTAATGTGCATTAACTCACTGGTCACAGCTGAAGGAAAAACAGTACCTGATTTATTTTGCCTCAAATGATTCTTTCACTTGTTGCTTTCTGAAACCTTAATTCTGTGATTCGGCTGGTCATCAAAGTTTTTACCTTTTTAAAATTTCAGACAGAGCCCAAAGCCAACTGAAGTCATTTGTTATCCACAAAGACTTTCTGAAGTCTTCAATAATCCCCTTTGTGGACAGTTATTCATTTTACATTATACTGTTCTGAGGCAACACTGAATGAATGATACATCCTAATATATGCTGGACTGAAGAAAGCTGGCTGCTTGAGTCAAAGAGCAGATAATGACATAAAAGAGAAACCTATGCTGCAGGAATATAAGTCAGAAATTGGGGAACTGAATTCCAACACTGTCTGAATTCCAACTCTGGAGTTAAGAAACTGAGCTATGGAATATCCTCTGTGTGGTTTTCTTTCGCTATTCCACAGAAGTGTTTCTTACTTTGCATAGATTCATATTTCTCTTCTGTCCAAAGCAAAAGAAACAGTTTAGCAAAGTCTTTTCATGGATTTAGTTGTCATACGCCTGTGGAAAGGACAGACTCTAAAGGAGAATATATTTTTTAAAGCATTTTAGCAAGTGGAAATCTTGAAAGAATCATAACTTATGGCACTATTCAGGAAGTGAGCTGAGGCTGAGAAAATGTAGCACCTGTAGAGTAACCTGGTGATAAAACCCAGAAAAAAAACTTTATTATATTAATATGGTAACTGAAATCTCTGACTGAGATTTATTATGACACATACATCACAGCTTCATAATGTGATGAGGGTAACATTGGTTGGATGATTACTTCGTAACAATAAAGACAAAAATATCACCAACCTAACCCTGAAAACATTCCAAATTCAAATATTCAGACATTGATCTTTTCCTGCTACAAAGATATAGATAGAAATTTAATAATCCACATGTACATACACTAAAGTACTTTACTAACAACTGGATGCTGGATCAGAACATCCAGAAGCCTCATGTTTCTGCTTTTCTACTGGTAAAGTCTGAAAATTAATTTTGCTGGAGACACAACACTGACTGTTCAGCAGAACTGAGTGTACTCAGGATAACCTGTCCTTTCATTTAGTAAAACCAATTCCACGACAAATTTGCATCTTTAAAGAAAAAAACAAAACAAAACCACAAATAATTTGGTAACATCCTCTTAACTATAAAGCCTGCAAATTCAAACCACTGCATATGCCCACAGCAAATATGCATATATAAAAAGGATATTGTAATAAATGAGTACTGGTAAATTTAGAGTATGAGCAGCATAGCCAGGCTCTTAAAAGCTCAAAGCCCTGTGTTAAACATTAGTATTACAGCTTGTAAAAAAAATATTGTGAAAATTCACATTAACTTTTTCTATGTTGTTAATGGCAGCTTTACAACTGCACTGTAGGTCTCTTACAACAGTACACTGAGCTGCATTATTGCTGGTGGAAATGTTGATATTGACTTTGTTTTGGGAAAGAAAATGCATTCTGTCTTCCATAAATATCCTCTGACTACCCATTTTAAGCATATGTTAAAATATTTTTATCTCACATTTGAAGCTTCTGTGTTGATAATGTTAATCACAGCTTCAACACTTCTCTTACATTACTTAATTTAGGTTCCATTTTCCAATGACTTTGCTGCAGATATTTTATTTGATGTTATTCAAGTGTATCAAAGTAAGACAAAAATCCATAAATCAACAGGTAGAACATTTTGTAATATATTTTTCACTTTCTATGTTCTGTATTGATTTATGTATTTACAGTGATTTATTTATTTTTGCAAAAAATGACTTGATAAATTGGCCATGTACGTATGAAGATCAAGTCAAGAAATTAATTTCTATTGCATTGATTTAAACACTGTTTAAGATCTTTTTATTCTTGATGTAAACACTTGAAAAACATTACTAGATATATAGTAATGTTAAATTCAATGTAAATTCAGAAAACACAGGTCTAATAAGCATGTAGATCTCATTGGCAAAAATCTTTAGAATTTTGAGTTGTTAGGGTTCAGCCAAGTGTTGCTTTCTTTCACAAAAGTAAACTTGCTTCAACTCAAAGCTTGAAATCAACTGGAATCAGCAAATGGCAAGGAGCTGAGAAGGTAGCTGGAAGAAAGTTTCTCAGCTTCCTTTAGTCACCACATGCATACAAGCCAGGCAAGCCTGTACATATTTTTTCCACCCTGAGTCCCCTTCCTCCTACCCACCTCTGTGATGGACCTTTCCTGAAAACTCATTTGCCATCAGAGAGCAGGCTCATGGGGAAAGATGCATTCCATGGTTTTGCTATTTATCCACCCACATTTTTTTTTAATGTTATACTTTTTGGAAGCCACTGTGTCTTGCAGAATGACATTCTTACCAACAAGTCATTTTTAAGCTACACTACATGTCAGTAATTTTTGTTTGGAATACAGGCACTTGTAGCAGTCACGCACTGTAGCTTGTCTGCAAGACCTAAAGAGAAGCAGCCAGAACTGGTTCTTCACACATCAGTGATGAAATGCAGAGTCCAGAGCTCTCCTGCTAAGGGGGAAGATTGCTACCAGTGCTTATCGACTTCCTGAGGCACAGAGATGGCACAGCTTACACACAGCTGTAGGACAGGAATTCTTCATTTTTGCCTTTGCAGACATAACTTTCACTTCTCTAACACAACAGATATGTTCTGCATGCCTTGGCTTCTCCAGCTAGCAGGGATTTGGAGTTGCTCAGAACTAGGACAATGGCAGCATTCTGACAATTACTCACAAAGCTCAAAGTAGGCAAGTACAAGGAAAGCAGTGTTTACTGATAGGTAAAGCTTGTAGCTGAATGAAATCAACTGTGTAAACAAAAGCAGCCTCGCTTTACACTTCTGTCTAGATATGTTGCTCAGTCTTGACTGTCATGTGCTTCCCTACGGTGGCAGCAAAAGATTTCCTGCCAAGAAATTTGCTAAAATCTTACTGAAAAACTGATGTGTATATAAAATTAGTAGACAATCTAAGCATATGGCAATAAAAACTAATAGCAGAAGGATGAGGAAGACATGTAAATATGAAATATATAGCAAAATTAGAAAAGGTTGTTTTCATTATCTGGAGCAATCTGTATGTAATTGGAAGCATGAAGAGAACTACAGAAAAACAAAGACTTAAAATAGTGCTTCTCCTCTCCTCCTCAAAACTGATACTTTGTTTTATTAGGTCACAAATTAAATACATAATAGTTACGTTTTATATTCCTACCAAAAGGGTTTTGATCTAAAATAATTTTCTGTTCATAAATTAATAATTTTACAAAATAGAATAATGTTCATTATTATTAGAGGTGAATAACAGGAAAAGGAGACAAAAAGTAAAACTGTATTTATTATTATTTTTGCAGATTTATGTGAACAGGGCTATCAGTTTTAGATACTTTGCAGGCTGTATACAGAAAAGTCAATTTTTAACTAATTTAAAATCCCTACATTGCTCTCTAGTGTGAAATTAATTAAGAAAGGCCTAAGAAATACAGTAGTTGTTGGTAGTGTTGAACAGAGTGAAAAATGTAAGAAAATACTGGGGTTTCAGCACAACATTTTACTTACCTGACTATCTATTGTTTTTAATACATTTTTCAACAGGTCTGTAAATAACAACCTGTAAATCTTAACCTTACAAAATAACACTGATGAATTTTAATATTGAATAATTAATAGTCACTACATAGAATTGAAAACTAAGACAGAAATACAGCTTCAAAGACTTTCTTCAACAAAAAAAAATATTTTTCCTGATCAGTAACTCACACCTATGGAAAGATTCATGTGAAAGTTTAGAAGAGAACTCCATCTGCTCCTTGCTTCACTTTGGAGCTTTGCATTTACTTCACTGAGGTCAATCTTCCACCCAAAGAGAAAAAAGCTGAGAAAGGCACTAACAAAAACTAACTCCTGAAAAACAGTTTACTTCCACAATACTGAATTTCGAGAGTATATATGAGTCTTCTTAAACAAATACTAACTCCAGCAACTAAAACTTACCATTAGAATCATCTAGATTTCTATTTCATGCCACTTTTGCTCAAATATTTGATTTCAAACATTGCCACCCAGTTCTGATTCACTTTGTCTTGCATGAGCCATGAAACACACAGTCTATGCTTTAGTGTCCTCTGCTACTGGAAACTGGAAAACAGAAAATCCATCTTCTATGAATGGTATATAAATTGTTCACATTTTTTGGTAAAATTATATACACTGTTTTGATATTTTAAGCTTATATAGTCACACTAAGTTTTGCAACTTAACTGGGCAAATATGATGCAGCCTTAACTGTGTTGGTATCAAAGACCGTGTTTTACTTCATGGTGAACTTCATTGCAAGAAATGGCATTAAACTTAGCATTTGAGAGGAACCTGAAAAAAAGCCTACTTTCAAAAAGTCCTTCCAGTCACTCTGCAAGGCAGTGAGGCAAGCACTATGTTCTACTTAAAAGCAGAAATAAAAACTGTAGGACTTTTTTTTTAAAAAAAAAAAGTTCCTTGTATAGAACTCCTGCACAGAGACATCCTTCCTTCAAATGTCTTCCCCATGGCTACATACATGTCCAGACTGCAACTAGCTGTCTGGCATCCTTCTTTTTCTGGTTGCTCCTTGTTAGGCATTCCTGTCAGTTTAATTCTCCTACAGTTACATGTAATCTTTATACCCCTTTGCTTAGACAGCACTTGTGTATTACAGAAGTTAGCCAAGGAATGCTGAGAGCCTCTTGAAATTATGCAGAATTCCCTAGAGCTTGTTTATAGAAGAGTATTGCACTGCAACAACTCAAGACATGAATCCAAACCATTTCAGCAAAACCAGGAGAAAAAAAAGATATTTTCATATTTCATTAGGAGCAGCCTACAAAAAAGATTTACCTAAGTGACAAATACTAACTCCCATCAAAAAATCTGTGTGCCCACCAATATGTATTTGTTCAAATCACTCACTGAAATTCATGAGTCAGCAAGTGAGAGGTAGTACCTAGTTGGAGAAAGGGATAACTGGAAGGCACAGCTCAGCCTGATCGCTTCGAACAGGATGGAGAAACAGGCTGAAGAAATAGACTACGGGGAAGCTCATGAAGTTCAGTAGAGGTGTGTGCAAAGCCTCGCATCCGGGATGGAACCGCCCCGTGCAGCGGTACAGGCTGAGCAGCTACAGAGACCTGGTGAACAAGTTATTCAGTCTCTCTTCATTGGTCTGTAGTTCCACGTAACAACTGACTTTTCTGGATAATTTTTCTGTTCACTTTGTTACCTCTAAAACTGATTATACCCTACTCTCCAAGTTGCTTTGATTTAACAACCAGTCATTGACTATAAATACGAGTCGTTTGTAGTTCTCGGGCGTCTGGTATCATCCTGTGCTTGATAATGGTCAGCTCAGAGTGTACCAATAAATCTACCAACCTACAATTTCAGGTAATTTCACCAACTTGAAATGGAGCTCTTTCTTTTTTTTGCCCTCTCCCCCCTCCCCTTTTTTTTTTTTTACCCTCTCTGAATTCAGCCTTAAGCTACAAAGGTACATTTCAGCAAATAAAAGTTAACTAAGTTAAGTTACTCTGGCATCACATCCAAGCTGGTGCAATAATCATTCTCCCTCTCGCATAACATGTGGCTAATTACCAACTCATGACCGCAAGGGTAAGGGAGAACTGAGGGCACTGCCTATCCTCATATGCACAGCCAAAAAAAATCTCTTCAAAATATGCAAATCTGTCAAGCTTAGTGATGATGTACAAAGAATGGATGAGTGAGGATTGTGAGATGGCCAAAATTTACCTAAATCTACTTTATTAAAGATATTTACAAGAACAAAATGCTGCTTGTACAAGAAATGGAAAAGGAATGTAGAACCTTGCAAAGGCAGAACTCCACTAGTCTGAAGAATGGTGAAGGGATTTTAGTTTCTTTTCTCCAGTTTTACCCAGAACTGAGAATCCAACAAGTATAAACTATTCCTATGTGAAACCTGAATCATAACGCAGTGTTTGTTGAACTAAAATTTCTGTGAAGAAATTTGTCTAGTGACTCAAGATCTTAATATGATATAGTATATTATAGAGTCATTAAATATCACAGAACCTTAGGGGTTGGAAGGGACCTCGAAAGATCATCCAGTCCAACCCCCCCGGCCAGAGCAGGGTCACCTAGAGCACATCACACAGGAACATGTCCAGGCGGGTTTTGAATGTCTCCAGCAAAGGAGACTCCACAACCTCTCTGGGCAGCCTGTCCCAGTGCTCTGTCACTCTCACAGTAAACAAGGTTTTTCTGATATTTATTTATATGGAACCTCCTATGCTTCAGTTTGCACCCAATCCCCCTTGTCCTGTCACTGGACGTCACTGAAAAAAGCCTGGCTCCATTGTCCTGACACTCTCCCTTAACATATTTGTAAACTTTTATGAGGTCGCCCCTCAGTCTCCTCTTCTCCAAGCTAAAGAGGCCCAGCTCCCTCAGCCTTTCCTCATCAGGGAGATGTTCCATCAGGCTGGATTTTCCACATGCTAGGATAAATTTCATATTGACTTCTAAATTGCTAAAATATAAGGTCATCTTGAAGTATCATAAAGCTATTTTTAGTCCTTTAACATAATATAGATGACACAACCAGTGTTACAAGTAGAAATACTTATACATGGGCATATACGTACATCTGTATACATGAAGCACACATAAACCTCAGATTTTCATAACTTCAGAATCATCATAACTTAAATGTTTAAATGTGGTTTTCTCGCATGTGAGGGAAAACCAGGTACCTTCTTGTTCAAGAGCTACTTATCATGATGAAAAATCATATTTTAAACAGTAAACAATGTACCTTCTGAGGCTTATAAACTATAAACAAGAACTTTATTGCAACAAGAAATAAAATCCCACTCCTCATACTCTTTAATAGTCTGTTTTACCTTTTAAGTATGTTTTTCAGAAAGTTTGTAAAAGGACAGTCCTTTTTCCTCTGTCTTACACAGTGACAGAACATAATGCATACTGAGCAAAGGGATAAGTAGAAAAAACACTCCCATTGAAACAGTTACTGCTTCTTTTCAAAGATGGGGAAATCTTTTTAAATAGACAGAATCCAGAGCTAAGTATACTGCAAAGCTTTTGTCAGTGCTTATTTCAAAGGACCTGAATAGCTCATCACAGCTTCGTCAGTGCTAAGCAGCATACCTATTCCAACAGTCTGTTAAACCCCTTTGTACCGTACAGCACTATCATCTATTTTGTATAGACCACCTCTTCCAGAAATCCAGTTAGTAGATAATAACTACAGCTTGGTGAAGATAACAATACCTTTTTCCCCATATATCTATGAAGATAACAATCACGCTGGGCCAAATTCCACAGCAACCATGCCATAAATGGCCTACAAATCTCACTATTTCAGATCTTCAGTGTGCTGGGTTTCTTTAATATATTTAGAAGTTTCCCACCATTTGTGTCAAATAGAGTATTTCAAAGAAGTCATGCATTACAGAGCAAAGCTCCAAAGGGAAAGTATACTTCCCTGTGCAGAGAGGAACCCAAGACTGTCTAGTACAGGCTGAGATATAGTTTGATATAGTTTTATGCACCCCTCTCTTTCATTTACCCGAAGTTAACCAACTGATAAACAGAAAAAAATGTATCCAGGAAACCAAAGACTACGCACCGGGGAGAACAAATTACAAAACTGTTCTTCTTCCCAGTAATCACTTAAATCACAAACCATTAGCAGCAACCTCATTGATCACATAAAACAACTTGCAGCCCCAAGAAGCAGTTAACCGTAATCCTTCAGAATACAGACCATTAGCAACTGTATGATTTAGTACTGCTAATAGATAATGATTTAAAATGGCTATTAAAAGATAATATCAATAGCCACTTTACTATGAAGCTTTGACCTTTGGCTACTGAACAAAGTAGTATTTTAACTAAGCCATTTCAGTGAAGCTCTTTTCTCAGATAATGATGGCTTGTTAAGAGTTTAGTGAATACATACTGCAGGGACTTGGAAGAAAATCTATCAAGTGATGAAAACATTCAACTACAATATGTAAGTGAAATGTTCCACCTGAACATCACCAAGTACTGGTGACCAAATCACTATTTAATTAACTGCTAAAATGCATACATGTATTCCATGAAATGGATATGTACTTTTACAATTTCAAAAAGCCAGAGGATACATCCACAGCCATTCAATTCAATGTTATAATAGTTTCTTAGTATTTTGGGAAGTATCCAATGAGACACTCCCCAGACATCCTTGTGAAATTCAGTTTTATTGCATTGACTGACTTGTCTTTTTTGGTGTTCTTTAAATTGCTGGAATAAGGAGTATATGAAGCATTCAGAAAGATTACAAGAGTTTCAGCCTAACAAGTTTGTCCCTTCTCTACCTCATCCCTCTTTTCTGGATGCCGATAACGTCCATCTCCACAGCAGGTATCTGTGCAGGTGCTCTAACTTAACAGCAGCACACTTGATCAAAAAGGAGAGCAAGGAAATGGGCCTCAGGACAAGCAAACACAAACAAAAACCAACCATAAGTGAAAAAGGGGGAAAAGAGAAAAAGTCAGAGGAAACAAAAATAGCAATGACTGGTAAGCAACACAGTATTTGCAATCACCTGATATAAAAACACAAAACATAGCAACTTCCTTTCTGTCTTTCTGAATACTTCGAAGTACTTAAAATTAAGGTCTGGTTTTCCTGCTACCCACCAGATACAATAGATACAGATGATCTGACATTATTTATTAACATGGTATTTCAATGTTACATTCAGACATACATGCATGCGAAAAACAAAAAGTAGCATTAAGTTGAAAAAACAATCTTTAATAGTAAGTAAGTGGAAATAAGAGGTTGCATGTTGGAAGTCTTACAAGTCCAAAAATAATAACCCTAAGAATCAAAGTTTAATTTAGTGTCTTTACCATTTCTGTGATCCTTGTCCTAGACTGAATTTAATATTCAACAGAATTTAATATTCAAGATAAAACTAAAACCCTCATGTAACTACATTAAGTCAAATTAAACTGATATTTCTGTACATCCTGGTATATAGCCACAATTCATTTGGTACAGTAAGGAATTATAAACATACATGTATGAGTACACTGCATTCACTAGCCTTTGTAATGCTGGGAGAACAAGCTAGTGACAGAATCAGACTCAGCTGCTTCATCTGGAATCTCCCCAGTGTGTATGAACTGGACTGTGGGTGGAGAGAGAACTCTGCCACACAGACAGAAATGCCCACAACTCAGCCAGCCCAACAGAGAGCAACAACAGCAGGAGGAGAAGCTTTTTTGGGAGAGCATGGGCAAGCCTAGCTATCTGCAGTTAGTTTCCCTCATACAGTCCCCAAGCACCAGTTACCACTGGGCTAGGGTTCTTCATGCTCATTCCTTCCCTTTATTCTGTGTTCATGGGCTACTTGTCCAGGAAATTCTCCAATTTGTAAACCTGCTGAAACTGTCTCCAAAACCTCCTGCTCCAACAGATTTTCAAAGTTTTCTGTGTAGAAGTACTTTATAGCATCTATTTTAAATTTATCTCTTGCCCATTTTAATTAGTGCCTCCTAGTTCTAGTACCAAGATTTGGTGAGTACCAATACTGCATTTACTCACTGCCTTCATGATTCCATAAACCTAAAGTTTTTTCCATTTCAGCCTTCCACTTTACAAAATGAGTATTTTCAGCCTTTTCAGTCTCCACTTACAAGGTAGCTGCCTCCATCCTCTTGATATTTCATTTATGATATTCTATACCTTAACTCTACCATGTCCTTATAAGAGCACTCAAGACACAGCCATAAGGTTTTAAAGAGCATTTATCTCCTTCTCCATACTCTTCCTGATAATGCCAAAGACATTGAGGGCTTTTTTGAGAACAGGTATTCACTGAGCCAGCTACTTTAAAACTGTTAGAAATTACTCCAAGTTCTGCTTTCCGAAATCTGTCAGCATCTTATCATATTTAGATAAGATTTTTCTCCAGATTCATTATGTTAAATTTATCTACACTGAAACACATATGCTGCTTTTTTTCTCATTCATTACTTTTTGGGTAGTCCACCTGGCACTGCATTAGACTACCCAGAAGAGCTTGTTCATCTGTGGCCTTGGAGACTTCACTGCCTACAAAAATCACTAGAATTTAACTTCCATCTTTGTAATTCAGCCTTGTTTTTTTGCAAATTTTTACAGAATGTGTCCACTGAAGAGTCTTGCAACATTTTCCAAAATTATGCCTATAGATTAGAAAATACTTTCATTGGAAATAGCATTTCAACTATTTCTCTGTTATTTAAGCTACTAAATCTAGCTACTACTTGCTATTAGCTAACTTAAAATGCTGCAGATAACCATAATTTTAGAAAACATCTCCTGGTTCTTACTTTGAATCTCAGACTATAAAGAAAAATGAAGTGACAATGCATGCCACTTTCCCACAGGTGATCTGTGGCTGAATTCTAGCGATAGCAAAGCTTCAAAAATATTTGAAGTTGCCTCAAGGCAGAATCTGGTATTTTGCGAGGTATCTAAAGAACATTGTAGCTATCGAAACCTCTTCAAAAGGGAAATTAGTCAAGGTATGTTGACAAATTATTTAAGGTACAATTTTTTGCTGCTGTTTCCTAAATATTTCAAAACCTTTGTAATGGCTACAGTTAACGTTGTAGACAGTAAGTACATACATTCTGTTGAGAGAAACTTAATGCTTCTTGAATTAGGTAAGTAAGCTTTAATAATTTCACTCCCTATCTTTTTTTCCTCTCCATGCTTTGATTGTGAAAGACCTGGTTTTATTTATTTCTTCTGGGCTTGTAGGAAGGATTTGAGAAGGATGATAGTTTATTAAATACATCTGAATCATTCTGATACTTAAAACTTCACAATTTTTCATTCTGTTTGTCCAGTGAAGGATGAGCATTGCAGTTAAGATGTTAGCTCCAGGGACATGCTCAATTGTCATCAGTTGTTGATGTTGCATTCCAGCCCAAAAACAACAACTCAAAACATAATTCAGTCTCCTTCACAGAAGGGGCTCCATTCCCTGGATCCGTAAGTACCTTTACTCTCATGATCACTGCACATTTAGGAAAGCAGCCTTGTTGTTTCCCTTAGACTTCATGTAAACAAGTGCACAGTGAATGATGGAACATGCACCCAAATTAACAATAACTAGATGCTCTGCCCTGAGCAGCAACAACTTATTAAATAAAATTCCTGCTGATTAAAGTTCAATAATAACGCCAGGTGACTTTTAACTTATTTAAATTGGTGAACAAATTTAGTAGAGTATGTGTCATGAACAAACACGTGCACATCCCGTATCTTTGTTTTGCAAATTAGCAAAGATTTACCTAATCACAGGAAGGCAGCAATACAACTTGCACACTTGGAAAAAACTCTTCATGAGATACAAAGCTTCTTTACTATTACAGCATATCACATCCTCTCAGAAGGTTATTTTTGATCTTCTGGATGCTGTAAAACTCTCCCATGTGGAGCAAAATGCCCTAAAGCCCTCCAACGTTAGCAGTGATTCATTCATGTGATACAGCTTTGTTGTGTCTGACTGCAGAATCAACCAGTGATCATTAGTGCAGATAGGACTTCTTATTGTTTTTATTTTTTACAAGGAGTAAGGCTTATCTGCTGCTATAAAAGGCACAGCTCTCAACCTACCTGTAGGAGAGATTACTCTACACCTGATGTTAGCATTCTATGCTAAGTTTGTTTTTTTTTAATACAAGGTAATCATCCTTCAATTCAAAAAACCACCTGGGTCACTAGTAATGAAGAAAAAGAAATAAAAGGCACACATACATATTTTAAAATAAAGGTAGCAGTTCTACATTAATAAAATGCAGTCACAATGCTATATATATTTGTGCTTTAGGACTTTTTTTTTACCATTCATAATGGACAGCTTCTTCTAGATAGCAAACAAAAATTATGTTTCTTCACAATTCTATATTTCTACTCTAGACTAGAGATACTTTTTTTTGCCACAAGGCAGCACTACTTGAGCAAACAACCACCACTGGCAGAATGGCACTGTGATGAGAGCAAGAGCAGGAAATATTTCCTCCCATGTCCCACTACAGAATGATGCACCAACTTGTAAATCTTTCTAAAGTCACTAAGATTACCTGTGTGCCTAAATCATTGAAATCAGTAATAATTTTTAAGTTGTTAATGGAAACTACCATGGATCTTACTAGCCCTGCTCACTGGAATTGGCACTGCACTTCATGTACACTTCAATAATGAAGTTGACTACAAAAGCCTTCTCTCTGTGATCACTGTCTTCTGGAATGTCTACAAAGTCCCACTAGGTACAAATAGCTGAATTAATCATTGCTCAAATTATGCTAAAACAATTGAAAAACAGTAAAATGTAACATATATTAATCATCATCTGTTCTTCTCTGCAAATTATATCAGAAGCATATGCAGAGACACTAATGGTGTGCAAAGAAACTCCACAAAAACTCAGAATTGAGACAATTCTAATTTTTAAAAACTGGTCTTTACACTGAACATTCAGGGGGGCAGAGAGGGAGGGAGAAAAAAAACCATAAACACTTCATTTTCCAGAATAATGAAAATATATATTTTTTAAAATTCAATATACTTTCTTTAAATTATACAGAAAAAATAATTTCTAATGTAAAACTGCAAAAAATCAATACCTTTTCTACCCCCTTGAAACAGATTTCCAGTAAATAGAAACAGTTTTCACAGAACTGTATGTTCTGGCAAAGTAGCTTTCTCTACATCCTCCAAATCCTCAAACAGTCACATAGTGCATTAGTCAATAGATTTAAACTATAAAATCAACAAGACACAGCTAAACACTTTACAAAAATATGTTTGTTAACCATATAAGGTGGGCAAGAATGATCATTCTTTGGGGAAAAAAAATTCATTTTAGAAGGCTGAAATGAAATTTCTTTCCCTGCAATCTAATGCACTAAATCACTGAATTGCATTTTGGCTCATGGCTAAATTGAAGTGTAGGTGGACACTGCAATACTAATTCTATCTTGAAGGGCTTTTTGGAAAATTCTATATAAAGACTGTTTAGTTTTAAACAGAAGTTCTAGAAATAGAGAGGATAATTTATTTAAATCTCATCATACTGAAAAATAAGCCCCAAGATTCTCTATTGCTGGGGGGAGAAACCACCTACCTTATGGTCTCTTGCAAAGACTTCAGTGTATGTTCATGAGAACATTTCTAACTATAGTTGAGACAACTGGTAGAGAATTATAGTCAAGGTAACTGCAGAGAACTCCGAAGTCAGTCTTGTATTTATAGCTATCCCTCAACTATTAGTCATGGCAAGACACCTTAACCAACTATATAAAGATGTCATTGCTAGAAACAATCCCCTGAAGCTATGTGTCCAGTCAGCTCTACTGATACACTGCTGGAAATAAGGAAGGGAGGAACCCACCTTTGCCACAGCCAATTCAAATTATTAATACTGACTTAACTGCAAGGCTTAGATATTTGCTACATCAGATCTTTTTATAACCTCTGCTTCTAATTTTATGTTTGACTTAATGATAAAGCCCTTTCTTATACCTCGATTATAAATGCTCTGTGGCAATGAGCATTGCCCTTGGACAGGGCACAATGACTCCTGTGGTCCTGCACACTACTACAGCCACAATTCCAAAATCAGAAATCAGGAAAAGACGTAGCTCTCAGGCATTGCCCAATTTTGTTCAAGTCTTTATATTAGAAAAGTAACTTACTGAATTCTTTTTGGCCACTCCAGCAAACTAGAAGTCACAGAAATCAAGCAACAATAAACAGCTCCTAGTCCAAAAGCATTAATACTTAAGCCAGCTACAGTTCAAATCTACATGGCTTCCCACTGACTTCAACAGGAAAATATATTATTTTTCAAATTGCTTTTAAGCATACTTTCATTTAATTGTCAAAGATTAAATGCCAGCTAAAGCATACGACAAATACCCTGATGCAGAACCAGAAGAAAACTTCCAAAATGCTTTTGAGTGAAGACCCTTCAGGGGCTGAAAAAATAGGGCTTAGTGTCAAGCTTTTGTTTTGGATGGATTGCAATGGATTTTTTCATTGGGCAAAGCCTAAGGCTTGATTAGCACAAAAAGATGAAAGGAACTGAACTTGCAGTACTACGCCTCCAAACTGCAGCTGAATTATTTTCCCCTTTCCTTGTAGATTTTTCCATCATTTTTAATTATACTTTAAACATGACAAGGATCTTTTTTATCTTTTTCACTTTTGTTTTCCGTGTTGTAACTTTACATTCATGATAGTAGTACACAACACAAATTAAACAAGTTAACAGTGATGAAAACAAAGCAGGAAAATAAAATTTATCAAGCCCTAACGTTCCATATAAACCCTCAGATTTTACAACAGAAGGTGATATTTCATGTTTAGGAAATGCTAACTGTATCAAGTATTGATTGCTTCATGGATAGGATTTTATGCTCAGCTTTATTAGAAGTATAAATGAATTGCAGTGATGGGTTGGCTGACTTCAGGAGGGGAAATCTTTCCTTGAAATCAGTACAAGGAAAATAACTCATATGTAAAAAGAGTAACTATTCATTTGGTGGTTTCTAAAAATGAAAAGTACACAGAATGTTCTATTTGTATTAAGATGAAAATTACATATTCAACAGCAGGAGCTTGTAACACAGGCAGGAAAAACTATCCTTAGGCAGACTGGGAGCCCAGTGTCAAGCTTGGCAGCCTACAAAGTGCAAAGCAGCACCCTGAAGAATAAGCAGTTGCAGTGTGAAGGCAGCACAGACACCTGCTGCTCTCTCTGTTGGCTCCATTCTTGCATTTGAACCCCCCTCCAAAGGAACTCAGCAGCACCTGGCCTTGTAAGGTACCTAAGCACAAGGTGAACAGGTTTACAGTCAAAGTAGTTAAAAAGCAGAAGGAAATATATACCTTTGGAAAATGCATTCAAAGTTTGCTGCACACATTATGTGCACTGGTGCATATGTTTATCAAATTGTCATTTCTTGTGAATAACAGTTTATAGATACCTGAGGAGTGTTTAAAATTGTTTACAAGGCTTTTTCAGTAACATTAGTTTTGGTAGAGCACAGTTTATGGGCCATGGATCAGGAATGTCATAAGCAGAGTCCATGCCCTAGGATCAGAGCTGGTCTAATAACACCGTATCATTGTGCAGAAGTCAAAGAGTACCAACAGCAACATGGACTAGATAGCCACAAGATAATTAAGTAGGTCTATATCTAATTTAGACGCTATTAGAAGACAGGAGAGGCATGATTAATGTCCATCTTTGTTACCACAAATTTTTCATGCCTATTGAATCTGATTATTAAAATCAGGCAGGGAACAGGAAAAGGACAACTGCAGAAAACCCAGAGGAAATAATAATAATAATTTTTAAAAATCCTTCATAAAGCACATATTCTCTCCAGTTCCCTTCCCTTCTATGGTGCTGTAGTATGACACCACAAGACTCCCCATATTTGGAGAATAAAGAAAAAATAAGGGCTTTCTTCAAAAGACCATAGCTGTAGTTGGGAGAAAAATATGGAAGGAGGAAGGTATGGAGAAGACTTCATATATTATTCACAGGCTAATTTAATCCCTTCAGAATCAGTGCATGAAAGAATCTCTTGATCATGAAGACAGACAGGAGGGTGATTTCTCTCAAGATAAAAGTTAGTTTTGATGTATGTTCTATCCTCAACAGGAAAACACAATCTTACCTCAATTTAAGAAATAGACTAATAACAAAAACAAAAAGCAAAACAGAAGAAAAAATAATCAAACTAATCTATTATTGCCAGAATTGTATCACAAAAAGTGGGAAGAGCTGTTTTATGTGCTACAAATCAGAGGCTAGACAAAGACTCTTCTGACCTTGATTTGAAAGTTAATTATACTGAAGTTACTCTTAAAATGTCAAAAAAAATACAGCCTCTCCATGGACCACTTGTGTCACTCTTGCTTCTCATGCTGGGACCAATTGCTATGCAGAATTAGTTTTACAACACTATTTGTAAGCCAGAGAGTCCAATTGTGATCTCTCTCCTGCATTGATGTTTTGATAACTCAAAGCAACTCTGCAGTGAGGTAACATGAGAAACTCATCACCAAAGCGATTCTAAAATTCTAAGTGAGGAGAAAAGCATTTTTGTATTGTTGTTGGGGAGGGACTTTTTACAAGGGTGTGTAGCAACAGGGCAAGTGATAATAGCTGCAAACTGGAATAGGGGAGAATCAGAAGAGATATTAGGAAGAAATTTTTTAGTGAGAGGGTGATCAGACACTGGAACAGGTTGCCCAGGGAAGTTGTGGATGCCCCATCTCTGGAAGTATTCAAGGTCAGGCTGGACAGAACTTTGAGCAACCTGATCTAGTGTCAAGTGTCACTGATCACAGGGCAGTTGGAATTAGATGATCTTTAAGGTCCCTGTCTACCCAAGCTGTTCTGTGATTCTATGTATTATTCTTTTTTTCTTAAATTGTGAAGTATGGAATAGTAGAGTTTGTACTGACTCCTATAAGCCACTAACAAGTCATGAAAATAAAACTGAACAGTTTCAGTGGACTTTACAAATGCATATTCCTCTTTTCCTCCTCAAGCACTGTTTAATATGCAATCAAACTATAATGTTTCTTGTTAGGCAGACAGCTTAAAATTAGAATTGTGAGAGAACTGATTGATGACCTGAGTTCCCACAGCCCTTTCAATGAAACATATTCCATTTCCATTTCAAAATATGTTTATTATGAATTATTGGTTTGTCATTGGACTTGATGAAAGTGAATTTACATTAACAACTCAGACCTCTGCAAGGGAAAACACTTTAATCAGGTAACCTTTCCCTCAGTCCTTTCTACACTTTCCAGAAACAGACAATCTAGCTAGAATTTTATACTTTGCATACAGAACGAGTTTATTGATTTAACAATGTTTCTTAGTTTGGAAGCCACTTACTCAAAGTCAAAAATGTTGTGACCTCAACCCCTTACTCTCAGAAAAAATCATTAACATCAGTGTCTCAGGCAAAGTTGTATACTATTTGTAAGAAATTATGAATACTGGCTAAGAGAAGAAACATCTTTTCAACATGTCCTTGTAAGACAACTTTCAAACAGACCATTCCTTCAAGTACAAGCTGATGGAATTTTTTACTTCCATAATTTTGGCTTTCTAAGCAGCTCTAGTCTGAAGTTTACAAATGAAATTGAACACAGAAAACAGAACATGCCCCTTTGAGCTACACAATCATTCCACAGTTTGTCAGTGCTTAACCAATAGGTATTCTCTGCAGCACAAGGACTCCTATAATTCACAATACAACTGTTACATTGCCTGCATTAAGGAAATTGTGACAGTCAAATATGGATATTGTCACCACATCTCAGCTACAAAAAGCAGCATTTTATCATTAAAAAAAAGGTTTTGGAAATGTCTTGGGTTTTTTTTTGTGGTTTGTTGTTTGGTTGTTTTTTTCCTCCCAGTCTTACACAGCACTGATTATGCAGGCAGGATTTTATTTTTTCTTTTTTTTAAATAAGGGACTATAGTTATCACAGGCCCTCTGCTAAGAAGCTGACTCTCTGAGAGACAGTCAATGACAAGGTGGTAACAGCCAATAGACAGGAGCCTCCGCAGTCATTGTCTTAAAACCCCTGAAACTTCCCTGGCATCACTTGTTAAGTCAGCAGTTCCACTGACCATAGATCACATTTCAAGTAGAAATCGTTCCTTGCCAGAATGTGATGAAATGATTACAAGGCCTGTAGCAAAGGATAAATTACATTGCAATTAAAAGCATACAGGCATCAGGAAAAGGCTCCCTATGGACAAATTAAAAGGAGCTGCTGAAGTCTAAGGTCACTGCACAGTATTGGTTAAAGGTCCATGTCAGCACAAACACCGACATCCCCATTTTCTTTATACTTCACTACAGGCATCTGAAACCTTCCCATCCAGTTTTGATCCTCACCAGAAGGAAAAAGAAAATACAAGAATGGACTTCCCAGGGCATTTTTGCAAAGGACAACACCACCAGGTTCCTCATTTCACTGAACAGTTACTGTAGCACCTCAAATGGAATGAAAACAACTTTTGTTCCAAAGATTAATACTTGTGTTGCCAATAGTTACACTTCAAAAACAACAGCAGAAATACCAGAATCGTGATACATCACACAGTATCTTTCACACGTGGGTATATAATTTACCACCAGTATATGAACATTTCCATTTCATATGATAGTTAGAATTAAAATCCCAAAAGCAGGGGACAAAGCAGAAGGCCAGTGTTACATGTGTTATTAAAGAGACAAGAGAAGACAAATATTCTCAGTGCTACAATTAATACATATCACCCATAACTGCAAAGTTTCTCAATCCAGTCTACATCCATCCATCTATTTTTGCTAGCACAGCAATATCTAACAGCATGTTCAAACTGGTCTCATTTTTTTCAGTCAGACAGCTCTTCAGCAGTCATTCTCATTTTCAAAAGCAGAAACTCCTCTCACCCACCAGTGAATTAATTCTAACTTAAGTGTGACCTCAGTTTATTCTTCTCTTTTTAGTTATGCTGTACTGCTGTATTATTCAGTGATTTATGTAAACTGTGAGTTATATAACTCCTGTAAGGTCTTATAACATGCTAAACTTCAGACTAGTAAAAGCAAAAGTAATCCCAACCAATCTGATTGTGCTTCTGACTAACATAATACAGCAAATATAACTGGACTAGAAAGTAGTAATACAAGTTTAAAACTGACTTAATAATTGAGTCCACTTCAAGTCGACTTGAAGTAGAACTTCAAGACCCAAACAACTCTTCTTTCTAGTGCTGATTCATATGCCCAGGGCAATTAAAAAAAAACAACAGCTAAAACCCATGGTCTCTTGAACCTGAAGAATTCTATGTCCAAATCCTAGACTTGTCTGCATTGGCTTTTCCTTGTACGTATCCGGGACACCTTCCTGGTTTTGTGAGTTATCCTGACAATCACAGACAGAAACAAAGTCTACTTGATTTCTCAGTAGTCTTTGAAATAATTCTATCTACTTCTACTTAATTCCTAGATAATAAGTGTCTCCAGAAGAAAATTATTAAATATTATAAATTCAATACAATTAAAGTACAAACACACCAAATATACATCATCTTTGATAGGAAATATTCTAGTAACACAACTGCTGGAAAGAATACACCTAGCATACAGGAACAGAAGCAGTATCTGACCTCTTAACAATAGAGATTTTTCCTAAAGTTAAATTCGGACTTCTGTTTCTGCAGAACTGCAGATGACAGTTTCTGCTTGGAGTTGATTTGCTTAGCATACACTAGAGGATTGCCAAGTCAAGTAACAGTTTGAGAGCTACTAAACGGTAATAGTTTGAATACTAGCAAAGTAGACATGATGTATAGTAAATAGGCAAGCACTGGTTCCACAAACAGCATGAGTCACCATCTTGATATGAAATGAATACGTCTTTATTCAGTGACAAACTGTTGCTCTGAATTTGCTTAACAAGTATGTGGCATGAGTCTTCCTCACTTCCAGTGCAGTAAAAACATACAATCAGACTGATATTTATGCAAAGTTTTCACCATTCCTAAGTACTGAACCTTGCTTCCACTTCCCCCCTTTGTTTAGGGAAGATTTCATGGCGACAAACTTTTTCAAGATGAAGCCACATTCATGCTCAGAGAGTTGCAAGGGGAAAAGAGATGGGAAAACTGGAAATAATAACCGGAAAGGTAGCCAAAATTTCCTTGTTCCTTAATGATTAATCTGATTTAAAACCTGTGTATACATTGGTATATTTTTAATAAGTCCCCTCTTCATGCTACAGGAAAGGTATGGAGTCTAAGATTCTGTCTGGCTCTGCACTACTATGTACAGCTGACATGTTTGATTTCAGCCATCTTCTCTCTTGGGGTTTTGGCCAGACAGAGCCTGTAATATAATTTACTCCAGAGGGTGATTTGTAGACAGCTAATCTTATTTATCTAGAAACGGTATGGTGCGTAATTTTATCTTCGATATCGTATGCCAGTAAATGTACAACTAACACAATATCCCATACCTGTATATTAGAGCTGAAATCTGTTAACATGTAAAACTACCTGTTCATTAGAGTAGGGTTCAAATGGTCTTAGTTTCAAGGTCTATTTTATCATCATTCATCCATTAGAGAAGCATGGAAATTAAACCTAAAACTAAATTATTAAGTAGCAATACAAAACCATTAAGTAAAATACAACGTTGAAGAAAAACCCATTATATGTTAGGTAAATACATAGATGTATAGGTACACATATAGTTGAGCTCTACACAGCAGTACTTTCCATTAAATATCATCAATTTACTTGGCAAAATATAATACATCTTAGTACACAAACCTTAACACTCACTCTACATTAAATAAGCCTTGCCTCCTCTTTTACAGGCACTAAATGTGAAGAAGGTTTTGCTGATCAGTCTGAAAGCCAAGAAGAACACAGTGCATGTTACGGAATGCTCACTGGACTTCAGTGCTCAACTTGGCAACAGTAGCTTAAGACGGACACTTAACAATGAAAACATATGACATGCAGATAATTTACTTCAAGTGACATGGAGCAGTCCAAAGCTGTGAAAAGTGAGGTTCCAAATCTCCTGTGTCCCCTGAACTCTAAGAAAAAAAAAACCTTTTTGCTATGTTGTTGTTCTGCCTCTACTCCAGGATAAAAAACAACCAGAATGAGGTTCACAAGTTGGGAAAATAAACATTATCTTTCATGCCTTCCTATTTGTCATACCTACAAGTCACTTATGAGACTTCCAACTTCACAAGATTCTGTAAGATTAGTTTTATATCATTTTCAGGTGCCAGCTTTAGTAAACATGTTTTTTTCTGGATACATAGAAGACTATGTGAGCTACAGTGCAGTGTAAAATACATGAGGGATTTGATATTCCTGAGAATACTATCAGCAGAACATAGAAAACAGACTTAGCCTCCCTGTTTTTTGCCTCTTCAGCATAGCAGGATAGCTATTAAACAGATTTATTGATGGTATGATTACTTCAGCAGAAATGCAAGGGAGCAATGGATCAGCATTCACACCTCATTTCCCATCACATCCCACCAGAACTGATGACCTCTCCCACAGTACATTCAGCTCAGGGATAGTACCAAACAATGTGAGAGAATACATGTCCAAAACAGAGACATTTTTCTTGCTTTGTTACAGGTAAGAGCATAAATTTGCTTCCCATATGTACAGACATGTTTGCATTGAATGAACAAAGCAACATTGTCACGTAATTACCATCTGCCACTTCAAAGGAGATACAGCTGTTTGTTTTTTCCTTTTTGTTTTGGTTTGCAATCTTTTTTCACAGATTTAATGAAACTAACTAAACTTCTGTAATGTAAACTATTACTGAGCAGTTCTTCAAGTAACAGTGAGCAAAACTTTAAAAGCAGTCTCAACCATTCAGAGTAAGATAGCATTTTAATTCTGAAAATTCTCCTTTGTAATTATTCTTTATTATCAGGAACTCCAAAAGTATTAAAGCTAAACTAAAATCATACCTAATGCTTCCTCCATCTTCTGGACTTTTTCTCATTAGAGGAAGTTAGAACTCGAGGTCTCAGAATAAATTAACTTTTCTAATGAACTGTGGCGTGGAGATAACTAATGTAAACCATGTTCATAGAGACACATTCAAAGTAACTTTATCATTGGGGCATCAGCCTAGTCATTCAAAACATAAGTCAAAGAACTGGTAATTCTTTCATATGTAACTGACATCAGTGAATTGAATTATTTAATTTAGATAAGATTTCAGAAAGAGCTATCTGCAATCCGAATAGCAGATGTCTGGAAAAGGTCTCCAAAGAAACAAAAGGAGGATTTTAGGAAAAGGAAGAAGAGGAATTTCTATGAAAGTTTTATCAGCTACAGCATGGAACTGTGCTGTCTTTTAACATACAAGGGAAAAGAATAACTGTGATACATCAGAACACATTTTTAATCATCCCAGCTTCTGCAGAGACATGAAGAAAAAAGTGTACCTTGCCTGGACATACTAACCTCATACAGGTGAGGAGGAGGAAGAAATTTGATTATTGTGGTTTCTACTCTTGATAGATATCTTCTGACAAAAAATTTAGTTAGAAAGAATGTAGAATTTCCCCCTAAGGAGAAAATTTAGGCATCCACCACAGTATCAGCTTCATTTTTACCCTCTTAATCCACAACCACCAGGTACCTCAATCCATTCATTTCCTTCCTATATAAACATTTATGTAGTGCATATATAAATGAAATCCCAAAGCAAAGATGAGCTTGTTATAAGAGTAACTTGATATAGATTATTACTCAGCAAGGATAGAGCCAGCAAAATAAAACTGTCTTAAAACCAGCATTTGGCAGTGGCTATCAAATCCAGCTTGTTACACAGTATTACCATCGTTATAAAAGTGCACTCTAAGGTAAATGAGACAGCAAGAACACTGTGACATTGTTAATTTAATGACCCATAGCCAAATTATTTAAAACTTCCTTGAAGTTCATCTTAATTGTAATGGATAAAATATTGAAGAATTTAAAGGAGCTCTGGATGCCTTGTAGAATCATCTTAATGATCTTTCTTTCCCTTGAAATTTGGTGTGTGTGTTTAGAACACTGCTTATAATCCATGTATTTAGTATGGAAGTGAATTCTAGTTTATAGCTGATGCCATTCTCACAGTAAAATGACATCCATGTTCTCCAAACCAGTCACCATGCTGTATTTTAAAGTAATAAGGTACAGGGTCTTGGCAGTTGTTATGCGGAATCAATTCTGTCAAGTGAGATTTCCTCCATGCAAAGAAGGATACCTTCCCAGATTCTAAAGGTAATTATTTAACATTTTAAATACAAAGCATGCAAAACTCAGTTTAAATTGATTATCAACATAACTGGTTTTTTCCTTGTTCTAGAATTTCAGAAGCACCATAGCATATTGTGGGCTTCCAACCAAAACAAAAGCCATTAAAAATGCAGCTTTACTGCAAATAGCAAATTTAAGTTACTCTGGAGATTGGCAGTGAAATCAATGTAGTTATGTTTCTTACCTGAATTACAAGCTCATTCTTTTCATCTGCAGAGCAAGACGATGACTTATATAAATTTGCTATAAAACAGAAATGGGAAGAACATTGTTTTCTTTTTTTTCCTATTATTTGATTATGAGCTTCAGAAGGAGGGTTACTTCCCACATCATACAGAACACCTAGACCTGTTTAAGACCATTGGTACAAACCATTAAGATTTAGAGCATTCAGAATAAAAGTTGCAAGTTATGTTGCCTTTCCATCTTGGTTATTAGAGACTCAGGAAACCATCAAAAGCACATTTACAGGAAGTATAATATACATGAAAAAAGTAATTAAAACTATAATAAAATTAGGCTGCCGTCTTTTGGTGCTGGACAATAGAGCTATTGCACACAGCAAGTGCATTCAACTAATGAAGGCCACTGTTAATTAGCACACATTACTGTTAGAGATGGATTTTGGATGACCTTAATATTTTTAAAATTATCTTTGTTTCACACAAGACATTAAAAAAATCCACCACTACTCACAAAATCCCTGTGTTAACATTACCCTCCATCTTCAACTATAAGTGCCAAAGAAATTAGTCTAAATGCTTTGTAATGTACCCACCCGCTACATGATGTGGGTGATGATTTCATAAGCTGCATTTGCTGCATTACCTAATCACCCCGTGCTTTGAATCTCAGTGTAGTGTGCCAAGAACAAGTATTGGGCGAGTTTTAGCCTTAATTCTGAGCAGAGGCCTGTTACGCAAAGCTGAGTTCTACAGAACAGGATTCCAAAAGATCTTTCACTTCCGTAAGTTACCACTTGCAGTGCTGTGCATTAATGCAAGTCTTTCATGCTAGGTCTTGTTAATGAAAACATTGCTTTCCCTTCCCGTTTGAAAACTTCTTTAAGCACCTGTATTTTATTTCTAATCACATCTTATTCTTGAATAACTTCAACAAAGCTCAGAGTACCGCCTAGCAAGCTTTCCTCTCAGTAACATTCCTGCAGGGCAGTCCAGTGGGATTACAGGACAAAAAATTAGTAGTGAAAAAAAGACTCCCTGGACCGACAGTCCAGGACTGTCAGTAAAAGCTGTCATATTGCTTAGAATTTCCATAAGGTGATCAAACTATGTTTAAAACCCACATTTTTTTACTCCTCTTACACATCTACAAATTATTATTCCAGGATTCTTTTTAATTACCATTATTTTCTTGCATGACAGTTTCTTTTAATTTCCTCTGTAACCATGTTCTAAAATCACAGTTTAAGTCCAAGCAACATGTGCAGTGAGGGTACAGCAGTCCAGATTTCAGTGTAACCTGTACAACACATCAAGGACTGATTTGTTCATGGGTCACTGGAGTTCCCATTACCCACTTATCGCATATTTACTAATGCTAGTAAAGTGGAATTACTTTGGATATTCTTACTTATGCTGTTAACCACATTTTCTTTAGCAGCACAGATACATTATTAAACTGAGCCTTTTAAAGTATATATTTTACTGTAATTACAGACCAAGTACTTAGGGCAACCAGCATTTCCAGACAACCATTTGGAGATTTCAACCCTCTGTTACATGCTGTCTGGCCAAACAGTTAAATCACAAGTGTGTTCTGATCAGCAAAATGAACCTCTGATCTCTGTGGAGATCCTATGCCTTCATTTCACAAACACAAAAAAGGTTCAACATTTCTTGACACAGATTTTTCAGATATAACTATTAATTCTACATATGTAAAATATTTTTTTTTTTAAAAATCACATTGGCTGAAGTAACAAATAATGCAGGCCCACGTGCTTTAGTGAACTCATCTGTTATTCTTTGCAGAATATCTGGGCACATACAGCCATATTTCTAACACTACTTACATAACAACTTGGAGTGCTTTGCTTTTCTCCCTTGCTAATGGCAAAGTTTTGTTTTGGAACAGACCTACATGTTCCCTTGGAACCATTACAATCTATCACTTTGAAGCCTCCTTCAGACTTTGACAAGTGACAGGAATAGAAGAAGGAACCACAGTTGCAGTAGCTGTCAGTTGCTGCAGTTCTGCATACATGCATCCTCCCTATGGAAACTTAGCTAGGAATACTGCTGACAGCTCTTCAATTGCTAGAAAGCCAGCAATAAAAAACTATAGCATCATACTGTTAGTTGAACCATGTAAAATTGTTATTAGGTCTTAAGTGGCCCAACTGGTGACCAAGAGGTTGCTCTCAGTCTGTGGGAAATCAGTGTTGTTTAGCTGCTGGATTTAGATTGTTTGCTTTTTACCTACTCACAAGACAGAGCTAGAGCCATCAACCACTGGTACTGATCTTGTAGCCCATATTAAAATTTCTTCCTCCATGAAACTGGTTGTATTTGATCACAAGCTTCACTTTCAGCTAATAAATCCAGTGTTTTCCCCAAAATAAATCCCTTTTCATATGTGACTGTCTCGTGACCAAGTATTTGCAAGCTCCAGCTTTGGCCCCTTACTCTTCTGTGTAAGGATTTCTTCCGTAGAAACATATATTTTAATGAGATATGTAAGAATCTCAACCTCAAGCTGTCTCTATTCTTCTGCCTAGTTCTGTTTAAATTAGTTCACAGCTTCAATAGTTAGTAGAAGCTTTTCTTTTACACATACACACTAAATAAATATCCTCACCTTTGAAACTAAAGTGAACAAAATGTTGGAAATCTACATGTTTAGAATTAACATTGATAATTTCTGCATAAATTACTGACAGTCAAAGGAAGAGAAATTAATTCTGCTTGCTTGCATCTGTGAATGAGCTGCTTTTCTAAAGTGAAAAAAAACCCTTCAGATCTTGTTACTTCTGCAAATTTTTTCCAAAAATTTGGGTGCACAAATGGAATCTTACCTTTCTTATGCACTGTCTCACTTTATTAGTCTCTGCTGGTTTTAGCTACAAACTTGATATTGATATTGTTCATGTTATTTGAAGATTAAAATGAACAGATTTGTGATGCATTTAGGAAATAAAAACAAAACCAACAAAAATATCCACAATAAAATAAAAACACAAACACCAAAGCCAAACAAAAAACAATGAACAGAGACCAACACTATTCATTTGTGCTTAGGATTCAAGTTTTTATCCATAGTTTTCAATCTCTGTAGTCAATTCAGCAACATCACAGATATTTACCAGCATTCCCACCAGTGTCTTTCCTCTTTATCAGACCAGGTCAATTTTCTAAAATTTCTAAGCGGGTTCTGAAATTTCATACAGAGACAAAATGCTTTCTGTACAGAGAGCCTTATTGTTAGAGGTGAAACATGTAACAACCTACTAATATGTTGGGACTTCAGAGACAAATGCAAGCTCAAATATCTAATGCACACAACTTGGGGACTATTTTCCTTTTACATTTTCAACACAGATGGGAAGGTGCTGTCTTGCTAGATGGCTTCATTCTCTTTTAGCTATTTAAATGTTATTTAAGGGTAAATACAGAAAGAGGGATTTGCCTTTTTAGAGAATCTCCAATGCAGTGCAGTCAGTTCTCTTGTGTCTTTTAATATTACTTATAATTCAGCATGAAAAAGCCCTACCTCGTGTAACTCAAAGTTTTTCTATTAGAAAGTAGTGTCTGAACTCTAGAGTTTTTCATGTAAATAACTGCATGCAAATAAATGGACCAGAAACAAATTCTCTCTTCTCCATAGGACAGCAACTTTAGATAAAAGAATCAATGATCAATATTTGGAAGTACTTCTCCCTGCATGAAAGCCATTCAAATCCCCCTTCCTAGAACTACAAATCTCCTAACTGCTACTCCAAAGTAGCAGGAAAAGCTCATGCAGATACAATCTGTTCTTAAAAGTCCCTCTCTCCCCAACACCAAATCCTATCCATTTACACACAGGTGTGGATGTGTAGGTAGTACAGCAGCAAGACAACATGAAGTCAGAAGATGCAGAAAAGATGTTACAAGGAACAAGAGGTCCTATTAAACCTGCTCCTGGACACATTTCTACAAAGCAGAAGCATGTAGAGACATGTGGAAGGTCTTCTATGCTACAATCATCAGTCTGGAATGCAAGGAAGAGTCTGCAGTCTGGTGTCCAAACTAGCCACAGGACCTGATAGTGCTCTCCATAAAGAGATGTTAAAATTGCTCACTTACTCATGTCCTTGGCTTGTAAGAGCTGGGTCTGCTAAGCCACTTCTCTCACCCTTTTGTAGATACTTTCACTTCAGCAATCTGCATCAAAAATACACTGTGGCTATGTTTTAGCAAACTTTGAAATGTAAGACAGTTATTGTGGAATCACCTGCAGTGTACAGCTGATACAAACCCTATGAACTTCTCTGAAACCCTTCTATTTACTTAGTTGGTATTAGGTAAGGCACATGGTAAGTCATCACAAAAACATCTCAAAAAAATTAATAGCTCAACTTTTTGAAATAAACATTTACACAATAGCTGCTTCTTCAATGTGTTTGTTCTGCCTTGAAATCCCACAGTGACCAAACAAAATAAAATCAAGGCAGAACTGCTATGAACCTGAGTACTGACTTTACCATCTATTTCTTTTCCGTTGCATCTGGTACTTCAATATCCCCACAGCAGAAGGGAGCAAAGGGCTCCTGATGGCCAAATAAAAGTCAGGGAGCATTAGTGGTAACACATATGCATTTGCACTCCAATTTCTAACATCACACTTGATCTATTCCTGCTTGAAAACTCGCACTTTGAAATACTCCAGGGATTTGTTCTCCTATTTCCCTGGGCCGGTATGAATCAGTGTTATTTGTTAGTTCTAAAATGCTCTCTGTTGAAAAACCTTTTAAAATTTCCTACTGTATAACAAAATTCATTTCATATTCTTTAATCTAGCCACTTATTCTGCCTCATGATTCATTCTGTTAAGCAAGCCAGTTCCTACTCCCATTGCTGGATGTGTATAATTTCTTTTTAAAATTCTAATACTCGCTTCTATGATGTGTTTCTGAGCCAACATGTTCAGTTCATTTAGACAGAAGATATATTTGGGGCAACATTCCTTTTCAACTGAATTCCTAAGCAATCCTTAGTCTATTTCCACAGTAGGATACCAGCAAAAACAAAAGAAATGAGAGTTCAGAGATAGAAATGCATATGAATAACTAAAATAGAAAAGGTAAAATGTAATCAATGCTTACTTTCATATAGGATCTAGAGACTTTTTACTTTAAATTTGTTCTACACTGACGTTATAATTTGCTTCATTAGTCTTGAAAATTGTCGCTGCAAGTCAGACAGGCTGACTGTCTGGCTCCTGCAGTTAGAAAATAACATTAGAAAAGGCTAATTGTTAAATGAAATTTCAAGCTAACATATCCTATATGGAAACACATTGCACTCCAAACACACAGAGTTTTAGAGCAGACAAGTAGAAAAGAGATTTTCAAATACAAACTCAAATCATGCCTAAATTGGGAAATGGGATGCATTACAACTTTTAAGATTGAATCTTATTTGAAAAAGCACACACAATATACCCAGGAAGCACCAAAGCTTCTAATGAAGTAATTCAACAAAGAAACAAACTTTCCATGCTCCACTAAACAGTTCATTTTGCACTTATTTTTTCTAGTATTTTAAGAAACACTACGTAGTACAAATTTCTAGAAAAACTTTTCCGTTTCTGTGAAAGACAGATATTGTTGAACAGCAGAAGTGTGGAAAAAGCTTTATTAATAAGCTTTGCTTAACACATTTGAATACTTAAAATACTTATTAGTAAGAAGTCCCACGGATGCTTTGATACAAGAGAAGTAATTTATTGGGAGGAATAAGGGAGGAAGCAGTTATAGGACCTTATTTTAATAAAATGGTTTTGATGAGGTCCTCCTTAAGCAGAGATTTAGATCTTCATAGACTTCCGCTATTTTATTCAATACTTGGGTATTAAAGTTTGTCTCTGATTATCATCATCTTTCCCCAATATTTCTTCATTAAAATATTAGCACAAATTGAAAATGTTTGTTAGAAAAATACTCTCTTATACAGCATGGTCTCTCTGAAATGGGTTCTTTCATCTAATTACTCCATTTAGACTTCTTCAGACAGTTAATACAAAATTCCTGCATTCCAAAGTTGAGTGATAATTATCTCCACATGAAACCCAAAATGCACAAAAAAGTTACTTCTAAATCTGTCATTTACTCAGTTCTTCAGTCACATATGATATAAGAGGGCAAAAAAAAAGCCTTGAGGAGGTAGTCTCCTCATCTCACGTGGGAGAAAATGCATGTTAGCCAAGAAAAACTTCACAGGGCTACAAAGCAGTTCACAAATCTTAACAGATTTTCAGAGCTCCTCTTCAAGTTCCAGATGTAAATACCATGACAATCTTGGCTAGAAACTGATGTTAAAAAATCTGCACAGAGCAGAATTTTATTAGGATTGAGATCTAGAAAGTGTCAGGAAAAATAAAGAAATAATGTTCCTTACTATTTCTCCCTTAGAAATGTCTGAGCAAACATCTATGAAGAGCATTCCAATGAACACCTGTTGTCTCAAAACACTTGTATAAATCCATAGGGGTCCATATCTCTCTCAGTGAATCTACTAACACAGATACAACATCACCAACTGTGGAATATTCAGAAAACCAGAGATGCAGAAAACAGGAATTTTCTTAAAGTTCCATCAGTAGATAAAAATAGTGCACACTGAAGAAGACATTTCCCCTGCTTTGTGTAAGTTCTCAAATAGGGCTCAGATTCTGCTTTGTCCATCTGAATAGGACAGGCAACCATCAGAGGTGCTTATGGCTTCACTGGAGATACAGCACTTCTCACTGTGTGCTCAAGGCCACATACTAGAAAAGAACACAGACAAGATGTGCTAGTTACAGAATCCAAACGGAAGAAAAAAAATCTGGAGAATCTGATTCTGGCAAATCTTGTAGCAGCCTACCATAGCTACAGCTCACTATCTGCTCCATGCTCTTCTTAGCAGTTAACCTGTTACCTCTAACACAGGCAGGTATTACACCAAGAACCAAACTGAGAACTGGGTCACAGCTGAAGCGCAGGAATCTATTCCTTTACCACCATGTAACAGAGAAGGCAAACTTCAGCAGCTGACAACCAACAGCACCCAAAGATACTGTCACAGGAGGTGTCATCACCACCCTCCGATCGCTCCTCAAATTCTGTCACACACTGCTACCATTCGGCTGCCACCACTTCTGAAATGACAGGGAAGCAGTGGGGCTTGGTTCAGAGATGGTGTCCCTAAATCATCTTAGAACAGGGAAATATGTGCACCAGTACCTGCACCTAGTGAGGATGAATTATACACAAAGATGCACTAAGCTATTAGGTTACTGCTTAGGATTAAATATAACCAGGATGCGTTTATCTGCTGGCAAAAGCTATGGAGCTGCAGCACCTTTGACACTTCTGTAATATTCTGTGTTCAGAAGACCACAAAGAAATTCATATTTATACTATGTAACACAATAATCCAGCAAGATGCATCTTCTGTGTTTCCCTATGTGCTTTGTAAGATTCAACAACTACAAATGCTATTTTCATTTGTAAGGTTAATGTAGTTTTTTAAATAATTTATGTATTACAAGATATGTTTTCCTGCAATTGCTCAGAGGTACTGAAGACAAAAAATAGCCTTTGTTTATACCAAGATCCCCTTTAAAAGAAAATCAGCAGCAGACCATTATGCTGTGCAAAGGACTCCTTTTCTGCCAAGCCTTAAGAAAATAATAACAGCTCTACTTTGTCGAAACAAAGTTCACTGTAGCCACTCTAGTCCCTTTTTATTCCCCACTGTGGCAAAAAGCAGATGCCTAGAGAAGAGTCTTAGGACAAAGCAAAGAATAATACTTTTACTCCTCAGACTATTTTTGTTCACACAGTCTGAGCCAGAGCTCTCACTTCATTAACCTTATGCACAACACCCTGCAGCAAGCAGTTTCATAAACTATGATTCTCAAAGTTTACATGGATTCAAATAAGCAACAAACTCAAACTCATTAGGCAGTACTCAATAACAGATTCTTAAAAAAACCAAAAAACAAAACAACTGCTACAGAGTTTTTGGAGTTTATTCCCTTAAACAAATGTTAATGGTACAAACTAAAGGCCTAGAAATACCTCAGATTCAAGGAGCACTGTTCTAAGGCACAAATACAGTGGTTTAACATTTCCATATGCGTGAGAAGGACTTTAGCTGCTGGCATCTTTATTCAAGGGAAGCTTGTTTATTTGCTGCTACTCCTTACATCTTGCTTGAGTGTTAATTGCTTCCAATCCATGGACTTGCTAGATTAGAATAGGTATTCCTTTAGATAAACTGCCAGAATATACCAATACAGATTAAATTAGGCTCTGTTCTAATTACTCATAGCCATTTATGTCTACAAAGTCTAATAGACACTGACATTTAAGCAGTGCATCCTCTCACCACAAACCACTTTCCTGTAACAAAATACCTTTTCCTTCCACTATCACTTTTGATAGATATTGCTGGTACATCTAACATCAGCTGACTTAATGCATGTAAAACCTGACACTTCCTTGAGTAATTAGTTGCTAAATTAGTTAGTGACTTCCTAACTTCTGTATGAATTATGATTAATGAAACTTGAAGCATCAGGGTCCTTTTTGTCAAGGCATGAAGAAGTACACTTTTGATCTCAAGCATATGTAACAGTGATCAGCTCTGGAAACAATAACCAGTGATCCATATGCTATTCTACCAATTCAAAACTAATTCTAAATAGAGATGTAGTAGGCATAACTAAACTAAGAAAAGGTTTACCCAAGCCCTTAACTGCACTGGTTCAACAGATTTGTGCTGAGGTACTGATAATGGCAAATAGCACTGTTTTTGCAGTCTTTTTCTAACAGACAGCAGACAGTTGAGTGGGTGCAGGAGAGAATATATTATATACCTATTCTTACAAGACTTTGTAAAATTCTGTAGAAATATCTTGGGTAGTTGTATTTCATAAAAATTGCTGTAAGAAGTGTTACCAAAAAAAAAGAGGATTAATTCTGCCATGGGATTAATGTCAGCAGGCAGGAAGATGTTCCATGGACTTAAAATTTCAGAGCCTGGTAAGTAAAGTGGTCTTAGTTTTACAGCATCTGACTAGAACAGTGTGATAATTCTAAAACTAGTGACTTATACATACTAAAGATTAGTAAATCATCACAATTTCTCCTGAATTATTAATCCAAAATCTTCTTAGTTTTATTTATTGAATCCTAGCACTCAAACCCAAGGCAACTGCTATGATGGTGCCTTCATACTGCCAACATAACTCAAATAACAGGACTTGTGTAGATGAAAAAAGTGATGACAGTAAGAGGAAACTAATTGGAGACTTCAAGCAGGTAACTGCTGACTATGCCCTACATGTGCAGAAAATTATAAATCCAATATTCTGTCTTAAAGATAGTAATAAAGTTTGATAAAACTGCTGCTTAACTTGAAGTATAGCAACAAGTACCCAGAGTGAAGCAAATATGACTATACACTGTATAACAGCTCACTGTTACTATGGGATACTTGTGGGATTCTTTAGGGAAGGCAGAGCACTGTGCTTGACAGTCTACTAAAAAAACCAAACAAACCAGCATTCCTTTATTCCTTTGACACAGGGAAGCAGCTGAGTCCCTGTTGTTGGTTTACATGTCTCTCTGATTCCATCCTCAGAAGAACATGCAGAGACTAGCACTTTTTTAGTCTGATGTCTGAAGCTTCAATTTTGTTTTGCAAATGGACACTTCTCTTCATATCTCAAGGCACCTACCTTAGAAGTATTAGCAAAGTTAAAAAATTTCTGAAAGGAAAAGATAGTACAATTTTTCTCCTGAATTTTAAAAAAATAATTGCTAAAAAATCTGAAGTGCTCATTAAACATAGGAGCATAGAACACAATATTCAAAAGCCTTGCTAAATGTAGCTGAGTTGTTTCCACATGAGAACCTTCCTCACCCCTCCTATAAGCACATAATGCAGCAACACTTGCAGAACTACAGGGCATGTTTTCCTGACTGTGGTTTACATGCAACTTCACCATTCACCACAAACAGGAGATACCAGAAGTAACTAAGAAAACTTTAACATCCTACATGAAAATTATTAACTTAGATGGATAAAGATTTAAAAGCATAGAGAGATGCAGCCTAATTATTTAGGCAATATGTAATCTTAAAATATCTTGATAAAAATAAAGTGAAATTATTTCTGTGTAACTTAAGATTAGCTGTACAGCCTAAAATACTTGCAGAAAGAGGTGCTTAAGGTTCCCTACAGTTCTTGGTGAACCACAGTTAAGATGCATGTATGTCACATCAAATCTGATGTTCTTGGCAACAAAATCCACTTTAACCTTAAACATGAGCACTGCCAATTAGCTTATTAGCTCTAAATTTTATTTTTTTTTTCCAACCACCACAACAATCACAGTGACAGTGCTTGTCTCAGGCTTATTCCTATAAAAAGTGCCATGAGTCCCCATAGTCTAATTGGACCTTGTGCTGCCTGGAAGAGGTGGCACTTCTGCCTAAGAAAAACATTTGTGTTCAAAGAGCATGAGACAAATAATTGACAAAGAACACTAAAAAATATTCTCTAAGCAAAAGTAAAACAAATAAAAACATAAGGGATACTTCCAAACAGGATTTAAAGTAATTTGGAAAAAAAAAAAACTCTGCATTAACAAAGACCACCAAAAATTCAAAAACACGGAAAATCTTCATTTATCATGTCCAGCTCTCATCATTGAGAGTTGCCTCGTGCTTGCAAAGCCACATGCTATATAAATGGATTTTTCTGCATCTCCTGCACATCAACAGGAGATTCATAATCCTGAGCCCTGTAAACAGTTCAACTTGACAAAATGGGAAATTCTACTATTTATATTCCTGTCAGATGATAGGCTTCTTTGAAGAGATCAAAGTTCCATGATATGAAGAGCTCTGAATCTGATTAAGAGTACTGGAATCACAATAAAAAAGTTTATTTTGAACTTAGAATAAAAATATCCAATGACAGACAGAAACAAATACATTCAACTTTAAAAAAATACAACATTCACTTTGCATTTTTAAACCTTTCTCCATGACATAGATATTTCAATGGAACAAAACAAGTAAAGCAACAGGGAATACATTAAGAATAAAATGGGATTGGTAGATACAGTCGGCACAGTTCAGTCAAGAGTTATAGTCTCAGTATGCTTTCAGAGGCTATTATCCTCACTTCAGCATTCTTTTTATTGTTTTAGCCCATCTGCAAAGGATGAACACTTGGAAGTAAAATCCTCTTTTCTATCACACATTTTGTTTGCACTTGAACATTGCAACAATTGAACAGATATGGAGCCTTGTATCTCCTGTAGATCAGAAAGTTTGTCTTACAGATGGCTCTTCCCTATCAAAGAAATGTAATTATAATTCATATTTTCTGTCTTAATTACATGGTCTCCATCAGTTTACTAGCTGTGGGCTTTCAACACAGACTGCCTATTCCCATGGTTATCAGTAGGATGCTTTGTGCCCTGTTTACAGTTTTAAAAGGCCAACTAGAGGGTATTGTAACATAAACAGGACACAGGGAAATAAATTTTCCACTGTTGCAAGCACAATGCAGTTCTCTGCTTGAAAGCAATAACCAACAATTTGGCTCCTAGTTCCTACACCCCTCATACAACCAACCGTGCTCACAGTGTGGTCCTTACAAAGTGCAAGTTGGCCCAGTGCTGCCAGTCATATCATTTAATAGCATGTCTGAGATTTTTAGATATAGCAGCAATGAACCGCACATATGTACAGACACATTATTTGATACAAAATTACTTGATTACTTGAACTCCAAATATTCAAAGAGTCTGTATTTGTGACAGGGTTGTCATTCTGCCACACATCTTCCCAATCAGATTGCTTATAAGGAAAGGAGAATGCTAAATTGAATTTTCTTTGGTTTTAGTGTAAAAGACCAGTAACATAGTACTTTACATTTGTAAAGCAAAATACCAAAGTACAGTATCAAGAGCTTGTAAATTACTGATATCATATACACAGAGACAAAGGAGAAAAAACATTTTGAAGTGCTCAGCTTAAGTCCTGCAAAACTCCACAGATTAAGCGTAAATATCAATACCAGGTCTTAGACACTTGCAACACTTAACACTTCTAGTATATCTGTGTTTTATTAATTTCATTTTTGAAGTGAGCTATGCAAATTCACAGAGATGAGGTTTATTTACCCTTCTTTCCAGAGGCTCTTAAAAATCTCTGGAATCTACCATTCCAGTTTTTATCGGAACAAAAATGATCAGTGCCTATCAGTGCTACCATATTATCTTCTCCTTTTCCCAGTAATTTTCAATATGGACAAATTGGTGCTAGTCACTAAGGTAACAGGAATGAGAGAGTGTTGTTCTCCAAGACTTAAGACACTGAACTGATGCTGTGGCACAAGATACCAGCACATCATGTTTAGTCCAGGTTGGTTGCAGTACAAAGAGTCTTCTAAAATAATGAATGTGACTAAAATACCTTACTTAGCTGAGGGAGAGACACGCAGTCAGGAATGCTGTGGTACTCTGGCTGTGGTTTCAGCACCTGCAGAAGCTACACCTTCTGAGTTCCATGTTCACTAGCAACCCTGACCCACAGGAATGCCAAAGTTACTTCTGAAAGACATGAGCTGATAAGCTGGAGATCATCTTTGCTCAGTCTTCCATCACAGTCCTTTCCTTACATGTGGTTTAGCCTGAACAGATGATCCACCCACACTACATTCACTGAGATTAGGTAAGGTAATAGGGAAATTGATCTACATGGAATGCAGGAACTTCTAACAGCATAAGTAACTTAATATTGTAAGAGAACAGGATGACCTGATCAGCAATTGCAGATGCCCTTGGAAGCTGAAAAAAACCCTATATAACAGAAAGCTGGAACAGAAAGTTGTACCTACTTCAAACGACAGACAGAAATTTAATTTCTGGCACTGCTAACAAGTTTACGAATTGCCTATTACTTACTGCAGCTTTGTCCATTTTGTGCGCAAAACACTGCAATTCAGAAAACATCCAAGAGAAGAAAATTAAGTACCTTACCCAGCATAGTGTCTGATACTGGATTACTGGTCAGTAATGGGAAGGTTTTTCGTTAGGCAGAAAATGGCCTGAAGCAATAGAGTCCTTCATGTTCACATGAAATCAGAGTTCTGAGGCTAAGGAACTATGTACCTAGCAAGGAACAAAAAGACTAGCAAGTTCTCCATCTTACTAGGAACAAGCTTTGGAATCATCAGTGAATTAGGAATTAAAATAATTTAAAATAATAATGAATTCTCAAAATGCAAGTTTCCTAGATCCTACTTTAAGAGTTTTTAGAGCATTTTTGAATGTTTCGCTATTTTTTTTCTCTCACATCATTAACCCTGTGAATATTACGTACGATTTTAACAAAGCACAAAGCCTCACAGATAAAACCCCAATCCTTCCAGTCCCATACAATAACTAGTCCTGTGGAGAAGCAGTCAGATGCAACTGCAGCAAAACATCAAACCAGTAAATGCAGTCAAATGACTCCTCTAGCTCAGCCTCTGAATTGCAATCATACAGCTTTCCTTGGGTTCCAAGCCTCTTGTGTTCCTTTTTTTAAAAGTATGCTATTATGTCTCCAGGCTTAATTAAGCAGAACGCAAAACATGGAGAATGGGAAACTCACACAATATAAACATCAATGATATACTAATTTAAGCTGAAGACCTAACCCTAAAAGCATGAATCATTGTTACTAAGCATAAACAGAATTTCTTCCCAGGAAAATACAAAAAATAAACTGCAAGTTCAAGCCAATGAAGTCAATTAAATGAATTTTGCAAATACATCCTGCATGTTAAAAATAAGTAAAAATAAATCATCACATTAATTTAACTGAAACATGTCAGTTATCCCTCTGTGTTTCTAATTTTCAAGTTTGTGCCTTTTGGTTTGGACCTTGGGATTTTTCTTAAGTAAGAGTGAAGGAGGGGAAGAGGGCTTTTTTCCATTTCTAGATTATGGTTTAAAGAATTTTCTAAGGGACGAGACTTGACACAATGCGTCATGACGGTTCCACTCACTGTTACTATCTTCTTTGTTTTAGAAAGAATTGATTAACAACCAGGTGCTTCTTCCACCCACAACATGCATGTGGATGAAATAAGCCTCTGTGTAACAGAAAAATCTCCATGTTTTTTTGAGACTCATTTGAAAGAATAAAATATGTTTCATAAAATATTTTTGCTTTCTTTCTAAAAAAATGTAAAATTCATTCTAAACTATTTTTACCTGAACAATTACATATATTTTTATTTGGCTCTTATCACAGCTTGAAACCTCTGAACAAACTAATGTCTTGCACAAAAATCAGACCTCAGAGGAACTAGAAACTTTGTATTCATTATGCCTCAGAAAACCAACAACATAATTCAAAGTGTTTTGTTTGGGTTTTTTTTTTCCCAGAGATATTTTATGTTGATAGTTTTATGTAAAACAGTAAAAGGTTTACTATTTCCATTTTATTACTAAGAGCTTCCTTAAAGCACTATAGGAGAACAGTAACAAAAACAGTGCTCCTCATAACGTGGAGGTGACTGTTCCATCATTTTGGAGATTACTACATTGGCATACCAACAGAATTGTCCAATTACTACGCAGCTAAAGCTACAGCAAACACGAGAAAAAGCTAAGGAGCATGCACTATAAATACCTCAATGAATGTAAAAGGTGATTACTGGAGATAGGTATGCAACACAGCTTGCAGAAAATACATTTAAAGTGTGTAGAAACAAAGCAAATTAGATATTAACTAACACCTCACTCTGGATACCTACATGTCCACATACATGGGAAACAACTTCTCCAAGACTTAGTTGATTTGTCTCTTGTTTTCTAATGCCAACTTTATAGTTACATTTTAGCTCCAGCTACTCTGTGCTCCTTATTAAATCTGAGAACAGAGTATCTGCAGTTTTCAATTCTCAGGATTATCACCAGTAAGTTCTTCTCAGTGCTGCTCTCATCCACAGCAAGTTATGATAAGCCCTGATGACTGTTTACCCAGGTACTGCTGAAGCATGGCAGCAGTAGTCTTGCTGTGCTTCTCCTGCTCATCACTGACAGAAAGTTCACAGCATAGACTGTGAGGTCTACTGGGGTCTCCTGACACAACAAACTATGATTCAACATCTACATCAAGGCACTACCTTTTGCCACTAGAAACTGAAAATGGAGCTCCACTGGAAAACTAATTGGTCTGTCTTAAAATACATAAGGCATTCAGTGGTCTTTGACTCTAAATCACATTGTACAGGGAACACAGCACTGTATTAATTCTTAACCTGAAATGAAAGACTTGTTCCATCATACAAGAGCATAGGTGCTTTTTAAAAGGGGAAGATATGATCAATAGAGGTATTGTGCTTTTCCCTGATACCATAAATAAAATATACATCAGAATACTGACTTCAATGAAAACAAAACACCTAGAGCAACAAGCACCAGGAGTTCAGTGCATTCAGTCTGGCATGCTGGTTGCTTAGATCTCTAAGAAGTCCCTTCCCTGCAAGGCATGAGCCCTCTGGAACAGGAATCTCAAGCAGTTGTGATGTGCCAGGCTGAGTTTGGTCCTAGGCTCCATTTAGCATTTACCTGGTGGTTTTTCTTCAGCTATTTAAACCTAACGATTACACTTGAAGAGGAATTAAGAGCACGGAGGTAAAGCTTTAGAGGGGGAAGGGTACAGGGAAGATGCAAACATTTCAATGAGAGAAATAATAGCATTTATCAATGCTTATGAGAAGCCAATATTCAAGACAGAACATGAGGTAGAGATACTACAAGACATAGTTAAGATTGTGCAGGTATGGTAGAAAAAGTCATCATTATTTTAACATGACAAATTAATTCCTGCAGGAGGAAATTATTGACAAAGGATGTCAGCTGAGACTGAAACATACCTGCTGCTGTGCACATACTTCAGGGATTCCTGATAAAGAGGTGGCAGATAGATGACAAGAATGCCAAGGATACTACAGGCCAGACACATGCAAGACGGACAAGGATTTGTAGCCTTTTCCAATTGTCTTTATTCCTGCTATTTCTTGTATTCACAAATCATAATAAAAGTTTTTTGTCTCTCTAGTACAGAGAGACAAAACAGATGAGATTTTTTACTGGTTTTGTTTCCTAGATTATGGCTTACATAAAACATCTTCCTTAGAATCCTGCATTAAGCAGCTAATTGTACCAATAAGAGGGTTTTACACAACCAATGAGTTAGAAGGAACCAGAATTCAACAATATAATCTTTTTATCCCCCTCAATATGAACTATCGAACACTGAAATGGTACAAAATGCATTCCTGTGTTCCAAAATTAACAGGCAGTTCACAGATCTGATGACTGGCAGACTGGGTAGCCCTTATGCAGAGATTGCTGTAATTAATCAGAAAAGTAAGTCTGATGGAGTCTTAGACAACAGTAGAATTTTTATTTGAACATTAAACAAACCCCAAAACTATGAGTTTCCCTTTAAAATTAAAAACAAAACCCAAATGTTATCAATGTTTTTACCACCAACCATGACAGCATATGCAGTCCCTACCCTCTGGGCCATTCTTTCTTTATCTTCTCACTGTAGTTGATAAGAAACAGTGTCTAATTGGACTCTGATTTTGTGTAAACTCGTTAAGATGTAGCCAGCGGGTGAGTCAGTCACAGGGCTTTTAATTCCTTGCACCGTTTTAAACCATGAAAAGCTTCTCAACTATCAATGAAAAAAATAGGTCATACTGGGAGAAAATAAGTAAAATGCTTAAAGTACTGAAAAGAACAACAGTAACCAATCTGAATTTCAGGTTGACCAAGAAAATAATATAAGTGTCATGAAGAACAATATCTCCTGTACATTAATCAGTCACAGAAGGATCATAGAAAAGAAATACTTGTCTGTGTACACAACAATTGGGTATTAAGATGTTGCAACTGTTGTTGACATATGGTATCCTAGCTACAAAATGAATCCGTTTGTATAAAAAACATGTCTTGGGTGATTTAAAGGTCCCATTCCCTCCACACACACTAAGTTGACAAATGTGACAGATCTAAGGAAAACTTTAAAAACAAAAATTCAGGCACATTAGGGTTTAGGGCATTTGGAAAGTTACAGGCGGTAGAACAGGTCTATCTGAAGCCTTTTGAGATACCATGAGAACATGGGACAAAAATGCAAGGAACTTTAGAATGAGAGCTTCAGAGCTGGGAAGGGGAAAACAGAAGGAACTAAGATTGAAAAACTGTCATGATTTTCCAAAATGCTTTCAGAAAATTATTGCCAGGAAGCACACGTATAGTTCCTTATTTATGTATACTGCCAGAAGTATGTATAAATATAAGTTGCGAAGAATACTGTCAATGCTGAAGAAAGACAAGAGGTTTGCAGAAAGCCATGGTGTGCCTATGCTTAGAAAAGAAACTAAGCTCTCTTTCTGGGTATGGCCTGGAAAAATCCTTAAAAAAAGGCAACATGAAAAGACTTTGTACTGAAAGAGGAACTATACAATTATATCGTGAACATCACGTCTCAGTAGATATGAAGGTTTATATGAGTCTGCCCAGAAACCAAAATACAAGAGGAGTGAATTAACTCCAAATAGATTCTGATGGACAGAGTCCTCCCATATTAGTCTGATGGGTGTCAACTGAAAATAGTTTACTAAGGAAAAAATGTTTTCAGCAGTGTAAGGGCTCAGTAGGATGCTATTTATTTTTTTCCCTCCAGTTTCCTCAGTACATCTTACTTATTCTGTAAAGCAAAGAGTTATGCCTACAGTTTACCTGGCACAGCTGCTGTTTTCTTGAGGAAAAAAAATTCTTTCCTAGAAAAAAACCAAGAACATCCACTTATGGAACTTCCTGGAAAGCAAAAATACAGGGTAAGGAAAGATCCATTAGCATGAAAGTTGTTGTATAGGTACGGACTGACAGACTTAAGGATAGAGACCTTGAAGGCACAAGGAATAAACCAGAAGCCTTACCCAACACAGTAAGGAAATTAAGAATGAAGACGAGACTGTTCCATTTATTTCTTCAGAAGAAATGACTGAAAGTTACTGAGCTATAAAGCAACACCAAAACACAGGCTATCAGAATCTGTAAGAAACCAGGCGGATTGCTTTCCAGCTTCCATTTCTCTCACATCAGTTTTCCCTAGAACTTTCCTAAAATATCAAATTCTTACTGTTTAGGCAGCTTCTATTACAGGAAAAGTTACGTTAAAAAAAATATACTTAAGACAGTAGAAGACTGATATCACCTAGCAAATTAATATCCAAAGGTTAAAGGTTCCAACTTCAGTCTAGAAAGGTCCTGTCATATTTTATGTGTTCTAATGAGCTTTCACACTTAGAATCAGTTCAAAATCTGAATTAGCACTGATTTTCTAAGTATATTTAGAACTAACTACATTCTTGTCAGACTGCTATGCCTTGATTCTCAGCAATGTAAAGATTTCCATGTCCTCAAAACATCAAGGCAGTTTTCAAATTAACAGCTACTGGAATTTGGCTAGTAAAAGGTCTTGCTCATGGTCTTTCATTCATGTCTAGCTATAAACCACACAAAAGAAACATATGCAAAAGTTAACTGGATATTTTCCTGCCTTCCCTATTATATTTCATGTCAAGTGAGTTTCTACTCACTCATTTTCTGTGTCTCAAGTATCTGCAATACTTGCCCACTGCTAGCTGCTGCCCTCCGGTAGCTATGTGAACTACATCATAGATTTTTATTCTTAAAATGGTAGATAATCTACAAGCTTGCTTTTAGATTGATGCTGCAAGAATCAGTTGATTTACAGTTGTTTTGACCTTCTACAATGTTTTGCCAGTTTGAGGTTTTTTGTTTGGTTTTTTTTGGTGTGCATTGGGTTTTTTTAATGTGTTTTCCTTTGCTAGGTTTTGTCGTTTCTGGTGGTTTGGGTTGTTTTTTTTAAGAGAATTTGAAGGATTTGTTCCTATTTTGAGATGTGATTCGGCAGCATTGTGTGAAGCTTTTCAACAAGTGAGTTAGAATTCTTCCGTTAGTTTTTAACAAAATAAAGCGGTTGTGTGGGAAAGCATGTGGAAAGTGTGGGAGTTCAGAGCATGTTCATTACGTAAGTCACCAGGGAACAGAAATTCAAGAAGCTGGAGAAAAGCCAGCAGAGTGAGCAGTCAAGTCAGCAGTATGCAAAAGTAAGCTACTACATCTTCAGAGGCTTTTAAGTTACGTGTCATCCCTCTCCTCCTTCACAAAGCTGTCAGTTCCTCAGATTCAAAGCCAAAAGGGATCCTTAAAAATTCTTAAGCCACCACTGAAAAGGTCATACTGGCCCACCATACAAAGTAAAAAAATTATGTTGAATATCTTGCATTAATCTTTGAAAGTACTGTATGCTTCTACAGGCTGTCTGCTCATCTTGGGCTCATTTTAGCTGGATCTGCATTTGCTGTAATTCCAGGAAATTAAAAAATCCACAGAATATTTCAGTAAAGACACCATTTTTATTATTGGAACTGTCTTAATTATAGCAAAATACAGTAAAGCCAAAATGTGTAAGGTATCCTCATTAACTCAGAAGCTGTTCCAAGTAAAAACTGAAACATTACTTTGACAGTCCAAGGAAGTTTACTTCTACAGGAACATTTACAGTGAACCTAGCAATATTCCTGGATTAACAGACTCAAAAGCATCAGCAATTTATCTGGATGAAGCCAGTATCTACTATCAACTATTCTACAGTTGTGTAGATCAAAGACTATTACTATAAAAAGTATGAACAAAATTAAACCTAATTTTCTATTGAAGCACAATGTGCAGTGAAAACACAGCCCATTTCCAGTTGACGTAATATACTTTATTAAAACTAAATATTCTTGATTGCTTACAGAAGAAATTAACTTTCAGAAAAATGGGCAGACAAGATCACAGAAAAAGAACAGAATTGATTTAGTAATTATAGTTTGTAAGCCTGGAAGTCTTCTACCTGATGTGGGAAACTGTTCTTTTCTTCCTCACATAAGTCTAAACAAAATGCCTTTTAAGCCAGCAAAAGCCTTCTGCTGATTATTCCCAGCTAACGGACTAAAACAGACTTGCTACTCAAGGACAACTGAAGCCAAAACAAAAGATGTGGTACGGGACAGAAAGGATGGGTGACAAGTTATACATTGCCCCTGGTAGTCACCACCCTAACTTGGGGCTCATGGATGCTAACTGGCTATGGACAGTGACACTGATTGGGCAGGTGGGTCACGGGGATACAAAAGGCAGCAAGTGCAGCAGGTGGGCCCCCTGAGGCCTGTTTGGACGCTTTTCCTAATATACTTCAGTCATCATAGGCATGTTTGCACAACACTTCTGTGGCTTGATCGGGGTGGGAAAAAAGATAAAAACCCTGAAGAATATATTTTTTTTCCATATTTAAAATGAAAAACACATTTACAAAGAAGCAGACAAAAAATTAAAAACAAAGTATCAGTGGCCAGTATTCTGGAGCACCTAGTGATAGAAACTGTCCTTGACAAATGTTTAATTCACACCTAGGAATCCCTACAGGAATACTACAAACCTATCTCTATCTATCTTTATAAGTAACTGGTTTTTGCTACTTTCAGTACATTCCTGTGGGAAAGCAACAGCATCTTTTGAATACACATAAAATTCCTGAAGCCATACTCTTTCTGCACTGGGATTCTGGTAGAGCCAGGCAGGCCAATTCAGATGCATCTTTTAAGCCACTGCTGATGTTATCATCAAAACTGAACAAAGGTAAAGACTGGCAGCACAAGCTCTTGTGACATTTCACACTGAGTGAGAAGCTGGTGTTTGGTTGTTTTACTACTTAGGCTATTTTCTCTATTATACAAAATGGTGGAACTATCCTGCTTATGCATTTAGACTTAAAACACCAAAAATGAACTTTCAATGAGTAACTACCATTTACTGGGAGAATTTATCCTAATGTCTTTCTTCTAGTTTTTTCTGTTTGTACTTTGTCACTTCTTGGATTAGCTTTGACCTGTCTGTTCATTCACGTTTCAGCTCTCAACTGCACTCCCACATGCCCCCTCCCTTCAGCTCTTTCTTTTTTTCTGTGGGATCTCCTCCCCCTTAAACATTTAGACGTGTTATCTCACTTATCCTTCACACACACGCTAAGTTGCACACAACATAAAGGGGAACAGCCTTTTCCTACACTTTTCAAAAGCACATGAACACACTGCATCATTCATGTTTTTCTGACACTTTCCAGAGTCACAAAACACATTACAGGAATAATAATAATTTAGCATTTCAGCCACTGAGTTTCAGTCACTACTGTTCTTGCAGCTCTTAACAGAGGTACATCAGCCTTAGGACTGTTCATTTGTCCTCAGTTGTAGCAGACCATTTTGGTGTGATGCACTGCTCTATGTCCTATGCATCTACCTTGCAGATGCCAAAGTGTCAACTAAATTATTCTCAACATGGTTTCTGCCTTCTTTACTTCTTTATATAGAAACCATTCCATTAGTGGTGCAAATGCAATCTCAATGGACAATTATTACAGCAAAGACCACCACTCTACAAGAAAACAATCATCCAACATATAACTGCTAAGCAAATGTCACACATTTATTTCATTAACTGTAGCAAAAGTTACTGCTGAAGACTTTTGTCCATATTTTGCTAGCTCTACATAAAAGCTTACTCAAGTCTGTAAAGTAGATTGTGTAATAGTGCTGTAGTGTCTTCTAGAGAGCTCACCATTTCCAAAAAGAAACAAAAAAATCAAGTAAATGAACAAAAAACCCAACACACCCCAAAATCTCATCAACCAATACCACAGGCATCCTCCAATAACCACGTCTAGCATTTTCCCTTCTCCCTCTGCCAGCACCACACAAAGAACTTATATGCAGTCATAGGTTGATAGCAAATCACACCCAATAATCAATTTTCTGTTTGAGTTGCAAACACTGTACAACTTTAACAGAAAATGTTTTCAGGCTCGTTTTGCCAAAACTACCAGTATTTATGGGAAGCAAAATACTCCATTTGAAATTGAACAATTCACTTTCAGCACTTAAAAGCAGTGAAAATGCAGAAGTAGACAGATGAATGATGGAACAGAGAATGGGTGGAATAGGTGTTTCCTTCCAGGAGATCAAACTCCAGAGTTAGAACACACTCAACTGTGAGCTAAATCTGGCTTTTCTTCCTTTGCCTGCTTAATTGCAAATATTTCAATCAACATTTCTCACACAGGCAATCCGGCTCTTAAATATGCTGTGCTGACCTCATAATGTCAGGCTCTAGGGTGTCTGTAACACAAAACCACTGCTCCAGTTTGTGGTACATATTAAAAAATATATAAAATATTTAAAATATAAATATAAAAAATATTTTAAAAATAAGTATGATTTTCTGATGATTCAGACACTCGTATGGTAAGCAGCAACTTGTCTGTGTTTGTTTATGCCAAGTAGAAAAGAATGTCATCTAGCATGGAGGTCACAAAAGCATCATGAACAGAAGAGATTAACAGGTCAAAGATGTCTGGGTAGAGAAAGAAATGCAATACAGTTCTCACATTTTAAAGGACTGCCCTAACCCATGAGTGGTAACAGAAATAATCCCCACAGTGCAACACCAGTGATTCTAGTCATTTCCCTAGAGAACAGCTGAATACACATACTGTTTATAGAGAAAGACAATGAGAAGGCAGGAACAGAGCTCCACAACCTGCAGTTCTCTGTAGACTACTCCTGCTTTTGCAGGTCTGTTGACTTCCCAGATAAAGCTAAATAATTCAGAGGCACTTATCAAAAAGGTATGAAGCAGCTCAACTTTTCTGCCAGTTATTTCAAAATTGGTAGAAGCTGCTGTTCTTGAAGTAGTAATGACATCTTTTTTTTAACTTTCAGGTGACCATCACAACTTGCAATTCTTCATTCATCACTAAGGAAGCCAACATTTTCTGAGTAATTAAACAACTTTTCAGAAGAATTCATTCAGAAAATAATAAAGCAACATACAGGGCATACAGCAGGACACTGCTCTCACTTGCATTCTAAACATACGAAAGACTTTACTAGTAAAAAAATTATCAATATGTAAATGTCCATAAGAATCCAAGGACTCAAGAATATTTAGTGGAGATAAACTCTTTAGGCATGTAGTTAATGTAAACAGATTAGCACTGCATTTATAGAGTTTATGTCTATCCGTTCTTAAATGATGAGCATGTTTTTACGTACAAATATATAGAGGAGTTGCACAGCTTCACTACATGCATATATAAAGCACACATGACTACATATACCACATTCACCCTTTCAGAATGAGATCATCCCTAAAGTGCTAGAAATGGAAACAGGCATGGAAGTGTCACCAGCAAACTCATTTTTAAGAGAATGTGGCACCTATAACACCTTACTCAGAAAAGGAATTCCCCTCTTTTTCCTCCAGTCCAGAATCTGACCTGCAAATCCAGTAAAAAGCAAAGGAATAACTTTTCCTAGGGAGAGAAAAAACTGCTTCTACCTAAATTTAACATACATGTCACTATGGGAAACAGAAATCTATAAGCAAAAACAGAAAGGTACATGTGTCCAAGATGAAGGCAAAACGCTTGTATTGGCAGAGGCATTATGTACATAATTTCTTTTGATGTCAACAGAGTTAAATGTCTAAATGCAAGAGTACTACTATCTGTAACAGTAAAACTCAGCTCTGAAATACAAGGAATAATAAACTCATCTTAAGCAAGAGTGCAGAGAGCACCAACAATATGTTAGCTTTAGATCAGATAAAATTCTGTTCTCAGAAGAAAGCAAACCACCACACTTCCCCTGCACCTCAGTATCAAACAAACTGCTCTTCAGATAACTGAATCTTCACAGAATCACAGAACTGTCAGAGTTGGAAGAGACCTCTAGAGATCATCCAGTCCAACTTCCCTGCTAAAGCAGGATCACCTAGAGCACACTACTCAGGACTACATCCAGGCAGGTCTTAAATATCTCCAGAGAAGGGGACACCACAGCCTGTCCCAGGGCTCTGTCACCCTCACTGTAAATAAGTTTTTCCTCATATTTAAATGGAACTTCCCATGTTCCAGCTTGTGCCCATTGCCCCTCGTCCTGTCACTGGGAACTACTGAAGAGAGTCTGGCTCCATCCTCCTTGCACCCACCACTTAGATAGTTGTAGACATTGGTAAGGACTCCCCCCAGTCTTCTCTTCCCTGCTGCAGCAGCAGAAGTGGCCTCCATCTTCACAGGAACCTGAATTCCAGCAGCCTCTATGACACCATCGGTCTATGACACCTTCCAACCCCTATGATTCTATGATTCTAAGGAGTCCCAGGTCTCTCAGCCTTTCCTCACAATGGAGGTGCTCCAACCCCCCCAATCATCTTTGCTGCCCTCCCCTGGACTCTCTAGTAGTTCCCTGTCTCTCTTGGCCTTCTTGATGGCAAGGTCACATTGCTGGCTCATGGATAATGTACTATTTACCAGGACACCCAGATCCTTCTCTTCAGAACTGCTTTCCACCAGGTCCACCCCTAACCTCTACCGGTGCATGAGGTTCTTCGTCCCCAGGTGCAGGACCCTACACTTGCCCTTGTTGAACCTCATTAGGTTCCTCTCTGCCCAGCTCTCCAGCCTGTCCAGGTCACACTGGATGACGGCATAGTCTTCTGGAGTTTCACCACCCCTCCCAGTTTAGTACCATCAGCAAACTTGCTGAGGATACACTCTGTCCCCTCGCCCACAACATTGATTAATATGCTGAACGAGACCGGACTGAGTATTGACCCCTGGAGAACAAACACCACTGGTTACAGGCGTCCTACTTGACCCTGCTCCATTGATCAAAGCCCTCTGAGTTCTGTCACACAGCCAGCTCTCAATCCACCTCACTGTCCACTCATCTAGCCCACACTCCCTCCATTTCCTAATAAGGATGTTATGGGAGACAGTGTCAAAAGGCTTAACTTTCCCAAAAGAGCAATGCAGATAATTCCCTTCTGCTGTTATTCATTTATAAAGATTTGTTCTCAAGCATTTTGGTTTGTAGATACATTTTGTGGCTTGCCACTGAACTGCTATAACCTAAGTGAAATTCCAACATCAGCTGATCTAGTCAAATGTTGAGCAGAAATGCCTTCACAGCTAAACACTACAACACAAAACTTCTGCCTGCAACTGTTTACCCTTTATGGTATTCTTCTCAAGGTACATTCTAGAATGCTTTGTCATTCTTATTCAATTGCACTTAGAGATATTCTACTGCTAATTTCAATAGAGAAATGTCTGCCCAGTGAAAGACTGTAGTCCTGAAATGCTTTTACTGATTTACAAAAAAACATTTCCACTGAAGCAGGATTAGACTTAAGCAGAAACAGGGCTCAGTCCATGAAGTAACTTGAGCACAGACAGCTTACTTGTGGATGAACTATCAAAACAATGTTGCTTGGTGAAAGCAAAAGTTGTGGGATTTTCTTCCTGGGTTTTCTTTCTTATTTCTATCTTCCATCCAGACATCTGGATGGAAGAAATTAATACCTTTTTCCTTTTCTGTGCATATGCGCTCACATGTTTGTGTTTCAAGAAAAAGCCCAGGGCAGGGCACAGAAAACCGATATAAGTAGCTTAAGGACTTACCACAAATGAGTAGCAGAGGCAAGAAAAGAACCCAGGTTGTCTGACTCATTTTTGTATGTATCAGAATAGCATTTCCACAGAATTTGATAAAGTATCCCAGCACCTGGAATCATTACTGTAGTTCAGAAAAGCCACTTTATTCTTATTTTATAGACAAGGAACTGAAACTCTCAAAAATACTAGAACTTAGAACCAAAGAAGCACAGAGACACCAAAAACCATCAGTAAGTATAGTTTCTAAGCAGTCTTGAAACCATTAATAGGGCAACTCACACCTAATTTTGAGTTAGCTAGGTATGGAGCTTGAAGATTATTTTCGTCATTAAGTATCCAAACCAGTTACATTTATCCTTTTGTGAACACTCAAAAGCTACTGGGTCTTGCCAGTGTTCATAACACTTAACATGTATCTCCAGCTGGGGATCAATACACAGGATTATCCTACTCCTTGATCTGCAACACACACACCTACCCTAACAGATAACATAGCACTGACTGGTGCTACAGAAAACAAGAGGTTGTCCTTTTCCAGGTAACTTAGCCAAAATATCAAAGACCTGGATTAAACCTTCAGATTAAGACAATTAGTATTCATACTTCAGATCCACCTAAGACAAAATCCCAATGACAACTGACAGAGCAGTACACAACTCCCGATGGCAGCCACAAGACATGCAGTTGCTGCTTTCCCTATTTTACATAACCAAAAAAAAGCACAGAACACATAATGCTTGTATCCCTCCCTATATGTAAGAAAACTATCCTGCAGTCCTCATGAAAAATACCCATTACACAAACTGGAAATACACCGCAATTCAACAAGAATTTATCTGCTTCTGGAGATTTTATCCATAGTGTAGGCAGCAGTAAATACATGTCTTAAATCATAGCTTTCCTTTAACTACTGGGGGGAGGGGAAAGTATTACACTCTAAGTACTATAGATTTGGTTGTCTATTTTTTAAAACTAAGTACTGTACTAATTTCAGTGGCACTTATTTTGAATGAATAATTTTTCATATGAAGCACAAATTTTACAGAAGCTCTACCAACCAGGAAAGAAACAGTACACTCCTTCATAGGACAATCAATCATTTTACCAAAACAGCACAATATCCCTTCTTGTGCATTTAATAAATATATTACATGTGAACTGCTGAAAATAGCAGTGCTTGCTATGCACCTTCAAACTTCATCATCATCAGACACCAAACTTGCAGTGACAGAACAAAACTTGTCAGAATTTTTAGAACTCTCAAACCTCTGTTAGTCTTAAAACCTAGGACTAGAACAATCCTCATTTTCTTAGGAATCTGCGATAAAAAGCATCTTTAATGAGTGGTGCAACTGCTTGACAGTAAGCAGCAGTTTTAGTTTATAGAACAGATGTGTGTCCTGGTTTGAGCCAGGATGAAACAATTTTTTTTTTTACTGATTTCTTTTTTTTTTCCTTCAGTGTGCTCTCCTTTAACTAGCAGAAAGTTTTCCAGCTAGAGGACTGATAACTCTGAAATGTTTATGTTACTGCCAAGACATTAAGGACACTTCGCTCTGCAGCCTCAGATGCTACAGGAGCAGAAAAATTTTATCTACAACCCTCACATAGGAAAGAGTGGACTAGACACAGAGCAAAACTGACCCAAGTATTCCGTTCCATTTATCTACGGAAGCTCAACTTAAGGTCAGAGATCACAGAAGTCAAGCCCCTTTCTGCTTCCTCTTCCCTTCCCTTCTATGGCTGGCATCTGGGGAGGACTCCATCTATCCATCACTGTTGATTCCTACACTTGTGTATTCATGACCCTCACAACTCTATCCTCAGCTCCTGTCGGCTCTGCCACTATCTCCAGCAGCTGTCAGGACATTTCAGGGCTGCTCACAGCTCAGGAGAGTGACATGGGAGTTGCTGGGGGTGGGGGGAGGCAAAAGGGTTATTATGCACATTCCTGAACATACTTGCACATATCTGTATGTATTTTATTTTATCATTAGTATTTAATTAAAGCTACCAAGTTTAGTTTTCAATCTGGGAAGTCTGAGTCAAACCGTGACAATTTATTGGTGCCCAACGTGAGGCTCGATCTTAAGCCCAGGCTATAACTTTTCACTAATTGGTGGATGTTTAGAATTCCAGCTCTGATGGGAAGAATCCCCCAGATAGCTATGGGCAATGCTTCTGCTGAATATACTGACAGGTTGATAACTGAACAGACTTTTTGCAATGTTTCTGCTGGACCTTTTTCCCAACATGCAGCCCTACATGTGGTGTGCAGCTGGGTAATACTGCTCTGTGTAGCTGCTCCTGTTACTGTTTTATGCTTTATTGACAGGACTACAGCCATCACCAACCACCAAGTAGCAGGCAGTAAACAAGAAGAAAGTAGAATCTGTGGATAATTCACTCACAGAATGATGCCTCAGTTTCTTTCACTAAAGTAATTTAATAGAAGATAATTATTACATTTTTGCTATAAGAGCCCAAGTGTTTATCTAACCAAAGATAAACCAGAATTCTTTGATTCAAGTGCAAAAGACCTCTTTCTATGCCAGAAGTCCACAGGGTCACATCTCAGTGAGCTTTTAACTATAGCTTTTATTCACCTCTGAGCAATTTCAGGAGGTCACTAGCAAATAGAGGGGGTTAAGATTTCTGCACTAATATTACAACATAGGCACAAAAATTGTTTTGAAAGTCTCAAACTGAAAAGCCTTTTCAACGTTAAATTGTCACGTAGCTAGTATTCCCCAACAGTTGGCAGTGAACAATTCAAGTAAAATGTCAACACCTCTGATTTCTTGCAGTGTGTATCATGGCTTTAATCACTCTGCTGATTCTTCTCGCCTTCTTTAAGATGATGAAGAGGAAAAAAAATTAAAAGGAAAAAAACAAATGCCAAGACATTTATTTGAGACCAGGATTTCACAGCCAGCACAGATTCACAATACCACAGTCACAATACTTGCAAGTTAGTTTATTAAGCTGTTGTACAGTTTCTTCTATTTTACCTTCCACAAGTAACAAAGCACCTGTATGCTTTTTGGTGCTAAAGTATCCTGTATTAATATATCCACCAATAAATTACAAACTTAACAGCTCTTCTCAAAGACAATAATTAGAAACGCGAATAACGAACAGAGAAAAGGGAATAGAAAAAATACGTAATGACAATTATATGTCTCAAACAGCAATTACTCATCAATATCTATTTTTCATGCCATAATTATAATGTTAATCTGTTATTCTGTGACAAAAAGACACCTCCAAGTTATTAATGACAATTAATATATGTAATATTAATTTTAAATAAATAATTCATGCAATAATTTATATACTACTAATAATGTAATTAGACCAAGGTTATGATCTCTGAATAGTAGATCAGTACTCAGTTCATGTTAGCATCTACTTTCTTCTGACACAAGGTTTCTGGAGGCTTAATTAAAACCTGCAGCATGTTTCAGTATTTATTAATTATATAAATAATCTACTCCCTCTCCAGACTATTCTTCCTCCCTACGCTGAACTTATCTTTATGGCTTCACAATTCCTAAATACAGTAGAAGACCAGGTGCATGGAGGAAAATAGCTCTAATGTCCTGTGAGCAGCAAACTTTTTTCAAGTCCTCCTCTTATGTAATATGTCTGTTCTGGAAGACTTTCCTCTCACTAGAAACCTACTGTACAGTTATGCAAAACACAGGTAACCTGTCTAAAAATCAGACAAGTATCAACAGATCCTGTAGAAACAGGCTATATGTGCATCTACATTAAGTACCCTTTCTGGATGACCTCTGATAGCACTGTGAGATCACCTGCACCAAGATGCCAGATCACCCTTTCTGAGTAGGTAGGACAGCAACTGCAATTTACAACACAGCAAAGTGCTGTTTTTCTTCACTCTAAACTCATGATGGTACCCAACAGCCACATATGTCTCCATACAAAAATCTATGTAGCTCCCAACTGGCCAAATCACCTTTCCTTGTAAAACAAGTTAGGGGGTGGAATGAAGTTCTTACTTTTTCTCGTTTTGAAATACTTTCTGGTTTCCAAAATGCAGGGCAGAGGGAGGGAAAGGACAGACACAAGTAAAAACTAGAACAGAGCCTCTAAATTACCTTTTCTTAGAAAAGCACTTTAGATCTTTCTTTACTCAATATCATTATCTAATACTCATCCCAAGGACAAGTAACACATCTGCTTAATTAATTCAGGTTAAGTTTAGACACAAGCAGCATTCTTCAGAAATGTTTTCTCACTGTTGGCCCTAACAGTGGCACTGCTATTTCATTCCCAGCCTACTCTGCAAATGATATAACACTACCATTCATCAGGACCCATCTATGCAACTTAGGACTGCAGTGAGTATAAACACAATGGGAAACACACTGCACTGTTTCCCATCCTTATCTGTGTATCATCCATATGCTTACTGGATAACTCTTGGCTGATTATTCCCCTCCTGGTTCCCATCAACAGGAACCAGATAATGCGTCTGCTTTTCACCCCATGGACTGATTGGGGAAAAAAGTATTCTTGATTGGCTGAGAGTATCCCATTGCACTCTAATAATGCAGTCATTTAGATTAATCTAAAAACATGCTTTCTATTACAGGGCTCCAATTTCCTAGGAGAAATGTCTTAAGTGTATTAGTAGTATGCTGTTCAAGGCTACTTGGCACAGATTTTGTCTTCTTTCTACAACTCTATTATAGGAATTTATGATGGACATTAGGAATACATTTCATCTCTACAAAGAGTGAAATCTAAATAGTAAAGCCAGAAATATATTCACATTTGCTGCCTCTCGTCTAGTATTAAAGGACAATTTCATGGTAGTTGCTCAACCAAGACTTACACGAAGTTCTTTCAGTTGGGACCCCTATAATAAAGGAACTACTGAATGTTGTTCTCACAAACTATCATTTTTCAAGACATTCTCTGTCTTCTTGCAAATTTAACTCTTCTGGGCTAGTAGCCTCTTGACACTACTTCTGGTAAACATTTGGGTGTTTCTCTGATGATCTTCAACACTACCTCTAAGTCCTAAAACCACCTGCAAAACAACTGGCAATGACTCAGTTACAAATACAACTACAAAATCTGGAAATTTCAACAACTGCACAGTTAACACTGTATTGTATTACATTTTGCTAGATTTCCAAATCAGAAAGATGGCATACAACAGATGAAGAAAAAATATAAACAGAGTAATTTACTGAGTATGACAAAATGTTTGGAGAGTGCAATTTATTCAGAAATACTGCACAGTTAAATTCCTGATGCTAGCAATGGTTTAACAAACCCAAATATTGTGATGCACCAGTGCTTCTGAAAGGTCCATGATAATTTTCACTGGTAATTAAGTTGCCCATTTTTCCTTAGGACAAGGCAGTACATGAACAAATACAGGAAGCAAGCTTTGAGGATAGTTCTGGCACACCAAGAAAGTGAAAGTGATGGAGCTGCTCAATCTATCAATGACAGTTACTGACATTGTGTCCTGCCAGATCACTGCAAGATATTAACCCTCCTGCCTGTGATCTGTGATCATCTCTGTACCATTAAGTAACAGAAAACAGAAACAGAGGGAAAAAAATTGCAGTAAGCTGGAACAGAAAGATAATCATTGTGTACTCAACTACAGAGATTTATTGAGTCAATGAATAATACTGAGAGTACAGCAAAACCCCAAGACCTCTGAAATCCTGACTCTCTGAATAGACCATCATGAAATACATCTCAAAGGAACAGTGACAGAACCTTCCAATTAGCACATCACAGTTATGTAACAAATCCAAAATCACCTTAAACAGTGCTCTGATCAGTCCACAGTTAATTTTACTGATATGGAGGTTATGCAGTAATCCTCACATCAGCAAGGGAAATTATGTTATAAGTTGCAATACAGCCAAGCACTTACCCTGAGATTGCTATGGATCTTAAAAATCCTAAACTAATTCAACAAACTCACACTGTATACACCAAAAACAAAAAATCAGAGCTCCTTCATGTACTTTTGAGTAAAGCTACATTACTGTTTGGGAGCCAGAAGGCATCCTGTTATGCTGTGATTCCAGACTAGAGTTTTATTCTAGAGTTTAAGACCCTCCCTGTGAGATAAATCATCTTTATGAGAACCAAAGTGTGAATGAGAAAATGGACCAAAACCACTCGTGCAGGACTCCTCCAAGATAACTGTCCTCAATGCCTTTGACATCTAGATCTATCGTAAGCAAAAAGTTTAAATGCCAAGAGCCTTCTACTACCATTCATTCAATTCAATTCCACTGAACCACTTTAAGCTCAGCAGAACTGAACTTCCACTAGCAGAGCTTCCACGAGTAGATCTGAACTTGTCATTTCTAAGACATCACTGAGCACTGAATCTTATACAGATGTAACTGCTGCTGTAGTCTACAGCACTTGTCACTCACAAACTCTACTCACTCAGACAAGACCATTTCCACAATTCTACTCAGCTGTGCTTTACAACATCACCTTTTGAACTATTTGTGTTCTCAGTTTATCCCATCACTGTATCAGATTCCAGGTGCTGGCTACACAAATCCTTAACTAAAAACATAATTTCTCCATTATTTGTCTTTCATTTTCCATAAAGTTAGCAAACCATCAGCAACAAAAAACAATGAAAAAACCACACAAGAAAGGGTTTGTCTCCACCACACCCAGAAAACACAATGCATACAAACCAATGCTACTTTTCAGAGGACAAAATAATGCCAAACATTCCAGGAGCTTCACAACTACCCCTTCACAACTCAGGCAATACAACTGCAGGACAAGGAAGACTGCATCTGCCCAGGAACACATTGATTCCAGAATTGCACAGAAAGCTCCGAACCTGCAGGGATCAAATACTGCACAGGCTGATGGCAGATCTTAGTCAAAACTGCTGATGGTGCTCATCATCCATCACATTCATGTTGTTACAAAAATGTTTTTTAGTCTTTCTTAAGTTTGAGCCAGAAAGCCAGGTCCATCACAAAATAAAGAGATTCCATCTGGCAGCTACTTTTCTTCCTTTTTTCAGTATAATTTAATTTTTAATGTCAGAGTATATACTTGCGTTTTACCATTCAAGCAAAATGTAACCCTTTATCTCCCTTCAGTATCATACCTCTAGTTTTCTCAAGGCAAATAAAAGTGACTTATGTCTTGCAATACTGTTTTTTCTGCTGATTTTATTCTTGTTTTCCATTGTTATTAACAAATGCATCAGTGTTTTCCCAGTGAAGACTTGTGCTCTATATTCTTTACATTCTAAAGGCCTGGTGGAAGTAAGCGTGTGTGTTTTAGATACATAGAGCTTTAAAATGTAAGTGCTATTTTTAGAATACTAAGAATTCATACTAAGTTGTCCTCAGCAAGCAACCAAGGAGCAAACTGAAATACCATAAAAACACCTGTAGCCTTAGCAGCAGGGCCAGTTGGCATTCTGCTGTACAAGAGATGAGACAGAGAGCAAACATGTCAGGGAGTGGGGGCACATACCCCTACAGGTGTAGCCACAATTAGAAGTTCCTATAGACTCCCAAATCACTGAAGTTTTTCTAATGTTGCCAAAAGGAGTGCAGAATTAATGCATAGGAAAAAAGAGAAGGAAAATATTCTGATATTCAGTTATCACATTCATTTCTCTTTTCTGTTGAATGGCCTAAAATGTAAGCAGGAACAGAGTCTGGAGGTTTTCAACTCAGACACATTGTGCTTCAGGCATAAGGTTTAATCTTTCAGTTCTTAATCATCAGCTTCCTCACCTCTAGAATGGAAGCAATGAAAGTATTTCCCACTATGTCAGAAGCTATGAAGATACAGGCATAGAGCAGCAACAATTTTCAGAGCAGCACACTGAATTGTGTGTTATTATTATTACTTTAAATCACCTTGAATTCAAAAATTCATCCGGAATAAAACTATTTACAGCATTTAAAATAGCCATTGCAGCTATAAAGGATCCAGGTGGAAAACAAGGAAAGGAAAATTACTTTCACTCTACTAATGTTTAAAATCTGTCTCTCCCCCTTATCCAGCTGCCTTGCAATGGACTGCTTTCTCAGTCACACTTCCTCAAGGATTCTGGTAAGAAAGGAAACTACTTGTTGACTATCGGTCTCATGCTGATAGTTAGCCTCACATGGAAGTTACTGCCTATGTTAGGATGCATTCCCAAGGAACCCGAATCCAGCTAGTCTTGGTCCTGGCATGCCAGAGGAATACTGGCATCTCTCATACTCAGCAAAAGATGGAACTCTGACAGACATCCTCTCACAGTCCAGATTATAAACTACTTAACTCAAAGCTCTTGCTGATCCTTTGTGTACATTTTAGTATGAATCTTGCACTTTTACTACAAAAAAAAATTTAAAAAGTAAAAATAAAAATGTTCACTACATAAAAATGATTATGCATAAATACATCAATCACTACCTCTTCTTTAAAGATGTCATTTATTAATGACTCATTAACATTACAGCATCTCTGAGACCAATAGTAACATGGTCTCTCACAGAAATGGCAAGCAGAAGTTACTTCTGCTAAACCACTCTGCAGACACATAGATCAGGTTACTCCTTTCAAAGTAATGTATCCATAAACACTTTAATTTCTCATTATACAGTAGTCTTACATCAAAGTCCTGCAGCACGAATCTCCAATTAGGCACTTAAAAATTCATACTTTTATTTTTACACCACTATATTACAGAGGAATAGTATATTTACATCCTGACTTTGACTGAAAGCTACAGTGCTTCCACTGTTTGACAGCACATCAGTAAAGGAGTTGTTCTTCTATTACAGTGTTTTTCTGTACAAAGGATTAACATTAATAGGGTATTCATCACTTTTTCCTGCTGTGAAAGCAGAGCCTGTAAAGCTGAGCCCTACAATACAGGTGACACAGCCCAAATATCTGAGAATGCTTACAAAAGGAAATCCTGACAAGAACTCATAGCTTTCACTTGCTTTACTACTTTAATGTATTTTAATAGCCATACTACTGTTATGCTCCAAAAGGAGCACAAAAAATTTTGAGTCTAATAACAGGCATGTATTACTTCCACAAAATAAACATGACTGTTAAAACTAAACCTGTCCCAGTCCCATGGTTAGTTTGTGTACCATGAATATTCTGGGTTCTTACCTGTGAAAGCTGAATTCCCATAAACAGAAGAAACTATTATAATGAGGATAGTCACAATCAGAGTTATCCAAGACGAACTCTTCCTAAATGTATTTCAGATCTATTTTTACTCCACAGTCCAAAAGTGTATATCCTTTTTATTGCACAGCACTACTGAAATATTTAAATGGTAATAATTCTTTATTGGGTAATGCTGTATTTTACTCTCCAGATATTCTAAACTTCTAAAAGATTAAAAGCAAATTATTCCCAGATATGAAAGAAGTAAGAGTTATGAGATGCTTAAGACTATACTACACAACCAGCCTTTCGATATTTTTTTAGTGTGGTGGCTGTCCTCTGTGTGAAAACCAGCAGCAGGACAATCCCTAGCTTTCTCAGTTTTTGTACCTTTATTATTTTTAGTAAAATATTTCTTATTTTATCTGGGTACATTAGCATGAAACCTAATCCTGGATGCTGTTAATAGGAAGAAAAAAAGTTTCTCTTTTGGATAAACTAAATGGAGGGAGGGAGACATCACACTCAATCTTTTCCCACTGCATCAGGAAACAACCCAGCAATTTAACCCCTAATGTTTGTTTGTTGAAACAATTATTTATTTCCTCAAAACAGTCTTATGTATTTCATGTAAACACAAATTCCAAAGACACTTCTTATAAATTGCTGAGTAATTTCCAATTCACTTCACATATGCTTTTAGGAGAAAATCTTAATTCAAAGCCTTAGGTAAGTTTAATTGGGAAAATTGTGAAAAAACCTACTAGGTCAAACATGACAAAAATCATACAAGGCAAGATGAGAAAATACTGGTTATACAACTATGGTTAAATTACTATTCATTTAGGAATATCTGTTGTGATAGTGCAATTGAAGACTACTTTCTTTTATAGAGTAGTTAAAAGATCTAGAACAGTGAATCATGTTGCCTGATTAATTATAGATGAAACACACTTTCAGAAAGGCTGTAGAAGTCACTATTGAGGAGGCTTGCAAATATGGGTACATACTACTTTCCCACATAAGAAAGCTTTCACTTAATAACAAGAAAAAAAAGCAGGCCAGTTAGGCAACATGACACTCAGCAACCTACATAAAGTCACATCATTATTTATTGACGGTGACAAGTGCAACATTAAGGTTAAAATACTACATATTTAAACAAAATGAGTAATTGCTGTATGCCTCTACTTAACACACATTCAAAAAACAGGTGAATAAGAGGTCTCTTTCTTCTAGCTAAAACGTCTATTAGTGTAATTTACAATTACCCACACACTAGAAATAAAGCTGTCAGGGTGTAAAAATGTGTCTGATGACAGTTTACATTACCCCAGTATTCAGATCACAATAGAACCACTAGCATCAAATTACAATCAACTCCAAGAAACACAGAAGCACTATAGTTGTAGTAATGTAAATAAATCTTCCAGCAATTCCAATTTTTTCCAGATGTTTTAAAAACACTATGAAAGGTCATAAAAGTCATACAATGCTAACCCATTCTGTTCTTACAAAAGGAGTCTGAGGAAATTTAAACATTCTCTTGGTTTTTAGTGCTAGGGTAAACATATGGACACATTCATAGGGCAGCCTTGCACAGGAAATTACTTTGAAAAGTAATCTTGTAATTGTAACTTCCTAGGAGATATTTTGAGAAACAATTTTAATGGCTTAACATGCAAAATCTATTCTAATTCTGCCTTTATAAAAATGCCTATATCTAAATTAAATATCTATTTAGATAAATGTTGTGTAATTGCATTTTCCTGTTCCCCACCTTTTAATAATTTCCTTGCTATTGTTAAAACTAATGATCACCTTTCCTTCCTGAAAGTAGTGAAGCTTTCCAACTGTCTGTGGCAAGACAAGGTCTTTCCTTTTCTATAATACTACTGTAAAAGACTGTTATCAGGTATATTTATACTTCACATTATAATTTCAAAAGGGAACAATTCACAGCCTGCTCCCACTCCTATCAAAGTTGTAACGTCGTAACATATAGGACCTCTTCCAAAGCTTAGACTATGTGATAGCCAAACCAAGCAGCCAATAAACAATATATTACATTAGCACTTTCAGAAAATTACTATTTTATGCCATTCCTATCCTACAAAGAGGTATTCACAGAGTGAAAACTAGTTTAAAAAACACTAGAAAACTTCCTGAAGTTTTGCTAATATACATTTTAAGTTCCATTTTAATATTTCCTGAATTGAAAGGTCAAAGTTAAAAGCCAGAATAAATTTTCTAGTAGAAAATTGCCACTAAAACCTTTTTTTTTCCTATTTTTAAAGCCACTTTTCTGTGTTTTAGCTACTCAAATAGTACAGCTAGCAACCACTATAGTTAGTAAATATATAAATTAAAACAATTTCAACTAACAAAGTAACTGTTCAAAACATGCTGCTATGTCAGAGAATAAGAATAATCAAATAAAAGGTCCATTATGTGAAAAAACTGGGTTTGTGGTGCAGGGATGTTACAGTTACTGTTCTCTTTAGATAGGTATAATCAAACTTACAGAAGATAAGTAAAACTTTACATGTTTTGATACTATACAGTAAATGAGTGAAGGAACTTACTATGCAGAATATGGAAACAAAAAAGGAAGAAGGTTACCGGTTTTATGAATAACCAGCAGTAGGAAAGTGCTGTCACCATAATGGTACCCACTTTAAGCCACAAAAATATATATGCACACACCACACCATTTCTTCTACCCCATTTTATATCCTGTGCCTTTTTTCCTCATTTCCTAAACTGAGCTGAAGAAATACTTCTTTAATCATTCTGAAAGCAAACAAGGGTTAAAATACTTGTTCTAATCTTTGCTAGCAACTAATAGTCTAAATTCCATGGCTATCTGCCACTCCCAGGACCATAACCTTAATAGCTTCATTGATCCTGAAAAACTTATCATTTTGGGAAGTCATTAGCATAAAGAGATATTTATAAAACACCTGCTACCAACTTTGCAATTAACATCTAATTGTTGACTCAGCATTGTAGGGCCAAATACTGTTTCAGCAACTATCTTTGCAGTGACCCAACTTAAGCCATTGCAAAATTTAAATGTCCTTTAAGACAGACTTTGCTTTGGAAGTTACAAGTAAAAGACTGCTGCAAATGAAACTGGGTATTACTTATAAGGGGAACCATCTTCTAGATATTATACAAGGATGAACTCTGACATATCTAGACAGGTGATGGACATACCACAGAGTTGTAATAACAGCATCCACCATTACAGAACCTCTGACCATCTTAATTAATGTACACAAATAACATTCAGGATTGTTGTGACTCTGCCTCACTTGGATATAGACAATAAAGCAGAAGACAACGTATGCAAGTATCCTCCTGTATTTATCTCTATCCCATACACCTCAGCAGTAGACGCTTTGTGAGATCTACCAAGGGAGGGAAAAACTACTCTTAAATCTGCACCATTCCTGTGAAGGCCTAATTGTGCCTAGAAAACTTCCATTTTTCTTTTCTGATTGTTACCAAAATCAGTGCCCCTAAATCTCAGGCTGCTGATACAAGACGAATGTATCAACAGCCAAAACACATGACCCACAGAGCACCAGAACCAGAGCAAGTGAAGCAATAAACAGAATAAGGAAACTTGACTTTTTTTAAAACAGAAAAACACAATAAAAGCAAATGGATTGAAAGTCTAATGGTGGGATGAGAATTAAGTATTATAGCCCTGGGCATAAAGATCAAAACAGTAACAGCCCACTAAGTTTCCTTATCTAGAAGCAATCATGGGAAAAGCATATCTAAAATGGGGTGTTTATAAATCAGGCTGCTCCCAAGTGCTCTGTAGCACTACCTTTTTCTTTCAGGCTGTTCTGACATAACTACCTTTTAAAAAGTATGCACAGCTATTTTCCCTCCAGCTATTCCCATATATTTTCTTTATATTCCTGGTGCATAGCTCCATTATGCAATTTGCAATTATCACCTGCTTGATGCTGCCTACAAAACACTGCTACTCCATGCCTGCCCAAAGTTAAGCAGCACATTTGCTGTGGCATCTGCTTTGCCTCAGCTTGCAACAGCAGGCCCCAGCTCCCAGTAACCAGTTAAAGGAATGGCTGGGGGCAGTGGGGAAAGCTTCTGACCTTTTGGACACACAGAACATTTGAGGAGTCTGTCAAATACTGGTCCATTTCTTGTCACCAAACTCATATGAATGGAAGTTGGGCAACTAATTCCATTTGCAATTTAATTATGCGAGGAAATGAAGTGCATGCCATCCACACCAATTTACCAGTGTTTTCAATCCCGAGTTTTGTAACTTAACTTTTCCACAGTAAATATATATGAAAAATAAAATTATGAAATAAAAATCAGATGGTGTTTGTTTGGATTTTGGGTTTGGTTATTAGGGTTTGTGGGGTTTTTTTGCTTGTTTGTATATTAGTTTTTGCTTACTGCTTTTCCAACTTTTGGAATGGACTTCAGGACTACCCATCAAGTCAGCTGCCTAGAGTCTTGCATGCCACAACTCATTCTCTTTATGACAGATTCTTCCTCTCTTACACAAGACAACCAGTTAAAGATGGGTAGGTGCCTGATAATTAAAATTGAAGGGCTTGCATTTACTGTGGTTGAGTTATTGCTTAGACAAGGGGGAGAGACCAGCACCTGGTGTAGATGTTTACACACATGTAATGCTCTAGGACACAACAAAATTACAGCTTTGTTTGCATCCACTATTTCCCTCATCCTATGAATTGTACCTGCAGAAAGCTCTGCTGCTGCCTAACTACGCAGCTGTTGAGAAAAATATTAGCATATGTAACTTAGAGAAACAACATAAAAAGCCTGGTTACATTGGGATATACTGAACCATGATGACTGCAAAAGCTGTGCAAGCACTCAAGTTTCAGAAAAACATACCACATTACAGAACTAGTAATATTAGTGAAATATGAAAAACTGGTGTGCTTGCAGCCCAGAAAGTCAACCGTGTCCTGAGCCTCATCAAAACAGCATGGCCAGCACATCATGGGAGGTGTTTCTCCCTTTCTTTTCCTCTCTCATGAGACCCCACCTGGAGTACTGTGTCTGATTCTGGAGCCCCCAACACAGGAAGAACACAGAGCTGTGGGAGCTATTCCAGAGGAGGGCCATGAAGATGATCAGATGGCTGCAGCACCTCTATGAAGACAGGCTGAGAGAGTTGGTTGCGGCTGCTCAGTCTGGAGACGAGAAAGCTCCAGAGAGATCCTCCAGTGGCCTTTCAGTACCTGAAGGGCCTACAGGGAAACTGGGGAGGGACTTTTTGTAAGTGCTTGTAGCAAGTGGACCAGAGGTAATTAATTAAAACTGGAAGAGGTGAGATGTAGGTCAGACATTAGGAAGAAATTATTTGGTGTGAGGGTGGTGAGGTACTGGAACAGGTTGCCTAGGGAACCTGTGGATGTCCCATCCCAGGACATGTTCAAGGGCAGGTTGGATGGGACACTGAGCAACCTGGCCTAGTGGGAGGCGTCGCTCTGTGCATGGAAGGGGGTTGGAACCAAATGATCTTCAGGGTCCCTTCCGATCTATGATTCTATGATAGTGGCCAATTTAAGATGCATGGCTATAGACATGGCAATTTGTCAGAATTATTACAATTCATACACAGAAGGGCAAGAGCAAGGCCAGACCTTTACTTTGTTATTTTAGTCCCCCTGTGCTCCACAACTAAGCTTTAATAGCCATGAGATATTTTTAGCAGTTCTGCATGACTTGATATTGCTACTTTTACAAGTGCCACCATTAGCATGCTAAAGTGTTGGTATAGAAAATGCATTTTTACTTCTACTACTTAGAGTCACCTCTTTAAATTAATTGAGGAATACAAAGCAATTAACATTAGTGACCAATTTCTACTGGTGTTTTGGGACTTCATTACATTTGCTTGCTTATGGATATAAAGCTAAATACAATCAAAAGGGACATAACAGCTACCAACGTTGAACTACTTCTGGGAAGAGAGGGGCAACACTGAAGTGATTATTAAACCTGGGAAAAACATTATCTTTACCAAAAGAACATATAATAGAGATATCTGCAAGGAAGCCACAATTCAAACAAAAATTCTTTAGTTCACAAATATTAACACAAAATATTACCAGCTCAGAAGCAAATAACAGAATATCAAAGATGCAACATTTGGGATTGTTTATAATTTGGTTGGGTTTTAATAGTGTTTTTAGATTGTTTACCATTATATTTTTTCCTTGTACTGAAAAGCTTAACAGCCTTTTCTGCACCACAATCTGTTCAATTGTTTCAGTCTCCCACATTCCGCAGTCCCCCTGCCTCTCCATTCTCCTGCTTTACTTCCATCATTTGATGCTACATACCATGTAGAAATAGTCCCCTCCTATTAAGACTTGTAACTCTATACATTTTATTATTTGTCTTTTCCTTGTTACTTTCCTCCACATCCACTGAAGATTTCTGGGGTTTCTAAAGAGGCAAGGCTTTATGCTGTTGCCACAGTGACAAGAAAAGTATCTTCCTTGATCTCTAAGCACTGACAAATTAAATGCAAATAACTCAACCCAACACGCACTGGTAGAACATGGCACTTTGTCAAAGCAATGATGTTCTGCCATATATCTTAATTGATTATGGTGGCCTGTATTAGCAGGGTGTCACATCAGTGGCTACAGAACTACCAGACCACTTCCTCAAGCAACTATTTCTCATAGAAAAGTTGTCAATTCAGCAAAGAACAGGACTGAATCTGAAATTGCAATTAGAAAATTGTAGTTACCATTTAGATGGTACCTAACACTCCAATCTAGTCGCAGCAGCAGCTAAGAAGTATATCACGTTCAAATATTTTGGATAGTCCAAAACATCACCAAAACCACAAGTTAAACAGATATACATCTCAAAAGATTATTCAACAAATCTGAAATAAATTATGTCCAAAAGCTTCTACTACATCCTAAGTCCTTGGTTTTGCGAACTACCACTTCAGAAGCATACAACAAATTCAAGGACCACCACAATCTTAAAATAATCACCAGTCACCAACAGAGATGTATGAAGTTATGCAGCTCCATGTTTCATAGAATCACAGAATGTTAGGAGTTGGAAGGGACCTCCGAAGACGGAGTCCAACCACAAGCTACTGCATCAGCAATACAGGTAAAATGAGAGAACCATACAATCATTTTGGTTGAAAAATACCTTTAGTATTATCAATTCCAACCATTAACCTAGCACACTGTCAAGTCCATCACTGAACCACATCCCTAAGCACCACACCCACACACCTTTTAAATCCCTCTAGGGATCGTGACTCAAGCACTTCCCTGGACAGACTATTCCAGTGCCTGAGAAGGTTTTCAGTCAAAGTTTTTGCTTTGTGTCCCATCTAAACCTCCCCTATCACAACCTGAGGCTATTTCCTCTGATCCTGCTACCTGGGAGAAGAGACCAACTTCTCACCTCACTCCAACCTGGTGGCTGTGTCAGAACATCTCTGGCCAATTTTGCTGTCTGCCTAACTCGGCCTCCTACGTGGGGGTCACAGATCTCCTCATAGTGTCTGAGCCAGCAGAGTAAAGATATGACCTTGAAGACTCAGCAGTTACAAAAACATTCCTTTATCAGCTTTACTTAGAACACACTGTAACTAGTTAAAAGAAAGTTTGCTGAAGAAAAAAAAAAAAAATCAGTACAAGGAAAATTGGCTTCCTCCTGGCTTAAACCAGGACAGGGCCTGAATCCCCATTATTCTTTTTACAAAGACTTCAGTTTGGAGTTTGGCCAGAACAAAACACTGGTGCTGTTCATAGTCATGCTGTTAACAACTTTGGCATTAGTCACTTTTCCCTCAAGAGAGTCTTTTCCAAGCCACAGCACACTATAAGTCCAAAATACTTGTTACTCCCCAAGAAACTTCCTCTGTGTTGTATTTCCTTCTACTCACTATGGTTACTAGGAACAAAAATTTGTATCTACTATATATAAAATCATTCATCATAGCACATGGTTATGTCCTTAATTTGTTGCTTCATCTAGCCACTCTACTTAAGGATGTTATTCACAGCCTACAATAATTATTTTATCCTTGTTATGCATAGTAGCAGTGTTTGTAACTTTCCACAACCTAAAAATTACACCAGGAATCACTGCTTGCATTTCTACTGATTGCACCTGAACACATGGAAGCTTTTTACTGTCAAAATGCATGCAGTAGATACTGGATTCTGCATATTAAGTTAAGCAAAGCTTTGTCTTCTACTCGATGCACAGTGTTTCCATGAACTGACCACTACTGGAGACATCTTCCTTTCTGATTGACTAAAAACAACACTTCAAGTGTTAATCTTTTTGTAGTTTAAAGACATTTTTCAAAAAGATCAATAACAAACCAAAAGTAGAGATCTTTCCCTGCTGATACACTTCCCCGAATTTCAAGTTGATCACATCAGTAATAACTCTACCAGAAACAATATTTGCTAGGGAGTCACAAGTCAATGATAGTTTCAAAACTAGTGCACAGAAATTCCTAAGAACACATATACTTTAAGAAAAAAGAAATTAAAGAGTTTATGCTTGAGTGGCATGAGAATAATGTCTACTTTTCCAAAACAAAGCCTGCGCTCTGATACATCAAAAAGATCTTTCAGCTCAGTCTTCACTTCTGAAGAACACCTACTATTAGGACAAAGTGGTCCAAAAGCAGTAGGCTACTGCTGTGTTTTGTAAGATCATTTTCTTCAGATAAAGTATGTCAGGAATTCTCAAGGGGATAGATGATGTTTCAAGCCTGAATGATACATCTAACAGATCTACTTTAGTAAACATAAAAAAACCACACCAAAAAAACTAAAAAAAAATTAATAATCCCATTAGCCAAACTATTAGCAAAATAAAGAAAACCTTTGTTTGTTTTGTTTAAAAACTGTTCTGTTATCAAGTTTTTCTACTTCACAGACAGCAAATGCCTGCAGTGTTATGTAAGGGAAACTGTTCTGCAAAGAGGCACCAGGTTGTCATCAGTGCAACTGGCAGTGAAGTTTGACAGACTGAATTCCTCTCTTGAAGTTATATTAATCATGCAATTGAGTTTTTCAGGACTTCAAGTGTGTTCACAGCATTACATACGCTTTGCTGACTTCCTAACACTTAGCTTATTGGCAAGAACATTCAATAAAGTCTTGAATTACTAGCAAATGTTCCTGAAAAGAAAATTTGTAATTTGCACCTGCACCAGAATCCATATAGTAGGAGTTCAGCTCTTCCCAGGAAGGAACACAAGCACACCAGCCTGTTACCAGAGACTCTAATCAAAAAAATGCCATTTTTAACTAGTGACAAGAGTAACAAACTATGCCCTAGAAAGGCAGAAGCAAAGGTCGTTTAACATGTAACAATTGTTACTACATTTTCAACAACAAATTACAAAGCAAGCTAGCTTAAATTTACCTCACATGATTTAGAAGTTGTTTCAATCATTTATTAGCTTTGACCAAGTTTAAGACTTTGCTAATTAACAACAATGCATTCAATATATACCACAGTTTGTCATCTTCCAGGTGTTCTTACTGCTAAGAAGAAAGCAACTGCTAAGTATGCTAAGCCGGAAAAAAGCTTATATTATAGGTGTGCAAGAATTACAGGAACAGAACTTGTAAACAACTACTATTGTTCCCAGCAACTAACAGCAGAAACTATAAACATTTTTGCTTATTAAGAGACCACAGGCTGGAAGAACATTTCTTGTGGAATAGAATCATTAATCCACTATTACATTTTTAGCTCTTGTTTCCATGTAGCTTGGATATGTCAATCCCAAATGAAGCATCACAGCTGTACAAGCAACGGACTTCTGCTGGACTGCACAAGATCCTGGAACAACCAATGCACATGATAGAACAGAGACTGTTTTTCATACTATCCTCATGGACATGCCTGTGAAAAGGAAACACAAACTGATTTACTTCTGCACAGCTATAAAAGGATTGAGTCAGCTGTACCTGTCAAAGGAAACAATAGGTTTTCTCCCAGAATTTCCAGAGTTTATTTGCTCTAGGATTTTATTTTTTTTTGCACACTGCAGATGGATGATAATGTAATTAGTTATGACAAGCAAAGCAGAAAGGTCATACAGACCGCTCAGGGGAAGGTAGAATTCCGGAGAAAGAGATAGAGATTAAAAAACGGGGGGAAGTAACAGCCCTCCCAGTGAGATCTTCTAAAGCACCCAACTGATCTTGGAATGTGAATCCATTTTATTTCCCACTAAAATTGATGGAAATAACTTCTCTCTGTTCCTTAACTTCTACAACAATAAAACTGGCTTTTACAATTATAAGCTCAAAGAACTTTCACTGGTTAAAACAAAACAAAACACAACCCACAAAAAAACCCATTTTTGTTTATTCCCCCCCTTTAAAGTTCAATCCAGAGAACTGAAAGCAGCAGTCCAAACAGACACAGCATGAGAGAATTTCTTTCATGGAAACACACATACATTCAGGGAAGCTGATAAGATGGTGGTGTGTCCAAACACACTGCTACTGCTTTTCTTTATGCTATTCCTCTGCTTTTTTGTGTTTGAAAGTAGAGACATTTTGAAGTGAAAAAGACACTATTTTAATATTCCTGTGCAATAAACCTGCAAAAAAAAAAAAACCAAACACCAAGAAAGCAAGGTAGAAATAAAAAGATGAATGGAATTTAAATGTAAGATGAAAAATAATTTAAAACTGATAACTAACATTTATATTAGCAGTGCTTTATAACAAAGTTTATACTATATGAATTTTACATAGGAACCACTTGATCCAATCAATACTGGTTCTATGGCACTTCCTAGAAATAAAGGATTTCTGGAGAAGGAACAAGAACCCAGATGTTCCACCAGATGTACAAGGTGAGTTAGTTGTCAGCATAAGGTAACTTTTTCTACTTCAATGACCACACATTGTCAAACTGGAACAATACGAACAGGCTGGGGAATAGACTTGGTAATACTATCCTGGGAGACTATTCAGGAGGGAAAACAATAGTTTCTCATATTTTTAGATAAATACTCTAATTACTCAACCCTTGAACCAGAACCACTACACCATAATTACTTTTTTTGTTAATCTAAACTTCTCCCTTTTGATTTGTACTCAGGAACCAAGTATTATAACTTACTTCCAAATTATTCTGTTTTCAAAGAAACATTTATGATGCTACTCCTAACAAAGTTATTTTACATGGTAACTCAAAGTATCTTACACACAGACTTTGTACTTGCAACATACACACAGAGCAGACTTACTGACTCCTAGGCCTGGTAGGAAATTAGTGCATTTAATACAGAACTCCCACTGTCACTTTCGTATAGAAGCTGCCAAAAGACAACAAAAGCTGTAGTAAAGGATCCTGCATCATTGCTATCGTAGATAACCTACTAAGAGTAGGTCTACTTTCTGAATTAGATTTCATAGGTCAAAATAATCTTACAAACACTTCTGCGTCCATAAACAAACACCAGGAAAATATAACACAATTTCATTTCAAATGACAATATACATCCACATTTTTTCATATTCTTGTCCTGAAAGTCAAAGGTAAACCTGCCTTTTCACTTCATGGACAACGGATCATCCTCTTAAATTTCTGTAATTACACTTACTGAATGTGTGAATTTCTGTTTCTTCAGTCTATGCATTTCTCATCTTTCATTTCGAGGTCCGTAAGTCACCCTTCTCAGTACTACCATTAAATAACTACAGGGGGCTTAGGTAACATTTAGAACCATCTTAAAATGGAGCAGGGGGAAGTACAGCCACCATGAAATACACAAGATAAAGCAATACTGTAAGCTACACAATTTTAATTTTGGTTGCACGAAAAAAGCATTACCAGCATATTAAGCAACCATCCCCTTTAACTGAATTTTGCATGGCATGACTCCTTTACTCTGATGGGTAATTAACTGATCAGTTGCACTGCAGCACCCAAAAAAATACCTATATTTTAATGTAAAGTTTTTCCAGGCCTATTTGAGCCTCTAAAGGGCAAATATATGATTACAAAAGCAGCAACACAATATGGGAGGGGAAAGTTAGTATTGAAGAGACTAGAATTAGTTCTGCTATATGGCTATGTCATATTCAAAATAATATATAATTAAACTTCTGAGTCAATACATCTTTTACCATTAAGTTTGCATGCAGTCTCAGCTGTAATATACAGAGGTTCTGTAGGTCTATCAAAAGCAAAATATTATTAACTGAAAATTAATCAAAGTCGTAAGATCCCATTTTTCCCCTCTTAGATACAGGGTATGAAGCACCTAGCAAGGGTCTGAAAGAAACAAAAACAAACAAAATCCCACAAAACAGATACATATATTCTGATTCCCCAAAAATAAAGACCCAAAGGAAAAAAAATATTTCAGACACAACATCCCCTTGATTCCTATATTTCTTTAAATGCCTTTTGGAAACATACATTCAAAACAACTTTTTCCTGACCTAAAGGGAGAAGGAAAAAAAACAAACAAACAAAAACCCAAGAAAATACAACCAAACACACACCAAATAAACAAAGGAAAGGTATCAAAGTGAGAATATTTGGGTTGTTGTTTTGTTTTTTTTTTTTTTACAGGGGAAGAAATTAGTCTGTAATGCTTGTTGTACAGTTTAAGATTACCAGTCCAGCCTTTCCAATTAGTGTGAAAAATGAATTTACTAAAGTCTGCCACCTTTCAAAGCAGTTATCCAGCTTCTGAAGTGGATTATCTTCAGCTCTTCTCAGAATAACTATACTACTTGATACAAAATACAAATATTCATTGAGCCAGAGACTAGAAAATTTGTCTGCTAAAATGCTTGTCCAATCACTTTCAATTAAAATGTGATTAACAAATGCCTAGTTTATTTCTGCTAGTAGCAATTCATGCTCAATTATATTATAATGTGAAATAACGAGAGTGAGGGCAAAATACTCAAGGCAGGCAACAGTGCAGGAATACTGTATATTCTGCTGATAGCAGGAGACTGAGGTTTTCTAGTGCAAAGCAAGAGATACCTAAGGTATATGAAACACATTTGATTCAAATCTGCTTACCCAAAACTGTCTTTTGAGCAGTGTAATTAGTGTTACTTCATATGCCTAATTATACATGACTCTAAACTGCTTCTGAGGACCTTACAGAACCATTCCCTAAGTGGGCCCTCATTCCAGAAAAAGCAGAGGTGAAGTGCATCAGAGAATATTAGCGCTAAAACATACATAAGTAATATTAAATCTTTAAATATTAATCCCCCTTCTGCTTTCAAATTCTTATTCTAAGAGATAGCTTCACTCTCATAGCTTTAGATAAGTCAATCCACTTTTTTTTTTTAAGACCAGAACAGATGCAGGTTTACTTTTAAAGTAATGGCTGGGTCTCCAGAAATTGAGGTTTACATTTTCTTCATGACCCTAATTCCACTAGGAATAGCTTAGTATTTCTTTATGGATCCTTGCAAAGGGAAAAAAAGTCATAAAGCCTCTAAATACTGATTCATTTGTAGAAATAGCCTCATATGGCTCTCATGGGAGCAGAAGGAGACAGCACAGCTTAAGTAAACAATCTCTATGAAGACAGCAGAAGCCTGTGCTGCCCGTTCTCTTTATACCACAAATGTCTGCAGATTTACTCAGTTTGTGTCAAGCTGACCTCAGATCTGGCTATCTATACTGCTATTTCCAGCCTTTTCTTCCTGCATCTTTGACTTCAGTCTTTTATCTTCCATGTATTTATCTTCTTATATTCTTCTGTTGCTATGACAGCATTAAAAAAACACCATTGCCATAAACTCATGTTTGAAGATACTAAACCCAGGGTTTGTCACTTCTTAATAACCATGACCTCTACAATTCCTAAGGAACATGAAAACACCCTATTTTATTTTTGTCTCCTTTGCTGAAGCATGTGCTTCTTGGTTGCAAATAATCTGAACCTATAGATTAGGGCATTTGTATTACAACAATTATCTCATCTTTTAAAAGGAACAGTAAGGTCTTGATCAGTACTCCAAGGACTGCATGACCCAGTATCAGATTGTGCCCCAGAAAAAGAATTATTCCACTTCATGGATAAATCAAGCGAGAAGTTAACACTGACACAGACTAGTTTTCCACTCCATCTACTAAAAAAGGCTGTGTATTTAACAGCAACATGTTGTGATTTTTTTTTAAAGCAAACTTGAAAATTACCTGTAAATGACATGTGAATAAGCACATTGAGACTTCTAAGAACAAGTCACCACCATTATAACTGTGACAAGGAAAAACACAAGAAGAGACTTGTCCCTGACAACTGATAAGTTCAAACTACTTTCTAATTCAGACTCTCTTGCTCAACAGGCTTGTTTTCCCTCATTTGTTTGCTTACAGATTTGCCAACTCATATGGGCTTATTTATAAGTTGCACACAGCATCGACAACCAGCATGCCTCTTCTGCTTTGTTTTTAATCATCTCTCCCAATAAATTAACTAATAAAGATACAAAACATCACCAAGCAAGGACCTTGGAATAAACTGGACTACTCTAGCAGTCTGAAAATTTAACAGGAGACTGAAAAGTGGGAGGTAAGATAAAATTGGGACTTACAGCAAGGTAGATTCTGTACTACCTTCATATGTCTTCCTAAGGCTGACATCTCTGTAAATGCAAGTAGACACAAATTTGTGATGTCAGAAAAACAGTGAATGGTGTTACGTTTTTCACAAAAAATGGGTGTTCTTGCTATTATCTCTAAAATGCTATAGTACCCACAATTACTTCACATGGGCACAAATCTGTTGGCCTCCAGAAAGGAAAAAAAAAAAGACAGACAACTGTATTTGTGTGGCTTCAGGGATATAAGTGCTTTTCTGACTGAGTAAGAAAACAAAAATAGATTAGAATCACTTCCAGTGCTTAGACTTCTTTACTGTATTGAGCATATACAACAACTTATGTTACCAAAGAGAACCTAAAATCTAGTACTCACAAAGAGAATTACCAAACCTTTTATAAAATATTTCAGAAGATGAAATAACTTTTGGAAATCATTAATGTTTGAAATTTTTAACTGTAGCAAGCTTTTTTATAATCTTAAGTTTTCACAAAAAAACAGTACAATGAATTACAGGCAAAATAGTAAGAATTTTTTCAGAAGCAACATGGTTTTTTTTCCTAATGTTTACTCCAGCACTTATAAGAAATAAAAAAAAAATCACTACGGATATGACAAAGAGAGGACTATTATATAATAATTAGGTGTCTATAATGACTTAAATCCTGTTTTCAGAAGTGTTTTATACTTAAAGCAGTATGAGCACTCCTGAAAGCCATTAAGATGATGGCTCCTCACATTACATCTATTCTAAGAACACTTCAATATAACAACATCCTCTAATGCACAAACTGTTGTGTACGGGTGTAGGGTGGCCAGTGCTTTCCTCCTCAGACATGAAGTACCTCACTGAAGCTGCACTGCTGATACCAAAACTGCATTCATTAAATCATCAAAATTAATGTTTTTCGATGACAGGAGTTCTGTAATAAGCCTACTGATAAAAACAGGAACAGTCACTATATATAGCATAGACATGATCCAAAACATTCTTCATACTGCAGGAAAAAGTTTATCAATACTGATAAGGTAACAACAGAATCTGAAACACCGAGGCTGCAACTGGAGACAAGTGGCTCATTAAGACATTGTGCTGCTCAAAGTTTGATTAACAGCAGCTAATCTGCTTTCACAATTTATGCTGTTTGGATTGGAAGCTATAGCACATAGCCATAAAAGTTCATCAGTTACTAAAAGGTAGTTTCACAGTTTGGATTTGGGAAGCTTGTAAATCCACTTTAGAGCTTACTAACATATCTTTGCCTTTACTTAGTCCTATTCACTGACTTTTGGGTAATCACACGATTTCCACCAAAACTTGTAGGTGTTTCATCTTGACCCTGGAACCTCAACTCCTGCCAACATTTAGTCAACTGTTTAACTTCTCATTTAAAGATGTTCATACAAGTTCTTTATAAACAGGGTTGCACTCACTCCCAAAGCATGGGCTATACATGAATAAACCCCAATGCAAATATTTCTCCATGAGATTCATGAGGAACAAACCCAAGTCTGACTTAGCCCAAGTAACAGATCTACACATATACAACATGAAACATGAAAATTAGCCAATACCACATATTTTTATATGAAAAATACTTCAGTGCCTATTAGCCATACAATTTAAACTTTAAAGTGATGTTTAATTTCGTCGGAATCCCTGGCCTACTGTCAGATAATGGCTCTATTGAATTCTTTCATTACTTGGGAAAACCAGGATTCAGGTGGAGTGGGAGGTGAACAATAAGTAGATACAGGCTCAATGGCTCCGCTTGTCATGTTTTCCTTGCCTCAGACACATAGTTGCAACTGTGCCACACTATCAAAAATTAAATCAGAAATTACAACTTCAGGGAGCCTGAATGTCTGCTTCTAGTGACACAACACCCAGCCAATATCTATCTTTTCAGTTTGCCAGCAGAGCTTGCATTTTACCTTACCATTTCACAGTTTACGTGTTGAATTACAGCTGAAGTACAAAAGGCAAAAGCAACATGGCTTTGTAAAACAGGCTTAGCATCTCTACACCCCTTAAACCATACAATTAGACAATCAACAGATCAAATTAATGATGTACTAATATTTCCTTCTTAATTAAAATACTTCTTGGTCTGGGGAGGAGGAAGAAATTCAGATTGCATTAAAATAAGCTTAGGTTACAAAAAACTAAGATGCAACTACAAAAAGGATACTTGATTGCCAGAAGTAAATGTAATCACATGAACAGGACCATTAAAGTCACATGCATGTTTCAGTGATGCATTACTGCTTTTTAAAGTGCTACACGCCAAGACAACGCACCCAGCTCATGGTTCCTCCCCTATCAGGAGGGGCTGCAGTTCCACTGCCTGGGGGGAATGACTGCCTGCCAGCTCCACACTTCCAACACAAGGTGACAGGGCAGGGAAACGCACAGGCTTCTCTGAACGTCTCTCACACACGTACAGTGTGAAAATTCTCAATACATATGAAGACACGAATTGAAAAGACTAAGTAACAAAACTAAAATCACTAATTAAAGCTAATGTAAACAGAAGTAACAAGTTCTAATCAAACTTATCCAGAAAAAAGATCAACTGCTTTTCTACACCTCCTTTGTGTTCACTTACATACATGGCAAAGAAGCTCAACAATACTTTTATACTAAAGCCAAGGGAATTTATTTATTTTATTAAATATGGTTCCAATAGGCCATTTTCCTCTAACTATTTTAACTTCTATTTACAATTACTTCACACTTTCTGTGATGTGTTATTATTTAATATGCTATTTTGACATTAAAATATATTATTTTTGTTACACTCCACAATTCTGCTCATTAGCTGAAAGCCTTTAGCCACTGCCAGGAACAAAACTATCCCAGAACAATAGTATCATGGAGCACACATGTCCAGTGGTTTTACTATATCTGAACATTGCTGCCTTGATCAGGAGTTAATACTCAAAACCTATGGTCATACAGACTACCTTTCTACAAAGGATCAGACAAGTGAGATTTTGCTGTCCTTCAGTCTGCTATGTATGACATGCAGCAAAATTACATATATCTATCTGACTGATACACCCATATCTAGGGATGGAACAGGACAGAGGAGCAAGGTCTTCCTGTCCTTTTTACTTAGCTCTTTCCTGGCTATGATGATAAGCTGTTATGGAAGCAGGAAGATGAGACACAAAGGGGTGGAAAGGACATGTGGTGCACTGAGCCTGATTTATAGATTACAAATAAGTCAAATCACACAATCACCCCAAACCAAAACTCACCTCTCCTCAAAAAAGCCACAATCCAAACAAACAAAAACCCACTAAGCCAAAACAAACAAAAAACCACCACCAAACAAAAAAAACACCAAACCAATAATAAAACTCACCAAGTATCAGTCCTGTGCCACAGAATAGTTACACAGAGCGTGGCGAGGAAGCAAATTCTACACTTCGCACTTTTGGTAATTACTTAAGGACAGAAGGTTTTTCTTCCATAAATTCCAAAGTTTTGTAAAGTACAATGCGATATTTTAACTAAAATTTCTACATCAGGTTTAAAAATAATGCACACTTTCACCTTCAAATACTCTCAACATACTGAAGTACACAGTGTTTGCTATAGGCATGTCATCACAGGACTGAAAAATGAGGTCTGTGAAGTACAAAGTGACCTCATACACAGTTAGATGTACATGTTCAAATACAGCATTCAAGTTCTAAGGCTGTGCTTAAGTATCAGATGAACAAATACATACTCTAATTTAGTTCATGCAAGTAAGAGGGGCACTTCCCAGTTATGTGAATTTAAGAATATCACTTGTCATTTATAGCACAATAGACCTCAAGAGACTTGGCAATTTGTTTGTTTTAAAGAGGGAATGGCTCTGACCTTCAGCAGCAGACAGGCATTTTCTGACAGGATTTGCTCATTAGCTTTGTCATTTGGCAGTGTTAAGATTTAAAGTCTATGGTAAAAGTGCTATTTCTCATAAGAATCATTGAAAAGGGTTGTTTCAGAAGTACATTTTCTTCAAAACTTTTCCTCTGGTGCCAAAACACCTGTTTCACTTGAAGTTACTCATAAATGTAGAAGTGATGGCTATGAATTAATTCTTTTGAAAACTACCACACAGAGCCATGAAGAGATCCAAAACAAACACGAAAGCTATGTGCTCAGGAGCAAATAAAGATTAAAAACTTTGAGCTGCCAGCACACTACCAATAATGAGAAAAATCAAGACTGGAAGAGAAAGACAGGTATTAAAGGAAGACCTTTCTTCCTTTATATTACTATAAGTGAAAAAAATTCTGTTATTATCAAAACAGTATTTTTTTTATTCATGGCAGATGTTCTGCCTAAACTTTGCTTAAGCTAAATGCAGTCAAGCTTTACTTCATTTCCAGATTAGAGCAATTAGGAGGAATTAAACAATTTAACAAAGTAAAATCAAATGGTTTCACATAAAATTAATAATAATAAGTAGTATTTTGGACTTCAGAGCTTTTAGGTACTATTTAACTTTTATGGCTTGCTTCTTTCTAATCTTAATTTGCCACTTATAGGAATATAAATAACACAGTGTCATACTCTATTTCAACATCTTCATCACTTCAGAGAAAGCAGTACAATTTCTGACATCATCTGAGAAAGGAAAACAATCCTTTCACTTGGTTTCCACAAGTTACTCTTGATAAAAACCTTATGACAAGCTACCTGAGTCACTTGAGTATTGAAAAATCCAGCCTGGTGAAGTTAGCAGTAAGAATACAGGACTAAATCAGGTGTTGGACTTTAATGTTTAAAGAAAACCCAAAGAAACTAATTGTACAAGATGCTTCAGGTGTATTTAGCAGATTAACTCACCTGGCATCCACTGAACTGCCACATTAGGGTACTCCATGTGCATTAAGAATCAGAGAATTAAGAATCTCGATGGTTAGCTATGCCTTACTGTAGACGCCTTCTCTACTGAAGAGATTGTTCTTTACCTGTAATACTCAGCAATCCCTTAAGCTCAACATAACTTTAATATTAATATTTTATATAAACAGCACTGAATTTATTACAATAAAAATAAATATTGATCCTGCATCTTTATCATGGGTGGACTTAATGAGGACTTCTTCTGTTTTGGTAACTACTTCTTGGAATTCTCATTCATACTCAATGATCCTTAATATTCAAATGCATCTATAAGCATCTTTGTTGGCATTACATTAAAGAAATGAGAGACATAGTAAGATATTACAGGAAGCTAGATGTCAACTAGCCTAGAGAAATGCTTCAAAATACTACCTATGTTCAAGATTCAAGTAACACTTAACATTTAATTGCATATAACGCATTCATTTTTTGAAAGGATACTGTTTTGTTATGATTTTAAAAAGAGTCCTCAGATACTTCCAGTACAAAAGTCCTACCGCTTTGGAGTTTGCAGAAAATACAGCAGTAAAGTATTTGTATACAGTATCTGCTAGTAAGAGACAAAGAAATTGCTATACATCTGTTGTAACTTATGAGAAAACATTTCTGGAAAGGTTAATGATGAGAAAAATCCATGATGAAATGCTGATAGAAACCTGACCCAAATAGTAGAAATAGAATCCATCTTAAAATAAGAAAGGAATAAAAGATACACCTATAATGCATTAATTTTTAAACATCCTCAATACAAAAATCAATTCCAAGACGAACTTTTGCGGGATTTTTCTTTCACAGGAAAGTTTTTATGTCTGCCTGTACAAACAAATTGTTCAACTATCATTTCAAGGCTGGAAAATTACCTTAAAAATTAAAATCTGGCTGGTCAGGGCTATTAAAACCTACAGCACCCAGGATTCCAACAGTGAGAAAAGGACTTCAAGTAAATGCTTCCCTAAAGGACCATAATTCCTGTATTGGAGGGTCCACAAAAAAAAAAAAAATCCAACAAGTAATGTCTTGGCTCAACATTAGAAGAAATCATATTATTTGGAAGACCTTGGTTCCTCAGAATCCTGATCAACTGCATGGCGAGTTAAGAACACAGAATCACAGCTGGGCCTTCAATTACTATTTGAAGAAAGGCTGTTTTGCACTGAAGAACAGAATGAAGTTTCCTCTAATGTTCTCAGATATAACTTGTGTATATCTTGTCAATGACCATCCATCAGTCAAAATAATAAATACATCTATTAAGTCTCATGCTGAGATTTTTTTTTAGATGGCTCCTGGACATGTCTGGATGCCCCCATTTCTGAACACACAAAGACACTGCATACCCAATGTCAGGGATTTCTGCGGAACCTCCTGTGCAGACCCTTGCATTTGCATAGTGCTCCCAGTGCTTCCTTCAGTCAGGCACTGGCATACTTTTTATCTGCAGAGAGAGCAGGAGGGAGGGAGAGGTTCCTTTGTATCATCACCATCTCCAGAGCCCCAGTGAAGGTGCCTGCAATGTGTCTGGATCCTTGTCTGGATTAAGACATTGCCATTCTCAAAAGTAAAGTCAATGTCAATTACAGCCAAACGTACAGTATTTTTCCGTAATAAATTAGCAAATATTGGTCATCTGGTTTACAGAGGAATCAGACTAAGAACAAATCCACAAATATTTATCAGCAGTGAACAGACCAATTAATTTTTCAATCCATGCAAAGTCTTTCTTGCTCTTCATCGTAAACCTGCATTTCTTTGTGTGACTTGGCACTGTGCAACAATAAAGGCAGTTTTGCAAGGTATATACGATGAGGGGGAGAGGGGCAAAGACAGATACCACATCTAATTGGAGTTTGAGCTAGGAGTGGTGTGGCAACATCCAGCACAAAGTTTGAAAGAGGATATCAACGTTAGGGACCAATGAAATTCTTCAATGCAGTATTAAGACCAGAGAGTTAGATACCATCTCGGAATAGCTCCAACTTATCAGAAGATCCAAACTGCTACTTGCATGCTGCTGTACTTGAAATAATGCTGTGACTTCTTGTTTTATTCCTGCAACTCAGATTTAAAACATAGCTTCACAGGTGAAATTTTTCAAGTGCAATCAAACAGCTAATTCTCCTGATCTATATCAAGGTTTCAACTGATTCAAAGGATATTCTACATTTAAAAAAGCCCTTTTTCAACACAACATAAATAAATTGATGTTTTCTATAATGGACAAGGTCGTCTTTTCACTTTCTTTGCATACCAAGACAAACCAGTTAAAGTACATAAAACAGGTTTGGTTGTATTTAGTTTATGAAATAAAGTAATTTGTACAGCACCTAAGTTAATAATGTCTATTTAAAAAGGTAACATTACACAGAATGGCAAAAAAATTAGCCCATTAGATTTCCTTTTCCTCAGTTGTGAGTAACAGGCAAATTATTTCTTACTGCTTTTGAACCTTATAGCAGTTCTTGGAAGGCATGAGGCAAAAACTGCAATTCAATATTACTTCATTCTCTCTGTGTTACAGAGCCATTAAGCTGGGGAGTTGAGGGGGGGGGGGGGGGAGGAAATTCAGTAGATAACCCCTGGAACTCGCTTTTTAGCAGCTCTTAACCAGACCCAGGATCAGATGATTCATGGATGTGACAACACTCCACTTCCCCCTTTCTTTCACTGGCCCTTCACTGAATAAACTTCAGTCTTAACAGTCTGTCCTGGTGATTGCCTAAATCAAGTGTATGATGAGAATTCATTTCAACTCTGAGAAGCACATTCTGTTTATTAAAGTGTATATATATATGAGGGTAAGTTCCAACTTTGTTAATGTGAGATACCTTAGATAAAATACACATCACCACCACCAGGTACTAACAGCCCATAAACACCATTTAAGAGTCTCACTTGGCAAATTCAGCAGAAGCTGCCTGGAATCAGTAGCATCTGGTTTCTAAACTTACTCCTTGCTACACAGTATCATGCCAAACTGGAGAAAGCAATTTATTTTCTTTTTCCCTAATGGTTAAGACTACTTGATCATTATATTTGGCAATACCTTACCTAGCAAGAGCTATCACTAATCAACACAGTAACATTCACAGTGAAGCACTGTACAGAGGCAATCACAATGAGACTAACAGCACCAGATTCTGGTTGTGAAAGCTAGAAAAGGAGTCCTAGGAAATTCAATACTGAAGTAGTGTCTTTTTTATCTGCTTCACTCACTCCCCACACCTCCTTAAGAGAATGCCTGCCTCTAATTAGAGTCTCTAGGATTTATGAGCACCCACACTGAGATGAGAATGTCCTTAAGTCCACAAATTCTCCAAGTAATGAACTGTAACATGAAAGGGGAAAATAAAAGGAAACAGCAGAAGCTAGCAGCAATACAACAAAAGTTTGCCATAACAACCCCTCCTTAGCAAATTCTCTGCCAAACAATTTATACCCACAAGAGGTACATTCCATTCCCTTCACCTACACTTTTTTTAAGTTAAAACTTCTTTCATGCTGCAGTTTATAGCATATTTTTACTATGTGTTCTTAGGAAGCAAGCAAGGCTGACTAAACAGATTTCCTTCATGACCTTTACTACCGATGGCTGAAAACAATTTAGTCCATTTTAAGTCATTTGAGAGCACTGTAAACATTATCTAAAGGGCTTAGGAATGACCACCTAAACTATGACCTTTCAAGCTGAGCAATGACAAAAAACACAGCACTTTAAACCATTTAAAAAAAATATTATAAATGTCTCATCCTGCTGAAACAGAAAGGAATTTTCCTTTTACCACTACAGAATAAAGATGCTTTTTGTTCCATTTAAGAAATGAAATTTTTTTTTGAGAGGGGCACAGAAAAATGAGGGAAATAAGCTTAAGTACCAAGTTCCTTTCTCTCTTGATTAAAAGCTCAATCCATCCAATTTATATAAACTAAGAACTGAAACAAAAGGGGTAAGCAAGCAATCAAGAAAGTTAGGCCATGCATAAATGAAAAAACTTACACTGGAAATACTTTGGCTGAAAATGGAGAAAGAAACTTTATCCAAGCCAACATTATTAAAGCTTTGCATACAAAATTGCTTTGCATACAAAATTGCTTTTCAACTCATTCATACTCAAGCCACATGTAATTTGATATCTAGTCATCTCTGTTACACTGGCAGTCCATGCAGTAATCAGTAAATCCAGAGCTGCAATGCAAAAGCTACTATGTTGTGCTATATTTTCAAAGTCAAACTTTTATGATGCTGGTCCTGTCTCTTCGTCCAGTAATAGTACCCTTGGCTCTAATAGTATCTTTGTTCCAAAAAGACATTCTTGGCACACTTCTGAGACAATGATTACATTTTAAACCATTGTGAAAGTGTAACAAGTACACAAGATCTCAAGTGTATCACTTCTTGGGCTTCATGAATGCTTGAACATACTCTGTTCTAGAGTTTCAACTCCACAGAGGCTTCAAATCCACTTTCTCTTGTCATGAAAAGATGAAAGGCAAATACATGGTATAGCTCAAACAGTCTTTAGTGCCCTACAAGCACCTGGATCTTGCCCCAGTCTCTCAGCAGGACCACTGGGCTTGGATCAGATCAATAAAGCATCCAGGATTCTTCCTCACTCAGACCTTTCCTACCCCCCACGACTTCTCTCGAACCAACCTTTCTAGCTGCTACACTGATGAAGGACAGCACCTGCACTGTTGTCTCAGATTTGGCCAGGTGGTACTGCCAATCGTATCCCGAGTTATGCAAATGACTCATTAAGGAACCCCACTTAAAGTATCACCCTGAGCTTACTTTAAATCATAATCAAGGACACAATACCATCAAATGAAGGCATCTTGTTACTTTTGTGAACTAACAGTGCAGCAGATACTTTACAGAATTTTTAAAAATACTATATAAACATGATAAATGCACTAAGAATCCTTTTGTCTCAAAAAAGGAAGAGTCCAAGACAGATTTGACTAGTATCCAAGTAGAACAGGGAACATCAACCTGCAATGACTTGTAAACAAACTATTCTCAAATAAAACCTTGAGGGCAAAACAATCCATGAGGTTTTATCAAAATAAACAAAAGGAGATAATTTTTTCTACAGTGTGCTAAGGAGGCCTGTGACAATCTTTACAAGCAGACACATGGCATTCCATTCAATACCACAAACATAACAGATCATTCATTTCAAGGATATTCTGCACATCTGTGTACAGAAGCAAGTAAGAATAAAGCAAGAATTCCCTCTGAAAAGGTCAAACACATGCACATGATACCTTTCAAATGCACATTCAATGCAAGGAATACAAAATGTGTGCAACTACTAGTGTAATACACTGCACCCACAGGCTCCCTAAAATCCCAAATAAAGATATACCCATGAAAGTAACTAAGTCATTGAATGGAAGGATGGTAGAATTCCCTCAAAGAGATCCAGTTCTGTTTCTGTCAACAGTTAACTGTGAATTACAGAGAAGAGAAGAGAATATATAATCCATTTGAAATTAACCAAATGACTGTTCAGATTTACTTAAAGCACTTTATAATCTTGGACTAGAAGTACTTATATAATACAGAAGGATAAGCATTAGTAATCAGAACACTTTGCATACAGCATGGAATTCACTCTCAGTGAAGAGAAGCATTCTTTTCCACTTTACAGATTAAGAAACATGGCAAACCAGTTAGCTCACTTACTGTAGTAATGGCAGCATAGTAACTGACATAGAATAAGTTTCCACAGTCCCATCCTAATGTGGGAACAGCGAACCAGACTCCAATTTCAAGTTCCACGTGTTCCATTTAAGGTCATTAAGACACAAAATCACATGCTCTTAAACTAACAGAAAGCCATGGAAATTTCCAGCAACAGAAACAAAACATTTTAGCTCTCATAGTATGGTATTAATGCAAACTCTGAAGAATTTTTCATCTGCTGCTATCCTTCTACTTAGACTACTCAATTTTCTCTAAAAAAGACTAGTGCAGCTATCTTCACCAAATACCAAGTAGAACCCACTCACATCAGTAAAAAAGCACTAACCAAAATTCCATCCTCATTGTTATGCTAGGTATCTTAGTAGGACATTGCTGAACAATAAAGTTAAGGCACAAGAGCCAAAAACTAAGCTTTTTTTTACCATTTCACAACTATGATATTGCCATCTAAATGAAAGGATAGCACCTTTTGCTGCTTAGTTCTATCTGCAGTTGCCATGGTAAGCTACTATCACACCTTGGGACATAAAAGCTGGACAATGCAGACTATACTTCAGGGAAAAATTAAAGAAAAGAAGCTCAAAAAAAAAGATACATAAGCTAACCAAACTATCCAAGTTCTACAAGGTGTTGAAGAGTACCAAGTTCTTATCTGAGGTCACTAAATCACCCAGGCAATGGTCATCAAGCCAAACTGAACAACAGAGTATTCCAACAACTGAGTTAGGCATGCATGATGTTCACAAGAAGTCTCTCCAGCATTTTAGCAAAGCACTGGTTTAAAGCAACTCTGCCGGGTACCAAATTTAAGAAGGGTGCCACTAGCATTAATAATTTAATACAACTGACTGTGGCTTGCTACTTTGGTATAATTTGTGATATTCTTAGTAGTTCTTCAGTTGTGTTTTTTTTCTTCCAGTTCCAGACTAGTTCAATTTGCCATTCTCTACTTTGCATCCGCACTTTTTGAATAGAACCTTGTATTTAGTGTTCATTTTCCTTTGTCTTCACGAACATATACTGCCTTATTTCCAATGAAAGAAATTACTAGCAAAAAAACCCCAACAAACAAGTAAAAGCTAAGTATGTTTAAAGCATTGCTTGCCTTTGATTCGTATAAATCCACTACTAAGCGGATGAGCCCAGATAGGCATCCTACTCTCATGAAAAATGAAAATGTTACAAAAAAACCCAAATTATTCATTACATTATATGGCATAACCATTTCATCTGGTAGGAGTTAGTCTGCCAAAGTCTGACCTTCTTCTAATTCGATATGTGATATGTAGCAGTTCATTTAGCACTTGAGCCAGTTTTCTGTATCCAACTCATGAAGAATCAGAATTGCACTGAAGATATACTTTTTAAGTTGAAAGGTAAAAATTTCTCAAGCTCTTCAGTACAGAACTGAAAAAGTCATCTAGCCAGATTTCCAAAAGTAGGTAAATTAATTTAAAGAAATCACAGTAAGAGACATCCGATTTGCATTCCTAGAAATATTTTCATGAGGTTTCTTAAGTAATCATCCAGCATTGAAGAAAACATTTTCAAATCAACTTACCGAGCTAACTTAAAATTCCACTGAAGTCAGACAAAAATGTACAACAAAACGACATACACAATACAGACTTGGACATCAGAGAGTCAGGTAACAAGGCACAAGATTTGTTAATGAGAAATTTGACTCCGTAAGAAAATACAGAAGGTCAGCAGGATCACTGATAAAAATAACACCAGTGTTACTACAAAGCTAGTTGTTCCAAGTATGGTAAGTTTAATAACGATTCCCAAAATCTTCAACATGACTCTGAAGGTGGTGCAGAGAGAATCTTTTAATCATTTCATGCTATCACACAAGAAACAGACACAGCCTTTGGAGATGAGGAGGACCACTAAGCCCTGGCAGGCAGCAGACTAAAAAATCCAATACAACAGGTAAAGTAAGTGTAAACTCATTTATATCTCTGACATTAGATCTGCCTGCATACAAGAGAAATAAGAAGATAGGCAACAAGCACTGCAGCCATATGAACTTGCATAGTCTTATAATAATTATATTCTATCACCGATTTTGAAAAAGTGCATAAACCTAATGACTACCAGTTTATAATCACTTTTTAAAAGAAAATGTAGTGTTACCACTACAAATAAACTGGAAACATACAATAAGATTCTACTTACTTTTTGTATAATTGTAAAACAAGTTTGAAAGAAAACAGTCAGAAAATCTTGCAAGATGTACTAGCAATTCTGCTATGCAGATTTACTTGGTACTCTGAAGTACCACACACTTACACATTCTAAAAATCCCTAACAGAGAGCTAAAAAAAAAATCCCTATTTAAATAACCTTGTTCATTTTAATGTTACTGAGTTTGATACTGTAATAGTCTTTGTAGTAGCACCCTGTTGTGTGTGCTGTCTAAAATATTCTACTGTAGCCTACTCAGCTAAACACTCTAAGTCCTAATCTTTTCCAACTTATCCCTAACTGTTGAACACCTGCAGAGAGCTCCCATAGTTATCTTTGTGATACAGAAACATAAAAGATGAAACATGGTGCGTGTTATAGAAGCAGTGCATATATGACAAAAACCTCAAAGGAATGCCAGACCGCCTCCATTTACCACTGGATTCCTCCTGTAGCTCATCTTGTGTGCAAGTAAACTCACAATGTAGCACTGAATTATTGTTTTATTAAATTTCTAACTAATAAAATCACATCTTCATTACTGAAATACTAAACGTCATTTATTTGGCAGTTTGAATGAAGGCAAGAAAGGAACACAAATCTGTATCTACCTGTCTTTCACTCATTACATACTTCATTTCCATCGTATACTGGGTTTTTTTCAGCCTTTAATTCCACTACCTTTCTCATACTGGACACTATTTCTTCCAAATACTTGAATGAAAGTCATCTACCACAGAAGCAAAATGAAAACACTTGTGTAGAAAAGCTTTATCATCTTGCACAGCCTCCACATAACAGTAGATTTTAACAAACCAACTTAACATTACAAAACCTTCACTCCCTTCAGGGCTTTCAAAAGCACATTCTTGTGTCATACCATTTTGAGCTATTTTGTATCTTTCCAGAAAAAGCACAAGAAACATTCCTTTTTCCCCATCTTTTGGCATACCAGCCCTACTAGACTGAATACTCTGCTTCCCCCACCCCAAGGATGAGCAAAGTGCCCTCAGCTGCTCTCCAAGCTAGTGCAGGGAGAGGGAGGAAGCAACAGGAGTGCACTGGACACAAACAGGAGAGCATCAATACATAAAAAAGCTGCAAAGCATTTAAGACACTTCTGTGGGTCTTAATCTACAAAATTATGCCTGTTCCTCAAACAGCTTAAAACATTTATTTCTATGCTAAGAAATCAAAACCACTGAAATAATTATGTAGTTTAATAACTAAAAACAGATTCAGACTTCAGTTTAATGATTGTTTTTACTGCATTTAAGAAAAACTAATCTCATTCATCTTCCTAATTTCTTCAACAGCAAATTCTAGACCCCAAATACTGTCCAAAAGGTGTAGACAAGAGATTCTGTTACTATACTAGAGTTTTCTACCAGGTCTTAGTAGTCTTGCATGGAGAAATATCATTATTGATTGTTCACACCTTTCTCCTTTCCTGCTTTTTTGTCCAGGCATTTCACGTCTCAGAACATATTAAGTTACGTGAACCAGAGATATTTTCTTTTTATACTAAGTTCACAGGTTTTGAGAAATCAAATGAAATCTACTGAAATTCCAGATTACAGATGTCAACTGTCAATTTTGCTTATGCTTGTAAAATTACCTTTAAGGGAAACATTCCTTAATCAGATTCCATTTGCTTAACACATTAAGTCTCTGCAGTATTGCTGATCTGGGTGTCACCTGGGAACTCCACTGGCAGGAAAAGTTTCTCCTTCAAACAGAAAGTGGATTTCTTTATGTAAGCTGTGCAACACAAGCTTTTGGTTGATGGCAGAACCTTTACAACGCTTTTGAACAACTTTGCAGGAGATTGCAAACACGATGTTACAAATACACTGTCAGAAAGAGCAAGAAGACGGGCTGCTCTGAGAGCAGAGACAAGCCAGGAACTGAGGGTGACCACAGCACAGGCAAGGGCAGTCTCACAAAACAGGGGACACAGTCCCACAGGATCAAACAGGGCCAGGCTGGGAGAGGGACAGCTTCCACAGGGTTCAGACAAGACAAGGTCTGGGGTGTTACCAGGGAAGTAGAAAGCAGTGGCAGAGACAGGACTGGAGTGCAGGCTATGACACAAATTCAACCTTCTTCCTGGAGCCAGAACCAGAGACAAGACTGGAGAAGAGTTACCCACAGCACAGCTCCAAGATCCATCCAGGAAAAACAGTCAGCAAGCCCAGGTAGCAGGAAAGAGAGCTCGGTACAGGTGTACCCATGCCACAGCACAGGCAAAAGCCCCAGGCTGAGGGGCTGCATGGGGATCAGGGTGGGAGGAGGCCCCAGCTTAGTCTGGTTAGAGCAGTTTGGGACCATTAGTGCAACCATGACCCTAACACAAACCAAGCCAGTCTATGCTCCAGCCTCTGGGGCACTATCTCATAAAAAGTGTACATGACAGTGACTCCTGCCTATTTCACTGGCTCACACACTAGCATCTGTTTCAGTTCAAGCCTGTGTCAGATTTCATTATGAGAATTTTAAACTGGAGCTCTCTGGTAGGGCTCAAAAAGAGCATAAGGAAACTCTTAGCATACTTTAAGGACAGACACTTGATCAATCAGAAGTTACAGTAAATTGCAGAACTGCACAGGAAAAGAATTCCAAGCATTATTTAGCCTGAAAACGATCTTTAACACACTCGCCTTTATGTGCCAAGGGAAAAAGGAAAGCATGATTCACTCTCCACTGATAATATCTGAAGCTAGTATTTAGCCCAAAGAACTACTGAGGAAGCAGAGTTAGTCTGAGATTTTAAAGACAAGGTATTTTAAAATAATAAAGTATTAACTTCATTGACTAGCCATTACATTTCTTGCTCACATATCCCATCTTGGCTTTTTTGCTGTATTTTCTGTTAAATAATTATCTGCAACAAGGAATGAGAATGAGATGAAGTAGTAAAGGTATGTATCCCATTAAAATACTTAAATTAGATGTGCCAGTCAATGAATTTCTTCTTAGGCAGAAAAGGTGGATGAATCTACAATGACCATTTTAAAATATCATTATTGTACTAAGACAAGAACAGGGCAGTTGCAAAAGAAAAGCTGTCAGGAAGATATCTGGCTACAGATAACCAACATAAGGAAAGCACACAATATTCAGTAATGACTGCAATTGACTTTCAGGTCTCCTCAGCAGAGAAGTAGTCTCAGTACAAGTCTCAAAACAAGTAATAGATGAGCACTTACATTCAGTGGTTCCTAACCAGATTCCTTTGCTGTTCAGCTACCACAGTTAATCCCTGTTCTCAGATGAACCAACCTCTGAGCTTCACTGAAGCAGGAGAACCTGCCTAGCTGAAGTCCAACTCTGCAACCAAAAGTCTTTCCCACACCTCCCTTTGGTTCCCCTACCTGTACAGGACACCGTAAGGGCATTAAACTACAATAGCCTTTCTCACCAATTGCTGCATTGCTTCAGTCATTAATAAAATGCATTAACAAAGACATTTTGGAGACTTAAGGTGAAAAGGTACTTTGTGAGAAAGATAAAAGTAGTAACATAGTTTATCTACACTTTTGCAAAGCTTTAGAGACAGCCCAGTATACAGAGCAAATCTACAAAGTTACCTTAAAATATCTGAGTTACTAGTGTAGATTAATAAAAGCCCGTTTCAAATCAAAAGAGACTTGCAAGTGGGAATAGTTAAGAAGAAGTGCAGCAAGTACAGGAGTGCCACAAGAATCAATATCAAGATGAATACTATTATTTTCACTGTCTCTTAAGATTTATACAATGCCACATGGACCATAGTGACAACATTCACTTCGAGTACAAAGCAGGACCAGTCAGAATTAAGCAATAAGGTTATATAATTCACATGCACAGAGGGTTCATGCTGCTATTAAGGGGACAGTGCTGAAAAACAAAAAGGAACACATTTTAATGAGTTATACCCTACAGAGACATGCAGGAAAAAGATCTGTTCTCAGAAACAAATGTATCCTTCTCTCAACTTGGATATTTGGTACAATTACCAAAGGGAAAGAGCATTTTGTGATACATTTATAAAACTAGTTTCTTTGTTTAAAAGTACTAGATATGAAGTAAGAAGCACATGATACAAGAACAACAGGAAGTAGACCAATTTTGCAGGAGAATACCAAAAGTTCCCTAATGACAAGAAGAATGAATATTCTTAATGGGAATGAAAATTATTTATGAATGAAGCTGAGAAAACAGAACATATGGGCAATATCACACATCCTGCCTGAACATTACACCTTGGGTTTAACAGGAATTAGATGATCATCATCATCCTGGACAGGATTTTGGTTTATATCCACAGCTTCTGGAAGCCATGAATTCATGGCCGTGTTACCCAGTACATTGAGAGGTTCATATAAAGACTTGTGAGTCAACAAATGTGGAAACACATATAACATACAATTTATGACAGAGGAAATAAATTAAATCTTCATCTCTTAGAATGATAACTGTTACTTAATTACCTGAGCTCTCCCACCAGTACACACACCTCATTTTCTGCCACCACGCATCCTTTCTCCCTTTTTATTGCTCTTAATGTTAAATAATCTCACCTGTTCAGCATTAAATAATTCTAATTATCAGCCCCATCAAAAAGTAGCTGCCAAGATTACAGATTTGTGAAATCCACCAGAAACATGAAAAACCTCAACTTTAAGCCCTATTAACTAGTTTCTCATCCTTTCCACTGGAGTTTATGTGTCCACCATCTTCAGCTTTATCGTGAAATGGTACTGAAACATTAGTCTTCATTCAGACAAGCCCAGTATGGATGCTTACCTTCAGGCACCTCCTTAAAGTCTACCAAATTCAACAGTATTGCAACATGTAGAAAATCAATACACAAATACACGGGCATGAAATAAAGAAATAATGTTATATATAGTTAAAAGCACAATAGTATTATCACTATTTAAAAATAAAAGGAATCACTTCCTTATCTGACACAGCACACATTAAAAAATACATTAACTTAGGCATTCTAATTGAGGGGAACACGTTTTAAAAAAAGAAAATCCCCACCCAATCATTACCTAAGCAATGTTTCAGAAAAGATAAAAAGTTCTAATTAAACATTAGTAACTCCTGTTTCAACCAATCAAATTCCTTAATTTGTCAACCTTTCAAACAATGCTATCAGCCACAAATGACACCTAAGTTTGAGAAAGCTATAACTACTGTAATGATTTTACAAGAGTTACAACTTGCAAGTATTTCAGCTTTCAAGTGAAATTCAAGGAAAACGGCAATGACTCCACAACATGCTGGTGAACACAAAAAACACATCTTCAGGTTCCTTTTCCCTCTTGCAGAGTGTCACCTATTCAGTTGGTACACTGTGGAAGACACCTTTCCCCTCTCTAATTTAGCTCTCATGGAAACAAAGATAGAATTTAGCTGGAGCAGAGAAGTGATCCCACCATATAAGAAAAAGGTATGCTGTCATTTTGGACACTAGCTCACTCAAGTAACTGAGAACGACCCTACTGCCTTCTGAAATGAAGATAAAAGCTGATTACCAGGACCTCATCCTCTACGTTCTTCATTGTCTCATTAGCTAAGAAGACAAAGTGGAGGCACCACCAAAAACAAACAGGATGGGAACGTCCAGCTGAAGACAGTGACCCTCCAAGGCTTACCTGGAGTAGTGATGGCACAAAATTCAGGTGCATTAACAGGGAACAATGCAGACTCAGGGGCGGCGGGGAACACTACGAGGAGCCCATCCCACACGCAGGTACAACTAGCAACAGGGCCCTGGCAGGAGGGCAGCGAAGAAGCCCCTGTTGGCGAGGGGCTGACTGACGGACTTGGCACCAAAACCACACAGACCAGCCGGGCTGCACCCAGCAGCGCCTGGCGGACAAAGGCGCTCAGGCCCACAGCAGCTCAGGGGGCAGCGAGGCACAGGGCCGTGAGGCACAGGAGGCACAGGAGGCACAGGGCCGTGAGGCACAGGAGGCACAGGGCCCTGAGGCACAGGAGGCACAGGGCCCTGAGGCACAGGAGGCACAGGGCCCTGAGGCACAGGAGGCACAGAGCCCTGAGGCGCCGGGCCGTGCCACCGCCCGGGCCACGGAGCCGGGAGAAGCAGCCTCCGGGGCCGCCCCGGAGGCGCGACAGGGCGCCCGGCACCGCGGGGCTGCAGCCGCCCCCGCTCTCCCCTTACCTCTCCGTGCACCCGAGGAGCCGCCCGAGGCCCAGCCGCCCTCCTGCGCGTACAGACCCGGCGGCCGCGGGGCCCGCTCCCTCAGCCCGGGCTCAGGGCCCGCCCGGCAGCGCTGAGGCCTCAGCCCGCCCCGCGCGCAGGCGCAGGAAGGTTCTGGAAGGCGGGAAGGGCGGGGCCGCAGGTGCCTCCCGCGCCTCAGGTGCCTCCCGAGGCGGCAGAGCCTCAGCTGCGGCAGCTCCTTCCTCGCAGGCACAGGTGAGGAGCAGCCTTAGCCCAGTCAAATGTTTGGTCAGGGCTTCTGAGGAGCATATGGAGCCTCCTCGTTCTGCCGACGTCCCGCACAACTGCTGTCTTCTCCCTTTTGAGAGGCTTTGGGTGATTACTCAGGAAGGACCTCCTCCCCTCATACGATGACAGAGAATGATTAAATGTGTGCGTTTATGATCAGTGAGTTTCCTGCCATTAAACGTGACCATTGTAGGTTTTTTATAGTGGTAGGCTTTACATCATTTCGTTGTTCAGTAAGTAGAGATGAGCTAACTAACCCAAATATTGATGAGATTCAGGGCTTGTGAGCTGTGATACCTGCCAGGTTATGAACACATGACATCCACAGAAAAGTGAAAGCAACGCACGTGTTGTGTTTTGTGCTGTGCTGACCCTGACCTTGTCTTGCAGACTTGTTCTGGCTTCACAATGGACCGGCCTCCTGGTCAGGGGCTTCACCAGCCCGTGGCTGATGTGGGGACTGCGCCTGGGCCTGCTCTGCTCGCCTTGCCTCTGGGGCTGCAGGTCGTGCTGAGGGCCCTCGGGCTCCCATCGCATCCCTGTACCTGAAGCTCTCCTGCTGCTCCCAGCACTGACCCTGCCTTGGTCCCTCAGAGACTGTGAAGCTGCACAGCAAGGCTCGGCCTCCCTCCGTTGGCCAGCTTAGCAACATCTTCTCAAGTTCATCCACCACGATCCCAACCATCTCATGCTTTACTTATCCTGTAAGTACTAGCTTTCTTTTTGGGCCTAGGTGCGTGGTTTGATTTTGTTTTCAATCTGGCTGTACTGTAATATGTATAGTATTGTTTGAATTCACCACAGTGATCTGGATCAGTGACCTGGCCTCTTCATTGTCTCTCTTTGTGTCATCCACAGTAATTATCTTAGATTATTTCATATTTTCTTCTAGCTCATTGATAAAATGTTGAGCAGTGAAGGACAATGATCCAATTACATTAGGATCCTATCAGGCCGGCTTCAGTTGGATGACAATTTGCCTCTGACTTCTCAGTTATTAATCCTTAAATGCATTGTTTTAATTTCCTAATATATCACTGCCTAGAATATCAGGATTCTGTTATTTTTCTCTATATTAAAAAAAAAAAAATCTTAACTTTTACTCATAACCAACTAGAAAAATAATTTGCTTTTATGAATTTACTAAAAGCATTCTGATTTTAAAGCAAATCCCATAATACTGGCAGGTGAAAATCTCAGTTACTATGTTTCTTATATTTTCTTTCTACACCTTGTTGCAAATTGATCAGGAATTTCTTACTAATTATGAGAAGCTTGTGATTTCTAACACACAGTTGAATATTACTGTCTTCTACTTCCTGTCTTCTACTAATTAAAAAGTCAGTATTATGCTATATACAGGTTTGCATTAGTTACTGTTTTAACAGAAGCCTGACTATGCAAGTTAACAGTATTTACAAGACTTTAAAGAAAAAGTAAAAGAAAACATGTTATTTCCAATGAGTAGATAATCCTTTGTAATTTGGACTGAAATTATTCGATTTTCTCTGAGGTAGGCATGGCACAATATAGTTTTCCAAAGAACGAGGGAATACTCAGTTAATAGCCAGTTCTGCTTGGCATTATTTCAAACAAAATCCGGAAACAAAGCCACAGCTCTGACCTAAGCAATGCCTTGCCCTAGTACCTAAGTAAGAATATCCTCAAATGCCCTGTATTTATATTACTCTATGAATCTATGGTTCTATTTCCAAGTTAGCCTTTTACCTCCCCTGAAAGATTCTATCAGTGTCTTCCACAGAAAGGCTATGATCAACCCAAGACTTTCTAAAAAGATAGAAATGCAGAAAAGAGCATATAGGAAATCCTGGTCAGAGAGGGAAAAGGGATGAATATTAGAATAATGGGGAATTAAGTAAGATTTATAGCTGCCCTTATAGTTTCTCATGGATTTTGTAAAAACAGATTATGTTAACTTACTGCTGTAGAAAGTGATATTGTAGCCCATTTATGGAACTCCATAGTTATTAACTTGTTTTAGGCAGATCAACTCTGACACCAATGTAGACTTTCAAATGAATCCTGCAGGTTTTTTTTACAGATTAGGAATAAGATGTCTTGAGACTGGGACATGGGTGTCACGTGTCCCAGTTCATGCTGTTGTCCTGACCAGTAGCTCTTTGGTACCTTCAAGCAAAAGGTTCACAGCCAACATTGTACATACACATACAAATTTCACGTGTGCTTTCATGTCATGAATCATTTATCAATGAGTCAGATATTATGGACTGTTCCATAAATAAACAGTATCAGTTCATCTTTGATTTTTAAAATTGCCATAAAACCCAAGAATTTTAAGTCACAGTGCTGCTCTTACTCCTACTTACTATCTACTTCCTCCCTATTCTTTAGCCTAATAGGATTTAGGATTAACATTCAGGATGAGAAAATTTTTCTTACTGCACTTAAGAAATTATCAAATCATTTTATTATTTAATATTTGGCTATACTTAGTAGAAACCATTTTTTATCTACTTTTTTTTAAATTTAACTTTAGCTATTTAATATTTTTCTGACATTCTGCTGTCCACCAGCACTAAAATACCTTTCTTTATATTTTTCTTTTCTAGGGGAGCTCTAAAAATACTGATATTTTTTTTTTCTGATCCAGATACACCACATAAACAATTTAAAACACATTTTTCTGTATAGGATGTTTAAAATGTGTATAATTTTTAACAGATCAGAATAACCAGGTATTTAAAAGAGAATTATTTACTTTCTAGAAAAAATGCATGTAAATCTAATCCTAATTTCTGACAGGTGTGTCATTCAATACAAAAAAAACAAACAAACAAACAAACAAGAACTACATGCCTGTCTGTAATAGAAGGCAGAACACCCAAACAGACTAATTAAATCTCTCAGCACCTTCCACAATGATGGAATCCTGTGTAATTGTTTGAGCAACAAGAGCAGGAACTAAAACAGAATTGTTTTGTCTCGGGAGTCTGTAACTTACATCCACACACTTAGAGCACTTTATTATGTTGCAGTTCCTGCAGTAAGACAGGCAACGTACAAGTGGGTGAACAGACTGCATCAGTAACAAGCCATCAGATACATGCAATAGTATATAATTTATTTGTTTATTTTTAATTAATTGCTTTTTCAATGTTTCATGTTATTTTATTGTTAATCAAAAATTTAAAGAGAAAGCAAAAGACAATAATTGAAATTAATTAAAAAAAATGTCAATGCCAAATATTGCAACTTTCAGTTCTTAACTAACTGCTAATTTCATTCTACCTTGTATACAAATGCGTAGCGTAGCATCTGCAAGTACCCACAGGCTGTTTTCTCAACCACTTCCCCACAGAAAGCACTTTGCAGATTTTCATTGGCATGAGTATTTTTTTCTTTAGGCCCAGAAAGCCTGAAGGATCAGACCTGTTATCTGTTGAAAAACACCATTTGGTTTTTCATTTACAGGGACAAACTGTAACATGAAAATACTAGGAGACAAAAACATACCTCTGTGCAGTCCCTTCAATTGATCACTGCAGGCAGAAAGGATGGAGCAAAGGTTGAGCAACTAGTGTCTTTTCCACATCTCTCAGGCATGGAGCACAGAGATATGAAGATTTTGTTTCCTACCCAAATGTGTCAGCTGACAGAGAAGAGAATGAATACAAATTTAATATGCTTCTGGTCAAAATTCAGCACAGAATATTGCTCTCTTCTGCTAATACTTGCTGATCTTAGGGTTCCGAGCTGTGTAAAACAGAGCGAGGATACATTAAAAGTACCAAGTCCTACAGCTTTGTTATTCTTTGTCATGGGACCTGCAGTAATTTTAAAATTAATTTCAATGTCTTTGTCACATCATCATATTTCAGTTTGCTTTTGCACTTACTTTGAAATTAAGTGTTAACCAAATTACTTGTAGAGAAATAGTGAATTTGATACAGTATTCCCTTCGAAATCCATTGTAATTCAGTGTGTTCTTCACTGAAGACTCTATATTAGCATTTACTTAGTTTTTAATTTTTTTTTTGTAAACAAGAATCAAAGTTTCTAATAATCAACATCATTTTCTTTACATTTAAAAGTACAAAAATACACACAGTAACAGCTGCAAAGTAACAATAACCTTATTCCAAGAGAGTGGTGGTCAGCCACCTTACATTTGTTTCTTACTGTGACAAGCAATACAAATTGCAGGTGTTTGTACTGACATTTTCTTAATATGAAAATACACTTCCAAGGAAATATGTGCTATCAGGCATCTTTAGCAATCATTCTCACAATTTTCTTTAGATTGTAAATATATGGATGCAGGCAAATAAAATAGAACCAAGGTTATCTTAGTAATCATTTTAAAATTGTTTTAAATTATTATTATATTCTCTCACATTTTGTAGAGTAGCTGGTTCAGTAAAACCATCTAACAGTGCTGTTCACAGCTGGCTTCTCTCTCTGTTTCTGTTTTCTTTATTCTTCCTCTCCCTGCACACCTTTTACACAGCCCCATGGCAGTGCTTCTTCACACCAATACGATGCACCAAAATTCTCTTTGTTTTACAGCACACAACCTGTCGTTCTGCTGCACAGCCTACTGCAGTCTTCTCATTTCCCACACAGACTGTGATGCAGGTCTCAAAAGATATCAAAAAGTAAAGTATTCCTCTTCCAATTTCATACAATGCACTGTATTTCAGGTGTACTTTTATGTAGAAAGCCAAAGAGGAAGTTAGCTGCTTGCCACAACGTTTTACTGTCATTTCAAAGCAGTAACAACTTGTGAGCTCTTTACCCAATTTGCATTGCGTATTATTAAAATGCAGTAGTATTTAGTGTAGTGACGTATGTTTTTAAGTGCTAGCCCATGCAGCCTTACAGTACAAACAAGGGTATCTGTGTGATCAGAATTTGAAGTGAAATTCTTTGTACAATATGTTCTTGGGAGAGTCACCCTAGGTTTTTCTTTACCAAAAGGGACTGTAATCAATTTTTTTTTTCATTTTTTTTTTCCTCTTGGCTGTATCGCTTTGTCTTGCCATCTGTACCAGTGTCTTTCCTGAAATTCCACATCTGTCTTGTACCCTAGCTCCTACTTGATTCTGTTTGCTATCTATCTTACTGGTCCTATTTACCCTTACTTTCTGTTTTCCTTCCCTTCATGTTATTTATATACATTTGCTTAAGGTCTAACACTACTTCCTACTCTTAGTAAGAGAGCTAGATCCCCAATGTGTTTCAATATTCTTGAGCATTACTTTTTCCTCTAAAAATTACTCATGTTTATTTAGAAAAGTCCTCCTTTGTTGTCCTGTCATTCACACATTTTTTCATAATGCTATTTAATAAATATCACATTATAAGGAATCAAGTAGAAATATAATCACCCACTGTTGGCTTTAGTTTGTACCCGCAGAAATACACACCAGTAAACCTCTCTTTCACAAAAGGAACTGGTGAAAACAAACAGCTCTCCTTAGTGCTATTTATCTGTTAAGATCCTTCTCAATAATGGAGCTGTAGCAGAAGTTTTTCACACAGAGAGAGACAGACAGCAGCATTTTTGTTATAAAGAAACCCTTATTATATTGGGAGGAGGAGAAAATTTGGCTGATACACTTGATTTGGAGATCTCAGTGCTCCTTTCACAAGAGTCATGATAATTGCTGAAGGGACCTTTGAGGAACTCTAGAACTATGTACACCTCTTATTTTATGTTAGTCTAATAAAAGTGTAGCTGCTTCTACATTCAGATATCTAGTTCAGTTGGCAAGAATTTATTTTTTCAATAAATCATTTTCATGCCTCTTTTGATATCTATTCCCTTGTGTCAGTGGCAGGTTTCTGAAATAGCAAAAGCAAAAAGCTCTCCTAGGCTGTTTTTCACTGGTAAGTACTAGACACAATGGATCCCAAATGCTGTCAGGCATTTTATAAGCACTTGTAACTGTATAGTGTGCTTATAGTAACAAAACTCCCAGGGCTGTCTTGGCTGAGTAACATAGCTCAGTATTGGAGGTACTAGCTGGAGCATGGGGACCCGAGTTGGATTCTCAATTGTTGCTCTTCCTCTCTGATATGTGACCCAAGTATGTCCCTCTGGGCCTGTTTCCCATCCTGTTCCTCATCTGCTTTGCTTGCAAGTTCTTCACAGGACAAAATACCTTACTAAAGTGAGATATCATTTTTAGTTAAGAACTGTGCACTACAGAATTACTAAGTGGATAAAAATAGGTAATTCAGTGCTTTCTGTACAACATTTGTTTCTTACTTAGCAAACGGTACAAAAGAACACCAGCTTTTAATGCACTGACTTTTAATGCTCTGACCTCTCATCTGCCCAAAGGGTAGCAATTACAGTGGTATTTGTGACATTTATCACTACTGAAAACATATCACCAACATATATTATCAGTGATCATAGAACTCGGGCATGATGGACATTTATCTGATTTTCTTTTGAATCTGACAACAGTTTTCCTCCTAACTTTGGAATGAGAAGGTTATAGTGTGAGATTCTAAAATTTGTAATAGGATTTGCTTGGTTTGTATGCTTTTATCAAGTGTGGTATCAGACATGGAAGTATGTCCAAGTAAAAGCATCATAAGTAGAGCCCTCTATCAGGTTACTTCAACCTTTATCTACTTGGACATAAGCACCTATTATAATTATGCCTCCTATGCTGACCAGGGAGTACTTTTACATGCATTACATGCCACATTCATTGCAAGCTAATGCATTATACAAAAATAATTATTATATATTAAATATTTACATTCCTTTGAAGGTTTAATAACATATAACCCTAATAGATGCATTCTCTCATATCTATGCTTCACAGGAATTGCTTTCCTCACCATGTAGTCTTTGGTGATTTTCGAATTAATTGTCAACCCATCTGACCACCTTTACTCAGTGTTTTATTTCTGGCTTATATAAAATTTAGCAGATGCAAAAAACATCACGGTAATGTTTTTGACTGCTTAGGAACCTGAAATGCTCTGCAGACATTAATTAAGTCACATAATGGTGTTTATCAAACCCTACCAAGATTGATACAGGAACTTTGTAGACTGCATATGTGTAGGCAATAATAAAAAGCACTGTTTTATTGGGATTCCCAAGCCTGAGTTTCACTGGTAAAGATGACTTACCAATTAGTTGGAAAATTAACTTGTAACATCAACAATATGACACAGTACCCAGAAAATGGTAGCACAAAATAAATGTCAGTCTGGTAAGTGTTAAATGGTACCAAAAGCTGCTGCTCCCATTGAGTCTTCATTCCCTTTATATGTACAGACTTTACTGTATAGAGGGATGAAAGCTACTTTGCTCTCCAGAAAATTAGGATAAGGAAGGGTGTCTTGTTCTGCAGTACCACTGAAAAGAAGGGAAAACATTACAAACTTAGCTGTACTGGCTCTGTTTGGTAGAGTTCCATTATAGACCCTAATCGCAGGAACGAGGTTTGTTCTAAATTATTTGCTTTTGCTTCCAAATATCTGGAAATGTGCTTGTTAAATGTTCAGATGGAGGAAAGAGCCTTCTCAGGTGCAGAAAGAAGTAATGCTGTGCAGTCAGTGGAAAGAAACATTCAAACAATTATACACCCTACTGCTTCAAGTCATATTAAAACAATCTATAAGCTAATTCAATGCTAACACAATGTCTCATAAATGGTAAACGGGCCGGATGAACATCCTGGCTGAGCAGGCTGGATGAACGACCTTCCAAGTTAAGAAATACAGGATCATTGCATTGTTCAACATGGTTTTAACTGCCAGTTACGCTTTTATACCTGGTATATACAATCAGTGTTTCCAGCACAGATTTGTTTCTAGAGTATGTGTCAGACAGTTCAGAGAATATTACATTCTCCAGAATTTCCTACCATTTTCACAGTGCTTTTTATTTCCCTGTAAAATGTATATTTTGGACTACTTGTCCCTAATTCTAAATATAGTGCTTAGAAGAGACAGATAATGAAAGAAGGAAAACTAACAACCCACACTCCCTCCTCCTTACCTTCACCAGTACCAACCATCATTTATAGGCAAACCTGTGGTTTTGGTGTCAAACATACACAATTTGTGCACAGTGAATTTGTACTACAAATAGCTGGGTTATTTTAAAATTCCCTCTAGTCTTGTTTAAAATCGTGTTCCTAGCTAGTTCTCTGTAACTAGTTAATTTCTACTAAAAACACAAAACAGCACCAATATCATTACATAGGGGACATTTGTAAAAGATACTGAAAAATTATCATTGAAGACGATGGTTAATGCCACCTTGCAGGCTTACAGGTCTTCCAAGTGAAAATTCAGCTGGCTGCCTAGTCCCTGAAATAAATTAATAAAACTTCCAAATACTTTTTTTCATGATTTTTCATTATGTTTCTCTTTGATGAAAAAGTAAAGCAAAGCAAAAAAACCCAAACATTTGGAGATGAAATTAAACATGAGAATCATGAATGCTGTAAACCCAGTGAACATCAGTAAGGGATCTCCAGTTTCTAGATTAAATGACAGCATCATCTTTCATATCCTGGAGTATCAGTTGGATCAGCTGCAAGATTCATTAGCTGGGATATTTGAAGAGAAATACATGGAATAATACTCCTGGTGCTACTTGCATTAGATTTATAGCCTTATCTTTGTAAAAATTGTGTCATACTCTAGATCTGAAAACCTACAGATCCAATAAATATTGTAAATATCTTTAAAAGGTAATAAAGAAATATGTAAAAATAAAGTTAGAGGAATGTTTAAATATTAGAAGAAACTTTCAGCTTTTTCACATGGCTGTCTGCAAGCCAAAGTAAGTTCATTTATCACTTTTTCTTTTTATAATTTTTTTTCCCCAAAATTATTTTAGGACTGGAATATATCTGGAAAAGACAAGACAAGAAAAGACTGCCCAAAAAGACAAGGTAGTACATACCATCTGTCATGCATCCTCAAATGTTAATTACTTATGAGTGAGAGTTAAGATCCAAATGGAAATGAAAATGATTTTCAAAGTGTAACTGAGGAGCCATGGGTGTAATTCAGCTCTCTGTATGTCTTGATCCTCTTTTTCTAACACTTCAATTGAAGTACCATACTTTGACTTTTTACAGATTCAATATTTCAGTATACACTACTCACCTGGTGAAAATTTCTGCAGCACTGAAGGGCAGTATCTATTTGGAATGAATGTTCCAGGAAGTTTTGTATTTATGCAAAATTCAGATTTTAATCAGACATCTTTAAACAGGCATTTTTTCCCCTCTTGGTACTGTGTAAAAAGAAACAACAATTAATTTATTTATATTTCATTGGTAGGATTGAAACTACTGGTTGGGATAGAAGAAAGGAAGACAAAACTACTAGCCTAATTTTGAAGCTATAGATGGGAAACATTGGATAAAAAGCAGCTCAGTAATTCTGGTTCCAAGTTACATCCAAAGCTGAACAAAGTATATTATTTTACCCTTAAGATATAGAATAATTTTTTTTTTGTAATAACTTCTGTTCGTTCAAAATTTTGCCCTGAGAGGAGCAAAGACTGCACAAAAATATCTAATCTTCAGAGGTTTCTCTACTTTACAAGGAAAAATTCCTGCACAGAGAATAATCACTTGGAAAATAACTTATTTACTTAGCCCTCAGGTAGAAGAGTTTATGCACACACAGAAATTCCAGATAGTGTCTTAAACAGAGTCTGGGATATCTCACATGAAACCTCTATTCACTGCTCCACAAATGGGGTAACAGCTTCCAAATAACTGTATGTAAGCATCCTCATGGAAGGAGCTGAAGCTGTGCATATCTATCATATGTTTCCCAAAAAGCCTAATAACATTGTATAATAAAGGAACGGAAATACTAATGTTCAGATTTTCTTCGAAGAACTGTTTCTTTGTATCCTTCGCTCAGAAAAAGCAAACTGGCTGTTCAAAGTCCCCTGTTTTGCCTAGGAATGTTTTTTTGTTGTTACTGCCCCACAGTGGCTCATTGGAATATGTATGCAGAGCGGTTGTTTTTTTCTGCTTGAGCAGGCATTTGAAGAGGGGGAGGGTTGCCAGGGAATCTTTTATTTTCACTCAGTGTGCCTTGCTAATGATCTACAGTTACAGGGAAATACAGCTGTAATCCAAGATCACATTTTCTTTCCCGTTCTTATTAAAGAGCTAATGTATTCCTCTTCTCAATGTATAGATTATATTTTCCACTGACAAATAGTTCTTTAGATTGGATGTAATAGAAAGATTTAGTAGATAAATGGGAGACTGATTCAGAGAACAGGCATTTCATTGAGTCCTGCTAGTGACAGTGGATCCTGCAGTATGCCATGAATGGTAAAAACCTCAATGAGTGTAAATACACATCCGTGTGTGTAAATGCTCTTTTTTCAGTACATACTTTTCTTTAATACAACTTACTCTGAGAACAAAACTAAAACTACCTTAAAATCTCAATGTGTTTTTCTGCATTTTGTATTTAAGACATGCATTTAACAATCAGGAACTCACTTTTAGGTTGATGGTTTGATGGTTTCGCTGTTATTATGATTTGGCACAGCTAACCCTTTGCACAATGAACCAGATTATCCTGTGCACTCTGGCTTTGGTCTGCTCTGCCAGCCTCATCCATCTCCCAGAGCAAAGAGGAGGCTCCAGTCACACACATTCTCATACCAGTGCAACTCTTTGCTGTGACTGTAGTCAGCAAAATGAAGGGTTAGCCTGGAATATTATAGTGCCAGTTTAATCTCCTGGCCCTCTAGCTGTGAACATGGTGCCTTAATTCCATACAGAGACACTGACCTTTGTGCAAAGCATTGTGGTGGTACAAGAAGTACAAAATCATACTTTTAAATTATTTTTCCTACCAGTTGTCACAGGTAGGAGTTTAGATACACCTAGTGCTGTAGTCAAATACATGTTCAAATTGCAATCAGATTAAAACAGGAAAAAGCACCCTGGAATTCACTACTGCTTTCAGTCAATTAAGCAGGGAGAATGTTACAAAATACTGTCACCCCTCATTCTGACCTTGATTTGCAATATACAATTTAGTGAGTCTCACATCACATCAGATGTTCATTGGGTTAAAAAGATCAGTGAGCTTACCTGCTGTACATATGTAGCTTACCTCTTTGTTTTGAGTTCAGCTTGTCAGCATTCTAGTGATCTGTGCTCCATCTGCACAAGGAGGCAGAAGTGTTCTGCTCTCATAATACATAGGCTAGCACTGCACTGTAGTTCTCATTTCAGCTGAAGAATGTTTATGGGGCTGAGCATACTTGTGCTGTCATCCTAATTTTCCTACATTGTTATTGTACCAGCACAAAGTTCTTGCACTGTGTTGTTTAAAATGCTGGCTGCTCAGCAAATGATCTAGAGCACACAGCATTGTAATAATACAGAAATCTGCATGTTGAATTTCAATTATGCTTTAAAGCTTTCTAAACAGAGTGCTTACTCTTTCTTTTCAACATGCAATGAAATGTTGGTTGGTGTTTTTTTTTATTACTACTTTTCGAGAAACATCAGCATGGCAGGGTACTAGAGAGCTTTCTGTTGAAGTGATTGTTTACTTTAGCTCCTGTGCCCTCTGGAAAGCCTGCCTAGTGTGTGACCACGTTATAAATGAAACTCACTCTGTTTTCAAATCAGTTAATGCACTATATATCTCTCATGAAAGAAATAAAATTAATTCTGTGAAATGCTTTTTACTTTCCAGTGTTTAAATAGCCAGCGCAGTCATGCATTTTGGGGTGGTACAGAGTAGCACAGTGCCTTGTTACGAAATTTATTTGCAGAAATCTGTCACTGGTGCATGCAGTCAGCATATGATAGGGATTGACTGCTTAGGACATGAAATAAGAATCATTATTTACTACTTCAAGCTCAGGTTTGCAACTCACTAGCAATTACCCTATTTATTCTGAGAAATATTTGGATGCACCATTTCAGCAGACTAGATATTGCTGTTCTCCTAGTACAAAAAAACCCCATCTTTAATAACTTTAATAAAACATATAGGGGAAATAGTGCAAGGCTAGAATCAACCAGGATGGCAGGGAGGAGGGAACAGGAAAGGATTTGTACTGTAGCAGAGCATTCTCACTGTCACATAAAAAAAAAGGTCAGTGTAAATTTAACAGTGGAATGCAGTAAAGGAGTTCTCACAGCCTAGAAAAGTAAGGCACTGTGGTGGTCACCAGGTAAGTAGGTAGGCCTGTATGTCACAGTGCAGCAGGGTGCAGAAGTACAGGAATATACCTAGAAGCATTATAATCATGTTAGGGTGGCTGAGTATAATCATATTAGCCCAGTTTGAAAGGCAGAGCTAATCTGCCCAGCTGCAAATTGTTTTGATGAAGCCACACTGCTTCAAGGATCTGTGCACTCTACTGCACTGGTCTAGGTAGATAAATCTAGGATCTGGCAGGTGAAGCTGAAAAAAGTTGGGTTAGGATCATGGCATCGTCCTCATTAGTAGCCAAATTACAGGCTGAGATGGGAAAAGAGCATTTTTAATGTTGAAGATTATGAAAGGACAGACCAGAACAATATGAAGTTTGAAAAAAGTGTAAAATAAGAAATACAAAAAGCTCATTTCCATTCTGTAAAAGCCTAGCTAATACTGTATGACAATCGAAGTTCTTATTAACAACATTCAAAGAGAAGAAAGAAGTCGTAAACTCTGAGTAAAGTTTCAATGACCTCATTTACAGAGGGGTGCAGTTTAAACCCCACTACTGGTATACAAAACAACCTAGGCTCAAAATGAAGATAAAGCATATAAAAATCTTCTTGCAAAGAGTTTTAAGAAAATAAAAAGAAATGCCACATGTAGTTGGTCTCCAGGAGGACGAAGAAGCAAGGGGTGGAGGAAAAAATGAAGGAAGTAGGATTTTAACTTTATTTTTGTGCAAAATAAATAAAAAATGTGAGTAGTATACTACAAAAAATGTTGTAAGTAGATTTCAGGGGCCCTGGTGACAGAACAAACCACTTTAGCTCTGTGTTTTTGGTATAGTGCAAAGTCACTAAGTCCCTTGAGGTAAATAACTTTATAATCCACAGAAACCTCCAACACTAATTCTTGGTTTAAGCAAGAAAACCAGGAATAAAATTTCAGATTTTTCATAACTAAAGAATCTGACAATAGGCTTGAAACACTATAATAGACTAAGATCTGTATTTGTTATGCTTTAATAATTAATTGGTTGGCACGGCTATGAAGATGGTAAGGGCGGTCGAACTGCTACCCATTTGCACAATAGAGGACCTCCAAAATGTAACACTGAATTGTGATGAAGCATCTTCTTACTAACAAGAACAAGACCACACTGCAGAGACTGTAACCACAACCATTGGAGTTATGATCATCCCATATTTTCAAGTAGAACTTGGCATCCCCTACAAAAAAGGGTGTTAAAACAAATGAGACAGAAGGAACTTCTTGGTTGCAGCCCAATTTTAAGTTAAAGTGACAATGGAAAAACATCCTCTAAGTTTAGACTCTACTCAGAAATGGACTAGACTACTCCAGTGGCAGGTGGGGAATAACTGAACCTGGTCTCCTGTGAATATACTCTAACAGAGCTGCATACAGGGACATCCTCCCTCCTTACTTGTGTATGCCTTCTCACTTCTCAAACTGCACATTTCCAGAGAGATTTCTGTGCTATAAACAAGAGAAAACCTCATGGTGACAATAATCATCAAAGAGAGGCAGAAATTTAAGATACAGAATTGTATTCTGTGTTTCTTCTCTTAGCATGCTAATTTTTATGGATCTCATTCAGCAAAAGACATTGTAAGAAGCCTAGGCTTAAATTTACCCTTTACCTTTTTTTCTCTCTTCTCTCAGAGATAAAATTAAGTTTAGTAGTACTTTTGATGTCCTGTGCTAGTCTAACAACATAAAGCTGTTTGAACTTTGCTCACTGTTAAGCCACACATAGATCTGCTTGTATCAGTTGAACAACATAAAGCAGATAGAGCTGGAGAGTCTAATCTGAAGACTTTTTTCTTCTGAGGCACAACTCTGGTTTTGCACATCTGTGTAACAGGTACAAACATCTTCAATTTTATTAGGAGCTTGCATTTTTATTTTAAATTAATTAAGGCCAAGAAAAATATCTGTAAGCATATGGTATTTGTATGACTGGCTCTTGCGTATTTCACCACTAAGAGTTAGGTTAAAATGGATGGGAGCACCTGAAGAAGACTAATTCTGGCTAATTTGGTTTTGTCACTACTACATGTATGTGTGTTAGTGGTTAGTGATTTTTGAGAACATGAATGGTAAATACCAGTCCAAATTATTGCAGGAAGTAGTGGATAGCCAGAAGGATAGCAATATCTCATGTATTTGAGGGTTATAAAAGCAAATTAATGTTAGGGTTTTTTGAGTGCTGGAACATAAGGCATCACTTGTTTTTGTCTTATGAGTAGGCAAGTACTGAAAACATTTTGGAAATCTACTAAACTTTAGAGGAAACAGCACCGGTCTGAAAAACACTCAGCTTTGCTTTCATTTCATGTTAGTCAGTGTGAGAACTGTCCTCCCAGATATGGAAGGTATTATCATGGTTGACTACGTTACACTTAAAACCCTCAGGGTAGCAACACACTTACCTGTGCATAACCTGCAATCAAATATGAAAAATAAATATTAAGGCACATTTTGGAATCCCTAAGGCCTTGTTGGAGTGGCTTATGCTGTCAACTTTAGTTTATATCATGTTTCAAATTTGGCAGGCATATCAACAGCAACAGATACTTCATTTTCAGTTCAGATAAACCGTTTTGTTTAACTATGGCTAGAATATACCCTGAATTACACAGCAGTACAGATTACAGGTTGAGCTTTATTTTCCTTTGCAGAGCAATGTGAGACATTTCTAGTTCCCACAGATTACAGCCTTTGCTCTTCATTTATAGCACGTTCCAAGCAAATTAATAGAAGCAGAAGAGAAAGCCTAGAATAGTTCATCTTTGCCTTTTTATATGCTGACCTATGGCTATGGTCAGGAGAAAACAATATTCTCAAAAGAGATCTACAGTCTGTTTCTCTGTTTCACATACTTGAAGCAGTGCAGAGCTCAGTGGGCATTGTAAAACATGGTGATAAGTAGTTGAAGTATAGTTAGACAATGCCATAATGTGCATGCTCTAGTGTTAATCATCACTCTGGCATTTATTGCTGCCATGCCTGTGTGGTTTTGGATTAGGACACAACTGCCCACAGCATAGCTAGAAATGTGGATAGCTCTGACTTTTGTTAAAGAATAAGCCAGAGGAACTTGATGACAAGTTTACTGAGATCAGCTTCTAGTCTTACTCTCCTCTTGAGTCCAGTAAGTCTGACACGTAACAGACATTCCTATTATCAGCATAGGATAAGATTTAGGCTTGATCTCATTTACACTTTATCAGCATAGCTGTTGATCAGCTGTTGTTATTCACACATCTATCTCAATTGTAGAGTTATCTGTTTAACTGCTGTTGTACTGATGCCAGGGTATGCCAGTAGAAACATTTTATACCTGTGTAATTGGATCTACACTAAAGCGATTGAAATGATAAAAGCAAAAGCTGGTCTTGTCTGTGCAGGGAATTTTGTGAGTAGAAATATGTTGCTATAAGCAGGGGTTCAGGCACACTAGTGACTACAACAGTAACGCACCATAGCACAGTATCAGCTTATCCATGGCAACTGCTACCTGTGAGGTCTGAGCCGCCCTGGGTGCAGGATGGGAGCACGTTACAAAGTTTAAGCTGATGCAGTTTACCAGGCCCTTGCCATGGGCAGAGGGCACTGACTTGGTCAGCTGCTTAGGTCAGATGATGGATTACCTTGTTAAGCTTCAATAACTTCTGAGTGAGTCTGAGTTCCTTCTTTATATAGTTACAGCAATTTAAGTCACTCTGTGGTAATGTTGTGAAGAAAGAGCAGCTTTTTTCTAGCTTGCCTTATCCTGCACTTAAATTTATTCAAGGCATGCAAACAAAACTATCAATACCATGACAGTGTTTTTTTTTTCAGTAGCCATCTCCTCTACAAAATTAAGGTGAAGAATACAAGCATCAAAATTTATTCCTGCCAGAAAATCAAAAATGTATGTTCATGATAGCAAAAGTTAATGAATGTTAATATAATGCTCTGAATAATTAAAGTAATACAAATCTCAGCCACCTGGAGTAGACAGTGGTTGTCCTGTTGAGTTTACTATTTGAAGTTATTGATAATGGTGATTATGATAACAATTAAGGTGATTATACATATTTATGGATTATTTTGAATTTGAATTAATAAACTTCGGAACTGAAACAGAGGCAGTTTTTCCAGGTTGTGCCCAACATGGACTGTTGGGCTAGAACCAGAGCCCTGCTTATGCCTTTTCAGCCAACTACATTATTCTTCCTCTCAAATTATGATCCATAATAGTATATATAGGATCAAATTATGTTCCAGCATTAATATATATGATGGGGTACTTAGATTAACCAAACTGAAAAATCAAAATATCTAAGGAAAAGTTCACAATATCATTTGTGATAATAACCTAAAAGATGTGGTCTTGAAAACTTACTCATTTCTAAATCCATTTCATCAAGAATATTTAAATACTTTAAGATGTCTCCAAAGAACATAGCTAAGAATGTTACCAAAAACTTAGCAGCATGTAATGCAAATTACAAGCAAAATGTTTGCAGAAATATGTTCTCTAGGAATGTATACTTTAAATACATACAGGTTTATTGGATTTGTATCATATATGGGATTAATATTGTTTTTGCCAGCCACTTAATTTCTAATTTTTATGTCAAACATTTTTGAACATCTGTGATGAGTTACCCTGGCACTCTGTAGTGCTGTTTTCAATTTTTTAGTCAATTTTCAGAGAGAGCTCATGAAATTTAGGGTGCTTCCATGCTCTACTTCTGCAATTTAGTTAAAGTGAAAAAAACTAAAATTCATTTATCATTATCAGTTTAAAAATAGTTGTAAGAGTTCAGGAGGGTGAAATCTTACTCACATAAATCCTCTTTGCACCAGGTCAAATGATAGAGCTTTTATTACTGTGATTATGTCTGTAAAAAAGAAATCACAGCCATACATGCCATAGTGGTACAGCTATTAACACCTATTTTTAAATTATGTATCTAAGCCACTTAAGAAAATGTCACCTGTACATTTTTTGTCTCATGTTCTTTTCAAATAATAGGCATAAGTAGCTGTCTTTTGAAAGGTAGCTGTGCTTCACTACTGAATAACGTAAGTACAAAGTTGTTTGTTTATTTAAATTATATTTATTATAAGACTCTGGAACGGAGTATACACTAATTTCACTGGGTAAATGGGAATTTAAGACCTTAAGGCTATACTTGTTATGAAAAAGAATAACCATGTGTTAAGAAAGACAAACAATAATTTGTTGTCAATTGTCTTACTATAAATCAAATTAATTACCTGCAGACCTCTATAGTTCTGCACATTATTTCATTGTTTTTCAAGATTACTAGGAATACAGATAAGAATAATCTTAGTCTGTTTGTTTGTTTTTTCCCCCCTCAAAATTTTCACTTTTGAGAAATTCTGTGAGCTAACAACTTGGTTTCAGTATGGAAATTGTCTAGGACAGCAAATACTCTATTTGTTTTCCCAACAAGCAGTTTCTTCCTTTGGCAATAACAACAATGCTACGTAAAACTTGAATAAAACTAATTTTCTTCTATGGCACTGAAATCTAGAATTTAAACCCAAAAGCAAGGGAGGCCTAGGCTAAGCTGAACTACACAAAGGTGCTTAAGTCTTACTAAAGCTGGCTGCTAAATATATTTTAAATTTATTTTTACTTTTATTGTGATGTTGCTGTTTGCTCTAAAATCCATGTGAGTATGTATCAGCATTGCTTCTGTGCTTTTTAATGCTAATTGAGAAATATCTTAATTAAAAGCCTTATGTGGGACTTTTATTGTGCTGGTTTGTTGTGATTGTTAAGCAAGCTCATGATTTGTGAGAGGTGATTTGTGAGGTTAAACGGTTTCATAAATAATCAGTAACGAGGCAGTGAAATTAAATTAGAGTGATTAAAATTATAGTCTATTTTTCGTGCTAAATATTATTTAAAAAAAAAAAACTTTTCTAATTTTTTATTTGCAAAGCTGTTTGAGATTATTAAGAAGTAACGTTGCCTATGACTCCCTCTAGTGATTCTGCTATGGGAAATGCAGGCAACTGCAAATCCAGCCAGACGGAATCACCTCGATTTCCTCACTAAAGAAATTCTTCATGTCTAAATAAAAGTTTTTCTTAATGGCAACTGAATTCTCAACAAAGTAAAGAAGCTTTACAAGCAGTGGAGAAAAACACTGTAGAACATATATTGTTCTGGGAAGTTGATGTTCTGCAGCAAATAACTGTTTTCTGCTGCAAGGGGTCTTTCTTCCTTCTATTTAATAGAGAACCCTGTAAAGCTGATGGAAATAAAAGCTTGCATGGTAAAAATGAATAATCCTGCTGTATTCATAGCTTGATAGGCACTAAAGTTTCAGAAAATGCTGAGCACTGTTCTTGGGATTATTGGGAAACTCCAACACTAAAATTACTCTGATGCATTTACTGCATCACTTTATCACTTTTTGCATCCATTTGTGATTCAGTAAGACAGAACGTCACAAGATGAGCAGCTTACAACCACTTCATTGTGTGTAACTGTAATTTGCATTCTCACTAACATCAACATTTTAGAGCCTTCTCTCCAGTTCAAATACTCACTAACCTTTCCCATCAGTTGCTGGTATCCTGACACTACTTCAAGAAACTTACAAGCATGTGTTCAATTGTCACAACCATTTTAACAGTATGAGTGTTATTAACTGCAAATATTGTATTTATTCCACAGATAGATAACCTTTGCTACAAAGAATTGCTAGCATTTTTCCTTGCCATCATTGTATATCATCTTCATGAACAGTTTGGGAACTGTCACCAGCCAGTTATTTGTCTACAAGGGCCAATATCCAGTTGGCCACAAGCTCTCAAAAAGGGCTCAGAACATCTATCCATAGCAAATTATATTCTGGTTTTCTCTGTATTAAAAAAGAGAAAGAATGCATTTGTTCATTGATCATAGAAATATCCTAGAAAAGAGAGGAAGCTACCATTGAAACGTGATTTGCTGTAATTCAAGAATGGTTAGGAGTTGGATTGGTATTTTCTTCATGCAGGTGTCTCATGGTTTGATGTCTGTGGATAGCTCAGTGAAGCACAGATGTAGTTTTGATGAAGAAAACACCCAGGTGCAATTCCAGATTTTGACTGGCAGAGATACTTATTCAACAAGTAGAGTTGGAGTTCACACCTAACAGCCAAAATTGAAAAGAGCTAACATAACATTCAACTCAACACCCAGGTAGGACAGACGTGTTAGTCTGTTCTGAATCCTTAGTTTTCTTGTCAGTAAACAACTTCATGTTCCTGTTGTGAAAGGAGAGCCTAGTGTCTTACATAATCCCATGAAAAACAATCATAAATATTTTGTTATATAAAATGAAGGAAAGGAATCCATATCCCAGTGACATGCACTGCTGCAGAACTCTTTTCTTCCAAAACAATCCCAAGCATTTTAAAAATGAACAGCTTCACTCACCACTGATACAATACAGCAATCTTTGGAATGGAAATTACTAAGCACTTGGAAGCATTGCACAGCTAGAAGTTTCATACCCATTCTCCATTAGTAGTTGGACCCCACAGCAGATGTTTATTTGGAAAGTCCTATCTTATAGTTACTTACATTCAATGAATGAAGTTTTTTGCTGGGTCCAGGCTAGGGCTCTGTCTTGGAAACTCTTTTTTTGCAAAACAAATCCTCCATTCTCTAGCACATGAGGGAATAAATGCTTCAAAGTAAGTCTCAAAGGATTTTGAGACTATGGACACAAGTTCCTTTGTTTCTTTCCCAGGTCCTATTATAAAAATTGATATTGAATAACATTTTTGACACTCAGATTTCCAAGCACGAAAAGCCAGGGAACACCATTCCCTACAAATCATGCATCAGAAAGTGGAGTAACCTGGTTTGCACACCTCTCCTCTTCCTGGAGAAATCACAACTCCAAGAATCTTTTTTCAATAAGGCTTCATCGAATCACTAGGTCATTAACAGACTTGTCCTAACTATGAAAGAATTTTAAGCACATCTACTTATTGGAAGAGTCTAATTTTAAAAATCTTTCTGGATATTGATTTGAAAGTAGGCTGATTCTGTTCTGCTGATCTTGTCTTGCTGGTGTTACTGGACATCTTCAGTGAGAAAGATTGCCAAATTATAACTTTGCTTAGGTGTACTCTGGACATACCTTGCTGAATCTACTGGGAATTTAGTCACCTAATATAGGATGTATCTTTTGAAAAACAATACAGCTGCTATAATTTCTAATTCCAAAAAGTGCTGTGTACCTTCTTCTCACCATTACCCTTACTGTAAAATACAACTAACAAGTCCAAGTTGGCCTATTTTGGTTCTTTGGAGGGTTTCAGCACCATCACAGACTACAGGGTAGAAGGAAATACTCCTGCAGAAACTCAGCTACAAACATGCAGTAAAGGCTGCAGATACCATGCAGTGCAGTAGACATGTCCTATGACTCCTTTCCCTGAAGAGTTTACTCTCATAATACTTGGTATTCTATACATGTTAGTTTCAGTCAGTAAAAGAAAAAAACCCTAACCAACAATTACACAGGCCAAAGTGCTCCGATTTTAGTGCAGGTTCCAATTTGATTTAGATGAGGTCCTGAGTGTCCTGAAAATACACACTTCAAGGAAACTTCAGACAGCTAAGTTTTTGAAAGAAACTATCTTCAGTATTACATGGCCATCAATACCATTAGAATTAAAGTGATGCCCCAAAGGATGCCTAAAGAGCAATGTTTTTCCTTTTTGCAAATACAATATACTTAATACCTTAAGAAATCCAAGTCTGATGAAGATTTAAAAGCACTGTATTTTAACAGGCCTTTGCTCTCTCAGCAAGACAATGCGAACAAATCTAGGCATGTAAAAGGCTCATTAGACCAATTACTTTTTTAACGTGAAAAATTTGAGCTGTGTCAAACCATATATCAAACAATATCTGTGTATCTTTTTATTCAAACATACTTTGAACAATATTAAGATATTTCTATTATTGAAGTATTACTTTTCAGATTTAATAAGGATCTGACAGACACAGAAATGTAATTGCTTGCAGACTGAAGAAAGTACCCTGGTGGAAAAGAAAGATGGGTTTTCCAAGATCCAGATTAGTGTCTGATTTACTGCACTTGTGTTGTCCTGCAGCTACAGGTGTTGCAAAAAGGCCTTCTCAGCTCCAGAAGACAAGGATGGAGCTGCACTAATCCTAGTGCTTGTTGGGCAAGAATGGCCAGTCTGCTATTCAAAATACTCCTGCAAACTGTTCATTTAGTCTTACAAAACTCCAGGGATGAGGGTGGGGCTTTTCTTCAACATCTTTGTTACCACCTAAAGATAATTAACTAACATTTTATACTTGATACACTATATAGCTGAATGAAGAATGCTCTCTCCAAAGTTCAACTGAAATTTTTAGTGTAAGTGCAGAGTTTGTCTCGGTAGCACCCTTATAACTGTGTCTTTTGGTGCACAGTTATTGTGTCATAGAATTGTTTCTCTCTCCACAAGCCAGAGGAATATTTGTCAAGGTTGGTATCTACCTACTTTTAAACACCCTGCATAGCCACATGGAGGAAAATCTCTTACCTTGGCATGACCACCTCTGTCATTGTTCTTCAGAATAAACAGCTCATTTCTGTACTCGTGGTCAGAAATTCAAAATCTCAGTCATGACTCTATGTTATTGTTCTTTAATTGCACCCACAGTTTGGCTGAAAAGAGAATAATTTAAAAAAAAATAATTTAAGACCAACCAATATTTGAAGTCCTATAATGAATATTAAATAGTATTTAATAATGTTTATATGTTAAAATGGGTTAAACAAGCCACTGAAATAAGGAAGGGGGCGGGGGGGGGCAGGGGGGAAAGGATGTGACTTTCCATACTACTAAGTAAAATACCCTGAAGCTTTATGGAAATATTTTTGTTTCTTTTATAGGAAATCACTTGTAATTGCATTAAACCAGAAGGAAATTTATATTTATAAAGGCAGGTAACATAATAGCCTTTTAGTATCTTTTGTTTTGACTGTTTGAATAGATATGCAGTCCTGTTAGTGTGCATCATTTTGAAATGTATAGCTTTCCAGTACAAGCTAATCTAAAATAATGAAAAAAATATTGTTTATTCTAGCATTTTTGCATGTCTAGACTGCTTCTTAAACACAAGCTGTGCTGTAAAGTACAGCAAAAGACACAATATATTTCAGTTTTCTTAGTTTGTTTCTCTTTTGCAAGACAAATCCCCAAACACTCTTAAAGATGCAGAGAATAGCACAGAGTAACACTTGTTAAGTTTACAAAATTAATTTAAATGAACAGTTTCTGCAAATTTGCATTACTCAAGTAATTTCCTTTTCCCAAGGACAAATGACAAATACTTTTTTACACAAAAGGTATTTCATTAATTCCAAGGTTAAAGACTTGGCTTGATTTTTATCTTAAGTCATCTTAAGGTATCACCTGCATTGTCATGGATATCCTAACTCCTGACTCATGTCCAGGAGCAGGGAACGAGGCCCACAGACTCCTGCTCATCTACCACGTTCCATTTGGAGTCTTTCTAATGTCTTGTCTTGCCCTCCCGTGCCATTGCCCTGCCCTTGCAGTCTGTGTGCCTCAACTCCCAAAGTGTGCAGTACAAAAATTAATGTATTTTATACATAATTCATGACATTTAAAAAGCAGTGTCACTCGACAGCTGAGATGATAGTAAAATTAGTATGTTCTACCTCCTCCTGTTAGGTACTGGACCTCCTGAAGTTCCATATTGTAATGGCTCTGGCAATAGTCCTGCGAGATGATAGACAGCACTGGAGCTCTGCCTCAGGAGGGTAGGTAGTTAGAAATCCTAATCCTTCTAAAAATAATGCAGTCTGCACTGCCTATGTATTATCAGTAGATGCATAATATCTCCAATCTTGGAATGAAAGGAACAGGTGCCATAGTCATGTGACAGTTGTTCAGCTAGATTTGTGGCTGTAGGGTTTTTTTACATGTTTTCTATTTCTAATTAATACCATCTTTGACCTAAAGAGATTTGACTTGAAGTTATTCCAGCTTTTTGGCCAAAACAGGTTGGGGTTTTTTTTCCTACAAATAATATAGAAACAATGGATCGGCCATTGTAAATTGTAGCTCACTGCAAGAGGTCAGACTCGGAGAGAGCCACTGTTTCTATTTGTTATGAAATCCAGATACAGTATCAATTGGCATTTATGAAGCATGACACAAGGTAGATAAATGTTGCTCCTAGAAAAGGTAAAACTTGGGAATCTCCCATTATGGAGAAGCAGGAGTAAAACCAGTGCTTGTACTCAAAGATCCCCAGTGGAATTTATTTTACATTTCTGGTAAATGAGGATGAGGAGAAAAGAAGAGAAAGAAACTATTGTTGATATAAGTATATGGAGAATAAAAGTCTTGCTTGGGCTTGAGGCAAAATCCTATAAAAAGATGTGGTACAGTGTAGTTGCAATTTGTTTTCTGAGTTCTTCTGTTGCTCTGACAAGAAAAAAGAATCAAAGCAGAACTATCTGAGGCCTTCAGCAGACAGAGACCTCCAACCTTAGCTGTCAGGCTGGTGAAAGTGGCTCCTTTTTGTTCCCTGCACCAGCCACTGCTCATAACCCATCCCCAGTAGTGAAGAGAAAGCTTGAGTCTCCTCTTTTCTTGCACAGAAGCATAACAGTGAATTACAATCTTTCTTGGAGACTGTCATCTACAGTGGCCTCTCCATGACTTCTCTGAGTGACCAAAGTAAGGCTACTCAAGCAATATATTTTGTGTGACCTTTGCAAAAATGCTGAGAATTTGTCCCACGGGCAGTGCATTTTATTAACAGGTTATTCCACAACAATTTACAAAGCCAGTAGTTGCATAATATCTAGGAGACTTTTATCCTTGCATCTTCAGAAGTTTGTAAAAAAATCAGTGTCTGTGAGAAGAGAAACCCCAATAACTGCGGTCAGGGACAGGCAGGGACAGCCCCTGCAATGCAAGGCAGCAGCCTGCCTGCAAACCAGCACCGAAGTCGCAGGGACCTGATAGTACAGAAAGTGCTCCAAGTCAGCCACAGTGTGTACAGCATCCTGAAGAATCAGCTGCAGTTGAGGTATGGAAACCATACTTCAGAGGGTTTTTCTGTTAAATGTGTGTTTTAGAAAGGAAACAAGCTTGACCTTCACAGTATGCAAAACTTTGGCTCTGGTCCTAGCTCTTTTCACATGTGAATAGTTCCTGTGGGGCCTCTTCATGTGCTTAGAGTAACAAACAACTTCAAGGTTTAGACCTTGATCTGAATCAAGGGTAGTAGCAATATGTTCTGATATACAGAAATACTTTGTTCCTAGTGAAGAACATTTGCTGCAGGGACAGACTTCATTTTATTCTGTTATTGACTCTTCATTTTCCTGATGTAGCTGCTTTGATTTGTAAAGGGTTTAGACCCTTTTCAGGCATACCAGTTCCCCTCCAGTATCAGTTAAATAAACCATATACTCCACTTTTTTTTTTTTCTTTTTTTTTTTTTCCCCCCCTCCAAATGAAATAACAGTTTTCAGTACATTTGACTTTTGGCTGTGTACTTCAAACACAGTTGAGGGGGAACTCCTGGATTCATCCTGGCTTATCCTGAGACATCATTTTGCAAAGCAGGATGGGTCATCCCACCCAGACGTGCTGTTTGCTTTCCTCTCTGGAATGGCTGATGCTGGTGCAGCTGGTAGCTCTTGCACAGGACAAACCACCATGTAGGTCATTACCTCTCCCTGTAATACTCAAACTTGTTTCAATATTATTTTTTTTTCAAGTAATAATCTTTAATTTACTTTAATCTGAAGCCAGCAAGACAAGAACATGACAGCACCCAAACAATATGCAGAAATTCCTTCATCAAGTGCCTCTTCCTACATGTAAAATACAGTTGTCTATTCTGATATGCCTTCTATGGACTTGGCTATTTTAGAAATCTATTGTTGTGACAGCTCAATGAAACAGGTATTCAAAGGATTGACAACCAGTCCTAACCTGTATGCCATCAACGGGAGGTAAACCAAACACCCACAGCTGCAGACTGCTTTTATTTTTCATCCTTTTGTTGTTGATATATGCTTTATTTCCCATTTTATTACAAAATCTACAGAAACATTGACAAATAAGTGACTGGTAGGCATTACTCTCAGCATTGTGCTGCACTGCAGCTAGGACATGGGCTCTCATTTGCGGGTGATGTTCTGTTTGTACATAACGAGGTACCTCTGCTGTCTGTATGTATGTGGGACAAAAATAATGAAAGTCACAACTTCACTAAGTTCATAGAATTTAGTACCCAGTAGAGTAAAATACAATGGGCATTTGGTCAAAGTCAGGTGACTGAAATATGATATGGAAGCATAACCTATATCTGTACTGCAGTGTTTTAGCACAGTTAATGACCATGCAATTGTTCATTCTGAGTCCACATTCAAAGAATCTCATTGAATAGATAAGTTAACAGGTAGAACTGGATACAGTTCACTAAATGGGGATTTTTACAAGATGTTTTTAGAGCTCTTCCATGCTCTCTTATATACCTTATTTTCAGGAAAATACTGGCTTTTAAACTATATTTAATGATAAAAGTGAGACATCACCCACATCTTTCTACAGTGAAAAATGCATTAAAAGGCTTTCACATACATTTTCATACTGTTTTTAAAGAAGGACATATGCAAAAATGTGTGCTGCTAGGGTGACTGCAATTTCCTGTCTCGTTCATCAGAACAGAGTTTAGAAATGTCTCTTCATCCAATAGTGAATACAGAAAAAATGCTAAGTTATTTACTAATAATTATTGTGTTCACGGAGAAGTGCCTACTGCAGGCATCTGGCAAAATACTGCAAATAATGCAAGGTACTCACATTACTAAAATCAACACCACAAATTAACTATTAATTAAACTGTATTTTCAATCAAGCATTCATGAACAGCTGAACTCACCAACACAACCTCACTTTGCAGTCCCTGATCCTGCCCGTAAAACGCAGCCTGGGGTCCCGCCCCGCGGCACGACCACCGGCCTCCCCAGCGCCGGCTCCTGCCGCCGGGACCCCCCGGCCCCGCGGTGCCCGCAGGCCGCCCGGAGGCGAGCGGAGGCCGGAGCTACCGCTTCCCCCTCAGCAGCCGGTGCCCGCCCGAGGTTGCGGCACGACCCTGCGCCCCCGGCTCGGGTCTCCCGGCCTCCCCTGGACCCGGCCCCGAGGAGCGCCCGCCCGCCGCGGCCCCGCGCTGCTTCCCCATCGCCCCGGCGCCCAACACCCGCCGCCGGGACGGGCACCGCTTGGCCGCCGGCTCCTCGCCCCCTGCCCGGCGGCTGCTCCGCGGCGGGAGCGGGTCTCCGCCTGCGGTCGGCAGCCCCTCCGGCGGTCGGCAGCCCCTCCGGCCCCGTCTCGGGCTGCGCCGGGGAAAGGCAGAGGGGGCACCCGCCGCAGCAGCCGCGCTGCCGAGGTCGGCGGACCCGCAGCGGGGAGCCCGAGGCGGCCGCCGTCTCCGCGGGGCCGGGCGCTCTCCGATCTGGTGTCGGGCCGAAGCGCCCGGGGGGTCTCCCTCCTACCGCCCGCCCCCCCATCCCTCCGGCGCGGCGCTTGTGCCGGCGGGAGCCCGGGCGGAGCGGGGCAGGGCCGAGCCGCTGGCCCAGGGCGGCCCGAACACCCCCAGCTGGGAGCGCTGCGCCCCGCTCCGGACCCACCCCCGGGCCTGCGGGCCGGGCTTCCCCGGCGGCGGGCGGGCAGGCACCCGCCGGGCAGCATCGCCGGCCGCTCTGGGCCCGTGCCACGGGGCGGGGGGGCGCCGACGGGGATCGGGGCCGCCCCCCGGCGAGGCGGCGGAGCGGCCACGCCACCGCTTTCGGGGGATTCTCCGAGAGGAAAAGGCAGGGCGGCTCCGGGAGGGGGAACCCCCCTCGGCTCGGCTATTCGCATCCCCGGTGTCGCTCCTCCTCCTGGCGGTGATGTCAGCCGCGGGGAGGGCCGGCTGGCAGCGGCAGAGCGGGGCGCGGGCGGCCGCGGCAGAGCCGAGCCGGAGCCGGAGCTGCCGCCGCCGGGACAGCGCCGGGCTCGGGGGCGCCGCCGGCAGCGCAGCCCGCGCCCCCAGGGGCGCCGCAGAGGCCGAGCCGGCAGCCAGCCCCGCGGCCAGCCCCGCGGCCAGCCCCGCGGGAGGCGGCGAGCGCCCAGCGGCGGCGGGTTCCCCGCGACAGGCACCCGGCGCTCCGCTCCCCGCGGCCCCGGGCGCGGGCAGGTCCGCCGGGCTGCGGAGCGGCGCCGAGTGCAGGGGCTCCCCGCGCAACTTCGGTTACGCGGCAGGACCTCTGCGGACTGGTGTGCGGCTTCCAGGGCGCGACCGCGCTTCCATCCTTTGGCAGCTGCAAAAGCGAATGATTAACTAAGCCCAACAGAAATAAAACAAACTCGGGTTTACCTAAAAGTTAGGGTACCTCCCCCCCACACCCTTTTCTTTTACAATTTTATTCCTCATGTGGAAGTCGCTTGTGACTCGCGCTCGGCACACTGCATGGGAAGAAGCGGCTCGTGTTTTGGATCCAGGATTTGCTGTTGCAGAGCGGTCTAACTTCCATGCAGTGGGGCAGCCTTCACTACTCTAAACGCCTTGACGATGTGCTGAGGAGCCCTTGTAGATTGACGTCTTGTGCAGAGAAGGCACTGAAGGTAAGAAGGGGGCTTGGGGAAAAGAGGGATTTTTATATTCTTTTACGTTATAATCTTTTGTCCGGCATCCCTCTTTCAGCAGAGCATCAGCAGATCATCCAGAACGGTATTAATAGGCTGGAACTGATCAAGTAAAATGAAAGTCTGCTCCTGTGAAAAGTACACGGAGCTCACAAGTGATTGCAGAGGATGTTTTTATTTTTAGTCGGATAATGTAGCACGTTCCTGCTCTATGCTCACAGTGCAGACCGTGAGCTAACTCACAGTGCTTGGGAACGAGGAGATGCACGGTCTCAGTCTCTGATGGGCAGTTTGCATTGGCTGTTGCATTTCGGTGAATGTGCACCCCCCACTACCTCCTTGGAGCATCCCACGGTCCTGGCTGCTGTGGCGATTTTTGCAGATACAGTGCCTAGTATGAATGAGAGAGGGAGAGGGATGGGGAAAAAAGCCCAACACATATGGAACATGTTATTGATGTGATCATAATCCTGTAATGGAGATTGCATTAAATGAGGATTGTATCAAAATGCCAAGCTGCTGTGAGGAGACGAGACAGCAAAAACTATGCTGATTGTAAATGAAGTTCTTTGATTGAAGGATTTTCTTGAACCGTGAAGGAATGTCTGTAAGCTTAAAGTTGCTGTATAGGTGGAGTACTGGAATGGGATAAAAACCAGATCAGGCTGAAATATATTTTAATTTACTCAAGCTCTGGTTTGAGGCATTGCAGTTATGTCCAATGAATTCTTGGTTTCAGCTATGGAGACCACAGAAAGACAAGGAGAGAATTTTATCCTTTGGGGAAGAAAAGGATGGTTCATTTGTGACTTTTGTCATAATGGCACAAAGCTTAGAGCCTGCTGGCTACAAGCAGAGACCTCGCAGGTGATCTGGAGAGCAGAGCACTGATCTCATTTTCCTTTTGCAACCTCTGTGTAGTTGCCTGTGAGAAGTAGCTGGGAGGTGTATGTGAAGAGGCAAACAGGGACCCTTATTTGCCCCTCTTGGACACAGAGAAGCCGCAAGCTTGGGAGAGATGGAGTTGATTCATCTGATCCTGTCTGTCTGAGCTTGAGTTGATAATATATTTTGAGTAATTGTTGCAGCTTATCTCAATTGGCAACAGAGGGGAGAAGATGTTCAAGTTTATTGAACCAGAGCAGAGCAGTAGAAATTATCAACTCACCCTTCTATTCTTTTTGTGCTAAACATTGTTCTGGCATAGAGAACTGAGCCACAAGGAGCACCTTCTTCAAACCTTACTGAAAGAAAACCTGAGGAGAACAAAAAAAGATTAAGCCAAAGATAAATTTTAACTTTTTTGCTTGTCAGTTATGGAAGTAGCATTGATCTGTCAGATTACACAGGTCAGAAGAGGTATGATAGGAAAAATTATTTATTTCTTTACATTTAACATTTCCACTCAAAGTTGGCAAACCAATAAACTTCAGAGAGTAGGAAAGAACCATTTCTTAGAACCATCTAAGTTATAAGTGATGTAAGCAGCACAGAAATTCCTGTAAGAACACTCAATGGTATTTATGTATAACTGCACAGCAGCTGCTTAAATACAAAATTGTACAGAATTGTACAAAGCCAAATATCTGATGTTCTCAGAAGTAATTTGTTTTCCCTATTTGAGTTGTGTACAAAACCTGATGTAATAGCTCCATAGTTCAGTCCCTTTCCTGCTGTATATTTGGCATGAAGTTAAGACAGAAACAATTTAAAAAAATATATATATGGAGAAAAGCAGTGTAAGCATATTGAATTCCTCTTAAGCATTTTCTTTTGGCAAAAGATGACTTCTAGCGAATTGTAAGAAACGGGTTTAGAATATTCATGGCTAAACTCCAGGGAGCTTAGTGTTAGCTCAGTAGGCAGAAGGTTCTTACTCTAAAGAGGTATCTGGAAAAGATGTGTTTAAATTTCAAGCCATATTCAGTTGAGACTGTTGGTTTCCACATTTTAAAATAATGTGTTATGCTTCTTAGGGGAATGATGCTTAGTCTGGAAAATAAAGCAAGTATTTCTAGCTCACTTTTTTTTTTTATAGAAGGAGCAAGAACTGTTGCTTTAATTGTACTTCTGGATGTACAAATGGTCCAGATTTGACTCTATTTTGTATCAAATAACAGCTAAAGAAAAATTTGTCTTTTGAAGCCATGGTTATCCATGCAGATCTTGGTCTGTATTTTTGCTACAGAAGAACTCTGCTTCATGGCTGCATTGTTCATCCTTGCAGCATTTCTTTAAATGTGAGCCTTGCTACAGTCAAAGGATAATTTATATTCAGTGTAGTACTGTCTGCTCAGTGGAATTTGCTTTATACATCACAGCCTCTGCAAAAAAGGAGATCAAAGATCTGAACCTGTGGTCCTGGATTGCATTTTGTATTCTACATGGACTTCAGAAATCTTACACTGGAGTCATCTCCACTCTCATAGTTAAGAATGTGTCAGTCTTTCCATTAAAATATTAATTGCCTTAGTAATTAAACAGTTTTAAAGATGGGCTCCAAGTTTAAGTTAAACATATAGTAAAAAAACCCCACCAAAAAAACACCTCAGAAAACAAAGAAACAAAAAAGATTTCCTAAGCAATGAAGTAAAGTAACAAATGGCATTTGCCAACAGAGCATTTGTAAGTTTAATTTTTAGAAAGCTTAGTAGAAAATAATGCCTGCCTGACAAATTTAGAGATGAAAAGGAAAAAATAAATCCCTTCCAATTTTGAAAGCCCCTTGTGGATCCAGATGAGTGTTTACATCTGGACTTTAAAGGGGCCTGTGATTGTTAAGCAGGCAGTAGTGCTTTTCTTAAAGGAGAGCAGCACTGGCTTAAAACAGGAATTAGAGCTCAGTGTCATGGTTTCAGATTGCATTAGAACCTTTGGCAGTATTGCAGTTAATAAAGAATTAACTTTAATTTAACTGAGGGTTAAGTTACAAGAACAACAAAACAAAACCCCAAACCTCATATAATAACTCAGTCAAGTTATCTTTTCTGTAAGCTAAAAAGAACTATACATTTTTTAATAGTGTTGTCTGACTCTGGTGTGAAAAGCATTTAGGGGATGCTGGTACGAGAGCGCACTTGCCGGATGGTCCGCCTGAGAACAGCCCTTCTGGTAACCATGCTGTCCATCACCTGGACACCCAGTGGGGCTAAGGGTCAGTTTACACCTAAACAGAATCCTCTAAAGCAGCCCAAAACCTTCTACAGGGGCCTGCGTCAGTAAGACAGTCACCTTCTAACAGCAAAGTAGTTGCTTCATTTGTGCACACCAAGTCTCTGAATGCTTACAGTAACTTTGTGCATTTTGCAGGTTAGAAGTTAAGACTAGTGCTAAAAATACTTGTGGACTCAGTGTCACAGTTGCATGTGCTACACAGTACCTAAGTTCAGCAGTAGGTTCAAGATACAGCTTGCTGTGTTCCAGTTATCTTGGATTGGATGAAATGAGTATTGTTTGAATGACAGTTTGGTAATTTAAATAAGAATTAATAAGGGACATTAATAGTCTTCTGTCCCAGGCACCTCCCTCTGCAGTGAGATCACTGAGAGGAAATCTGTAGCAGTTGTCTCCTCCGTGCCGCGAGGGAGTGGTGACCGTGTCCTTCTGGGCTCTTCTGAAAATTCATGCTCCCTGCAAATACACAGGCAAGTAATACAAAGCAGGAAATTTAGGGTGGAAATGGGAATTTTCTTATCCCTTAAAGTCTATGGGAAGACTCCTGTTCTCATTATCCAATGGTAAAGTAAGGAAAATAGGTTTAAACAGTTGTTTTCAGTTACGGTCTCTGACTTTGTGGAGTGACTTGCCAGGATGCATAACAGCTTCTCTAGCTTTTGCACATTTAAAAGCTCCACTGAAAGATTTCAGAAAGACCGTAAATTTCTCTTTAAAGTGTTACATTGTGACTACAAGTGGGATTACTGGAAAATATTTGAGTGAGGAAAATGAATAATGTTTTCACAATCATGCTGTAAGATTTCATATTTGAATGAAAAAACCTCATCAAACCTACCCCACTTGCACAGGAGGTTTCATGAAGGTCCAGGGAAAGTTAATACAGATAAAAAAGATGTTGGAATTTAGGCTGTAGATACAATCAAATCATGATAGTTTTGACAGTAAATAAGAAACTGTAAAGGGTTTTCTATAACTGTGTCATAATTAAACATTATTTTTACTTTTCATTCTTTTGTCATTGCTTTTAATAAGTGTCCTGTTGGAAACGACTTTATTTCAGATACACTTAGAAAATAAATATTTTCCCATAGATTATGCAAGATCCAGTCTTCTTGATCCAACGTGGCCTGAGCCAAAGATTCCTGCAGTCCGTGAAATAATTCCTATTGGAACAGGACCTTCAATAATTGTGTCTTGCATTACATAATGTACATACTTGAACTTCTGCCACTTGTTCAGGAGTTAAACATGTTAATGTGCTATAGAAGGCATTGCTAGGCTGGTGTTTTGCTTGCAAGGTTGGCAGAACTTAGCCTGTTTCAAAGCAAGTGCTTTACTAACTTTTCAAGGAAGTTCTTTTTAAATTATTGTTGTGACAGACTCCACAAGGACTATGTAATTTCAAGGGAACCTACATAACCAGATCAGCAGAGAGCCAAATATGTTCTCAGAGAGACAGATGAATGTTGAAATTGTTGAAGACTTCCAAATTCAATAGTAAAATTATAAAGAGGTGGCTCACTGTATTTAAAACCCATTGCTGTAGGGCTTAATATGGTTGTTCAGTGTGCAAAGACACTTTTTCTGCTTCAAAATCTGCCATGGGAACATCTTGCATTGTGTACTGCTTTGATTTCATATGGTTGTTCTGGGGAAGATTTTCTTCCTCCAAGCTGGTCTAGAAATAAGATGTCACTGGTGATGTAGTCTCTTCATATATCAGTGTTTATCTGTTACATCCTTAAGGACACAGCTTTATTATTTCTGTAAGAATTCAATTAGTAATTGTGCTTTATGCTGCCTATGGAAGTAGTAGGAAATACAGACTAAAGGGAAAAAAAAAAAAAAAGTAAAAGTTGGGAATGCTTTTGGCACAGCAAAGTTTATGTAACCAACTCCACACACCATCACTGTTACTGCTCTGTGCTCTCGTTACATCAATAAATGTGTATGTTCAGAAGTCTATGATGGATCTAGGGTAACATAGATGGGTGCACTAGAGCCACATACTGTCTTGTTTCCAGCTTTCATCCCTGGCACATAAGAGGGACGTGAGCCCACTGGAGGTGAAGTGAAAAATATTTGAGGATGAGAGAAACGCAGTTTCCATTACAACAAAGCACAGGGAACAGCCATAAAAAAGTCACCTGCCTGCCTTTAGCCTGTAACTCAGATTTCATTAGAAGGTAATATTTTTTGATAATCCTCCTGAGAAAGGAACTTCCACAACGTTAGGGAGGAAGTGAGTTTTATCTCTGCTAATGGAAGTCATAGTTTAAACTAATGTTTAGTAATTTATTCAGGTTTTGTGATTGCTTTTGGTAATTATAAAGATTTGGATCTTCCTGTTCTTTTGACAAACAAGTATGAAACTTTGTGTCCTGACAGGCACATGCTTACCTGGATCATTGGTTTTACTTAGTAGTTTCCTTCCTGAGATGGAGGGTAGCCCAAAAGGAAGCACTATGTCAAGGTGCAGGTTGGATTCACAAATTGGAAAGAGATTTTCTTAGGCCTTGTATGAAGTTTATAATGAAAGACTTCAGCTTGACTTGTCCGTGTTTCATATAGCCAAAGCATGTGCCATAGCAGTCCCTAAGGAAAAGTACAGAGAACTCCAATGTTTTGGAACTTCATAGGAACTGTAAAGTGCATAGATAACTCTGGGTTCCAATAATTTGGGACCTCACTTTAGGAGTTTGTTCAGATCATAGCTGCTGCCACTAATTTCTAAATATGTGCAAAGAATAAGGCATGAAACTAAAGCTTTCATTAAATGGAATAAGGGCTTTGTCAGTCATTTCATAGACCCTTGGAAATGTACATGGCAATGTGTTGTAAATTCTGATCTAGAATACATGGCAGCACAGTAATAATTTTTGGGATGAAACTTGAGAATGCATAAAATTCATTTTCTGTTTATCTCTCTGCCTTGTCTGCATGTGAGACTCTACCAGGATAAATGGATTCCACTATGGGTTTCATAATACTTTCCTGTTATCAGGGCTCTGGTGCAGGAGATCAGTTAAGTGCTTGTCAGACAAGTGTATGTTCATGTCTAATTATCAGGGAGTACTTTTTAAAATTCATGCCCAGGAGATCTGTAATTTTATAACTTACTAAAGAAAACTGGATATAAAGTAAATTGTCCTAGATGTCCTAGTTAGTTTGTTACAATTTTAGAAGATAATTGAGAATGGCCTTTTCCTCTGGCCAAACAGCAGCTAACGTAGAAGGTATTGCTGCTTTACCTTCTATGATTCCACCATAAACTTGAGGGAAAAATCACAAATCTGTACATGTGTAGTTGTTTATGACATTAGTTAAAGCTGAGGAATGAAAGTTAGAGAAGAGCCCTTAGATACTGGAAGCTAAGTGTATTTTATTTGTATAGACTCAATCTAGAATAATGATGACTACAAAATGGAACTATGGTAATATTTTTGGTATTTACATGTTCTTCTTCCACCTTTTTTCATATATAATCTCCCTAGAAAGACACTACATCTAGAAGAACACCATGAACCACGCTTTCATAACAAAAAATTATTTAAAATACCTGTTCAAAAGGCTACAGAATTGTGGGCTATCAATTAAGTTATTTTTTGACAGTATGATCAGTCAAATACCAGTTAGTTTGTATCTTTTGCAGTTTCACTTCATCTACATATACAAAGAAAACCATTGTAAGACCTGCTTTCAAAGTACCTAAAGCTTAATGCAAGGTATACTTTAGATAAGGTGACAGAAGATTAACTTCAGGTGTTTCAAGGTACAAAGCCGAGGCGGGGGCGGGGGGGAAAGACATTTGGCACATTGGGGAGAAAAAGTTGACCACTTAAAAAAAAAAGTGAATGTGAGTCAGCAAAGATATGAGTATTCTGTGTCAGAGTTGTACCCCTAGTGCGTGTGGTCAGAGGAGCGAAGAATGCTGATAGCTTCATGGTGAGAGCTGTTCCAGTAACATCCTCTGGCTGTAGGACTGTGTCACTGTTGAGCTGTGAGTGGCACAGAACCAGCTGGGGCTTGTGTGCTAAAGGAAGAGATGTTCTGGGTGACTAAATACCAATGACTCTCTTAAGAGTCTGGCTGTTGCCTGTGTCACTTTTGAGTGTTTTAATGAAAGCACTTCAAAATTCCTGCTTTCTTCTCCTGTCCCTAAAGACAATTTAATTTCCATGGTGTCCACTCTTTCTCACTCTTAAAAGTTTGACTGTAATACTGCTCTAATAAGCAATATTACAGAGTGAGAGGATACTTTCTAATAGAAGTGTCTTTTTAACCTGGGGGTGAAAGCTTGTTAATAACCTGTGCCTCCTTTTCACAACAATGAGGAAACATATAAAATATTAAAGAATTCATGTTCCTCTTCAGTGAGACAGAAACTTGGTTTCTTTAGGCTCTTTGAAAACAATTTATTTGAATTAACTTTGTTAATTGAAGCAAAAAAGCAGTAATGAATAATTTTTATCATGGAACTGAGGCAGGACTAATACTTTCAAAAAGACTCCCATAGTTTGGGTGTACAAGTCCTATTTTCAAAGTGAGCCTGACTCTTTATGTGACTAAAGCTTGTCTTTCAGAAATCTTTTGAAAACAGTGCTGGTTTTGTAAAGACTGGTTGTAGTAATGGCTTGTACCTCACCCATGTTTTCTTACATTTCTTTGAATATTAGGGTCATTCAAACTAGTCACATCCAATATTCAAAATACGGTGGAACACAAGGATGATTATCAAAAACCTAAAAGCAGGCTATGAGCTTAAGATAAAAACTGGCAGTCTTTACCAGAGTTGCACAAAATGAACTTTTTTTAAAGGAAAGATTCTGTCCTTTTTCCATTTTATTTTATTCAAGCAGATTTTCAGTACTTAAATAGGGAGGAGGAGCAGAATTAGAAAAGCTGTCAGAGAAATGAATCTGTTGTAGTAAGGATGAACAGCATCATGATGTGGGTTGAGTTTGGAGCCTGTTATGTTAATTTCTGTATTTTGTGACTCACCAAGCAGATATGGTTAAGCATCAAGCAGCCTGTACAGCTAACTAACTGCTGCTGAGTTGGACCTTCAGCACTGGAAAAAGTCCTGCTTATATTTTAAGACAATCATACTAAGCATGAATTCTATTAAGAAATAGAGATCCTTTTTACTTTCTGTTCATCTAAAATTTTAAATCCAGTCAGACAGACATGAAACAGAAGCTGAAACACTGAACAAAGAATTTAGCAAAAAGGAAAAGACCTGACTGAAATTTGCCTGAACCTATGATAAAGATGGTTTGGTTTTATTCATTATAGAATGGTGGACTAAACCTGAAATCCATAATACATTTAGTTGGAGAGAAAGGTAAATATGCTGGTAAATTTGTTTGATGGGACAGTCTTTTTTGTGATTGGATTGCATTACACAGCTCAGATTCAGTAGGAAGTTTCTAACAATATGAATGGAAGTTGGCTTCAATTCTGTATTTGAGCAGTGCTCTTTGGAATCACTGTGTGGGTATTTTAAAATTACCAAAACCCCTCAACTAACAAATTTGGTTGCTATTTGGGACTGCTTAGCTTCATATACCACATTATATAACTTGTTCAGTAGCTGCTTTCTTTTAATATTTTTTTAAATTTTGCTAACTTAAAGAAGGTTTCAGTTTTGGCTATTGATTAACATCAACGGGAAAATATAAAAAAAGCCAGAATATTTTCCTGTTAAGTTTGATGAAAGCTTAATGTGGATTCTTGTAAGTGCCATTTTTGTTGTACTGCACGTAACAAAAACAAGTATTTAAAAAAACCGATGTCTGAATCAAAAACAGCAGTCTGAAAAAATGTGTTCAGTCTTAGTTCCTTATATGTAATTCGTGTTGGCAGGTACAGTACTTTTAGGTTTTATGGTATTATAAATGCTAAAAAAGCTTGAAAGAAATAATTTGAAAAAGGTTTAGAGGAAGTGATTCAGATGAGGCTGGCAGGTGGTACCGTGTGGCTATTGCAAGATTAACTAAATTCTGAAAATTCAGTCACTCCAGAGTATTGGATCTGTATCTTGCTTCAGTCATTGCTGAAGCAAAAATCGCACTTTCTGATCTGCTGAACTGTGAGACAGTGGCTGATGGGGATATTAATCAACCAACAGAAACAGTGATTACAGTGATAACTTGTTCTGGACACCTCCTCAGCTGCTCCATCTGTGTTATCTGTATATAAAACATATCTGTAACACTGTGACATTGCACATACCTCTGGTGGGGAAGACAGCTAAGGGGCAGGGAACCTCAAAGAGGCAGTGAAGTTGAAATGATGAAATACTCTTGGAAACAGCTTCACTGAGTTACTATGGTAGTAAAATACCTGTTGATGAGCCTCACAGAAGTGAGACATGCTCAGATACTTCTTAATCTAATTGCCAAGGGAACTGTCACTTTTAATCAACTACTTTGTGTTCCATAAGAACAAATTAAGGATGCCATCCATCATTTGCCACAGCTCCAGCAGATCTTCCTCCTTTCCTTTTCTTTTAATGCATACAGCTTTGACTGATGTAGATCTTAGAACCTCAGCCATAACTGTTTTGGAGGGAGAAACAAGCTAAATCCTTTGTGGGTTGGCAACAGCTAATTTCTTTCTTAGATTTTGGAGACCCTACTAAACTTTATGAAGGACACTGTAAAAGGAACCCTAGTTGTAAATACATATTTCTGTCAATATGAAGAGTTGTCAGATGTCCTTGACATCTGTGTGATTTTAGGTTGGGTTATGCATCCTGATTTCATTAGGTCCTTTGCATTTTCTGTTTTCCTGAACCTAAACTCCATATTCATCAGTTTCCCAGTGATAAGAAGTGTGAATCATTTGAAGCTGCAGTCACTTAAGACAACCCTGGTGCAGTAAAACGAAATACTTGAAGCGGTTTCTCATTTTGCATTCTACACAAATGTTCACTTAACACTCAGAAGAATCCTTGGAAATTTTCAAAGCTTGGCCTAAGGCCCTAAGGAATCTAATGTAACCTGGAAGCTTTAAGCAGTTTTGGTTAGACAGCATCTCCAGAGGTGTCTTCCAGTCTGAACTTCTCTGTGGTTCTATGAGAAAGACAGTGCTTGCTACTCCTGTCTCAGTGTGTGCTATCTGGTGTCATTTTTGAGGCCTCCTTGAACTGAGGTTATCTAGACAGGCTGCCACTTCAGCAAGGCATCTATTCACTGTCTTTCTGCAGTGCTGCTCTGAAGGCAGTTTAAAGTACTGCTTTTGATCTGTGAAACATTCTGAATTTCCTTTCTTTTTCAAAGGAAGACCTGCTGTATGTTTTTGTTCTTCTGTAAAAAACAACTGGAAAGCAGACGCCTCAGCTTTATACACTAAACTGAGGGCAAGAAAACCTGAGACTGATTCTTTTCCCTTAGTTCTGCAACAGCCCAGTTAGTTGACATTCAGAGCTGCAACACAAACCTGTTAATTCAGTTTTTCCTGAGGCTTTTCTGGAGTGGACACACTAGGTGGAATGTAATTTAGTTTGTATTTGTGAAGAGTGTTCTGCTGATGCTTCATGTAGTAAAGAGCACTAAGCCATCAACAAGAGTGTCTGGAGGTTGATTGACAGGTTCCCCACAAAAACGCAAGGAATGCAGTTTCTAGAGAGGAATGTCATGATGCACAGACTGTGTGGATAACAGGATAAAATCAGGTTGAGAACAGCCAATAGTTTTGTGGACAGAAATTCAAGTACTTTCACTACATATAAGAGAAAACCATTGTACATGAAACGAAGGTTCTTAAAAACTCTCTAAAAAGGATCTTTACTGTTACAGAAGCTTTAACTTAGTCTTTGTCCTGTCATGGAATTATTTCTCAAAGCAGGCAAACAAAATTTGTGCATTGGAAAGTAGTAATGAAGGTGTCTGAGTCTAAACTAGCATTTAATTATTTTTTGTTGTTGTTGTTAAAGCTAGATTAGACTATTTCCAAGTTTCAGGTACTTCCCACTTCTTTTCCATGCTGTCTGTGTAACAGGCTATCATTGGTATGTTTTTTTAACTGTTTAAACTGATCATAGTACTGCACATGCTTAATTTAACTGAAATTTAGGTTGAAAATTACTTCTACAGATTTGTGTTGGTTTATTTGGGCCAATTTTAACAGAAAGCTCAGCAGAATATTGAATGTACTCATTCAGTATTCCCCATGCTTGACTCTTGCTGTAGCTTTTCACTATCCATTTTGTTTCTGCTATCTGAACTTTCTTTCCCTTGAAAAATACTCAGGTGTTACTAAAATATTTCAATAAATCTCTGCTGTTGACAGTTTATTTGTAGTTGTTTGGTCATTAAACATAGTTGTTCCAAAAATGATAGACTGTTTCCTTCAGACTATATCAAGGAAGCTTCTAATTATTTGTTTATCTGAATGAATATGTGTAAAAGGCTCTATTATATTTGTACCATTAGATGCTTTCAGTCTGATATTTTCAGAACGCTGCAGATGTGGATTTTAAATTAAAAGAGCAGATGGTATACAGGGAAATCTGGGGTAGGCCAAGAAGCTAAATCAAAGTTTCCCTGAATTCCAGGAGATACCCTACATGTGGGACTGTTTTTCACTAGGAAATGTAACAATAAAATGCAGACCTACAGCATGCTGTAGAATTTCCCAGAGATGCAGAATGCTCTACAGAAAACGTGTATGCCATAGCAAGAGATCTGCATCATGCACCCTCTGCTTGTTAGCATGTATTTTAGACATGGGACTTAGGCTTGCTTTGAGATGATCAACCTGGCTGGTGCCGAATATAAAATGTCAATATAATTAGTCATCTCCAGCAGAAAATAATTTTTTGCTTTTTTTTTTTTTCCACTGTGTGGAGGAGGGCATGAACTGGTTTTCAGCTACTCTTTATCATTTTGGTTTTCTATTTTTTCCATCTACTGGGAACATTTACCAATGACTTTTTTTTCCATCTTGTATTCAGGGATGGGCTATTTTATGAAACAAATCTTAAGAAAAGAAATGCCCTAATGAACTAGTGTGGACTTAGGGTAATTCAGCAAAGCTATCCCTTAGCTGATGACCAGGAGTAAGACACAGAACTAGACATGCTCAGCTTTGGCTATAAAGGGAGCTGCTTACACTATCCTAGTGCTTATCCAGTCTGTCTCTAGTTAAGCTATTAAAACTGTTCACTGCAAAAACTTCATATTAAATGTTCTGAATAAGGTACATATACAAGAACAGATTCTGTTTGGTTTTGCATTGGTGCAACTACAAGAAAATAGTGTTCTGCAAATGCAAGACAGTATCCCCAAACTCAGAACACAGTTATTTTGGTCCTTCTCTTATTTGAATCACCATAAAATATTCTCAACATACAAACCACTGCAATCATAGCTAGGCAAGATAGTGCAATTTGAACATATAGTTACCATCACAGATAATCTGTATGGGCTGTATAACCACAGGGAAATCACAGGTTTTCAATTTCACTTGGAATATGTTCATTAATAGAAGGTATTACCAGAGTATTATTTGTTGTAAGAGAAGAAAATCTTGTTCAAGTTTTTAATGAATCTCTTGAGAGATTCATCAGATTTACAGGTTAAAAAAGCTGTAAACATTCTGCTGGGAGTAGTCATTAAAGACAAGATGAATATGAGTTATCTGTACATTTCTTATGAAACAGAAATCCTGAAGATGATATACAAACCAAAAAGCTGTTTCTCTCGAAGTGGTCTGTGCTTCTGTGTTAAATACACAGTATGATTAAAAGTAAGTCTGTCTGCAGGATGGGATGCAGTGTCACTACTTTGTTTGGAGAATTTTCTAGGTAAGACAGTATTGATCTGAATTTGAAGGGAAGAAGCCAGAGACTAATATTGCCTTCATTAGATTTTTAAAAGGAATACAGTGGAAGAAAAAATCCTTATGGCAAAGTTAATTAACTTGGAGGGCCTTCTGTTGAAAAGATGGTTTTCTGAATTAAATAAAAATTAATTAATAAAAGGTCTGTATATTAAATAAATAAATAAATAAACCACAGTTCAATCCTCTGATGAGTTACTTCTTTAGTAAATCAAAAAGTGCCATCACAGGACTGCTATAAGGCTTGTCTTTCCACAAGGCACTTCATACCCTTGATTACTCTGTCAAGCTTGACTGAACTCACGGCATACTAGTAAAAACTCATCATTTATGATGTTTAATCCTTGTTTTTTTCATCTGAAGTATTACAGATGCAGTGAAGGGAACAGGTTAAAATGCAGATAAATATTTGTAAATTCATTAATCAAAAATTGTTGCTTCAAAGTTTTGGTCATCTGAGATTCCTCTGAACATTTCCTTGTAGTTAATATCTCCTGCCTCTTCAGAAAGCTCTGTATCTGCCATGAAGAAGACAGCTTGTTTATAGTTTGGGCGAATTTTGGCATGAGTTTTGTTTTGTTGGTGTAGCTCTTCAATGAAGCACAAACGTATTGAAAACTTGACTAACAACAAAAAGTGAACTGTGTGTCCTAACTGCATCTGTTGAACATAACAACAGTAGTTTCACATTCATTCAGCTTTCCGAGGGGTCACACCCTTTGCAAATCACATGCATATCAAACTGCTGCATTCACAGTGCCTCATCAGTATGACTAGTATGTATTTCAGCTGACACTGCCATTCACAGCATGATTTTACCAGCTCAGTACAGGAGTGTGAATCTGGTCTTACTGTCACAGTGGAAATATTCAGGAGTCCAAAATAAAATCATCTTGGTAACAAAATAATTTGTACTTCTGCAGAGTTTTTAAACATTTTGTAAAGACTACCTGCCACTGAGTATTTTTTTCAAGAGAGGTGTGTGGGATTTTTTTGTTTGCTTTCATATGAAAAGCATATGCGTGCTTTCCTTTTATACATACATGGACATGCTACGGTTATAAAAGTCATTACTTATGTCCTTGGTCTGAGCTAAATATGAGGCTTGAAGGTTTTGAGTAAGCTTCTTCCTTAAGCATTCCCAGTAAAATTAATCTCTGACCTGAAATACCCATGTGCAGAGTTCTCTTGAGCAGACTTCAGTCATAGCATGTGTAACAGTGCGACTGACAACAAAGGTAAATCAGGACAAGAATAAGGAAATCAAGCCTGTGCTGGCTCAAGACTGAAATATCACAAAACTTAAAGAAAATGTACTAATTTATGTAGAATAATTTTTGTGATGTAGCCTGGTGGTGAAAGATTAACAGAAAAACATGTATTGTGACATGTTTTCTAGTGTCACTGTGTTTGGGTAGGTCTTCAGTATCAGTGTTGCAACTTGTTAGATCTTGTGTTCTTTACATTTCATTTTTACCTGACTTTCCACGTGGACTGTTGTTACTCTAGATGACTGGAAAGCATTTTGCCAATTTTCACGTATCCACTACTTAGCGCTGCCTTTCTGTTTCTGTTTTTCTCCCACTGTCTCACACTTCTTCACAGACATGGGCCCTAAAAGGAACATTTCTTGTTATGAAAGCAATAGGATCCAAATGATTATTTGAAATCCTGTGACTATTTCCTTCAGAAATGCTCGCAAGATTTTAGGAAAAATGCCAGGTAGTGCACAGACAGTTTGGCTCTGAGAGCCCAGTGCTAAGGTTAACAAGTTGTAAATAGCTGCATGTTGCCATTATCTCAAAACCCTGCTGTTTTCAGGACATGATGAGAACTCTAATAAGAATGTTGTTCATTGCTTGTTTGGATTTTTTTTCCTTCTCTTGCACAGCACTTACTGAACAGTAAGATTTAGAAGCTAGATGGCTTGTGGTGGGGACTTGATGTAATTCTTTGACCTTACTAAGGTCAAATTCAGTGTTAAGAGAGCTGAAAATATTTACAGTATGTAGTGTAAGCACTCATATATATGTACTTATTTACAGCTATATAAATGTGCACATCATGATTGATGTCTGTTGAGCTGTGCTGACTTACCTAAAACATGGATTGTATCTGTCATATGTCACTCAAAGTTACAGTATGTCTGTTTTTTCAGACAGATATAAAAATTGAGCTTAGTGCATTTAGTTAATTAGAATAAGTGCACTTTACATCCTTGAGTTAGGATCCATTCTTGGGGTGCCCTACGCAGGGACAGGAGTTGGACTCGATTATCCTGATGCATCCTTTCCAACTTAGCATATTCTATGATATTCAATGAGCGGCTTGCATTGCCTTTGAGAATGTCTATAATGTATTAACTTTTGCAAGTTTTGCTCAGTGGAGTGGCCAGCTTTGGATAAAGATTGGAAAATTAATCCTTGTTGGTGTATTTTTGTCATGAAACAATCAGAATAACTTGGCATTGATCCAGGAAAAGTCAGTTTATTGACATTTGGAATTCTACATGGTACTTTCCAAAAGAGAGCACCAACACGAAGAAACATTAGACTTGGATATACTGGGTAAGAACTGAAGCTTCATGACATTCTTCTATTAGTGTTTTCTGACTGAAAATTCAGAAAAAAACATGGTGTAATTTGATTTGAAGAAGAGTGAAAATGTTCCAAGTATACATAATAACAGTAGTAACAACAGTACTACACCAGTAGCATTGGTGGCAGTACCCAGACAGGAGTAACAAAACTCTGATGAGAATTTCTTCCCAGGGGTTTCTGATGTATCAGAACAGGAAAACAAACCAGGTGAACCTCCCTGCATTCACCTTCTGTGTTAGGAGCTGATGATCACTCATTAATTAATTTTTGCTCATTTTGTTTTGAGTGGGTAGGAGGGATGGAGAGAGTACATGTGTTACCTAGGAGCACTGTGTTATGCCACTGTCTAGGGTTATGTCAGACCTGGACTTAAGCCTGGGAAATGTACAATGGAGCTGGAAAGAACCAACTATGTAGAAAAAAAATAGAGCAGAGCCCTAGAGGAAAACTTCACAGATGTGAAAACATGGTTGTAGAAGTACATGGTTGAACACCAAAGTCCTGAGATGAAGATGCTGCAATGCCAAGGCAAAGTGCCAGGATGAAGGGAAAGTGTTCAAAAAAACGATGGCATTGGAGCCTCGCAATAAAGAGAGGCTTTGAGGCAAGACACTGAAGAACTGAGAAAAATATCAAAAAGCCCGAGACGTTTTGCCAAGCTAGCAGAGAACAAGAAGCAAGGCGAAACATTAAATTCTCATGGAGAAGCACCCAAGTGCTGAGGGAAAATGCTAAAATGTTCAGATAAAATGGATGGTTTGAACGCAGAGTGCTTAACAGGCAAAAGCAAAAGTGCAGAGTTTGAATAGCTTCAAACTGAATGGCTGAACAGAGGAGCCATGGAAGTAGTCAAATGAGGTCTTTTCTTTGAAACTGCCTTTTTGGGGGAGCTGATGTTACGATTCAGTCTGGTTGTGATTGATGGTCTGCTTATTGCAACATCAAAGGATTTCTTAGTGTTTTGGGACACCTGGGGTATTTTTACCAAAGCATAAGATAGCAGCAGTTATTCTAACACTAAAGACTGCTGGGTTTTTACTAGAGAGAGGAGTTATATGAGTGGTGCAGAAGTGCACCCCCCACAGTCTTTGCTGTGTATAAAATTTGAAGAGGGACATTGTTTTGGTAAAAATTATCCTTGGGAGACTTAAGTCTCCCAAAATCCTACACAATGACACCAGCGTGCCTGAAGATCAAAAGTCTGTTTAATAGCTATGTGACATGTTTGCCATTTTATAGGATACGAACCCCACTGTTAAACATCTTCAGGAAAGGTTACCCTAACTTACACCCATCCAGTTTTATTTATGTAAAGGGAATGTGTGGTAATTCAATGAAAAGGACTTGCTTTCAGTATAACAGAAGTGTACCATTGCTTCAATATTAAGCTCACTGAATAGGCATGAATTTTTCGTTGGTATGTCTTTATTTTAAAAATAGCAAGGGAACTATGAGATAAATGGTGTTCTGTGACTGGTGTGGAAATTGCTTAAGGGAAATGAGATACAAGTTATAGCAGAATAGAAGACACTGCCCTTCTAGATTATTTTCAGGCAACATCTGATGAAAATCTATGAGTGAGATGGGTATAAAATTCAGAGACTCAACCCTAAGTAAGCTTGTCTCACTCTAGTAATGGTTGAAGAACCAGAGTGACGACAATTTGTGTGTGAAATTTTATCTATGTAAAATAATGCACGTTTGTCATGGTTCAGCACACCTAGAAAAGAGACTGCTGCATATATATAGATATGCTGTCCATGGAGTTGGTAAAATGCCATTTAACTGTGCATTTATTTATGTTAGAAATTGCCCTGTTCTCAGTTGTACAAACTACCACTTCATGCAGGGCCAAACTTGGACTGCCAGTGATATTTTTCCAGTAATTGCAGAGCTTTTTCTGTAAAGATAAGATTTTGAGTACAATCTTAAGAGATAGTTTATTTTTTTATTTTATTTTATTTTATTTTTTAGTTTAAGGGATTTCACAGTTCTGATTAGCATGTCAATTATCAGCATGAGACACAAATACTACCTCACCTGGTAAGACCAGTGTTGTTTCACTTTTCTTCATCTGTTTGTTCAGATAGCAAATGACACACGCTTTCAGAGCGTAGAGCATCTTGTGGTCTCTGCAGATTCTGACAGATTGGTTACAACAGCACATAGATGCATGCATTTTGCTCACAGATTTGAGATGAAATATGGAAAATATGTTTTGATTACCATCTTCCATAATGTCCTCTTCACAGAATAAGGAGTGGATGCTGAGTGCAAGGTTTTAAAATGTTTAGAGACTAAATGATATGGAAAGATCCCTGAGCTTGGAAAAGAATGATCTTGGAGGAGCCAAAATTTTTCCTTCCCCTTCAAGTGTTTGCTGTGCTGGTCTGTAGCACTGAACACATTGTAACTCCATAGGCATTGGATATTTGTGGCAGAGTTATTCGAGATTCAGAACAAAATTTGTACATGATCCAAATCTCTCTCAGGCAAATACGGCATGCTGGAAACTTGGGAGAGTGTTCATTATGTAACCAGGCTCAGCTTTACAACCAATTCAGAAAAAATGACATTTTGCTTCCCAGAATGAGATCTGGGTAAAGAAATTTTGTCTTGATCAAATGGAGCAGCTGTTGCAGTTTATATTCAAGTGTGATGCAAATCAAGCCCCTGTTTCTGATCTGTTCCATTCTGCCCAACAAGGGAACCATTAGTTTTGTTGGTGGTTTGTTTTGGTTTTTTGGTTTTCTTTTCTTTTTCCTCCTCCAGAGAACTAGCCTGTGGTTTGACCCCAGTAATTTCACTTTTTTTTTTTTTTTTTTTTTTTTTTTTAAATATACAAGTTCTGGCATATTGCAATGACACATATAAACAATTTTAAAATACTTAAGTGTTGAATCTGTATTATAACAGCCAGCTGCAGAGTACTTATAACTGGAGTATGTTAAACCATTTACATATTCCAAACATTATGTACAACAGATATTGTACTAATTCATTATGAAAACAGCAATTTAATTTAATCATTTATTAGCTATTTATAAGGTGTCTGCATATTAAGTATGCATACAGATTGTTTTTCAACCTGGCGACCAGTATAATGATTGCGTAAGTGTCACCCATGTGAAATCGCTAATGATTAGTTTTGATGATCATTGTTCTCATCTACTGGTTACCAGCATGACCGTATGGTTCTGAAACACCTATGTGTAGTAAAGGATTTGTGGACTCCCCAAGAGGGGAAAAAACCCAACAAATCGCTTAAAACAATACTCACATTTTATCATGAGTCACTCTTCACTCATTTCTGTTCAATTCTGGAATGTATTACTGCTGTCATAATAAAGACAGTGAAGCAGGTTGCCCAGAAACACTGTAAAATGTCTGTCCTTGGAGGTTTTCAAGATCCAACTGGCCAAAGCCTGAATAAATATGGTCTAAATTCAGCATTGCACAGGAGATTGGATTACAGCCCTTTCAAGGACCCTTCCAAAGTGAACTATTCAGTGACTTCCTATGCAGTCCCAGTGGGAAAACCTACACAGAATGCTATTAGTTAGGTGTTGTGTTTGCAAGGTGGTTAAACCTAATTACATTGTAGAATACAATGCTGGACTGTGATTAAAAAGGGAACAAATCCAGAGGAAGTAAATGGTGCAATATTCTGTAACTCTACATTCGTGTATCTTAATCATTGGTATTTTTACCCCACTGCTGCAGTGCTTTGTTACATGAACGGCATGTGAGTTTCAGCTTCCCTGTTGTGATAATGAGCTGCTTTGCTGGGTCTTATTGTAGCATAGGTGTAGGGTACCATAGAATGCAACTCTTCTTAGCAGTCTACTGTTTGCTACAGATCTTGCATACATACCTCGATCACCTTACTTACCTGATGGTTAAAGCTTTGAGAACCTTAATCAAGGATTTGCCACCAAAGTTAAAAATATCCAAGGATCTAGGCTACCGAATCCTAGAGCATGACTCTTATCTACGACCCATAAATATTTGCTATTTTGGAAACAGCAGTGTTTATCTCTTACAAATTGCAAAGATCTTAGTGTGAGCTCTCAATAGCTTTATGGCATAATGTAAAATGCTAAAACTAACAATAAAGGTAAACACGTGCAAAATCAAACATTCCGCTATCTTGCTAAAATTCATCTGATCAGGTTCAAACAGTTCTCTTCCATGTCTGGTCATATGCTTCTCTGTCTGCTGCAGGACATGCCCTGCATTACATGCAGATCCAATATGACTGTTTAAATTCCTAGAGACTGTTAAAATTCTTATTAATGTGATTATATATCACATCTAGTCTTACTGCTAAAATGAGTATTGAAGACTGAAAGAGACCTTGCAGGTTTTAACAATATTAAATGTTGCTACTGCAAAAACTTCACTATATAATCCTTTTCATACATGTACTTACAGACTACTTAAATCTTCTAAAGAGTGTGGGAAAGGGATAAGAATTTGTTGTAAATAATAATTTTCTCATACACTTTGTAACTTCCATTATTTATTTCCCCCATCCCAAGCAGATAAATATAAAAGTTCCTCTTGCCAGCAAAGCATTGATAACGTACTGAAGATTTCAAAACTCCAGCAGATTCCCATAGTAATACATAGCTTTTGTTCTCTCAACTTTAAACACAGAGGGAAGTATTTAGAGCTCAGGCATTCAAGATTGGCCACACTCTGTATTTCTTGTGAGGTGAACAGACATCAAAGAAAAAAATAAAATTTTCAGAAAAATATTTGCATATCAACCTGCCTGGCTCTATAAAGAAAGCTTTTCTGGATAAGTAACATCATTTTACATACATTTTGGTACTCTGAAAATAAATATTTCAACACACGTGTTCTGCTTGTCCTTCCATTTATGCTCTTTTTATACCAGTGCACTTAAACCTTTTTAAATGAAGTTACATCCTGATAAAATTTGAAATTAAAATGGTTTTAATGTTAATTTCTCTAACATTAACATCCAGAAGCCCATTTCCCGAAGTTTAGAATTAACTGTTTCTTGATTTTATGGCTACAGTGAATTGCAATACTTTGTTGTGAAAATAATGCAAGCGAAAACACAGAATACTGAGTACTGAGATCCTAGAAGCAGACTATGTGGCAGACCACTTCTGAGTAGAATTGGCAACTAGTGTGCAATCCAGCTTCAGTAAGCATGGAAGTCAACAAGCTAAGTTATGATCTTGTATTCTTTACAAAGCAAATCAAAGAGAAGAGAAATCACATTTGTAGGTTTAAAAGTCCTTGGAAAGCTCTTTCTTCTGTAGTGCCACCTGATTCTGTGTTATCATGTGAATATCTTTTTATATGCCACCAACAAAGTAATCTCTCTAAATTCAATTTAGGCTTAACCATGCTAATTTGCATGCACATAGAAAAGGAATGGAGAAACTTTTAAACCAAAAATCTGTATTCTCAGAATTTGATAGTAAGACACATTTTTATGCATGGATTTCCCATTCAGATTACTGGAAGAATTACCTACAAACCTTCCATCCTGGGAGAGTGATCAAGTTCCCAAAGTCTTATGAGAAATAAGAAAACTGTATCTTCCTTTTCTATTTTCAGTTAATGTTAATGAGAGACACATGCACAACTGTATGAGACACACACTCTGTATGTTTAAAGTGACCAAAACATTTGTATTTGTATTGTTTGACTTCTGCTCCAGCTACTGAATAATTTTTACATTTTATTTTTCTGGAGGAAAAATACCACCTTTAATAAGAATGTGAATACAAGTGAATACATGTATGCTAGATTCATTGCATGAGCATCATCTAAAATTGGCATAATGTTTCCTAAATAAAATATAACTATTTAGATAACAAGACTGGTTTTTTAAGGCCACTCTTCCATTGGAGGAGCTACACACTCTGATCGAACTATCAGTTAATCTGAATATGGTTTCAGTTGCTTAAGTGTGATGTAGCAAGTACTTCCTTTCCTGTTTAACTTAAAATGCATTGCAACTTCAATCCATCCAACTGCAAAATGTCCCAGAACCTCACTTCATTTTGTGTTTCTAGGGTAGCAGCACAGAATGATTTATTTCAAGTTTCATCACTGCTCTCTAACTTGTGGCAAACTTTTGGTGCCTCGTTTTGCCAGCAACATTATACCAGAGGACTTGAATCAATAGAGGCATCTTAGTTTGGTGGTGATGAAAAGCCCAAAGAAAGATCTGCTTATTGAGTCAGAGCTGCTATACAGTAATATACTGTGCACTATACACTGTGCAGCTGTTCCAATCTATATGGTGAATTCAAGCTACTGTAGAAGGAATAAACTGGGAAGAATACTGAGAAACAGTTACTGAGATTGCAGTACTGGAGCATGAATGGCTGTATTTTTTATCCGGGAGAATTAGAAGAAGCTTTGTTGTTTGCTGCATGTTCTCCTCTTCACATTATTTCCATGTATTTATTTCTTTAGGAAACAACAAAAAAAGATTAGATGAGGAGGAAATAAATAGCTCTAAAATTTTCATTTTTTGGTTTAGAAAACTTCGATTACCTGTACTTTATTTATATGTTACATTTGTATTTATTTATTTATTTATTGTTGATAATAATGACTCTCAGCATAGCAAATATTCTGTCTGACCTAAATAATATTGGAGTGAAATAATACATTTGGAAATGAAAGTTATTTGGTATTTGGAACTTATATTATAGAGAACTGGAAAGTTCTCTTCAGGATTGATTAGTGGAGGTGATGTCCAAACATACATACACGATCATGGCCTGAAGAACCTATGAAATATAAAGGGAGTGTAATGAAAAACTTCATTCCTAAATAACAGGTATGAGGTAAAAATAGATATGTGCTCTCTGTGCTTTTTCTGCTCCTGACATGAGAAGAGTTACTATGGGCTTTATACTTCTGTATTATTATATCCTTAGCAATTTAGAAAGGGAAAAAAAATATGTAAAAGGAAAAAGAAATAAAATCATTACATTTCAATGTAAAATTTGCCTTTTCTACCTATAGGCATCTCCAAGTCCAAAGATAATATTAGCAAATAAAAATTTTTATTTTACTGGATGCTTTTACATTGGTAATGCACAAGTCAGAAACCTACCCAAGAAAGTCACAGAAATTCTTCGAAAATGTGTGAATTTAGGTTCCACCTTGTAGTACCAGTGTTACAGCATAGTATGTATTTTTGTTGATACAGGGTGAGGTACGCACAGTGTGATCATTTTTCTGAAGAGTGATCCTGTTCTTTGACATATACTGATATTGTGAAATAATGCCTTGTGAAAGGGCATTTTCTTTCATGAACTTGTTATCCAGTTTTACTAACAAATGCTTTTTTGTGATACTGCACACTTTTTATCATTATCTACACAGTATGTTCTGAATCAGTGCACAGGCTGCTGCAGCAAACCAATGTTAAAAGTTTTTTTTAATTCAATAGCCCTCAAAAGTAATTTAATTATTTCCAGGTTATGGTAGAAGCTTAAAAGAGAAAAATAATCACCTTAAAGTTTCCTGTTTTTCTTAAATTGAACATGTTGTTCCATCCCGAATATGCTACCTCTTAAATCTGTAGAGAGAGATTTTTCTTCATATAAATGCATTTGCTACTTTGATATCAAAAGAGTTGCTCTGATTTGTAAGTGCTAAGCACATAATAAGCCAGACATGAGGCAAGGTGAGTGCACCTGTGTGAATACTGAAGTGTTCATAGTAAGGAGACTGTGAAGGAATGTGCCATTATTTTCAGTTGCCAGCTGACTGATAAAATATCTTTTCACTGTTGTTTTTATAAATTGAAGCTAGTTTTCAGTAAATATCATGCTTCTGATATCACATATTGTTCATAAATTTTGAAGGCACAGATTCAAATACTTTTCCACTTTTGTATTCTTTGTGCTGTATTCAGGCTTGATGTATTTTTGAAACTGTTTGGCAAAATATTTTACATACAGCTGAAATTGGCTGTTTTTCCATTCAAACTACAGATTGCATGAATAAGTTTCTGATATATAAAAAACTATCCAGTTATCTCTGGAATTCATATTCCTAGTCTAGCTTCTTTTATATTCTTGTCAGATACAACTGGATATTGTAGATGACAGTAACACCCTGGAGCACTGGTAACTGGTGTGTTACTCTTCTGTGACACATTAGTGTACCTGATTACATTAATTCTGCATTGCCTTGGTGAAAATGCCCTGGACATCTAGGAATGCTGTAAAAAATTCTAGGTACTTGTTGGCAAGAGTAAAAGAGTTTGATCATTACAAACATCTTTATTTTTACCTTTTAAATTAATGTCTAATGCTTCCTGCTTGCATTTTTATTGACTTCCTAATGACCTTTAGTTTTGTTTCACCTATAAATGAGGGACTGAGGCATTAAATTTACAGTAAAAAAGCACTCCAGATTAAAAAGGAAAGAAAAGAGAAAACATAATTGGTATGAAAAGTTCTATAAATTAAGTTTCCTATTATTTTTCTTTTTAAAAAATGAATTATTCAGTGTTTTGGCATTAATAATTTAACAGAACCCAAAGTAAGAAATCAGCAGGACGTATGTGGGATGGGTGGTAGTTCAAGTTTGATCTAAAAGGCTTGCCTTTGTATTCAAGTTGGGTTGAAGCTTTGATCTATTTATAATGAGTGTTCTAAGGGTTTACTAATTATCTTAAACCTGAAGAGAATCTCATAGTCCATTTTTCAGCTGGAAAGAAACCAAAAATAGACCTTGCTGGAAGGCAAAGGCAGAAAGTCATAAAGTTCAGGCGTGCTTTTTAAAGTTGAAGCACAACAGCCTACTGGCTATAATTTCTCTTAAGTTTTTTGGGGAAATGTATTTTCTCTCTCCTTTTTTCATTCTGCAGCATAGGGAAATCTTCTGAGGTATTTCTGACTTCTGACTACATACATGTACATATATGCCCTCTTTATAAATTCCATCAATTTAAAAAGTTTGTAGCCATATAACTGAAATGCAAAAAAATTTGGATTGCTTTATTTTCTTTGGAATTATATTTAGACAAAACATGTATCAATTTCAGTTACCTACCACATTTTATCTTTTAACAAACCAAATTAACTAACATACTTGTTTATGAGAAATTCTGGGATGGTAATAAAGGGTAATTATTTAAAATGTTCATGACTTTACACAAATACAACTTTAAAAATAAAGCTGAACTTACCACTACTTAGAACATTGCTCATTATTTGAAAGGTTTTTGTTGAAACCAGACACTTGTGCCTAATCCATATTTAATTCTATCTCTAGAAGCAATATAATTATACTACTTCTATACTAATTACAGTTTCTTTGTACAGTGATTTTATCATTCCTCAATGTAAAAATTTTCTTCAGATTTTTCAGATAGACAGAACACAACTATAACTTCCTGGATGATCATTCTGGAATGAGCAGTGGCAGCAGTCAGGCGGCCATACCAGAGGCCTCTAGTTGTATGTCTACCAGCACTGCAGAAGTTAGATGCACAGCCCAAACAGCTGGACATTTTCACTGTGTTTGAGGGTTCATATAAATATTCCTCAAAGCACTTGTAACAAGGCCAGGGAATTGATATATATTTGCACCAGAGAGAACAGAAATTCACATTAAACAGTTCTGTAGATCTGTCTTTGAATCAGTCATTTTTACATCTGGAAGACATGGAAAGTATTTGTCTTACGCAGACATTACTTTAACGTACTCGATGGCGAGGATGAAAACTTTCTCTCATTGAAAACTCTGATCATCATAACAAATACTGAAACATTGTTCCAGCTTTCCAGAGGTGCTGAATAGTTTAATGAATCTATAATACATACAAAATACTTCTTTCTTTTTTTTTTTTTTTTTTTCCCTGTTGAGTCAGTATTTGGGATTAAAGATGAACCTCTTTTCATGGTTCAAATAATTTTCATTAGCAGAAGGAAAAAACATGCCCATTAAGCCTGGTACTGCAAAGAATTATTAAAAATAGTTCTGAGGCACAATTTTTGCCTTTTCAATTATGCAAAGTGCTCATCAAGTTTTTTTCTTTGGTAATCTTTGGCTGATATTAAAAAACTGAGACAGACTTCTTGAACTGACACAAATGTAGTAGCTGTGTTGTGGGTTTTTTTTTTTTTATACCTTTACCCTGGCACAAGATTAAAGAAACAAAAGTACAGCATTCGTCAAATCAAGCAGATACTTACACCTGTATCTTATCCTTGCAATTACATTTGTATAGAATCATAGAGTAATTCAAGCACTGAATTCAGATCTGGTTTCTTTAGGCTTTGTCCAGTCAGATTATTAACCCATGCAGAGAGAAATTCCACAACCTCTCTGGGCAACCTGCACCAATGCCTAATTATCCTGAGTGATTTTTTTTTTTCTAAATTACCCAGTCAGAACCTTCCCCATTTCAGTTAATGAGCTTGTCTCTTGTTCTCTCACTGTGCACCTAAGTAAAGGGCCTGGCTTTGTCCTCCTGGGATTTTTTTCCATGCTGATAGTTCCTTTCCTCCCTGAACCTTATGCCTTTAGGCACAAAGGCCTTTTCCCTAAAGATGGAGACAGAGAGGGAAAGTTTCTATTGTCTGTCTTCACTTTCATGTCCTGTGTATGTCCTCTTTGTATTGGAGTGCAGTCATGAATTCCCTGTAAAACCAGGCATGTCTCCTGACATGTCTGCTTATATTCATGGTTTATGGAATGGAATGTTCTGCTTACAGAGGTTGCCCTTAAAGTTCTGCCAGCTCGCTTAAGCTCCTTTTCCTTTCAGAGCTGCCTCACACAGGAGGATCTCTTTCCTTCCTTTACTTGCCTTCCTTCGTCCACTCAGGATTATGATTAAATATCACTTCTAGACTCTAGACTGCTAAAATATGTCAAATAATATACAAGAATCTCTTAATATATTTTTATAATTAGACACATTTTACCAAATTCAGTGAGGTGTAGCTATTTTCTGGTAATTAATTACTGGTTGATCATTTAAGAATTTTTCACTGGAACCTAGATGGAATAGATGATGAGACTGGTTGTTACAAATTCAAAGAAATCCAGATCTTAGTGGAAAGTTTACAAAAGAGTCTGTTAGAATTAGACCTAACCTATCACTTAATTAGCTGTACCAAGTAAAAGGTTGATAACAAAAAGATCTTAAACTGGTCACTCAGAGAATTTCAATTCCACAGTGCTGTATTATAAGACCATGTAACACATATACTCACTCCATGACTAGTTGCTACAGCAAGTAGAGTTACTCATTGTCATCACATTTAGCATTCAGGGCATAACATTTGTAATGGTATGGCATTACAGACAATTTGTGCCATTATGCAAAAGAATTTTTGCTATGCAAATATTTTGCACTGATACAATATCAATAATACCATAATAGTGAATCTCTCACCATGTCAAAATTAACATTCACTCCTATTGAACTAGGGCAATGGAAGGTCAATACAAATCAAAATAAAACAGTACACAGCTGTACTGCTCTTTAAAATTAATTCTATTTCTGTGCCATTGGCTTTATTTGGATTATACTGAGGTACACTTTGGTTTTATTTTTAAAAAATATTTTTGTATAAAAAACAGGAATAAGATTGGAAAAAGGAGGATCCTATTTTTAATTCATTTTTTCAATTATTTCTGTTTTCCTCAAGTCAGTGGAAGAAGAGATTTTTAAAGCTCATAGCATTGTGTCTGAATGCTGTCCATCTGACATGCCACTGGAAACCATATGAGATAAACCACAGAGTGTGGAGTCATAGCTTATGATGTAAAAAGCATACTTAATTCTAATTTACAGTGATTAAGTGTAGGACTTACTGATGAATCCTGACATGCTGTTATCAACTATCTAAGTAATACATAATAAAACTGAGCTTTTTTCTGTCCTCATTTTACCAACATAGTTGATGTGTAGAAAAGGACACACAGCTTTAGCTTGTGCACATTTTCCTTGGGATTGTGGTTATTTGAGTCTGAACAATGATTCAATACGGAATATATAGAAGATGCCAGTAGCTAGGACATATGCAGAAGCCTTAGTCAGGACATATTTATCTGTTCTAAATGTTTGAATGTGATCTTTTAAGACACAGCTCTATCTCTTATCATATGGTGTGTTCTAGTACAACAGCAATTTTCCATAGTAATTTAGGAAAAGTATTTCAATGTTCATTATTTGTCTCAGTACAGGAGACATTTGTTCACCTAAAAAACCAAAAAACAACTTACATTTTTCCACTGTGGTTTAACTATATATTGGCAACACAGAATACATTCAGACAACTTTTTTTTGTGTTGAGGAACATGAGATTTTATGTGTTCATTTAGTGAGCACAGGAATATTCTCTGTTTATAGGAAGAAAATCTTTAAAAACATTTAAAAGCAGGAGTTTACAACTCATTATTTAACATAAATAAAAATACTTAATGTGTAACAACAAAGCAAAAAAAAAAAAAAAATATGAGAGATGCTGAAAAACCAGCAAGGACTGAAAATGTAAGCAATGTATACAAAGAACTTTTGAAAACCCAGGCTGCTTTCTGTCAGTATTTACCATGTTTAAGCTCCCTGAAGACTGCCATAATTAGTTTTCTCCCTTACAAGTAATTACGGGCACCTGTAATTTAAAAAAAAAAATTGTGTCCAAGATATGATCCCTTGGGTATTCTTCTTTTAGAACCTTTCTCATTTGCTCTTAGAAGTTCTTTTCCACTAACTTCTACTCTTGGGATACTTTAAATGGAATGAAATTTTCCTCTTCAATTAGTTTTAAAACCAGATGAGACCTTAAACAACACTGACAATGTTTATTCTCCCCATGATCACTTTGGAGTGAATTGGTTCAGGAAAGCTCATCACTACCTGATGAAACAGCGAGCTAAGTAAGGTCTATATAGAGTATAGTCAGAGCAAGAGAAGTCTTGAAAGGGTTTCACATGGCTCACATTAAAGTCCTGTGAAAATTTCATAGCAGTTTGGAACAACATCTGTATTAATTGCTCTACATAGTTCACTCCACGATGGCCACATATTTTAATATAATGATAACATAGCCAGAAATGTTGCAAGATGGCTACACAGAAACTGCCTTGTGCACCCTTGGATCAGTCCCCTGTGACACAGGGTAGCTAACTGACATCTTGATGTCCTGCTATGGGAACAGAATGGTGGTTTAGTTCAAAACTCTGTTCTGGGGGCAGCTCTTAGTAGCTATTCAGTGACAGACACACAGATTTTATAAGTAGCTAGATCCTAAGGAAAATCTTTATTAAGGGATGGCAAATCAACACTTTGTATTTTCTCACTATTCTGTTCCACCCTTTATCAAAATAGACTGTGTATCACTCTTTGGGAATTATGCCATACCACAAATCAGAAGATACTTCAAAGACTGAGAACCCCCCAGCATTATGTCTCTCTGCTCTTTATTCTGCTTGGATGTGTAGCAGGTCAAACTCTACAGACATAAATCTTCCATACCTGAATGCTGACATTAGCTTTGAGTAAAAACATTTCCTCAGAAAGAATTATTTAAAAGTACTTTTGCTTAATGCAAGAAACTGACAGGATAAACCATGAAGTCTACAAAGAATTGCCCATTAATTTGACAATCCTAAACCACTGACTATCTGAGAAAATAACTTGATTCAGTTCTTATTCTAACACTGTATTGATCTTCAAATGATCTTAGCATTCATTTCAGTACAGTAGACCAGTGATTAAATTTTGTGTCTTTTCCTTTGCATAATATATTTTGCAATTTCTCTGTGCACTGAATCACCAATACAATCTGATGGAAGTGCTTGTTCATATAAGTAAATTCTCAGCGATGGATAAAAATCACTGAAAGTGATTTGGTTTAAAAAAGCACTTTGGTTTAAAGGTTGTCAGGTACAGTACATACCCCTAAATTCACATGAGGGTTAGTAAGTGTCCTTAGAGGACAGAGTAAGTGTAGCCTTAAGACTTTAAGCCTGTGGGTAACATATAAAGCACAGGACCTATAAAGTCTTCCCAGGTTCTGGACAAAATGTCCCTCATGGGAATTTTCTCAGTTTGTGCTGATACTGAATTCAGACCTTTCCACTTTTGTATCCTCCTTTCATAGAAAGAAATGCATGTTGCTCAAGCTTAAGAGAGACATGCTGGCCCAATCTTCAGTCAGGCTGGCTGAGAGACCAGGAGTTAAGAGCTCCTGTTGTACAGCTGAGACAAAGCGTAACTGGCACTAATGTTCATTTTCATCCCTCCTTTAATCCCTGTTAAAGACAATGGAGACATTATATTTTTAGAGGGCAAAAACATCCACTGCTTTTAAGCAATACCAGTTTCAGAATTCCTCTGCCTTTATAACACATTCATACCAAACTAAGGAAAGGTTAATAATTAATACCAAACCAAGTACAGTATGCTTCAGAATGTCCTTCTTCTATCCTGTCATGCAAATACTTAAGAAGAGCAGGAATGGTATAAAGCTATTTATATCAGCCCTATGCTTGGCTCACAAATTACCTATAGAAGAAGGTCTTTCCAAGGAGCAGTGCCCATTCTCTTTAAGGCCCTTTAATGTTTTCAGGGAACCAGCTCCACCTTGCTACATTTGACCTTGTTAAAAAGACTGCATTCAAACAAAGAGGAACTAATCTAGATTTCTTGACAAGAATAAAAATTAAAGCAATCATGGGCTTTTCAAAACTTGCAGTGGTCTTGGCTGGATATGCTCACCTTGTAATTGTATTTTCCCAAGAGCCTTTCTCCCAAAGAAGAGGTTGGGATGCTATTGTAATGTCAAATCTGACTCACTGTTACAGTTGCTATTAAAAGTTAGCAGCTGTAATTAGGGGAGAATTTTGAAGCTGCAGTGTTGTATTGTCAGTTGTAACAGCTTTTAATTATCTTATATTTTTCTTTAAAGTGATCAGCTTTCAAGAAGTTGAATGTGCTTTTATCATTTTTACTCTGGAAATGAGCTGGCACATTTAATATAATTTAGACAGAAATACTGCTCCTGCAGAAAACAATTGGAATCTGTGAACTTTTTAAAGGATTTTGAACGCAGGAGACAGCCATAGTGCTTAGAGGGATTTTGCCATCATCCAATTAAAATAGTCCTCCATTCTCTCTAATACCATTCTATCTGGTCTTAAAATGCATAAGACTAATTACATTAGCCCACAGAGGCTTGCATGGCTAATACTATTGGCCATTTCCTCACATAGAAGAATTATAAACGATTAACCACTTTGCATATAATGCCAGAGTTCTTACTGCAGGACTAGATTTGATACATAGATAAGCTGTCATTTTCACACTGTGCTTGCACCAGTGTATGGTACTCTAGCCTAGAACAGATGCCAATGTTGAAATTGCAATGGCCAATTCCATTGTTCCTCCAGCCTACTTTAGTCCATCAGGAAACCAAAACCTTTTGTAGCTATTTCTGATATGGTCTTATGCTGAGAATAAAAAGAATAAAGAGAGAGCCTTATATTTTAGCCTTATAATAGGACAAGCTTTGTTATGCATGACTTCACTCCTTTGAAGTCCCTTCACTCGTATCAGAAAAAAAATCCTTAGTTTTCCAGGGAAGGACCCTGGTTCTTAAGGACTTGAAAGAATGCAGCTGGTGTGAGATCTACTTGGGAAAAAGAGTCTGGGTTAGCAGATTATCCTCTGGCATGCAGCAGTCTAGAAGGCAAAATACAGCTAAAGAAATACTGTACAGTATTGTCATTTTTGGCAGGCAGCATCCTTGTCAATATGCATGAGGACTCAGATGAATAAGAGAACCTGTCACCCAAGGGATGTTACACATTGATGACAACAACCAGTCACAGGTCCTCTACTCTAACATGTAGTTAGATTAAGTTCTTTTACAGTTGTCTCTGTGAAAGAAGGAAAACTGCTAGGCAGCAAAGTACAAGCAGCATTGGTAGTGCAGCCATTCTTGCAGCCTCAGGAGCTCCAGCAAACATGAAACTTAATTTTTATATTATGATATTGTCCCCTGTATCCCCATTACAGACCAATTAAGCCCATGATTCTTAGTTTCGGGGATGCTATCTCACTGCAGCATGTTGGTATGAGATTATATCGTTTTGATAAATTTTAATGTCACATAACATTCATATTCCACTAAAAATCCATCATGGGATAGATTCATGGACATACGATGACCTGGTTAATCTACTCTGTTTTTAATTATCCCAGACATTACTGTCTATTCTACACTCCCCAGATTCTTTGGGACAGGGGATAAATAATAGTTCACTTTGGGGTTTTTTGCTGTTATTAATGTCTAAGTAGTGATGACACCTTTCAAACCACAAAACTAGAAGTAATCAATCAAGCCAGTACAGGTGGGTGCCCGTTATCCTTCTAATACATGACTAGCATATGTCAAGAGATTGCTATTAAAACTGTAATGTTTCAGAAAGGATAATTCCTTCTTCCTGTGAAACTCCGAAAAGCTCACAAAATGCTGCAGGGGAATTTTATTCTTGTGGATCTAAATTTTAATTTTGAAATTTGGCAAATGGAAGCTTTCACTTACCACAGAAGAAAGATTTTTTTATTTCAAACACATTCAGAATTTACTTCCTGTTTTAGGCAAATTTAACACCTTGGAGAGATTTGGGTTTTTTTGTTGTTGTTTGGGGTTTTTGTTTGTTTGTTTGGGTTTTTTTGTTTGGTTGGTAGTTTTTTGGGGGGTTTTTTTGGTGTTTTTTGTGGGCTTGGTTTTGGTGTTTTTTGTTTTGTTTTGTTGTGGGTTTTTTGGTTGGTTGGTTTTGTAAAAATAAATGTCCATCAAACTAAATCTTAGCAGTAAAAACAGTGCAATCTAAATGGTGTTGGATAGTATTGGACAGTTACACAGTTATTGTCATGTAGAAAATATTCAGTATTTAGGGCAAGGAAATCTTTAACTATTCCCTTGAGGTAGATTTGTAAGTAGTGGTCACGTGCTCTTAAATTTTGCTTTTGAGCTTAAAATAAGTTTATCTCACAGAATGTTTTTCATTATATCTTTTCCATATAAGCAGTGTCTATATACACACTCCTAAGTAAGTTTAGAAATGGAAGCAGAAGACTTAGGATATTATGCTTTCCAGAGGAAATAGGTTTTTGAAAAAACTTGGACTTTAATAGCACTGGGTGAGACACCCAGCCTGGATATACATTTTCTAGTTCTGTGGGAACCTAAGTTCCACTGAAGTTCATGAGGACTAAAGCATTATTTCTTACTGAACCATTTGTGATCTGACTTACTTTCTCAGAGACATGTCAAATTAGAATATTTGAAAACTGATCTATAGAATCTGAATAAGAAAGTAAATTCAGTATCTTCTAATAACTTTGAACACAGCCTTTCCACAGGCTTAAAATCTCACTATTCCAAGGAAAGCACTGAAGGTAATTTAAAATTGGGTAAAGAAAGAAGCAGTCTTTTTTACTTTGGGGTACTATTGGTTGCTTCTTGAGATTATTGAATTTTTGTTCCAGTATACAGGAAAGCAGCATATCACCAACATGAAACAGAAAGCATTATGCAAGGCACTGTATCTCTTCATGTTTATGGAAACTTTGCCAACAATCTCAGAAAAAGCTGAATTGGACTCTAAAATACTGACACAAAAGGAATTATGAGGAAATACCCCTTGCAACCATAATACCAGATTTGTCATTCACACTATCAAAATGCTACATTATTCTTCATTTTATTCAATTAAATTAGAAATTATGTGTGTCCAATAATAACGAAAAATCTTACTTGTAGGCAAAGACCAGCAGTTATTTTTTCAGCAACAGATTAAAATAATGGAAACCTTACAAGTAGTTTGATTGGTTACAAAATTAGCTTTTAAAGAAACAAATTTCATCTTTCTTAACAAGAAAAAGGTCCGTATCTATTCCATATTTAAAATTTTTACAGGAAATGGTCACAATCCTACTCTAGGTTGGATTCTCTACTATTTTTGCAGACCTGTAACATGGCAACATGATTTTGATATCCAGTCAACCAAGTGTACTGTTAGTTCTTGCAGAACACTTCAGGTCATTATAGAGTACTAGTTATTGTTAGGCACTAGGTGGCCTGCTTGCTAAAACATAGTAATGAAGACTTACACAAAGACAATTTGCAAAAGCACTGAGTAAAAAATATGTAAATAAAAATGCATGTTTAATTTCTAATAGAGGACGATGCATTTATACTATCTGATTCAAAGTAACATACACTTGGAGACCTGCAGATAGCACAACGTATCTAAAACCAACTTACAACAATTTTGTTCTTCTCTTACAGACAACATTTAGCTCCTCTCTGTGTGATTGCTTAAGGAAGCCCAGCAACTCATTCATACTTTGAGTGAAAACATTCTTCTCTTACCCAGCCATGTCTTGACAGTGCTGGCATCACTGAAATATTTAGCTATATGTGCATCTTTTTTTTCCTTCCCACTACCATAAAAGATTTCCCACCCAAAGACAGGATACTAATTTGTATATTCTCTAAATTGTGAGTTCTTGGTTCTCTTGAAGAAAGTTAAAAACTGGAAAGTACAATATAGTAGTAGCATTTATTTAGAAACCTAATGGGTTATTGCATTATGCTCAGAAAAATGAAAAGGGTCAGTACTATTTATTGTTTCTAAGGAGCAAATTAACAACTTCTTAGGAGTAAGTTGTACACATGCACTTATATCAATATATAGAAAACACGAATAGTAAGGAAAGCAACACCTCGAAGTTTTGGGGTTTTTTTGTATGATTTGGTTTTTAGTAACTGAGAGCTAGATGTGACCTGTGGTCTTTCAGTACTGCAACCTGAGCCCTATGGTAGAACAAACCATACTAAACTCTATTTTTCAGCAATTTTGGTATTTTCATTTGTTGCTCCATGACTCTTCTTAGTGTCAGAGGAAGGAGATACCTGATGACTTGAGGTGGTGTTCAGTTCAAGTTTTGGACATTTATTTTTTTTTTAAAGTATGGATTTTATTTATTTAAATATAATTAAAGAACAATTTATATAACAAGCCTTCATTAAAAATAGTTTTACTGTTCAATCAAATGATTAAATAAATAGCCAGAGGTTTATTTTAATATGATTATTCACCTTCTTAATTTCAGGTCAAATGCAAGACTAACGAGATTGCTGAAATTCTAATTATTATTTTATCCATCATTGATTGAATTCTAAAATATTAGCAGTCAAGGAGAGTGCAAAGGTTTTACTGTTTGGCAGTATATATCTGAACCAAGGAATGAAAGATAATCTTCATTCCAAACTACACTATTTCTGGGCATCAGCTTGGAAATTCATCATATTTTTCAACTGAATTCCCCCAATGTCTCTGTTATAAAACAAATAAATGACCAAACAACAGAAAGCCCCATTGCACTGATTTCTAATTGTATAAGAAAGGGCATTGTGTGGCTTGTGTCATTACTTGTTTTCTTTTTCTGCTGAAATCAAATGAATTTCAACAATGAACTCAGATTAATGATAATATTTTTTGAAGACAGAAAAGATATTTCAACCTGGTATGCATGTGCTTTAATCTGAGTAAGAGTAGAACACACCAGCAAATACATGGCAGACTATAGTGTGTTCCACGAAAATGTCTTATTGCGTATTTTTTTCCTACAAGGAAACACCAACAGAATAGGAACAATAAGAACTTGTATTTTTGAGGCTTGATCAAAAAGTGTATTCCTCCACATTCTACCCAGGTCTGAGCATGAATCTCTTGAACTGATTTGAAAGAAATCAGACTTGGCAGTATCCCTCAGGTCATAGAGAATTATTCTCCATTTAAAACAATGCAGCACCCATCCACATTGTTCAGTAAGCAATAATATGCCTCCTCAAACTGTCAAGAAAAAAGACATCTGTTGCTATGTGGCACATCATAAAAAAAACAAAATCCACTACTATTGCTGGTAGTAGCAGTAATAAGTGAACCACTGGTGATACACTTGCTTCTGCTGCTGCATAGAGAAACATCAGTGTGAGACAGTAGAGCCTCAAGGAATTCATCATCTCTGGGTGTCAGAAAACAGGTGTAATGCACTGCCTCACGTAAGATAAAGTGGAACTTTATTAGGCAAGTAGACCTGTAAACTTAAGCCACCATATCACACTTTTAAAATACCTGCATGTTTGAAAAAATTTCAGAATATCTCATAATATTTTAAAGTATATGTGGAACAAACATAATTAAGTTCTGGGAAAGTATTCCAGTAATCCTCTTAAACTTCCCAATATTTTGTTCCTAGTGATTATGCTCTAATAGAAATTATGGCTTTTTTTCAATACCACAAAACTCCAATACGTCCAGTTATTATACCAAAACAGAACATTTTCTATGGGAAATTTGCTCTAGTGCACTTACATACACTGCATATAACACAACACTGGAGTTCTGACAGATTTCAGTAACAGAACACCAAGTTTCCTTCCCTAAACACTCAAGATTTGGATTTTCTAAGTTCTGAGCATCTATTTTACTGGAAATAATCAGGAGTTCTGAGTGACAGTTACATTGTCAAAGGTTGAAGATTTGAAATGTTACTATTTTCTCTATTCATTTAATCACAAATCAGTATTTCTACTTCTTATACCAGTAATTGATGGAGCAGGTAATCTTACTATTGTTCTATCTTGTGAAGCAACATATAATTAATTATGTCCTTGTGTCACTTCTGTTGCTCTTGCTTAAGTCATTCAAACAACTTCAGCATGTCAAGAAAAACGTCAATTTTCTTGGTAGGTCTTAGATTTGGAGGCATAATTAACTGATGTACAGGAACAGTCTATGTGATGTGTTTTCATGACATTTCTATTAAGACTCTGATACAAACATCTGATTTCCAGAAATAACAAAAAAGCCTTTGGTCATTTCTAGTTGATGAAGCAGGTAAAGTCACTCAAATGTGAAGAATGATAAAACTTACAAATGATACAGTATTTAATACAATCCTGTATTCTTCCAAGATTTTGTGTTGTGATTACTTCAGCTAATAGGTTGCTACGTGTCGTATTTTGGTGCTCTTTTCTATCTTTCTTACCTTTAAATAACAAGCTGTTATCAAGTGGTGAAGTCACTCCATTTATATGCAAAATTAGTTTTCTCACAGGTTTCTGGAGTGGAGACATGACCTTTAGACAAAACAGAGGAAGAAGAATATACATCTGCTTTAAAGTTTAATCTAATCATTGTTCCTTTAAGATTTTTCCACATTTAATTCCTACTTTCAAGAAATAATACTCTATTTTCTTAAAAAATGTTCTGTGCAGTATACCAGTAATGATTAAACACATCACAGGCCCATGATGCTGTGTAAAGAAATGTGCTTCAATATGGTTTTTCAAAGCATTTTCATGAACATCAATGACCTACAGGACTCTGACATGCAGATATGTAATATTCTCATTATTAATGTAGTTCCCCTCCCCATTAGAAACCTTTTGAAGCTATTAATCCTCATGGACTATGTCAAAAGAAGGAGAAGGGATGGGAAATAATACCCCAAACTTTTTTGTGTGTATTACCAGCCCAAGTCTATGTCACATTACTTGTGTCTAGACATCACTGACAGAAGGCTGCCCATGCAAATTTCTAGCCAGAAATATTTTGTCCACATTACAAACCCCTTTATCTCATCCTAATGGTTGACAGGTTTCGGTGAGGAAGCAGTGAAAAAATGCAACATTTAGCCTGACATTTGTAATAAAATCAAAAAGTAAGTCTTCAATGTTCAATGCTGACACAAAACATTCTATGCAAATATTTAATAAAGGTCTGTTGTTGAGGTATGTAGACTCTCTCTTTACCCTTCTGTTAAGGCATTTGATTTCCAGATCTACAATTCTGGCAGATTTTTGAAACCCTACCAAAGTTACCACTGATTTTAGTGGCCTTTGAATCAATTTAAAAGAAAATAGTTGATCAGATCCTCTACCTTGTAGAACCATATTTACTATACAAGTAAAACAAAATTTGAAGTACAGAATCAGGCCCTGCACATCAAACTGCTTATAATTCTGTTTCATCCAATCCTGTTACTCTTTTTCCTAAGTATTTTTTGTGCAAGTAGTCTGACTGAATTTTGGGAGCTGCCTTCTCCCAACTCTAAACAGCTATGCTCCATCATTTCCACTTTACATCTCGCCACGTTCTCTCCCTTGTAGATTAAAAATATTTACTAGATCATATTTGCATTCATTAAGGAGAAACAATTAGGGATAGTGAATACTACATTTTGAATATATTTACTTCTTTGCTGCCGTAATTTCTCCAGTCTTGAAAGCTTGCTTAAAAGCAAGCCTGAACCTCCATACCCAAAATATATTAGTATTTGTAATCTACAAGGGTAGGAGGATGCAAAAATGCTCCCTTTTAGAAAAAAGATTAACTATCAAAGCACAGAATTTCGGTGCTTTGAAAAGCTATCTGTGTGTTTGCAATCTCTAATGCAGTTTGGGGATCTGTCAGGACGAGAGGGGCTAGGCACCAGAAAGTGTTTTAGCAGAACAGTTGGATGACAACAATGTAATTCTGTTTTGCTCTTAAAATAACAGGGAAAAATACTTTATATTTTTGTCTATATAAGCTATGGAATTAAAGACATCTTTTCCTTATATGTCAGTAAACAGGATACATTTTATGAGTAATTTCTTAAAAAATTACATTACTTCACCTTTCAAAAGCTGGTATATCTTTAATAACCATGTATATGCTAATATAGAATTATTAAAAGTTCAATCCTGTTCCATCAGTATATAAAGGACTGTTACATTTTTTTGCAAATCATTAATAGTTTGCTATAGTTTTTGATTGAAAGCTACATCAAATAATGTGTTGGTTTTTTTCAGAAAACACGGTATAGATGATGATGATGATTATGATTATTAATTACTTCCACTGTATCAACATACTGAAGCAAAGGTAATCTCAAGGCACAAATGTAGTAAGGAGAGAAATCCTCCTTAGGAGGAGTGGAAGAAAACCAGATAATTAAAGACAGAGTTGTGCCACAAGAAAATAATCCAACTATATTACCAAATTTTATATAAAATACATATTTACTCTACCTGTATTATCATAAGACATAAATTCATGCCCTCAATAATTTAAAATATGAATTACTAAGGCTTGATCTTAATCCTTTTAACTCTAACCAGCTGGGATCAAACTCAGATGCTTTTGGTCTCCCACTTAATAACTCACAATAAATCTTTTATCAAACTGCTTTTCATTTTCTTTTATATGCATTTATTTCCTACAGTTAGTAAAAGAAAAAGGATGGTTCACTTCTTCCTCAGAGGAAGCTTTTCTGAAGCCACACTCTGCTGCAGCTGCTATTGCTAGCACCTTTTATCTTTACAGCACCATTCACTTTGAGCAATTCCGAAGCCCTTCACAGGGATTTTCTCTCCTCATCCCACCGAAGGCCTGTACCAACAGTGCTGCACTGAGGCAGCTATGGGAAAGTAACCATAGAACAACCTTTCCACCCCAGCCACTGGTGCTTATGTAGGCCAGCCTGCCGCAGCTTAGGCCAGAATCTGCAGAGGATTTTAAATGCTGATTCATGTCAAAGCTTACAAAAAAAATTACAGCCTCTCTTTGCCCTGGTTGCCTTCATCTGCACACCTCAGCTCGGAAGACAGCACGCACCCCTGTGCCACAGGTTCTACCGAGGCAGGTTTACTATTTGCTGTTTATATTCGCTTCTCAGGAAAGGGTACCTTGTCAGATGTCTCTCTTTCAGCCAGGGGAGAGGGGAACCCGCCAGGTGCGAAGAGGCAGAGGAGGGATCCGCGGGCTGAGGGGGAGGGAAGGGGAGGGAAGCTGAGGGCAGAGGGGCCGGCAGGGTGAGGGAAGGAAGGAGCGAAGGCTGAGGAAGGACCCGGGCTCTGAGGAAAGATGGAGGGCTGAGGGAAGGAAGGACCGAGGGCTGAGGAGGGACCCGGGCTCTGAGGAAGGACGGAGGGGTGAGGAGGGACCCGGGCCCTGAGGAAGGACGGAGGGCTGAGGGAAGGAAGGACCGACGGCTGAGGAGGGACCCGGGCCCTGAGGCGCAGCTTCGAGAAAGAGGCGGGAAGGGAGGGGCTGTCACGTGGGGCGGTGCGCGCGCAGCCTGCGCCCCCGCCTTCGCTCCCTCCTCTTGGCTGAGGGGAGCTGGGGGGGTGCACGCAGCGCTGCCGAGCTGTGGTGTTTCTCCGGTTATACCGCAGTTTCTACCGCAAGACCTTCCAAGGCTAAAGGCGGTGGCTCTGTCTTTGTGTTCAGGTAAGCAGCGGTAGAGGGTTTGCTGTAGGAAGCGCCTGTGGGAGGGAGTGGTGAGAGAGCGGGGGTCAGGGCCTGCCTGCCTGGGGGAGCAGTGAGAACAGGAGGGACCTTCATTTATAACGGTGTTTTCCTGTTTTGCCGTAGTCTTTTTTTTACAGTATGGTTTTAGTTTGTCTTCTAATAAAACTTCTCTTCAGGTGGTTTTGTTGGAAAGGCCTTGGTCTCAAGTCATCTTCTCTGAAGAGAGTCTGCGTTGTGTACTAGGATGCTTTGTTCAGATGGTGTGTTTAGGCAGAGTCAGTTCCCTAAACAACGTGCTGTTTGCTTCCCCGCTATTTGTACCTGCACATATGAGAAAATTCCTTCTGACGCGTGCAGTTAGTTCCCCGTTAATGGTACTTTTAGAGATTCCAGAGCTGAGTTTCTTGTTTAAAAGTATGTGTTCTGTTGTGTCTGCCTGTTGTGTGTGACAGCTTCGGACAAACATGGTGATAAAGCTGTTAATTGGTGAGATATGTGCTAAGAAAACCTTTTAGAACTTAGAAACTTAAGAAAACCTTTTAGGTATAGAAAACTTTTTTTTTATTATATATTTAATAGTTTAAACTCTTGACCAGTACCTTCTAGTTTGAATTTAATTTACATTTAAGCTATTCTTAAGAACAAAAAAATACACAATGAAAATAAGTAACTCTGCTGCCATGAATGAAAAACCTACTGTTTCTTATTTAAAAACTTCCACGGAGACTATGCTAGTGTTACAATTTTCTGTATACTTTGTATAAACTTCTGCTAGAAGGAGGTAGATTGAATAGGAGACATTTCAGTTCTGTGAAGTGTTAGCAGGGATGAACATGAAATTGCCTGAACTATTTTCTTATTTCTCATTACCAAGGGAGAAGAAACTAAGTTGTTTGATGCTTACCTATCTATTACTTACAATAATAAGTAATCAAATAGGTTAGTGAAGGACTGTAGAAGTGTATGAATTTTTTAAGTTTTAACTTAAGCTTTTCTAGCCTTACAGCATCAGAAATGAAACTGTCCATTTCCAGACAGCCTGATGGGAGGTCGGAATATTCAAATACTAAAATATGTTTTATACTTGCTTTGTTGCTGTAATCTTCTGGTCCTGTTTAATGTAGACATGCTTGTAATTTGCTAGGCAGAGATTATGGTGAAACTTCAGCTACTCTTTTCAGGCTTTGACTACTGTAAGAACCTGTTAAAAAAATCTGTGAGAGTATTTTCATAGGATACTCATTCTTCTCTGGATGTGTTATGCTGAGGTAGTGATGGAAATAGAAAAGTTCAAGTGATTGAAAAAGAACTCAAAGCATTCTATAATTCTGTGAAAGTAAATTCTTGGTATAATTTAGAGTTCAACATATGAATCCTGACAATCAGGGGAACTTTTTTTTCCTTTCAGAAATTTCAAGGAACTGGTGCAATAGTCCAGATATCCTCGATTTAATAAGAATTACAATATATAAAGATATTTTTTTTTCCCCTCTGAACTCCAGACTTCTACCAAAAGAAAAAATGGCATTATATATAGGTGGGGTTATTTTTTTAATATATTTTTTTAAGTCTTAAGAACAGTGTTCTTGCAAATAGAAATTTTGGTTAAATGCAAAGAGTAACTGTAATTACATCGTCTCTTAACTGGAAGGGGGATGGAAGAAGGCAGGTGAATGAAAGAAGGAATATTTTAAGTTAATGACTGAAATCTAGGCAGAATTGTGTTCAGTATTAATCTGTGAGCAGTATTCCTGTACTTACAAATAGTTGAATTGTTTAGTAGAGACTCTGAACTGTTTTTTCTATTATTCAGTAACAAAAGTTAAGTGGCAGCAAGGCAGTAAAGCAAAATGTTTTACAGATGAAACAGGTGATCTTGATAATTGCCATTTTGAAGGATTTAACACAAGATTTTCAAATCAGATTTGCTATCATTTTTAAATTAATAAATACATAGCATAAGTTGAAATACATCCAATTATCACATTTGGTTTCATATAATTTCTTACGGTGATACCACATTCTCTTGCCAGTGGTTCAGGGATGAGTTTTGTTTGCTTTAGCAGACATGTAATTTTCAGATTCAAGGCATTAACAGATTTTTCAAGGAACAAAACTAGAGCAATTTTTACTTGCTATGTAACAAGTATTAATGTATACAAACACAGAACTAAAACACTAAGAAAATTACATAATGAATAATTCTATAATAACGGGATTTTTTGTATTGTTTTTGAAAGTCATAAATTCTTAGTGACTATATTTGAATTTGTAGAGCAGTATTTATTAGCTGTGGAGTTGTAACATTGTGTCTTGTGGGTGTTTTTTGTTTGTTGTTGTTGTTGGTTTAGGTATCCCAATGTTCCTTTTAAGAAAATGGAAATAACCGTGGTTATTAGGGAGGTTTTTTTCATCTGTTTTTCCAAGATTGCTATTCTCAGCCCTTGGCTTTCTGTGCAGTTCTGGTGCAAAGCTGTTTCACTGCTAGCAGCAGGGCTATCTGTTTCCCAGTGTTACCTATATATCAATAAATTTGATACTGCAAATTTTAAGAGTCTTCTAAAATCACTTACAGGATATTTAAAAAAATGTTTGCTGAGAGGTTGCTAGATGCATTTTTCCAGACATGGGCTGTACTTACTATTTTAGTAAAAAAAGAGACTTCAACTTTACAGGGATTCATTTGAAACAATTAGAAGAAATTACTCTTTATACCATATATCCATGTGATTGAGTTCGATTTGTACATTCAGCATGCTCAGTGCCTTTTGTGTATTTATAGTTCTGTTCACTGTTTCCAGCATCTTGTTCCAATGAGCACTCTATTAGTTGCAGATTAATATGAGGAATATAGAATTCTGTTTCACTAAGAATTTATCGGTTGTTTATTTTCCACATCTTGGCTGCTTCTTCATGTGGCTGCAAGAATCTCCCACTTGATCATTAACTTTTTATTTCTTGAAGTGAAGAGTATTTTTTTCCCTGTAATGGAAAATTCAAACAAACAAAACTGGCCTAAAAATACTCCATTTCTAATGCAGTGAAGACTGAATCCAGAGACTATGCAACTGTAAGCAAGTTGTGGCTCACAATTAATTCTTTTGTTGACTTAAATGGGGATGGGGTGATGTTTTCTCATGGTGATAAGATTTTCCAGTTTAATTTGTTCATCACTGGAAAAAATAAAATTAAATAAACCTCATTGAAGTCAGTACCATCACACTAATAAAAAATAGATCAAAGAATAAATCAGTCCTTTAGTGGATTTAGAGTAAAATCATATGAGGGAATGAATTTGAAAGCCTTGCTAATATAACAAATCGTCAGTTTCTCTTTGAGGTAGGTCTTTTGTTTGAATAGGACCATAAAACGTACTATGTAGGGAGTGGGTTCTGTGGATAAGTATCGATGATTGCAAAATAATTTGTTTGAAACATTATAGTATGAAAATGAGCTCAGGTTGTTTATTTTTTTGTGCCTGACCTTAAAAAATAAATGAGGGGGATTCCTGTTAAGGACACATCTTTGTGGTGTTTCTTATTGTCAAGAAAAATTGTAAGAAATAACAGTAAAATGTCTACCTTTTAAAAAAAAAGTTAACCAGCCAGTTCCTTTAATTAAACATGCTATGTGTGAAGACAAAGGATAGACCTTGTGTTCAGCTATGTTAGTGACTTACAGCAAAAAAAAACCCAGCCCAAACACTCAACACAAAAAATCTGCAGTACCAGAAAGACCCTACATAACTGTCGAGCAGCTGAAGCTTACAGGATAAGGTTGAAACCCATACTAACTTGATTCTGAAACTGGAAACCTCTGACATATTGCATAGAAATGCTTAATTATCAATGGATACTTTAGAGGGAGTCCTTGTGAACGGGAGTAGCTGCAAATAGCTCACTCTTCAGTTAAATGGTGTGATAATAATTCTGTTGACTGACAAATACATCCCCTGTCATGGGGATCTTTTGTTCTGAAAACATGTTTTAACACAGGTATTTAACTACTCGTATTTTGGGAGTCCAAGGTGGATTTGCTGAGAATGAAAGGGGGAAAAAAGTTGAAAAAGTGTGGTATACTAGTGAAATTCATCCATGTGATTAAAATAGAATGAGAATACCAATATAAGAATGGGAGTGATATTTTCAGGATTTTTTCTCCATTACAATTTCAGTATCTGGATCAGTATCTGTAGTTTTGGGCTTTAATGCAGTATTTCTGAATTTTAAGAAGACTTCTTTTCTTAATTGATGCAGCAGTTACAAAATACTACCACAGTGTATTTATTCCTGCTTTAAGTAGAGTTTGAAGCCAGGTATCAAGAAGTAGTTTTACTTTTTCATCTGCAGTAGACACCTGGACTCTTTAGTGCATTTAGCACTTTTCCCTGATCTTCTAAAGTGAGAAACAGCAGTCAAACCCTGTAATAAGCTACAGGAATTCAGACTCAGGTAGAACCAAGTTAACCCTTGTGTATAAAAACAGACTTAGATTTCTACCTTCACATCATACTATATTAGGTAAAGATGTTCATATCCTATCTACTTTTATAGGTATGACTTGACAGCTGCTAAATGAAGATAATTAACAATGATAATAGTTAAATTATGCCATTAATATTTTGTATATTGGACAAAAAAGCAGGTATAATTAAGTGCATAGATATTATCATGAAAGAGAATAAATCTCATACTGTTTTTTCTCCTCCTACCCTCCATGTTGTCCATCTGAATCATTTGCCTCACTAGTTAAAGAAGTCAGTAGTATAGACATCAATGTATTCTTTTTAAATATGGTAAAATGGCTTGGCAAGCTTAATATTACCTTCTGTTAATCAACTTTAGTCCTTAATTTCATTTTACAACCTTAAAAGTGTTAGTAAAAGCTGGAGCTTATGAAGGGTCCTTTAGAGTTGGCCTACTCTATTTAGCCTTCTGTACTTTTTTTGCCTTTATACTGCTGTCTTCAAGAAAGCTTATTTCCACACACTGTACTGTGGCTGCCTTTCTGCCCAGTTCCTTTCCTTTTTTCCTTTTTGTATTTTTATCTTGTCTTAGTTAATCTCTTAACTTTTTCCACCATCTGTTGCCATTTTCATGCTCTCTTTTGGGAATTTCTCTTAATGTCCTGTTTTTTCTGACTGCCACTTCCATTTGCAGTTTCTTTAGCCTTTCCTTTCATTCTTAGATTTGTATTTGTATTACGTTACCATTTTGTGGTGTGCATATTTATGATATGTAAACAAATAGAAAAGTCATTAAATATCGTATGTCATTAGAAATTGTGATTTCGTACATGTCTTTCAGGATTATGCTTGGTTGCCAGAAAGTACTTCATGCTCTTTTTCTTTGCATTGCTGTTGCCATAGTATTGCTATAAGTGCTGTGGTATGAGTGACAGGCAACACACAGTTTATTACTTTATAAATAGGTTGCTTAAAGAACAACACTTTCCCCATGGCATAAGTAGTTGTACTCCATGTCTAAGCAGAAATCTTGAATAATTGTGGGGTTTTTTTCCACTTAAAGGTCTACGGCACTAGAACAGTTCTTAATGGTTCAAAACTGTTCCTGGAAATGTTTAGAAAGGTCAGTTAAAAACTCTGTTCTACAGAAGTTCAAGAATTGCAAGTCATTGTTGGTTGCTTTTCCACTTCAGAGCAGTTTTCAGTTAAAACTCAAAACAAGACCTCTTGGGTGTCCATCCCGTTTAGTAGTTATGGAAAATCTACAACAGTAAAAGAGATCTCAAAAAGTCACACTAGCGTTTCTCTTACATGGTTTATAACAGTGGTGTCCTATTGTTTTCATGTTTTAATGCATTTTCTTTAATGTGATACAAAAATATTTAATAGAATGGTTCAAACTTAACTTTATTGAAAAATAAATAAAATAAGCATAGCAATGTAACGCTAAGAAGTTCTACCCCAGTTTTCTATCAAACCACTTTGAGTCCTGCTATTGTTAATTTACAATCCCTAGCCACTCCACTGCATTTATAACTGGGGTTACAGGAATTCTTATCCATTATTTTTAATGTGAGTTATCTACTTATGTTCCCACAATTTTCACAACTGATGCAGGTAAGTTTTTAATTAATTGTTTTGACTGATTTTTGTACTCATCCTCAAATTACTTTGAAGTATTCCAGTAATCCTGTTAAACTTTACAATATTTTGTTTCTAGTGATTATGCTGTAATAGAAATTATAGCTAGTTTTCAATACCACAAAACTTCAATACTTTCAGTTGCTAGACCAGAGGAGAATAGAATGTTTTCTGTGGAAAATTTGTTCTAGTGCACTTAGTTTATATTGCATATAACAAAACACTGGAGTTTTGATAGATTTTAGTAACAGGACATCAAGTTTCCTTTCCTAAAAACTCAGGGTTTGGGTTTTCGAAATTCTGAGCATCTGTTTTACTGGAAATCAGGAGTTCTGAGTGACAATTACATTGTCAGAGGTTAAAGATTTGAAATGTTACTATTTTTCCTATTAATTTAATCACAAATCAGTATTTCTACTTACACCAGTAATTGATGGAGCAGGTAATCTTATTACTGTATCTTCAAACCTATGGAGAGAGGTGCAGTGTAGCATTACTAACCTTGTTACTAATCAAAGGAATTTTTATAGTGTAAGATAATTTATTTGAAAGATGCATACGCATTACTGGATGATATTATTTATAGTCAAACTTTACACCAATAATTGTCACAGAAGAATATGGGCTTGCAACAGGAATTTGGTTTATATTTATGTTTTGATTTTTTCCAAATTTTATTTCTTCCCCTCAGAAATTTTTATTTCTTCCCTGTTTTGTCTCTAGTAGAGAGGAAAAAGTGACATAATATTGCTTTCCAGTACACACAGAACATGCTACCATTCTGAAATTTTGTCTTGAGGGGAATATTTAACTATCAACTCCTCAGTGTAACCCATATGTTTTTATTAGTGTTTTGCATGGAGCCAATGTAAATATATTTATTTTAATAATAGTTGATACAAAAATGTACTTCCCTGAAATGAGAGCTTTCTGCAAGTTGACTGTACATGGGCAATTACTTCAGTGGGGTGACAATTGTTGAAGATGTATTTACAGAAATATTAGACAGTTAGTAAATCATAGTAGTTAAGCTAATGTATTTGTACACCACATTTCTTTCATTAAACTCATGCTGCTACCGTAATGTTACTATTAATGAAAATGAGTATCTGCTGATGGTTTCTTTATTTACATATTTAGTTTAATATTATAATGGATTAAAAAAAATGGATGCTTACAGTACACTGTTTAATCATTCCTGAATGCCTGTTCAGTGTTGTACTGTGTCTTAGCATACTGAGTTACTAAAGTACTTATAAGTCACTGAATTAGTAAAATACTACAGGTAATGCAGTAGCTATGCCACAACTGCATATCCAGTTCTCACACATGTCAGCAATCTCATTCAGGTTAATTGAATTACTCCAGTGAGCAATACCTTTTTTCATAAGTGAACACTTGCAGGATGGGACTTTTTATTTCATATTGCTCCTTTTGTATAATCATAAAGGCAGAAAATGCTTTACAGATAAATCATGTGGATGTGGAAAGATACACCTTGCGGATATAGCTGGAATGTTCTTTATCTGTTACTTCCCATCAGAAGAAGTTTGAAGGCTTGAAACAGAATAGCAATCTTACGAGTTCCTAAGCTGTTTCACTGCAGAGTCAAATGTTTTAATTTAAATTACCCTGAAAGTGGTACTGCTGAAATGCAGTATCTGACGGGTGAAAACAATTACTGGCTTCAGTAATTTCTTCAACCACTGCAACTTGATCTGCAGGAGTAAATCAATCTATGTGATGACAGGGAGAATAAAATCAGAAAAGGCAGGGGAAAAAAAATTACATTTTTACTTGCACAATGATAAGCATGTTAATACAGGTACATTTGAAACATGCTGAGCTGGTAGGCACTGAAGCTTCATAATCTAAAAAAAATGCTTTCAGGTGGAACGCTTGAATATCTACATTACTGAATGCTTACAGAAATGCTATCTTAGATTATTCCAAATTCTGAAAGGGCAGAGTTATGCAAAGCAACATATTCTGTACTAGGAGTTAAATAGTTTGCTTTTGTCTAGAAACTCTCAGCTGTAGGTATATAGTTACATGTACGCACCTTTAAGTCATCCCATTCTACTTCTGTTTGTCTTGAGAGGAGAATGTATTTAATTGAGCAACTAGATTGATGAGTGTCAAGTTTTCTTTAGCCCAGAAAAAAATCTGTATGAGCAGACATCACCAGATTTAAAATTACGCAAAATTTCTTACAGTTCATTCTCCAGGGGCAATATTAAGTGTTGTCACATAATAGAAGGCAAATTATTGCTGCTTAGTATTTTTTTCTTTCCTTTTTTTTTTCCTGTAAAATCCAAGACAGCAAAGAAATCTCAACTGTTTTGGAGTTTAAGGAGAAGCATCCAAATGGGGATTATCTGGCAATATGGTGGGTAGTTGGAGAACTAAGAGGGTTACAAGTTTATCCTTCCTGCTGGGAAAATTCTTCTAGCTTTAGTTCTTCATCAGAATTTTCATTGTTTTGTTGTTCTCCTGCTGTGTTGAAATTTGTGCACTACTGTTGTGGATTTAGACACATAATCCAAACTTCAATTAATTGAATGCTAGTATTTGTTTACTTCCAAAGATCAAATCAGATCTTGTAATCTTAAAAAAAGGGACTGCTGTTAGTGTCTCTGTCAGTGTCATCTGTCTAACAGATGGCCACCCATTGTTCGCTGAAGTTCACTAGACTCCCACAGGTTAACATAGCCTTGCCATTTTAAGTTCCTATATTAACAATAGCCAGATTTCTTTGTTAACAAATATTACTTATTTTTTTCAGTACAAAACTTGGGTGTTCTTGGTTTGCCATCTCTGAGCAAGAGATATATAAAAAAAGATGTTGTTCTCAGCAGATGGTTGCTTGCAAAATTCTTATCAAATTTGTCCTTGTTTTTTTGGTATGCAAAGAAAAGTGTGGCAGAGGGCTCAAAGCAAGGGTTTTTCTTTAGGAACAAAGGAGAATTTAGTGTTGGAAGAGGGGTTTTTATTCATTCACTCATGCAGTTCTAAGAGTTGAATAAAAATTCTTTAGTAAATCTCCGTGTTTAGTAACAGTTTTAAGTAAAAATTTATGCAAGAAATGTTACAGACCTTATGAAGGATTGGTAAGTCAAACCACTTTATTAATAGATTTTCAAACAGATCAGGTTATTTGCTATAGGAGAAGTACTCCTTTCATGTCTCCATCACTTTAAGAACACTGTTCTGTAAAATTTTAAGACTCTTTCTTTCTTTTTTTCTTTACAGCTACTCTTGGTGTTCTGCACAAATACTTATTAGTCATTCTGGAGATGGACTTGCTGTCTGGAACCTACCTCTTGGCAGTCTCATTAGCCTGTATTGTATTTCAATCTGGCGCACAGGAGAAGAATTATACCGTGCGGGAAGAACTGCCTGAAAATGTCCTCATTGGCAATTTGCTCAAGGATCTTAACCTAACGCTGGACCCAGATGTGCCCCTTTCCTCACCACTACAGTTCAAGCTTGTGTATAAGACCGGGGATGTACCATTAGTACGGGTGGAGGAGAACACTGGTGAGATATTCACAACTGCAAACCGAATAGACCGAGAGAAGCTGTGCTCTGGCATCCTTAGTGAGAATCGCTGCTTTTATGAGGTGGAGGTTGCTGTTTTGCCTGATGAAGTATTCAGACTGGTCAAGATACGATTCCTAATAGAGGATATAAATGACAATGCCCCCCTCTTCCCCTCAACAGTGATTAATATCTCTATCCCTGAAAACACAGCAATTAATTCTCGTTATTCTGTCCCATCTGCCGTCGATCCAGACATTGGTGTGAATGGTATTCAACATTATGAACTCCTTAAGGTGGGTTTCTTCCATTTTTCTGTGTTACCTTCTGTGTTACTGTTTTTCCACTAATGTTGCCAGTCCTTATCAATCCATTATAAATATGAAGCTGTGTATGATAGTAGTGGGACTGCAAATACATATCTTAAAATGTTAATGTATACATCTGAGTTAATTCTAGTGCATAATATCTTCACTTTGTGGAAAGCTATTTATGTGTATGTCTAGCTGTGTAGTAATATGATGGAGCATGCATGTCTCTGTGAACTCTCCACCAGTATCCAAATTGTTTATATGCTTTGGCTAACAGTCTCCTTAGACCATTAAAGATATGTCCTTACTGCTACCAACATGACAGTGCCAAATGCAACAATATTTTGCATTTGGTTTATGTCTCCCTCTTTCATGACTGCTAGATTTGAGCAGTAGAACTTAGCCTGGAAGATCATGGTGTGATGCTCATCTCTATGCCGGTGAGTTATTCCGGAATGAAAAAGCTGTTTATCAAATCAGCTTCATAATGTTTGGGCACGTGTAATCTCTGGGCAGGAGAAAGTTCAAGAAAGACGCTGCAAGGATAGGGGTGTCAGTGGCCTTGTAAGTGCAGATATTTTGTGTTCTTGCTTCTTCTACCCTTTGTAGCAAATGACAGAAGTGCAATTAGGGAACACAAGAATAACACTTAAACATGCGGTGTTCAAGAACCTGTGCTTGCCAAATAAAAAATTGCTTTCGTTTGAGTTTACTTAAGTAGATAGCTTAGAACAGAAAAGAAACTTGTTCTAAACCTGTTGGGTTGTTGTCCCTGCCCGTGCAGGAAGGTTGGAACTAGATATTTGATACAGATATTTGCACAGCTCTTTAACATCCCTTCCAACCTGAGCCGTTCTATGTTTCTTTGGTTATGTGGGAAGATGAGCATTTCTTCATTTCCCTTGATTTGGAATAGGGAGCTATTAGGTAGTTAGACTGCTCAGCAGCCAATCTGACACACTTGTTACTGACTGGAAGAATATAAACTAGTTAAGACAATATATTGTTTGATTGACTTGATAGCTAATATTCACCGGTATTTACTGGTGATTTCATTTAAAAAAAGGGCTACCTTATTTAGCACTTCTAAATTGCTTGCAACCTGAAGCAGTTGTAATGGTGTGGGTACTAAGTAGTGACAAAGACATACAAATCTGTTTCAGAAAATGGCATCCCACTAGACACTGCTGGTTATTTATCTAAAAAAACCAAAACCACATGTATGTCTATCTGCTCTTGATTGCCTAGAAATTTAACACTTTTCAAGAGCTTAATACCGAGTTTGAGGTCTTTGTAGTAAGCTTTATTTAAACTTTAAAACTCCTAGGTTGTGCTGAGACCAGGCAGATCTATGTTTGGGGATGATTTTTGGGTTTTTTTTAGATAGCTAACCAGAAGCAAGTCGAGTTGGGTGCAGGGTTTTTTTGGCATTTTAAATGGAAACAAGAAGTAGCATATTAAATAACAGTAGCAGTAGGAAATAAACCAAAACCAACACAACGTGGCAAAATAATACATGTTCTGAATAGAGAAATATTAGCTAACATGCTGTTTTTCTAGAAAAAGGAACAAAAATAGAAAACAGCAAAATCAGAAAGTCCTGGGATTGAGTGAGCAGCAGTTCAGATCACCACAATGGCAGTCTTGTGAGTTTATTTTTGGACTGTGTGTTCAGAAACAGAATATAACAGATCAGCAGAATGATAGCGTATCTGTATCACACCAGGGATACATCTAAAATACGTCCCACAGCTATACCAAAAGTAGTGTAGGACTTAAGGACTTGTCTAAAGGTGTAATGTGAGATGTCTGCCAGAGCCCCAGGTTTCACCAAGAGTTGTGCGAATAACCTTTGAAACAGATATTAATAATTAATAATTTGGTATTTGAATTAGAGAAATAAAAACAGTTACATGGTGATTCAGGTGTCTCTGAAAAAGTGCTTTTGCCACATGAAGTAAATTAGGTGATATGGACTACCATAAAAGGATGTGGACTGAAAGTTCTGAGTTTTTGTGCTAGATGTGCTGCAATAAAAATAATTTGTAAAATCTTAGTCCAAAAGATAAATCTATTATATGAATCAGTTGCATTTTTCTCTTGTGTTCCGGTTCGTTAGGTACTTCTTAATTTATGGGTCAGCTACCTTTAAATAAGTCAGCATTTTCACACACCTTGGAAAGTATCTGTAAAACCAAGAAGCGGTGTATGACAGCCAGACACAGTTTGGAGCGTTAACGTCCAGGTGTTATTCCATTAATAGTATTTACAGTATTGATACCCAAAGTGATCATATAAGCAGAGGGAGGAACAACTAGGAGAGATTAAGGGTTCTGGTGAGCAGGCAGGGAATGTAGCCTACACAATGATCTATCATTTCTCTGATGAAGAGCAGGGAGATGACCTAGAAGAGAGGGAGGCAGGCACACAAAGATGATGTCGCTTGCCTTTCACATCCAAATGCTCTTCTCTAGTGTGTTATCCTATGATAGTTTTTTTGGGCATTCTGTGAAGATACTACTGTCTTCTGGCTTTTCACGTGTGTCGACCTTTTCCTTGCTTTTATAACCAGCATACAGAGAAGTGAGGAAGCTGCAGCATGAGACATCTGAACAGGATGAGTCTATCAGGGCTGATAGGGCATTTTGGGAAACAACAGATATGAAGATGATGGGCAGGGCAGCATATTTGGAGGATGGCAGAGGAGTGGGAGATTATAAGATATGCAAGTAATTTTGTAGAAGCACAAAGGCTGGTGCTTTATTATGAGTGGAATGTTTCTTAATATTTAAAGAAAGTAATAGGAAACTGACAAGCTGTGCAATGAAGAGGAAGTTCTTCAGTTATATGTTACTTTTTGCAAAAGTTAAGCTAAGATGTGGTTGTTTTCTGTGAAACCAGGCCTATTTTGGCAGAAGATAAAGATTTTTTTTTTCCATAATAAATTGTGAAAAAGAAACTCACTACAAACTCAGCCAAATAATATATAGGTCTTTAACACATTTTCATCACCTTTGTATCTTACTGGGAAGGTAACATTCATGCCATGGAATATTTCCTCACTTCTTTACTGCCCTTCTCCAAGTGTGGGGGGAAAAAGGCTGCTTTTAATCTTTGTATTAAGTTTCTTTTGCTAAGTGGGTATTATAAAATCTTCTAACTATAAGACAGACTTTCATTTTGTTTTACTCTCATGCCTCTTTGAAAAAATCCTTTTAAAATAGAAGAAAACAAAGCATTGTAAAAAAGCTATTCTTGTATAAGAATAGCAAAAGCAAAATCTGCAAAAACAAATTTTTAATTGAAATATGAGTGAGCAGTGACTTCTGATTAAGGATTAATCTGCAAATACTAATTTTCTGGTTTAATCCCTGCAGGCAACTAGGCCTGCAAGTCTTTGCCCTCTTCAGGGCATTAATGTACATTATGTCTGGTAATACCACAAAAGTGTTTAAAATATTTACATGCTGTTGTTGATTACAAAAATGGGAGCTGTTTCAGAGCAGGTTTTCAGCTCAAATGACTGTAATGGAGAGTAACCTGCATACTTCCAAAAGGATTAGTAAAAGTGTATGTTTTAAATTACATTATTGTTATCGATTACTTAGGATTTCTTGTCAACCAGGTATACTGTGTACGCTAAGTGTTACATCGGCATAACAATGCCCAATTAGCAGTGGGCTCAAGTGAAAGCATAGCTCTGCTCCTGCTGGAGCATTTTCTTCTGTCAGCTAATCCTTTGTGCTAATAGATTGTTTCTTTAATCTGTCGCAGTTTGGGGAAAATTAAATGGATGTTACTGTTACAGTTCCATTACTCTTACCTATTAAAGTAATTTACCTGTATTTACTTATCATCGGAAGCAGCTGGTGCATTCCTTTTAGAATAATATAATAATCTTTTTGTAGCTGTCAGTTCATACCTCTGTAATCTGACAAAATAAATTCTTACTCAGTCTCAAAACACGTCAGTCTTGTCTCCAAGGAGAGTTGCCTCTTGCTATTGTAGATCATCTCTTGTGATGTCTTTCAATAGAAGCTTTCCCCTTTTAGATACAGTTATCAATTCTATCACAGATGGAAGATGGAGTTCACGAAACTTCATCATATTTCAAGCTTGCTCTTGCAGCTAGTGGTTCTGGATCAAGGAACTCATGTCGATCTGAGAAAATCAAGAATGAAGGGAAGATGAGAGTGTTTTATGGAAAATGAAAGTTAGGAAGGTAGTTAAATCAAAATTATAGAGTGATACTAGATTTACTTTCTGGTTTTGATTTAACTATAAGATGAGTGAATTCATTGTTGAGAAACGTATTATAAGCAGTGGTACAAGGTTGATAGTCAAAGAAATGAGCAGTGGAGAAGGAGAAACAATATATTTCTGTTTGTGTTTTAATGTTGCACCAATTAACCAATTCTGAGTACACAGAAAGGAAGAAAGCATGATAAGTGTTCCAGCAAACTTCGTAAACAGTGACACATGGGTAATATTTTCTTTAAACAGGTATTCACCAGATCATCTTCACTGTCCCAAGCATGAACTGATTGACCCTCTCATTTCTGTTCTTTCTTATGCTTTCATTCCTTTAAGTGGAAGCAGGAGCCATCACTTGTACTCTTAAATGGTGTTTGAATGAGGGAGGATCCCACAGCTAATCATAGGGAAATTATTAAAGCTAATTTTTCTGTGTGTGCTTCAGTGGCAGAAGAGGACAGTGCAGTGGTATACTGGTCCTTTAAATTAGGTCACAGAAGGCCTGGGTGGTTGTTAGGAATATCTGCCTTATGTGAGAAAACTGCCAAGATAAAGCCTTTTCTATATGTAAATGGACATTTATTAATATTGTCAGGTCTTACTGAATAGTGCTGTTAGACATTAATAAGATTAGGTAAATTTTAAATTCATTACTCTCCTGTTATCAAAAATCCTTTGTAAATTTATGGCAACCTACTAGTAGCCAAGTCTTTTTGCACTTTCTAATTTCTCTTTTATTAGCAATCCTTTCTAATAATGTTGTAAGGGTCATATGGCTGAATTGTAAAAGATGGCTATTCAGGATCTCAGAAATCTTCATTTTACGGACTTTATACTCAGGAAGGGCCTATTTAAGATAGGAAATGTCTTGACTTCCTGATAAGATGATGACAGTAACTTTTCAGTTATTTTCATTGGAGAAAGACTAGTGATATTTCAAGATTAACTGGCAGTAAAGCGATAATCACTTATATGTATATTGATATCTCAGGTAACAATAGTACTTAGGTATTTGAACCTAAAACAGAGAAATAATGTTGTTAAATAAATCCTATTTGATAGTGCTTAAGTACATGGTGAAATTAATAACGTGAAAAAAGAATTAGGGTGGGGTTTTTTCCTCCCACTGTCATGTAGCTTAGGTTAAGATTCTGAATTTCTTTTTGGTTTTGGTAATGACTTGTATTTCATACCTCAGTTCTTTAAATGAATTAGCATAGGGATTTCATTCAGCATAATTTTTCAGATGGGTTAACTTCTGTCTTCACTGCAATGGCTCATATGGTTTATACTTCATATGCTTGTGGAACAGTCCTGGGTCTTTCTCATTTCATGCACTAGCATAGATGGAGAAGGTAATAGGAAGCTCAGAAATGGTTTTAGGAATTTTTTTATCTGGAGTTGCACTCAAGTCAATCTCTAAGGTCACCCTCTAGTGTCTTCTAATAAATATGAAGGGTTGGACTTTTTGACTGTCTAAGGTAACTTCTAGCTGCCCTTTAGAAGAGAACAACTTTCTAGGACAGACAGGCTGTCTTTTAAATTATGCTGAGTAATTTTTTTCCTATGTCCACAGTGGCAGTGGGCAATAGGCTGCAACTCAAACATCTTTCTCCATTATTGCTCAAAGATCTGTGTATTTGTTTAATGTCATAGCATAGGTTCAGTGTTTTTTCACATGGGTGTTTCCTTCTCCTTGTTTTATCCACTGACACATAGATAATTACCATCTGAAGTGACAGGAATTTCAGCAGTCCCTTGAAGACTTGGGAATACTACTTGTGGAGATGGCCAGCTTCACAAATGGAAATTGTTAGTAAAAATTACCTTCCTTTAATATACCTTTTTAGAGGTTGAAGTGCCATTGCAAGTTTCTTCTTAGTTTTCCAGGTAATTTAGGATTTTTTTATACTGTTTGTTTTGTTCTGTTCATGAAGTAGTAAAGTGGTAGCTAGGGCTAGATTTGAAAATTAGCCTTCAGCTACAGGGAAGTTCAGGCATTAGAAAAAAGGCTCAATTCTTCAAAAGACTGAGCCTCACAGAGTCTAACACTCTTCAAATGTATATAACATTTCCCATCGATTATGCAGTTCAGTTAACGTTGTCCTTAGTACTGTTGTGTAGTTTCAGATGCTGACTCCGTAAAGCTCTGATTGGGCAAAGGGGCTTCCTGTTCCAGAAGCTTGAGATCAGTTGGTTTCAAGTAAAGCAATAACTTCAATATAATGGTTTTAGTGTGAACTTTATAAGTGAGTGTCCATTGCTTTAGAAATGAGTTCTTGAAAAACAAATATATTTTCAGAAGTTAATGATTTTCCTTTCACTCTGGCTTTTGTCTGATAGGTGCAGTTAGGCTGGGTAACAGCTTTGTTTCTTGGTTTGGTTGATGCAACAGTTCTCTTCCCCCATGCATTTGTCTTTTTTTTGCATGTATTACAACCTAACTTACCCTACACAACTTTCATTTACCACAGTACCTTCCTATAAAAGAAACCTGTAGTGACCCTATTCAGTGAAGATTTAGGTGTGCACAGCAAGTGCTGGCTAAATGCTTTTAAAAACACATTCAATTACTTGGGACAGGATACATTTAGGCAACCCCTTGTGTTGAGAAAAGAGAGGGGAAAAGTCTATTAGCATTGCAAACTGTATCCTAGTATCAAAGATGTTCAGAATTTTCTTGTTACCTGTTTCCTAACCGTATTAAGGATGTTGAAATAATGAGGAGTAGTTCAAATAGAATGGAGTAGAGAGTTTACCCAGCTTTCAGTTTAGGAGAGAAGTAATTGGCTCTCTGCCATCATTTGTCTAGGTCAGGTACTTTTGGATAATATGGCATGAACTGAAATAAGCTATAAAATGAGATATAGAAACTTGAGGGATCCTTATGAGTGCTAAGTGACTTTCTAAAATCTTGAAAAGCTCCCTTGCAAATATTTGAAAGGGACAAATAAATTCAATTTTGATCTTATTTTCTGTTAGTCATTACAGAAACTTGGAAGGTGATCTGAGGGAGAAATAACTATTTGCAGGTAGAATTCTTACCCCTTACATTTGTCATTATCCTTGGATATCTAGTAAAATACAGTTGCTTCTTACTGTTTTCTAATTACTTCAAAAATTTTAATAGTTAAAAAAAAACCCTCTGCATTTTGCATAGCTTACTTACCTCAAAATATTTTTACGTCATTTTTGCATCGGAAGACAATTTTTGTTATTTTATGAATGTAGTTCAGCATCCTCCTTTTTACAAATCCTGAACCCACTTATGCATTGTTCTTACTATCAGAAATACCAAAGTATGTTATCATTATGAGAAGGTTTTGTAATAGAATAAAAGCATTGCTTGGTAGTAATTTGGAGAGATCTGGACATGTAAGTGGTCATCTATGAGCGTTGTTTTGAAAAAATCACAAGGTCTGATTTTTAAAGGGGAAAATAGTTTATTTTCATTTGTACAGATTTTAGTGTCTCTGAGTAGATAAAACTCTGCTGCTGACTGGTGGTGGTGAGTCAAGAGTCAAGGTAATTGCTGCTTATTCGTTGATACAAGGCTCCTTTAGGGTGGTTTATGGCATTATTACTGTAAAAATGACAGGTTCCATTATCCTGACATCCCTTTGGGGGATTGCCTGAAGACTGGAGGAGAAAGTCTTGCTTCCAGGCATGGTGAGTTTTGTGAGTTAGGGTGAGGGACAAGTTGGTGTATATTTTTGCATTTCAGGTTCTGATTTTCGCACTAGCTGTCATGAAACAATAATATATAACTTAGCATTTCTCTGTGTGGGAAGGATGATAGACTTAAGCTGGAAGGCACAAATCTGTCAAATGGAGATCTTCACTTCATCTATCTTATATGAATATTATCTTTTGCTGATGTCCAGACAGATCAGTACGCTATTTAACACAGATATGGTGATGCTTTCTGAGCATAATAGAATAGAGATTTGTTTACATAGTTCTCCTGAAACCAACCAGAAAACGCTTCAAAATTAGTTCCTTCCCAAAATGCATTGAATACAAACTTGAGTTGCTCTCAACAGCAAACTGCAATAAAAGCAGTAACAGAAAACCCCATGTATCTCAATAGAATGATAGTTTGGCTTGTGTATGTACACAATTGGAATTGCAAATGTGCAGTGTCAAGTGAAGTTACGAGAAGTGTCGTATTTTTGAGCAGTTACATTGAAGTATACTCATGTGAAAAGTGAATTTTTGTTTGCCATACAATGAGAAATATATAGAAAAATATTAAATACATTTGTAATCAGTTAACTGTTATTTCATGTTACACTGACTTTTTCAAACTTGATTTCAGTTTGTTTTTTAATGAATACTTTTAAAATGTTTATAAGTTGCCAGAATTCGTCATTTGGATATATCTGAATTGACTACAGGTGTAAAATGTATGGCAGAAATAGAGATTTCCATATGTCGTTTGTGTGTTATGAGATTTAAAGTAAGCTCACTTATTGAAGGTCTTGGAAGGCTTTACATAAGAAACAGTATACTGAAAACTTCTTTTAGCCCTTTTCTGTAGGTTTAGATGCTAGTGATGATTACCTGGAGAACAGTTGCTTTGGTTTTTGTTTTGTTTCTTTATGTGCTGATTTGGTTTCAGATAGCTGTATCTTAATGAGGTACCAAAGAGAAAAAAGACAAATCAGTATTACTAGTTCAAAATAAGTCTGCCTTCCAAGAATGAGAGATTTGTGAAGGTTTATGAAGCATGTGAATATAGACAGGTAAAAAATTGTAGACAGTTAAAAATATTTCAGAAAGTGCTGAAGGATCATCGAAGATGAGATCTGTAGCCCACCAGTTAATTGCAAAACATATCGGCTAAACATTTTGTAAGTGCAAACGTACAATAACATTCTCTAGGAAGATATCTCTGAAAGTTAAAACTGAAGCCATGATTGAGTTTTACTGGTCACTTGGTTAAGATTTCATTTAATTTCAGTAGAAGCTGCTTGAGTCTTGTAACTTTCCCTTGTGATACAAAATCCTCCTCCATTTCAGTCTAAATAAAGTACTTTTGAGGAGTAAATGCTTTTTATCAATTATAAAAACAGTTCCTGATAATTGTATAGTCCTTATGTACAGTTTTAAAAATTACACCAAATTTCAAAGCTATATATAGAAGTGAACCCCAAATTTGTCACCAAAGTATTTGGGTGAAGAGAGTGACATCACTCCATGCTTTTCTCAGGTATCAAGAAGCTCTCGATGCCTTACAGTGTCATAAAAAAATGCAAGAACAGAGAAGACTGAGAAATTCAGCAATGCCTTCTAGGTTCTCATGAGTTTCAGACAACTTGCAAGAATTTCAGAGGCTTCAGATTTCATCATGTGTTTGTTACCCATTTTCTCCCTTATGAGGAAAGGCTGAGGGAGCTGGGTCTCTTTAGTTTGGAGAAAAGGAGACGGAGGGGTGACCTCATCAATGTTTACAAATACGTAAAGGGTGAGTGTCAAGAAGATGGAGTTAAGCTTTTTTCAGTGATGACCAGTGATAGGACAAGGAGTAATGGATACAAATTGGAGCATAGGAGGTTCAAGGTGAATATCAGATTTTTTTTTTTTACTGTGAGAGTGACAGAGCACTGGAACAGGCTGCCCAGAGAGGCTGTGGAGTCTCCTTCTCTGGAGACATTCAAAACCCGCCTGGACTCCTTCCTATGTGATGTACTCTAGGTGACCCTGCTCTGGCGGGGGGGTTGGACTAGATGATCTTTTGAGGTCCCTTCCAACCCCTATGATTCTATGATTCTATGATTTTTTAAATACTTCCCTAAGCTGTGTGCTGTTCCAACAAGGTAGCATTGTTTGCTTGCTTGTAACTGGGGAGCTTTACTGCATTAGACTGTTCAGTTTCTTAAACCGTAGAGATTTATCCTGTGCCACTGTGTTTTTCACTGGTAAGTCTGGAAATCCACATTTTGTAAATGTCTCTGTCCTACTGCATTTACTAGTAGGTTCTTAAATAGATAAATGCTTAATGTGTCATTCCTGGAGCAGTATTTATAACTGTTTCATTGATAGCTGTTTGACTTATTTCTTTATGGAGCTACCAAATGCAGCCAGCAGGACACACACTGATCTTGCAGCCATCCAGTGAGTGCTGCATAAGCCTGTTCTTGAGTCTGTGATAAGTCACTGGATTTCTTTGTGTCTCTTCCCTGTGCTATTGAAAATTCATCTGTCCTACCTGCTTTGCATAAATCAGGGCCTCCCATAATACTTAGGGATCAAACACTGCTTCCAGGTTTCCAGCTGTTATCTTTCCCCAGATCTGATAGGTGAGAACAGTGCTAACAAATCATCTCTTCTCAGAACTTTTTCTCAGATACAGTAAAAAAATAAAGTGGCTAAGACTATATAAATGTTTAGCTATTTTATATATGGGACATCTTTTATGCTGGCAGATTGCTAACAGTGCACTTAGAACAAATTAGCTTGCACCCAATTATCTTTGTGACTGTCTCAATCTATGTTTTTTTAAAATTTGTGTTTTGTACATCTCTAAGGAAAGAGGTAGGAGCTTTTTCAGAATACCCACAGAGTTTGCTGCCATTGTACTGCTATATTTATGTATTCAAGGTCAAAATCTATGAATAAAAGTGATTCTTTTTGCCCCTGTTTTATCTTTAAATAATGACTTGACGTGGGTTTCTGAATTTCAGACCATTTATTTATGAGTTGTGTTTAGTGAAACTGACTTTGGTTTATAGCTAGTAAGCATCATCAAAAAGATTTTAATTTTTTTTGTAGTTTTCTTAGTTAAGATTTGTCAATAAACTGATTTATTACTGAAAAAGAAACTTATTGCTGAAGACAGCAAGAGCTATCACCATCCAAACATGAAATATACTGTGTTTAAAAAGCACAATTTTTTTTGGACCAAATATAAAGTAGTTATCACAAATTCTAGAAGCTAATCAACTAATTTTACTCTCTGTTGCTGCGTAAATTGTAAATGTTCTTTGGCTCTGTAACAACTCTAGTTTCAGAATAATTTTGTGAGGATTATTATTTTCTGTTTCTTTTACTTATTGTTGTGGATGCAGCAATACAAATTTGACTTGTATTTTGGGTATATATGGTGAGAAACCTTGAATTAAGTTTTCAGCAGATTTCATGCAAATCTTAACATTATTAAATTTCTTATCATTAAAACTAAAGCAGCAAAATTAATCCTCACAAAGTTATTATGAAATGAGAGTTGTTACGGATGCAAAGACAGTTATTTATGAATAGTTGCCTTTTTACATGTACACAAGATGATCCTGAAAGTACAGCTATTTTCACAGTGTTCAGTAAAGAAGGGAAAAAGTAAAGGTGAAGGATAATATTCACAAAACTTTTATATTTTTTGTTTGTTCACTTTTCTATAGCCTCTGTTCTTTGGAGAGATGAAGATCTCCAGTTTTTAAGATATGTTTTGAAAATAGAAAAGTAGTTTCAGTTTTCCTGATTTTAATGGTCATAAAGTACTCAATTAAAATATTAAAGAAGCTTTTACAATACTGTTTTATTAATTTGCTTTTAGCTGTTTTTCACCATAATATTTTTCTTCCTTCCAAGAGGAAGTAGAAGGAGAAAAAGGTAAGGCCAAAATTATATTCTTTTAGCCATCAAAGAATACATTAAAATTGAGTGTCAACTGTGGAATGTGGCACTTGACTGCATTAGTATGGCTATTTTTATTCCTGAAAGAGAGGTTTATTACCAAGTAATTTATATTCCCTAGCCCAGAAATATAATTGGTCTGAAACTGAAGTCCTGTAGAGCTTTTGATGCTGGGACATGTAGCAAAGAGCATTTCAGACAATTTTAAAGAAACTAAAAGAAATACTGGTAAAAGGAATGAATTTTGAGTCATCAACTGTCAGTATTGAAATACATTTTTCTTGCATTGTGCTATAATTGCTGGCTCTATTAATGTGATGTGTATTATTGCTTTGGTTATTGCTGGTGTTCCAAAGTCAAATAATTGTATTTTTTTCTCTTTGCTTTATCAAGCAAATTGGCATTTTCTGTGTTTTTCTCTCCTTTTCTTTTGAGTCAGGATGCTCTCTCTACTTTTCAGAATGGGATATTGTATGGCTTTTTCACTTGGAAATTACTTTTTCTTCACTTTAACCCCAGCCATATAATTTTAATTCTCATTTCCATCAGTGACTCTTCAAACCTATTTGCTGTAGCACATTTAAAGGTATAAACAAAGTAGGAGCTTCTGTTTTGTTCCCCATCTTGTTTGCCATGTAACTTCAACACTAGCCTTTTGGCATGAATATATTAGTACTTTGCATTGGTGAATTGACCTTTGTATGGAAAGTCAACACAAAGTGTCAATCTTACAAATAGATAATAAAGATGGATATAACTTTCCTGTTTTCCAGCAACGTTGCACATCTTTTACAGTATGAATCTTAGCTAAAATTCTGTCTTCAGCCTTTCTTTGTCCCTATTTTCAAAGTCTAAAAAAGTTATCTCTGCCAGCCCAATAGTTGCTGCCAAGTATTGAAAAAATATTTCTGTGGTGGTTTTTGCTTTCAAGGTTGTTTGCATGGGATCCTAGAATGTAAAAGTGTGCATTTCACTCATTATGCAGGGAAAAACAAACATAAAAATATGTTCAAAGACTGAGTAAAAATAATAGAAAGAGCACAGGTTATTCCTAGTGGTGTTGCTTTTAGCACTGTGGTATATGGATAGCAGGATTATTCTTTAGAATGCTTAGGACTCCTGTAAACAATCACTTTTATCATCAATTTTTCTGCTAACTTTTGGAGACTGTAAGAGCAATCTGGATAGAAGTGTTTTGTTATTTAGAGCAGTCCTGTACGAGCAATAGTGGTGTCTTTTTCAAACTACCAAGGCAGTTTTTTTGAAAGGGTAAAGCTGACTTGAAAACATGTGTAATGGTATCTAAACCAGTAGTCTTTGTGCTTTCAGGGTGTTTTTTAACATATGTTCTGTAGTCTGATGTGGTCTTTGCGAGTCACTGAACTGTGAGATTAGCCTATTGTGGTTTTGCTGTTGGCCTACAGAGTAGTTGTGAGTTAGTCACTTCTGCATTCTCTGCCTCAGTTTCCTTAGAGTAAATTATGTAAATGATACTGACTTGACCTTGGAATGGCCTTGCTGGATGAAAATTATTTTAATCTCATCTTGTATGCTGTCTCTAACACTTGGTATCATACTTAGGAGAGACTTTAAGAACAGTTCAAGCCTATTTTCCCAAGCTATTACTGAGCTTTCAACAAATTGAGACTCATGCATTTCTTGTCTAGAACTGGTGGTTCTGATATTCTATCTGGATTGTTTTCATGTATGCAGTTTTTCCACGTAGGTGTTGATCCTATTCTGTAAAAACTGTAAATTGTAAACTTTGAGCATTTGGAATACAGGGCAAGTTTTTGAAACTGCATATGTGATGAGCACTTAGTTTAACATCTACTTGGATCAGTCAGTCCACTGGTGACACTTGTGAATACAATCCAGACTTTGAAGTGTGTTTCGGATACACTGATGAAGGAATTGCATTTTATTATTTTGCTTTATGTATATTTTTTTGTAAGCTCATGAAGATTAGAAATTGTGCAAATACAGTTTTCATGAATAAGCATGCCCATTATACTATAAGTTCCATATTAGATTGCAGTTTCATGTTAGATTCAGTAGAAATAAAATTAGTTCATATTTGAAATGTACCATGTGCTTGAACTAAGAAGAGAAGTAAAGGCTAGAGATATAAGCAAAAGTTAATCTACCCAGTGGCAGACAACTTTTTATTACTCAAGGAATAAGTTTTTCTCCTTATTTTTCTTATGTTAAGGAACAGGAAGAACTGTCAAGGCTCTTTAAGAAGTGAATTTACCTTTGTGGAATTAAAACCTGGGGGTTTGAATTGCTGCCATATTTATGATTTGCTTTGATAATAACTTCAAAATTTATTTTGTATGTGAGCGTATACTTCAGTGTTCCATTTGGCTGAAAAATCTCGCTCCCAGGCTTGAAACCTTTCACAGTAAGTATTGTGGGGTTGTGTGTGTAGAAATGGTATCTTAACATTCATAGGACTAGAAGAAAAGGTAGAACCACCAGCGTTCTCATTGCTTTTGCAGTGTTCAGATAGCATTAAAAGAGTTCTTACAAAAAGGTTTTAAGTCTTTCAGAAACTACTTTGAATATTGATTTGATGTTCAAGTACATATTTAGCATAGCACGTGCTATGAAGTTTCGTGAGCTAGGTAACAAAGAGGGTTACTTTTTATTACTCATTGTCTCTACCAAAGGCCTGACTAATACTAAAGTTAAGCACAGTTGATTCTGCCCCCTCCCAGTGGATTCTTCCATGTATATCCATACTAGGCATCTCCTTATAATAATAGTAAAGTTAATTGGGAGTGGGAGTGGAAGTGGAATTTTGACTCAGTAGGCAGAATGCATAACAAATTTAGCAGCTAGTTGTATAGTGTCACTTTAGGATTTTGAGATAGTGCTCTTAATTGTGAATCCACGTAACGACTGAAAATTATTTTGTTGTAGTGAACAGTCATGGATTTCTATGAACAAATTGTACTCTCATTTCTTGGAAAGTACTTGTTTTGTCTAATTTCAGTGACTGTGATTGTGAAAATTGCATAGAAATAGAAATTATCTAAGTGTAAAAATCAAGGTGTAGGCTGAGTCTTTTTGTCTAGTTTAAAAATTGTTCAAGGAATGCTTAAGTTAAATTGCTTGAGGTTTGTTTCCTTTTCTGTGCTGGTGATCAAGTTTCCCAGTTCGTGGACATAACTGTAGTAGTTGTGAAGAATGATGCTGACACCTTGGTGGTTGACATTGTGTTGGTTACACAAAAACTGTTGCTGTTTTCCATTAAGGAGGAGGCTGCAGGTCAAATTGCTGTGTGCATATTACAAAGTTTCATTGTATCCTGAACGGAGTATGTACTGTTATTTGGAAACATCTGTTCTAGGACAGTGATTGAATTATAATCTCAGGAAAGATCTTTGAGCAGATCCAGACCTGAGAAAGTATTTATATTTCCTCCTTTGTAAAGCTGGTAGACTAAAAATACTAACAGGCTTGTTTTCAGTGTAGACTGGAGAAATGAGGGCAGCAGAAAACTAAATATATGAAAAATGTAGTATTCAATATCTCTGTTTTTCCTTAATGAATGTGAACATGATCTAGTAAATAGGTTCTGAGAACTGGATGCTAGGAATTGAGGAGGATGCAAAAATACTCCTACTAGAAAAAAACCTGTCTATCTTAGAAAATAAAGTTGACAGTATTCAAGATATGACAAAATTGAAAGGAACAATAATTGGAAAGGATTAAGGAAATCCAAGTGATGTGATTGTTAGAACTGTTTCAGTCTTTTTGTAATGTTAAGGCCAGGTTTCCAAGTAAGTAGTTGTGTTTAGGTATACCTCCTAGGGTTTTTTGTTCTTCAGAAACCAGTATTCAATGCATTGATTGTCTGCTTCTTCATTCCATGTTATTTTTTATTGTTCTTTTGCAGCTTGAAATGGTTCATTATTATCCTTATTTTTTGTTGATTTCATCTATAGCTTTTTGGTTTTCCTACTTCAATGGATGAGTAAGGTTTTGTGTGTGGTTGTATATACAGAGAGGAAATCTTTGGCAGTGCTTTACATTTATAGAAGCGCTTTCATAGTTGGAAGTGGAAAAATAGCAAGTCATGATATAGACATTGCTAATAAACTCTGTCCTTAACATAGGTGGTGGAGCTGCTTAGGATTTTAAGTAATAAAATTCACTTTAGCTTAATGCATGATTGAAAGCTTCTGAGTTCTACTTCTACTGTGGATCTGAACCTGAAAGTTCAGCGTATTCAGAGCTGAGCTTTGACTTGCATCAAAGGAAATAATATGAAACTGTGTGTGATACTGATAGAAAACCACAAACCAAACAAAACTCATAGGAAACTTGGCCTACAAATTACAAGTCTGTACTAGTTTTCACAAGAGCTAATGCTTCAAATATGCAAGCAACTTGGCATCTGCTGAGCTTTGTCTTACAAAAATGTCTTACCTTTGTAATTTTATTTTCTCCGTTGAGGTAGCATCACTCCAAAACTATCCGTCTTAACACATTTCAAGTACCTTTGGGTCGTAAACTGTGTAATGTGATAAAGGTAGCAAATGGTCAGTCTTTAAACTGGACAGCTGTCCAACGAATCTTAATCTTCTACAGTGCATGAGCATGAGTCACACATGCTGCAAGTAATAGTGATAAGGGGCCTTTATTAGAGCTACAGCACTTAATGATATTAAAGATCTGATAGTACTCATATGTACCTGTTAAAGGAACTTGCATCCATTACTGCCTATTATGTTGAGTATTAATATTTAAGGCTTTATCTTGACTTTAGGAATTCATGTTTTCACATTCAAAGTACCACCTTTGAAAGAAAAATGCAAGTTGAATTTTCAGCTTGTATTAAAAATGTTATTGTGTAATTATTGTCCAGTTTTCTTAACGGAAATGGTGGTAATGTTTTTGGTAATATAACACCACACGGTACTGGGGCAGTTCCGTACTCCTTGAAAAAAATGGACAAGGGTAACAGTGGCTGTGACCTATCTTGTAATTTTGCAGGAGATATGCAAAGGACTTCTGTGTTGCTACAACTGAAATAACTAGCAGCTAGCATACACTTTTTTTAACTTTATGGGAAGATTTTAGGGTCTTTTGGACACAAGATTGCATTTCAACCAAGGTTTGATTATTAAGTAATTACTTTAATTAATTACTGGATTACCTTCTAAAGAAAAGCTCATCTTTCTATATATTTCCTTTTTCGCATTTTGTTTATTTTATTTCCCAGTATTGCTGTATTTGGCCTGCTTGATTTTAGTCACTCTAAATCTGCTTATTTTAGACTTAAGGCAGAGTAAGATTTTTAGAAGTAATAAAACTAGGTGACTTTAGGAGGATTGTTGACATGTAATAAATAGTTCTGCACTTGTAGCTTGTTGCAATATTCATTGAAATGAGTTACTGTAGAACATTAGCAAAAGTCAGTTAAATGTGTTGTCTGGCCCTTTTGTTTAAGATTCAGTTGAACTGAAGACACATCCTGTTATTCTTATATGGTTATTTAACACAACATGCTTTCTCTTCTGTATTTCTTTGAGAAGTCACTCCATTTTGTCAACTTACTGATCTGTGAGTGTATATTCTTAAGGTATTTTGAACACAGACTGCGCCACTGTTTTGAGTATTTACCAGAGGCATCCTTTTCCCCATTCCTGTCAACAATGAAACCCACATTAAAATTTGTGGTCTGACAGAATGTTCATTCACTGTCTGGGTAGTCAGTACTGCACGGATATAATGGAATACTGTGGTGAGTTGCTGTGATACTGCAATATGTATGTTTGCAGGCAAGTTATGTGTAGTGCACTTTAGGGGCGTTTTGTCACATGCAGTCCTGTCCCTAATATTAGAAGCTCTTCCAGCTTATGCCATTGTGTCCATGTGTAATTGATTATGTATTTTTTAATCTATTTAAATGTTACAATTTAAAAAAAAAACTCTTATTTTTTTTTTATTTACATGACAGCCCAAAACAGCTCCGAAAAGGACATTTGGATCCATTACAAATGATCAGGTAAATATACAGTAGGGGGTGTTCAACAAGAATACTAGTTTCATTTCTTCAGTTACTGCTGTGTACATGAATCCACTGAAGAGGGTGTTCTGAAAATTGAATAAGCTAGCAGAGTTGTTTATTGCCCTAAAAAGAACCTTGTGATGAGGGTCAGAGCCTCTTTAAGCTAATCCTGGCTCTGAGATGGGCGTAACCTTTCTTGGCCTCAAATTGATACATTGCTTAAACTGTAAGATTTAGATTTTAAAAAGTCAATGTTTTTTATTTCTCACTCCCACCCTTCTGGACTGGTGAAGGTGATAATGTAGCAGATAATTTGTACCAGTCAATCATTTTAAAGGTACTATAGAAATGTTAATTGTCTGTTCTGTTTTTCTTATGGAGTCAAACCTTTCCTAGTGTGAATGAAACTGGCAAATCACTGCAATAATGTAGTGACTGAGGCACAGTTCAGTCCAAATAATCTGACCCTAATGGAAATTTTCACTTCACTGAGGTTTCAGTCATGATAGAGCCATTTACTTCAACATCAAGAATTGAATCCTGAAGGGTTTTCTTCATGTTTATCTCAGGATTTTTACCTCTAGATTTCTTTGTTCATAAGGGAGAGAATTAGATATTTATAATCTTATAAATGTTTCATCAATTTTTGAGAGTTTAGAATGGGAGAACTGTCTGTTCTTAGAAGAAGTGTTGGTTAAAATGCAGCATATTCCTACCTAACTATCCCTTAAACAACATAAAATGGGCTTGCTTGAATTAGGACAAAGTGTTATGTCCTGTAACACTTTTTTTTTTTGTAGTTTAAAAAGTTGTATGAGACTGTAATGAGTAGCAAGAAACACTTGGAACTCATGTCAGTAATTAACTTGGAAGAGATATTTGCATTCTTTTCTATTTTTCCGGTAGTTTACTGCTAGTGATTGGGAATTGAAGCGCTCTATTTTATATAAAAACTTCTATGCTATAATGAAAAATACCTTTCTCATACTTGACAATTACAGAAAGTCAGAAACGGGTATGCATGTATTGGTTGCATGTATTCAAAGTCTATATGAAGTGTTTGTTGTAGTTGGGGGATCTAATGACAAAACAATCAGTGCCCATCTGTCAACTTGTGTACAAATAAAGCAATAAAAGATAGCTGACAGCTTTGTGAGTTTTTTCCCTCTAGCTTCTGTTACCTTTTTTTTCTGGAAATCTATGTTAAACATAGGATATATAATTAATAGTTTGAGTAATTATGACATATATTGCAGAGAACTGCTAGTCAGGTTGAAGATTAAAAGGAAACTCACACTCTGCCTTCATGAAGACATCATCATAGCATTACTATTCTAAAATTCAACATAATTGGCTCCAAATTTATATATTGATTTAGAAACAATTTGCAAGGCTTATGTTTTCATATGCCAAAGCTGTGTTTGTTTTATTGTTTCAAAATGTGTTCCAGTTTACTTTGGAATGTCCCTAGTTGCAACTTAATGCTGCAACAAATACTGTGCAAGTGGCACAGTAATTTTTGAAATGTGGATGTATTGTTCTTTTCCAGGAAATAACTTACTACTTATGTAAGGTCAAATTCTGGCTTTGAGAAAACAAATCAGTGAAAGAGTACAGCTTTACACAGAATCAGACCTATAAATGCACTCACTTAATGGTGGGTAGCAAGATAGAGTGTATACAAATCTTTTCCAAGTAATGAGAAATAAGGAACCTTGCACACAGGGAACATTTTCTTTCCCTTTGGTCTGAAGTTTCTCCAGTTGGTTTAGAAAGCACATACAATGACATGAGTACAGGCAAGAGACAAGCACGAGAGAGAGCGCCAGGCTGAATGCAGTTGTTCATTATTACAAGTATGACACACAAAAGAAAACCCTAATTAGTCATTATCTTCATCAATGCTTTCTTTTTCTGGTCATCCTATACATTCAGCTTTAGTGATCTGCATCCTAACTCTGCCTTTATGGAAGATACAGTTGTGGAAAACTGCCTTTACATCCTTCCTTCCTCGGAAGGGTGAGAGATGGGAGAAGATATTATAATTCTCATATTGTTAATCCCTGCTTGTCTGAGCAGACAGCAGAGGACAAAATCTAATTCTAGATTCCAAGCTTTATTTTACTAGACTACTTTGTCAATACTTTGTTGCACAAACAGTTTCTTTTAAAAAATATATTGCATTTCTTAACAATTCCAGAAGTGTTAGGTTGTTAATATTTGTTTATGGGATTTGTTATTATTTTCAAATGGATCTAGTAGTTCTGTGATATTTTTTGAAATTAAAATAGTTCTTCTTTTCCTGCTGGGATTGTAATTTTGACTACAAATACAAAATATATGATGAAGAAAGAAATAGTTTTAATTACTTTAAAAATTGTTTCTTATAGACTGTTATGACCTATATCATCTAGCCCTGAATTATGTAGCAAGCCCCTTTTCAATTATGGTGGTGTCATTTTATGCTAATAATTTTAGTTTATGTCCAGAGTTCCTCCATGAACAGAGAAACAGTCCCTTTATCTTTCTTCTTTTCCTTGAAATTGAATACTGGTTTTGGTCCTCCAGTGTATGCCACTGTCTTGCCTTTGGATGTGGTTGATCTTTGACTTCATTTTGCTTCTCCACACTCACTCATACAATAGAGAAACCAAATTACTCCAGGAATTTAATATTTTTTCCATAGAAATAGAAAAACTGGTTAAAAAACCAAACCAAAACACCACCACCACCCTCTCCAACTATGTGTGTCCCTTAACTCCCCCTTTTTTAGGTATCTGTCTTCGCATGTTTGCTCTAGAGCTTAAAGAAAAATCAAATATTGCAAAATAAATATAAATAGTTGTGTCCCTGTATATAGCATATAAAGAAACATACACACTGTGACTATTCCAGGACATAAACGAGATGTTTCTTTGTTTAAATATACTGTCATGCTAAAGTATGTTCTTTCTGTGTCTTATAGGGTCAAAATGTATTTGGTCTTGATATAATTGAGACACCTGAAGGAGATAAGTGGCCTCAACTGATTGTCCAACAGATCCTGGATAGGGAGCAGAAGGATACCTATGTGATGAAAATTAAAGTTGAAGATGGTGGAAGCCCTCCAAGATCTAGCACTGCCATCCTTCAGGTGACTGTGACTGATGTGAACGATAATCGCCCAGTCTTCAAAGAGAATGACATTGAAGTTAGTGTTCCGGAAAATGCGCCAGTCGGCACCTCTGTTTCTCAGCTCCATGCCACTGATGCAGACCTGGGCTCAAATGCACAAATTCACTTCTACTTCAGCAATCAAATTTCCAGTTTGGCTAAGAGGCTATTTGCCATTGATAACAGCACTGGCCTCATCACTATAAGAGAACCACTAGACAGGGAGGAATCTTCTGTACACAAGTTAACTGTTTTGGCAAGTGATGGCAGCTCAACTCCATCAAGAGCAACAGTGACTGTTAATGTCACAGACATTAATGACAATGTCCCATCAATAGACACAAGATATATCATCAATCCGGTGAATGGGACAGTGCTTTTGTCTGAGAAGGCTCCCCTTAATACAAAAATTGCCTTGATAACAGTAATGGACAAGGATGCTGATCTGAATGGAAAAGTTACTTGTTTTACAGATCATGATGTCCCTTTTAGGCTAAAGCCAGTGTTTGATAATCAGTTTCTCCTGGAGACAGCCACGTTTCTAGATTATGAAGCCACACGGGAATATGCCATTAAAATAGTGGCCTCAGATTCAGGGAAACCTCCCTTAAACCAGTCTGCAATGCTCCTGATCAAAATTAAAGATGAAAATGATAATGCCCCGGTTTTTATGCAGCCTATCATAGGTCTTTCCATTCCTGAAAACAATGCTCCTGGTACTCAGCTAACCAAGATAAGTGCCACGGATGCTGACAGTGGGCGCAATGCTGAGATCAGCTATCTCCTGGGTTCTGATGCACCCCCTATTTTCAACCTTGACCGCCGTACAGGCATTTTGACAGCAGTGAGAAAGCTGGACAGAGAAAAGCAAGACAGGTACTCCTTCACTGTGCTGGCTAAGGATAATGGGATGCCACCCTTGCAGACCAATGCTACTGTGACAGTGTCAGTCCTGGACCAGAATGATAACAGCCCTGCTTTCACCCATAATGAATATAATTTCTATGTGCCAGAAAACTTGCCCATGTATGGCACGGTGGGGCTTATCACAGTTACAGATGCTGACTCTGGAGAGAATGCTGCAGTCACTCTCTCTATTTTAAATGGTAGAGATCATTTCATTATAGATCCACTTACGGGTGTAATAAGACCTAACATTACCTTTGATAGGGAACAGCAGGGGTCATATACTTTTCAGGTGAAAGCTGTGGATGGAGGAAGACTGCAGCGTTCCTCAACTGCCAAAGTAACCATCAATGTTGTTGATGTAAATGACAACAGGCCTGTTTTTGTTATTCCCTCATCTAATTATTCATATGAGTTGATTCCAACATCAGCCATCCCAGGGTCTGTAGTTACTAAGGTCTTTGCAGTTGATAATGACACAGGAATGAATGCAGAGCTCCGCTATAGCATCATAGGAGGGAACTCAAGGGGCTTGTTTACAATTGACCAATTAACAGGCAATATTACTTTGAAAGAGAAGGTGATTACATCAGACCATGGCTTGCACAGACTGGTGATAAAAGTCAATGACCTAGGACAGCCGGAGTCTCTTTATACTATAGCTCTTGTGCATTTGTTTGTGAATGAGACAGTCACCAACAGTTCCTACATACAAGAGCTAGTGCGCAGGAACATGGAAACTCCAGTTGGCCAGAACATCGGGGATGGTGAGATAACACCACAAACAAATGATTATGTCAAGATAATAATTGCCATCATTGCAGGCACCATGACAGTTATTCTGGTGATTTTTGTTACTGCTTTAGTACGGTGCCGCCAGACGCCTAGGCACAAGGTTGTCCAAAAAAACAAGCAGAGTGGTGAATGGGTTTCCCCAAACCAAGACAACAGGCAGATCAAGAAAAAGAAGAAGAAGAAGAAGCGCTCTCCAAAAAGTCTCCTCCTCAACTTTGTGACTATTGAAGAATCTAAGCCTGATGATCCTGGCCATGAGCACATAAATGGCACTTTAGACATTCCTGTAGAGCTAGAAGAACAGACTATGGGAAAATACAACTGGGCCACCACACCAACCACATTTAAGCCTGATAGCCCAGATTTAGCAAAGCACTACAAGTCTGCTTCTCCGCAGCCTACCTTTCAAATTAAGCCTGAGACTCCTGTACCCCCCAAGAAGCACCATGTTATTCAGGAGCTGCCTCTAGATAACACCTTTGTGGTGGGCTGTGACTCAATCTCCAAGTGCTCATCAAGCAGCTCGGACCCTTACAGTGTTTCTGAATGCAGCTGTCAAGGAGGCTTCAAGACCCCAGGCCCCATACACACGAGACAGGTAATGGAAATTTTAAGGTGCTCTCTTTCTCCTTCCCTTTTTTCTTTGCCATTACTATAACTCTAGCTCTAAGCACTTCAAAAGTAACTTTTTTTTTTTGGCAAGGATTAAAAGTTTGAAAGGTCATGTTTGATAGAGGTATTGAAGAGTAAACAATTTGAGATTCATCAGTATTAAGGGAGAAAATGAAAAGAAGATGAGTGTTGGCCGTAAGGAAATTGAATTATTTAATTGATGGGTATTCCTGACTGCAGATGGCAGCATGGCACTTTCTGCATTACTGCAGCACCTAGTGCAGCACTGTCAGGCAGAGAAGGGTTGCAGTACTGTCCTCTGTAGTATTGTGTGCTCAAGACCTGAAGTCTTCTAGGCCAGGTGGAAAGCACTAAAGCTTTACAGGATCTGATAAGTGGTTCTTAATATTAATGGAGTCTGGAATTGCATCCTTTATTTGGGTGTAGCTTTACTTCAAGGTCTCTCAAAAGCAGGCAAGGATTTTCCTCTGAGAGTTTCAGTGTCATCTTCAGACTAGAAACATACTAGACTATGTAAGTCTGGTGGAATGACAGAGTTGACAGGCAAAGTTCGGGGAAAATCAAAAGCATCAGTATAATTGATGTCACTTATTTGCTGCTGTGCCTTATACATCAGATGCTAGCTCCTCAGAAATTCAGTATGGCAAAGGAAATGTCTAAAGAATCCTCAGCTTAAAATTAGAAATAAAATGAGAACCAGAGTACGTTCTGTTCTTCTAGACCCTACAGAAAGGTGCTAAGTCACTGGAAATTGATTCTGTTTATCCATATTCTGGAAAGTTTCATTAATAATAAAGCTTTGCTGTTTGTCTCTTCTTTCTTCACACATAAAGTTTTCAATGAAAATAGTTTTCTAGTTAAGCTTTAATTAGTCAAGGAAGTGATAATTAAACAATATTTCAGAAGAGTTTATTATGTTATTGATAATATATTTTAATAGTTTTGCTCCAGATCAAATCTTCAGCATGTCTTAGTCTGTCAAGACTTTTTGCTGCAGCTGAGGTTTTGAACTCATTTCTGAGGACATTGTTTTATTACCACCGTAGTGATGATAAGATGCGGCTAAAAAAAGCTTCTCATTCAAAGCAGTCATCATATTTTTGAAAACTGTGGGATGGGTTTTCTATTCTATTTTATTCCACTTCCCAACACAATTCTGTGCAATTAGTCTGTATCACTACACTTTATAAAACTTCTAGTTTTTTGAGATGCTTTAACAGAGAAACTGAAAGGGGAAAAAAATAATTTTCAGACAGCAATGAAAAAGTGGGTTTTTTGAGATCTTAGTATTTTCTATTAAAGATATTTGCATGTGTTAATTTAAATTGCAGGTCTGAAATCCTTCTTGTTAATTTGTTAATCTGTTCGAACTCTCCTAACTCTGAGGAGGGAGATGTTGTTTCCAGCATTTCTACAGGCCTGATCCAAGAGATTTTTCAATTGATTTCTGCAATAGTTCCTCTAAGCTAAAAAGCTTCTTCCATTGTCTGCTCAAATACACGTTGTCATGCAGTAATGTTGCTAACAACGAAAGCAAACTCATGACTCTCTGGGTGTTTAGTAATGTAGTTTTTCCATCAGCAGGGACTTTTAAATTAGAATGGAAAGCAGTTCTCTTCTGCAGAAGTTGGTTGGTGAAAAGAGCATTTTCTTTTATCTATACCTGAAAGGTTAATGACAGGGACTGCCTATCTAGAAGAGCAGTTCAGAGCTCTGTTACAGATTTTTTTAAATACTCAAATACTCATTGCCTGCTATTATCTTACCTTCATATAGCTATACCTGAACTTATATTAGTATGATGTGCTGAATATATGAAAAAGAGACTAATGTTGCTCTTTGTATTGATTTTGTTAAATATATAGTTACCCTTCTTTTGTTTTTCTGTATGAAAGTGATCACAGTGGGAAAGTGCAATTACTATCAGTGACCTTTCATACTAATTTGAAAACAACATTTACCTTTAAACATGTGAATGTTTTTATTACTTATTTAAATAAAACATAAGTAATTTCAGAAGTGCATTTATTTACATAAATTGGACAAGAAAGATCATTAGACATAAATCCTTCATGTTGGACTGTGATCACAAAGGCAGAACTGTATTTCAGATAAGTAAAAGTGTTTCTTTAATTTTAATGGAACTTCTAAAAATAAGTCTTGATCCTAAATTGGTTTTGTATATTGTTGTCTGTATAGTTTTCTCATGTGGGGCTATAGATGGTGGCTCAGTACAGACTAACTTCAAGTTATTACTGTTAGCCAGTAAAGAAGCAACTAAACAGGACTAAGCTGCTTGGGATGTCATGTTTGTTGTTCCAAAACAGGGTCTCTTTACCCAGTGTGCAATAACCCAATCTGCACACAGAGTCAGCCAGCAACACCTGTCCGGTAACACAGGGTTACTTTTATACACAAAAAAATGCAAAGTTACCTTATCTCTAAATATACTGATATAATTTGTCTACATGATGGGTTACCTAGTTCTTCACTTCCACTTCCAAGTGGTAGTGCTTCTGCTTTTCACTAGACTTGTTCAGGGTGTGGGGGTGCTTTTGTGAGTATGTGGTCCTTCCAGCCTGAGATGGGGAATTTAGTATGCTCAGGAAGTGAGTTCACAGTAAGTTTAATTAACCATTGTTTTCTGTTACCTGTTTTACTTATGGTTTAGGATGAAAGGCATTAGTGGTTAGTATCTTTCCTTCAGCTCTTCGTCATGCTAACATAAGTTCAGAAAAAACATCCCCTTCCCTTGGGCATGCTGACCTGTCTTTCGACACCATGCTGTCCCGCCATCCGTTCTCCGAGACTAACAGTGTTTGTGGTTAATTTAGTATTGGTGTCATGCACCCTCTGAGTTTTCAGCAAACTGTAGGACAGCCTGGAGAATTGGAGAATAGTATGTTTAGTTTAAAAAGATGTGTTAGTTTGAAAAATGAAAATAATGTCTAATGTGAGAAAAAATATTTTACTTTATTGCTAACAATTACTCTAATGCATCCCTTTTGCAAGCCAAAAGCTCTCTGAAGGAGACTAAAGACGATTACATTCACTGTGAAGGTATTTCTTCAGTTCCTAATACGTGCTGAGATTAAGAGGCCACGTATCTCTACCCTTCTTAGTGTTGTCTGTGCATGACTGTCTGCTCAGATATTTGAAATAACATTGAGTTAAAACTAAAAATATATGGTTTCCTTTGAGGCTCTAAATTTTGTGTATGTCTGAATGGTATTGATTCAGGTCTTTAAAGAAGGGAAATTATGTCTTTGCTTTACTGCTAACTTTGTCTAAGTGATCTATAAAATGACAAAGTCAATGTAACAGTTGTACTCAAAAAGCATGCAAGAGAAGATGGAAAGGTTTTTCTACTAAAAAAACCCAAAAAATCTCTTCCGTGGTCATGTGGACAAATAAATACAGCAATGCAACAGCTGAAATTGTTACGGGGGAGGAACCAGACTCCTGAAGCAGCTGAGGACACACTGAATCATGAACTACAGGAAGCTGAAGAGGGAGAAGAATGGTCCTAATGTAATCTCCTGTGAGAGGGATGACGCTTTTGTTGTACTTACGTGAAGGGAAAGGGCAAGGGAGAGAGATATTGACATTATTTTGAAGTTACACAGTAGGAATTAGTAAATACTAGCAACAGTAGCTGTTCAGAACAGCATGCTTTCTTTTGAGATTTATTAGAGAGATTGCTCTTAAAGAAGCTTTACTAAGTGATACATTGTGAAGGGGCCTCTTAGTCATAATAAGGTTGGAGGCTCATAAGATCAAACTGACTTTCAGTGTCATCAGATTTTCTTTTGTTTTGGTAGTTGTTAGTCCTGTAGAAAGATGTATTTCTTTGGCAGAAAACACACAGCACCTGTAAAGTTTATCTGTCTGCAAGCATTGTAACAGCTCAATTGTTTCTGGCATTTACCTTAGTGAGAGCAGACTATAAGAGCATTCCATACTGACACAAATCTTCTAATTCTTTCTGCATTTGTGTTGGAGTGATGACAAGAAAGAAGAGGTTCTTCCAGTCTAGTTTTTTTTGTAGTACATAACACAGTTTTAAAATCTGAAGTCTTTGCTCAAGTACTTGAAACAACATTCAGATGATTTCAATGCCTTCCTAGGTATCAACCTGTTTAATTAAAACATGCAGAATTAGAGTACAATGTTAACTCTGGTAGCTTGCTTCAAAGAAGCTACTACCACAAAGGTTCGTTAGAACTTCCCATGCATACTCCTCCTTCTTGTATCTTTCTTTTAATTAATACTATTTCAGACATTGTTTTTGTTTGAAAATCATAGAATCAGACTGGTTTGGGTTGGAAGGGACCTCAAAGATCATCTAGTTTGAGCTCCCCTGCCATGCAAAGGGACACCTCCCACTAGACCAGGTTGCTCCAAGCCCCATCCAACCTGGCATTGAACACTTCCGGATGTGGCAGCCACAGCTTCCCTGGGCAACCTGTGCCAGTGTCTCAGCAGTCTCATGGTGAATTATTTATTCCTGTTGTCTAACCTAAATCTCCACTCTTCCAGTTTAAAGCCATTTCCTCTTGTCCTGTTGCTATGTGCCCTTGTCAGAAGTCTCTCCCCCGCTTTCCTGTGGCCCTTTGAGGCATTGGAAGGTGCTCTAAGGTCTTCCCAGAACCTTATGTTCTCCAGGCTGAATAACCCACTTCCCTCAGCGTGTTTCCAGAGGGCTGGACAACCTCTGCTGTGGTCGTTTTCTTTGCCCTCCTCTGCACTCACTCCATAATAGTATAACGCTCCAAACAACTAGTCAGTCAAGAAGGTTCTTGTCACCATTTGTATTGTCATTTTAAATATTAATTTAAGAGCAAGTTTAACTGACTCTGTGTTAGTGAAGAAGTATGAGTGTTTATGAAAGCAGTGTTTGGAAAACTGGGTTCAGATTCAGTCCACCTCTTCAGCTGATGGAGCTGGAAAGTGCAGTCATGCTCTGAAGCTATGATTGCATGCCTCTGCTGGTTTTCCATGCTTCACTGTGGACTCTGCTCTATTTATTAATTTAGCTCTGCTGCTAGTAAACTGTACCATCTTTTATTGAGGGAGGAAGCAGGCATGTGGATTGATTTTTCTCATTATTACTAATGCAAATGTTTAGCTCATTTTAGTTGCCAGGGTTCTTTCTTTCATCTGTGAACATGTCCATACTTACAAATAGAAATTTTAGTTGACACAATGATCTCCACTGAACTTGTTTGTTAGAAACTGACTGGATTGGGCCCTACTGTCATATTAGTAAGTGCTTAGACCTGCTTACAGTTCTGGTATATTTGGGTTTCTGATTAATTGAAATTAATTGAAATCTGGTGAAATGACCTTATATCTTGCCACTCACCAAGAGAACAGTGTGCTTACAACGTGAATTGAAAGATTATAGCAATGTTCCTGAAAGTAATAACTCTAAAAACTCACCTGTTATGTAAATCTTTAGCTGCAGAATTTACTGTTTTATTTAATAACAGCGAGACTGGTGAGTTCATCATAGTGTATCAACCAGTAAGCAGTACTGATGCTTCTTCTATGTAAGAAAGTCTAGAGATACCACTAGCACTTTGCATTGACAGATACAGAGTAAATTACACTCAAATAACATTTTCTTACAAATATGAGCTAAATAGCTGTTACTATAAGCCCTTCCTAAAAGCCATTTCGAAATTGATTACTATGATTCTAAATTTTCTTTTTATTTTTTATTCTTAATTTTCTGGCTGTTATATTTGCTAGTAGTACTGTTATGCTGTCATGTCTATACATTTCAGAAAAAAATTGGAATTCACTCCTGGAGAAAAGTTTGCTAACTGAAGGATAAGTTAAAGACTACAACTGGGAAGTTAGTGGGAAGTTACTTAAATGTGCAGTACTACTAAATTAAAGCTGGTCAAGAAAATGCTTTTCCTCTGTGGAATGCTTTGAAGAAAATCTTCAAAATTGTTCTTTTTATATATATTTTTCACTAGAAAAGTATGAGGAAAGATATCTGGAAAGTGCCCCTCTAGCACCACAGCAGAAGATGAAAGCAGAGCACAGATAGGAAGAGAATAATTGAATGTTTTCTCTCAGGAAAAAATGCAAGTTTTGTATCAGGAAAAAATGAAAAATTTTGAATATGACACTTTACTAAAAACTAATTCAGGAGAAAACAAGCTTTTTTTTTTTTCCCCAAGTGATAACTGGTTGACTGAGGTTATACTGAAGTTGGTAGATGGGAGTTTCAGCATCAATAACTGAGGGATTTTTATGCAGGCTGGAATGATGCACAGCTCTCTCTTGAATAGCAGTTTGCCTTGGGGTGGAACAGCATAAATTTTCCTTAATACTAAGTGCGTTTCACCTTCATTTTTCAGTGGGATCACTGAAAAGTTTTTCTCCTCGTGACTCTACTTTGTTTTTATAAATGACCTATAGCTAGAAACCATTGTCAAGAAGGAAGTCTGATTTAACTGCAGTTTCATTTTCACACTTCTCTTTTTCTGTTCTCTCCCAGAAGGTATTACACTCAATAATCTGCAGGTGAGAGCAATTTCCTGACCAGCAAGTGGCTAGTGTGATAGTGCTTTCTTTCCCTCAAAATAATTGATCCAAATGGCTTGATTTTTGTGAATTTTTAGGAGTCTAACTCTTTTGATGAAAAATACATATCAAAGATGCAAAATAACCCTGCACATCAAAATACTGTATGCTCTCAGAAATTATCTTCTTGAATGAAGTCTGCTAAAACCCTGTAGAATATTTTGTATGTAGCATGATTGTCTTCAGATAACTCTAATCTTGCAACAATGCTTGGGATTTCGAGCTGATAAAGCAAAAAAAACATAGTAAGAAACCTAGATAAACATACGCGGCCATTTCTGTGGCTCCTGTTTCAGGGATTTTGTTATGTATATATAGATGTGTACAGATCTTTGCTTGTTAATAGAAACCTGAAAAGACACACACATCAAAAATGGTTGGTTACTTAGAACCTCAATTAGTTCAAGTACTTCTCAAACCATACAGTGATTGAGATGGTAGAAATTTGGAAGCAAACTTGACAATATATGGGGAAAATGATGCAGGAAAGGGCTTTTCTCATGCTGTTTCTCTGTTTGCCAGCTCTGAACGTCATCGCATCTGATGTTATATACTGAAGTCGTACGTGTACACAATGATGTTAAGCCAGCAAACATGAAAACAAGGAAATAGCACGAGAAAGCCCTTTGTCCTGTCTCTGATTGCCGAAGAAATTTATCGTCTCATCTCCAGAGGGGTTTGGAAGTGACGAACTGTTCAAGATGCCCTACTGAAAGGTATCAAGGGCAAGAATTTTTTAAAAAGAAAAGACAAAGAAATTTTAGTACTTTGTGCTATAGTGTTCTATAATGTAGTTTTGCTAAGAAAAAAGTAATGTGACCCATCCTTCTTCACAGTTGGCAGTTATGGTAAAACTATTTTGCTTGTAAACATCTTCTTGTCCCAGATTTCTTCTTATTTATTTTAGTTGAAAAAATTAGGATTTTTGTTTCTATAAATATATTAAAAGGGAGCAATAAATTTTATTAATACATTAAAAAGAGAATGTAAAGTTCTTTATACTCCCTGCGTTTAAAAAAGAATCGTTGTAACTCATAGCAACATTGTACATGTTAAGAATTAAGTGTTACTTATATCTATTCCATGATATTTTTAATGATGCTATTGCTGCTATGGATCATAAAATCACTGCTTCCTCATTTTATAGGCACAATAGTAGTAGTGAAAAATGAGTACTTCCTGCTTTCTTATTCACATTTTATAATGAATGATCACCTCTTAAATAACTGAAAGGTACTCACTTGACTTTTAAAACTAAAAGTTAATTTGCATTTTGCTTGCTGAAATGTCTAACAGGTGCCATACTTTTAACCTTATGAAATACTTTTATTTTGAAGAAGTCATTAATCCAGTCGCTTGCTTTCAAGTGTGATAAAATTGGAGACAGCATACATACTGTTTTTACTGTTAGCCAGCACATGCAGAAAAATTGGCCTACTGTTGGTTTATTTCTCAAATTATTGCTCTAAATAGTTTACGGGTTTTTTAAATTTCAAATTTTTTTAACATTATTATTTACTATTTAGCACAAATAATTTAAAAAATAAAATTTGGCTATCGTAGCTTTGTTAGCAGGTTGGGTGCAAGTTATTGTATATTACCTCACATTTTAGAGAGAAATGCTTAATATGTATCATCTATAATACTAAAATTTCATATGCAATGCCAATGTCTTAGGAAGCAAAGGAGTATAAAGAACCCTGTTTTCTGCACTTAATATGAAGACATGTAATATTAGTTTGCTAGAATATAATTAAATACAGGCACTGCTTTTAACTGGGATGTATACAGTATATATAACTTTATTTTAAAGAAAAAGTTATTAATGACTGAATTAGACTACAACTTGGAGTTCTTACACACTACTGTATGTTTGATGTAAAGGTATTTATAGGCTTGTACTTAATATTCACGTTGCCTCCGTTCTTGGACTGCAGAATGTCTATCATGACTGTTGCCTATAGTTTCCTCCACATTTGCTATCTGGCTCTTTAAAAATGTGTATTTGGGTATTTGATCTGTAAAATAAATTCTATTAATAATGAAGTACGTATTGTAATTTAGCATATTGTATTGCATAATTATAGGTATGATTGTTACAGAAACTTTCTCATTTCTGATAGTGAAATAATTTTCTTAAGAGGTTTATGTATCTGTAGGACAGTTTTGCTATTCCTGTTAATCATACCCTTGCAGCACTTATTCTTCAAGCTAAAAACCCAACACTTTCAGTGGTTAGACATACAATGATGTTATTGACTCACTCCCACAATTCAGCCAGTTGCTTTGAGGTGAAAGTTAATTCCTAATGTAGTAAGGAATTTATTCAGTAAGTATTTATTAGTGTAATAAAGATTGGTCCTGCCTATTGCTGTTAAAATTCCTTGTTTAAAGAACTGATAGGTGGGTGATGGGAAGTATTTCAAGATACTTGTTAAGAAGAATAACCTTTTGGCCTAGCAGAGTTGTTTGTCAGGAAGATAGTAGGATTTCACAGACTCTCAGTTTCTGGTTTTTATTTGTTTTTTTGAATCTTCATTTTTGCTGTTTTTATGATGATTAGGTTAGATTTCCTTGATGAGAACTCATATACATAAAATTAATCTTCAGTGAAGGAAAACACCGAATAATTTGAGTGCTTCCCTTGAAACTTTTTTCTTTTGGTCAAGGATTATTCGATTGAGATACTGGAGTAGGTTAATCTAATCTAACTTCAAGCATGTAATTTAATAATTTTAAGTGGACATATAGTTGCCCTCAGTTTTTTCTCTGGTAGTGAAAAGGCACAGACATACTTTAGCAGGTTATTTTGATCTAGAACTGCATGCACTCTAGAAGTGCCTGATTTCTTACACTGAGTATGAAGAGAACCTTTAATAAGTACCTTCTAATGTAAATGAGCCAGTTCTGTGCTTGCAGAGAAAAATATTTTTCATGAGATTCCTAGCCCGGATTGATTTTAGCTGAAGGTTGACTTTCTTCCCAGTATTTCAGTGGTCATATCATTCTAGTCTGTCAATAAAAATAATTCTAGAAGAATCTAGGATGATTTTAAACTTTAAAAAATTTACATGTGGTTGGATTATTGGTCTAATTCAGTAGTCTCCTGTCTTCAGTTCTTTCGTGAGTCACCACAGCCAAATATAATAACCCACCAAATGCACTAGGGGAAAACCAGTAGCCTCTTAAGTGGTTCAGTTTCATGTGTTTTCACTGTTTCAGTCTGTTTTCTTACATCTAAGTATCACTTAAAAAAAAAAAAAAAAATTCTTCTCTAGACTGCCATAAGATTTGCTCAGAGCTCATTTTCTTGATGGTTCAACAGCTTAATGAAAGTCTCATGAAAGCCTGATGTGTACTGACCAAATGTGAATCTCTGCTGAATATAAATTCTGTACTTTTCAATGATGTGAAGGCTAAATGGAGACAGTATAAAATTCTATATATTTTGTTTAAATAATTATTAGCACCCTGAGTCAAAGGTAGGTGTGTAAAAACTAACTCTGTTTCTCAAATGTTTCCACCAACAGAAGTACTATTTTCTGGCTGCATAAAAGTTGGAATAAATTAAGAGCGAAGATCACACAGTTGACCAAATGCTGCTTTTGACATTGAAAAAATCACTATATTTACTTAGAAAGTATGATTGAAATTCCAAAGTTACTTTATTGTATTTTAGACTGTAGTTATTATTAGTCACCATAATCTCAGTAAGTCATCCTTTTATCTGGTGCACATTGCCACCTCTATCACCAGTGCAGACAGATCTGTATCTGCAAATAAAGTCCTAGAGTTTGCTTAGTTACTGTGCAATGTGTGGCTCAGCAACAAGAATAGTTCTTTATTTATTGCTAGCTTTACAGAGTAAATTAATCACATGGCTGCTTTTAGCCCTACAATGCCAGCAGCCAAAGGTGGTGCTCAGAGTTGCTGTTCTGCATCCAGTGTCGTGTTGTCAATGCCCGGTTTCATCCAGATATGTCTACCAAAGCTCAATGCCGCTTGATCAAAATGTGCCCTGCTACCATCTGAGTTACTCCAAGGAAAAGCTATGGCACACCATCTGCAGTTTGTATGAAAGCTGCCTATTGTATCATAAAATATATTGAACTTTGGAGAGTGTCTTTCTGCATTTAGTGGAGTGAAGGACTGCAGAAGGGCAGTAGGGCGCTGTCAGGAACAAAGCTGGTTTGTGATGTAAATAGAATTATTTTATAACAAACTATAATGCTGCAGGGTTTTTTGGTTACACATTTTCAGTGATTTCCCATTTTACCATACAACATATATTTATGGTATATCCTGCTCTTAAGTATTATTTGTAAAATCTTTTTAACAAATATTTTTAATATATATTTTTGCTTTCATATTGAATTACTGAACACTGTTCCTTTTTATGTCTTATTTATCTATTTCTAAAATAAATTTTGTTTGAAGTTTATATTTGTATACCTTCTGGAGAAGCACTGTTTTTAAATACACCTCTGATTTGTTTGCTTACTGCATGCACACCATCAAATCTATACATACGCTGATATTTTTTGCAGTGGTTAAGAGATATAATTACAAAATAGCTTTTATTTGATATACACTTATCACATATTCCATTAGCAAAATTTGTAGGCAGTATATATAATATAGGGTAGATATCTGCTGATCTTAGTACCCAGTATATCTTGCTATGAATCATAGAATATTTTAAGATTAAAAAAAAATTAGATCTTTGAGTCTGTTAACCTAGTACTGGTGAGTCCAGCACTAAACCGTGTCCCTGAAAGATCAAGCAGTTAGGTTCTCACTTTTAACACATCATTTTGAGATCTGGAAAGGCTGATCTTCCCTTCTGAAAGTGTATTGGGTTCTCACTATTTTGATGACTCTCTATAAACTTGGAGGTTAGGATACAATATAAGTACAGTTCTGAATTTCAGTTCTTTCACTATTTCACTTTTACTCATTCTAGTACTGTCTCCCACTATTCTCAAATATTATCTTTTTCTATTATATAGACTAGTTCTCTGAAATCTTGCCACTGAAAATGTAATGAAAATGACATTTCTGTGTTTCCTTCAAATTGTCTCTGCTTATTGAATAAATACACACGTAAATTAAATTCAGTTATATTTGTACAAATGGATAGTAAGTTAAGTGTGTTATCAGAAATTTTTCAGGGGTGCTACTACTTTTTTCCTGCAATCTTTTAATTAGGACTTATTAATTTGTATTTATGTTTTTTGGTTTTATGGAAGGTTTTAATTAAAGCTCAAATAACTTATTTCCAATAAAAACTGAATGATGATACCAAAGATGTGAGGTTTGATTTCCCATTGCTGAATTGCAGCTAAGAATTATGAGCTGAATTCCAGTCTGTTTTCTCAGCATAGTTTTGATCCTTTCTTGCTGAGTTGTCCGTGGATGTCAGAGGGATAAACTGCCTTCTGCTTATGTTCTCTTTCCCTCTGGGCTGGGGTGTTGCCTGTGTTCTTGATATGATCACCAGGGTCTGACATGAAATTTTAATCTCGGACCTTTCCTCAAGAGTTTTTATTTTCTAGGCAGTACAAATACTTCTCTTTAATCTGTGTATCAACAGCGAATAAGTTGCAGATATGTATACATACAGACACTAGTATTTCTCTGAAAGAGTCCAGTCATAGACTTCACCTCACAAAAATACTTTTCCTAGACCCATATGTAAACTGTCGATGGGCTGATTCTTCCTCTCACTCTCTTCTAATAAAAATAAAACAGGACAAATTCTGGTCTTATCCACGCACTAGTGCTCATCTGGTTAAGATAAGCAAATGATCCACAGATGCAAGTACATATAGGTGAATGGGGTTTGGAACCTTCTTTCTTTCGAACTTTTAGACTATTTGAATAATTGGAATTATTCAGGAAAATACATGCCTTCTGTGAGTTAGATGTACTTTATGGGGAAAGAAAGAAACCCCTGAATCAAACCAAATAGTATCACAAGCCCTGTTACGTTGTAACAGTTTAAATATTTTAGATTTAAAAATATAAATTAATTACAATCAAATACCAAAATAGCTAAATATTTTCCAGCAGAAGTGGAACTTGCAGCTTCTTACAAGAATAAATCTCTGTATTTTGTTAAATTTGGAGACTTATGTCATTGTAGGGTATATTGGAAGTGCCATCTATTTGGGAGTGTGCCATTGGTGGAATTGTACTAGGAGATCTGACTTGAAGTTGAGGGACTATTTTGGCTGACATACACTTGGTATGGTGGTTTTATTTTTTGGGGGGTAAGCACTGATTTTGTGTTTTCCAGCAGATTTGTTGATAATGTAATTTTTACAGTCTTAAGATTTAAGGTTCAGGTAAGCATCTTAAACTATTTGAGAGAAAACAATAGAGCATGACAGAAGTATTCATTCTTGCCTCCCAGTTGAATGAAAAATACCTCAGCTTTTCAGTGCTGTGCATCTTTTGCACTTATCTGTGAAACCAGGTTGCCAGAGTCTATAGACAAGGTTGTGATCATGTGCAGGACCTAGGTGGTGTTAGGATGGCAAAGGATGAGAGAAAAGAAAGCTCTTGTTAGTGTATAACTTGTATTGTGGCAAGATAGCTCTACCAAAATCTCAAGTGCCATGTCAGAGATCTTGGCAGATGTAGTTTGAGTCACATTTTGATGCATTTTTACATACCTTCTGAATTGGATTGGTGTGCATTTATTATTATGGATAAAAGTAGGAAAGGGTTGTCTGCCAATCATGATTTTGTGTGAACACGTGGTTGTGTTCATATCTGAGTTGAAATGTCTCCTTTGTATTAGGTTACCATAATTGTAAGGTAGTATGTCTTAAATGTATTGTTGACTGATTTTATTGATAGAAATTCTGTTTTCCTCCCTTTGAAAGGTAAGGCATTTTGAATCAGAAGTGAGAAAGAACTGCAACTTAAGAGTTGGAAACTATTTGGTACAGTTTGCTATTTTAACTAGATTAAACTTTTTAAATTCTTAAGGATGGTACAAAAAGCTTACAGTATGGCTTACTTGTTCTCAATTTTTAAACTTACCGTAGGTAAAAATTACAGTTTTTGTAGAGCCATAAACTGCCTTCTAGCTTTGGTGCATTTTATTCCTTGAAATGTGTTTTTAAAAAAAACAACCCACAAAACCAAACAACTTTTGCTTGCAAATAGCAGTATCCAGTTATTACAACTGCATAAACATACAGGTATAAATATTTTGAGTTATCTGCTGTGAAAGCATAAGCATTTTCTATCTTCTCTTTCCTGTTTTCAAAAGCATCTGGTTTTGTGGGGTAAACATGAAACTGCCTTTAACAAACTTACCAACTGAAGCTGGAAGAGTGCTTTTCTATTTTGAATAAATATACTTGTAAACAAAACTTCAGGATGGGAAGAAAACATTGGAATATGTTCTCAAGCTTAGCAGAAAGAAGGCAGGAGTTTCTACAGCCTTCTGAGATGTTGATTGTTAGTGATTTTGAAGTTACAAGCCAATCCCACTACAATTGTAGAAGAAACATTCTTCCTGACTTATGTTAAACTCAGAACTCGGTGGGAGCTGCAACTAAGAGCTGCTGCCGCTTTTAAAGGTATTCTTGGTACTGTTATTAGCAGCAGTGAGCAGCATTGTACAGTCCAAGCTGAGTCAGTTTGATAGTATTTTTTAGAGCTGAGTGGGAACAATGGGTTTACCAGAAATCCTACAAGAAAATCCTGTTTTCCTCCCTCAAGATAACAGTAAGCTACTCTTCCAAATATGAACATCTAATACTTTTCAGATGTATGTCCATTAGACACATTCCAATGAAAAAATAGCTTTTAAGTAGATTTTCATTCTTCACACTAAGCATTTACCTTTTAAACTCTTACTTTCTACAGTATAGGGCTGTAGAAATTTAAATATGCACAAAAAAGAGGGTAATTTTCTAATACTTTTGAAATGCTGATTTTCTCTGGAAGGGAATCTTCTAAGATATTTCTTGCTGTTAGTAGCATCAATTAATGCTTTTTAAATGGCCCAAAGCAGATTTTTATTTCAACCTAGCAAAATGACATTGTGACTAAATTAAAAAGACATAGATAAATAGATTGGTCTTTGCTTACATATGGGGCAATGATCAAACCTACTTATTTTGGTAACATTAGGCTTTCGGATTCCTTCAAACTCACTAACTCAAAGATAATAACTTCCAAGTATATTCTTTGACCATTATATGGCCCAAGTTGTGTAATCCTTGCTGATTCAGTTCCCCTTTTTCACCAGATTTATTGTAAGACCACTTCTGTGTATTACTCCTTTGGCCAGCTTCCTAACTCAAGTTACTTCATATTCTGGTCATCAGATACTATCTTTGTTCTTTCATGGTTTAAAAGAATGCCTGTATGGTATAAGATGAGATTCTTGTTTTCTGGTTTCTAATTGAGGGTTTAGGATTGCCTTATTTATATGCTTGCCTATTTTAATTTAAATATATTGTAACTATGATAGGGTTTTTTGTGTAACAGTTGATATGTATCAACTTGACTTTTGGCCAGAGCACTGTTATAATAACCAAAGGAATTAATATCAGGTGTATAAGTCTCCTTTAACAATGTATTATAGCCATTTAGGTTGTGTTGATGAGTCACAGAATATATATCTTTGTTATATCAGAGTTCTTAAAGATTGCAGATCATGGAATCATAGAATAATTCAGGTTCAGAGTACTCATGGAATGCACCGAGAACAATCATGTGCTCAAAACTAGGCTAATTTAAATCAGTTTGTAGTGGACATTGTTTGGTTCATGTCTGAGCATCTTCTGAGGATGGACATTCCAAAACCTTTCTGAAAAGCTACTTGATGTTTGACTACCCCATGGTGAAAAATTTTTCCTTGTCTTCATTGGCAAGTTTTCCTTTGGGAAAACTGAACCACTTCACTTGAGGAAGCTGCAGGATAAGTTGCACTTTTGTCTGTATCTCCATCTTCCTCATCACTTCTAAATATTGAGCAGTCTTCAGCTGTCTCATGGTACTTCACCAAACATATTTTAATTTTTTCCAGTCTTCACATCTGTTGCACTCTTTTTGTTCTAACGCAGATGTTGGTGTGTTACATCATCACACTTTCTTCTGTGTCACTCCGTAGTATTGCTAATACAGAACCCGTGAATATGATTTTAAACTAATACTGAAAACCAAGCATGTCTGGGAGAATTTGACTCTTTTCCATGCCAGTACTTCTTCTTTAAAGTACTTTTTCCTATTCAGCTAATTATTGGGATCCTCTAGGAATCCCCAGGGATATTCTCAGAACTCCGAGATTGATGCATTCTTATGTCAGTGCAAATGTATTTCTGGATAGGCAGGTATATATGTAGGTGTCTCAGGGGATATCAGAATCTTCATCATTTTTATGGATCCACTATTTATATGTATAAACATCTAAATTAATTCATTTACTTACAGATGTAAATATTTTAAATATATCTTCATGTAAATATTTTAAATACATCTATTGCATTTTCAGAGGAAAGCATACTGTTTTCTGCTCACTTGTTTGTCTCAAACTTTTTTATTTGTTTTTATTTTATAAATACTTCGAGTTTTCATTTCCATTCCATCTGGTTCTACTAGTGAAAGTGATAAGTTGATATAGTCATGATTGTTTTACTTACAAAGTAATGACTGCATCAAACCTTTTCAGAAACTATATGTGAAAGCTGGATATTAAAAGCAGATAGAAATGACGGAATAATACTGTCAATAGCAGTTAAAGAAGGCAAATGTAATTGGAAATAAAAATATTGCTTGTTTGTTTTTTTTCTGTATACAAAGTGTATGGTGGGGCAATTATCTGTTGACTTTTAGCTGCCAAGCATGATTTATTAGTTATAATAATCTTGTTTTGAAACAGTGAACACAGATAAGACAGCATGTGCTCGGTTGTGTGAGGGTTCCAACATCTGTCCTGATAAACTTTTTACTGGAAGTCTTGTTGGAATTGGGAAATGACAACATGAGTTCTTAAATGGATATGAAAGAAACAAAGTAAATGGGGGGTGGGAGGGATTGGAAGGCAAGATTTCATTATTTCATTGCCCCTTTTTAACACATTAACTGCTTGAACTGTTTGTTTTTATGATTCCAGATGGTAGCAAGATGCATAAATGAATAAAGTGAAATAGAACAAACCAAATGCTTGGCTGCTGTTCAAGAGCAGCTAAGGCTAAGCTTTATTAAATTCACATGAGGACATAACTGTGGAACTTCACAGAATTAACTGCAATAATCTGGCTCATGGAGAGCATCATTCTTCATCAGATAGACGGGAGAATCTTAAAATTTTATCATGGAAAAAATAAAAGCCCATTTGGGATTTTAGTTTTCAGAGGGCGTTGAAATCTGAATTGAATTCTTGAGTGAAATCTGTCTCTGTACCACAAACAGAATCAGCCTGCACAGTCCAGTTTTATAAATCCAAACTTTTAAGTGTTTGTTCTTTCTCAGTGGCAAAGTAGAGAATACTTCAAAGAAAGTTTGTGTGTTCTGTGTTAGAACTCTTCCCCGTGTCATGTGAAGTCCTTTTAGGAATAAGTGTATCTATATTTTAAAAGAGGTGAAAGTATTACATTTTAAAATTATAGTAGACATACTAACTTATATGTAAATAGGAAAAAAAATATAAAGCTGACTAAACCAAATATTTTGGATGATGTTGTGAAGGGTATAATTCACATTATTGATGCCTTTTTTTGTGATCGTAGAGCGTTTTTTTTCTGCTGTTGAATGGCTGTCTCTAACTCAGTGCTTCTCAGACACTTAGTGTCACTTAATGAAATCAGCTTTAATCAAAATTTGCTTCTTAAAAATATGCTATTTTTCTCTTATTTCTCTTCACTGAAACTGCAAAATTACTGCTCAGAATTTCTGATAAAAGAGTAAAAATGTTTTCCTCAAAAACACTGAAGTACATTTCCTGCCAATGCTTACAGGATGTATTTTGTTTAATTTTCCATTTAAATATAATTTATTCAAATTGAATTTCATTCTTAAAGCTGCATTCCTAAACTGTATCTCTGTATTTAAAAAAAAAGGAAAGGGAAAATGCAAAATCACAGAGCTAACTGACTCAGAGCACCCAAGTCTGTTGAGGAGCTCATCAGGAAAAAGCAAAGGAAGGAATAAATCTGGTGTTGTATTCTCTTTACATTCCCTTGGCTATGTTAGTCCAGGATGGTTCCTGTGCAATATCTTCTGTACCAGATTAAAAGAAGGTCATTGCATGGGTGGAGATGGATCAATTGGAGAATCTACACAGCACTTCATAGTATCTGGGGATCCTCAGAGGAGGTTTCCTTCAGTGGACAGCTAAGAGTATTTACTGGGCTTTATTTCAGTAGAACAAAGAGTAGCCTGACTTAATATTGACCTAGTTTCTAGTTGCATGTCGTAATGCATTTACACTCTATAATGACTTAACTGTTTTTCCCATTTGCCTGCATAGAAAAGTGAAGCAAATAAGCAACAGTGTACTGATCTCTGAAAATATCTCGCCTGGAGAGATAATTGTCACAGCCAGAATTGAGTCTCTTGAGTAAAAGTTTCAAAGTGCAAAAGCCAGAGAAGTGAAAGTGTCTTTATCTTGTGGAAAACAATACATTATCAACATGACTCTGTTAATTGCAAGGCTTTCTCATAAATTAAATGAAAACTGCTGAAGGCTGCACAGGGAAAATGTGCAGGGAAGATCACTATAGTGTCCACAGGATAGTGAGCATCAGCTATGACTACTGAACTTCAGAGTGTTTACTGAAGTTCATAGTCAGAGAAATTAAGAAACAGGTGACATCATTTATTGAGTCCTGCAAATCTTGGTATTTACACAACTGATGGCTCTTGTAAAGTAATTTACTCCCACTCAATCTGTACACAGCATGAATCAGGAGAAGAGATGAAATTCCTTTTAAGGAAAGCTTCATATGTCTCTGTATAAGATTTTCTGTTTCAGAGGTCAAGAAGATTTTTACACAATGACATAGCCTAAACGGTAACTCTAATATGACAACTTGAATATTTCTAAATGTAGTTTCCTCCCCCTCTTTTCCTTATTTGGTGGGGTGTTATTTTGTTGGTTTGTTTGTCGTTTTTTTGGTTGGTTGGCTTTGTTGTGTGCAAGTTTTTTTGATACTTCAGGGTTCTTTCCCAAGTCTTGAATGTGTTACACCCCCCACATTTTATTTTTCTTTTCACTGGAGACTGTACATAAAGCTTTTTATAGCTCTCTGGCCATTTGGCCAAATTCAGCACAGTATCTTGAAATTATTCAATGCTAGATACAGGATCAGTGCAAATATATATTCAGGTTTTTTGTAACAAAAATACTTTGTATGACAGGCACTTGTGTCCTGTTCTGTCTCTTGTAGGTTAATTTGAAAAGATTAGACTACTAACATCTTTTGATCTTACGTGTCTTTAAAACTTCGATTGTTTTTAATCCTCCATTTAAATGAACATAAATTTTTTTTTTATAGGTCTGAATGATTCATTATCTTCCAAAAGTTACATATAATTAAGGTGGGCATTACATGGAAATAAAATTAAAATGAGTAGAAGGCAGTTACTGTTTTGATCAAGTCCCTTGTAGTTGGTTTGGGTAACATCAAACACATGTTGATTTTGTTCTGGGGGCCTGAATAACTCATTTCCCTGTTTTCTTCTTTGAAAATGAAGTGAAAGACTGAATCTGGCTGCTTGGTGAGCTTGAAGGTTCGTCAACGCCACAAATACAGAGCTTACTTGAAAGCTACCCACAGTTATTCCTGAAAATAATAGTCCAGTGGTGTGTATAAATAATAATGGCCAGAAAAAAAGTCTGTCATATGTCATAATAGATAACAATTTCTCCTTGTGAAACCAACCCAAATAAAAATGCTCTGATTTAATCAGAACTGTTTTCCTTTCCCTGTGTCAATCAAACCTTTCTTATTGATAATCTGAACAAAATAGGGTGAGAACACAAGGTCTATTTTTGTGTTATTAAGATGAAAAGATTCTGCCAAGGTTTGATATCATTTGAGATGCAGAGGCTGTTACAGGATCATAATGAATATCTCATATATCTGCAAAAAGGGCTTTTTGTCAAGATAAAATCCTGATGAAAAATGCCACTTACTCTTCATTTTCCATCAGGCAGGTTTAAAGACTGCAAGTCAAGAATGTAAATCTATATTTAATGGAGATATCTAGTTTAGGTCTCTGTGTGCTGAAATGTGAACCTTGAAATCAGTCACTTCTGATTAAAAAAAATAATATTAAAAATAGACTCAGTTATCTCATATTCAAATACAGAATATTCTATTAATAAATCAGAAAATTACCAATGGATGTCACAACTTTATGTAAATAATTATTTAGTGAATTGTTTCCAGGGGAAAAAGTATCTGACTAGTAATTTTTAATTTATATACTTCAGAAGTACTAAGCTTCATGGGTAAAGAAATCAGCCTAGGTACAATGAACCAAAAGTTGCTATATGCTGATTTCCTACAATAGTTCATGACTGTCACAGTTTCTGTTAAGATAGAAGAAGGTTATTATTATTAACTGCTTTCTGTTCATTTCAGGTTTTGTCTGGCAGTGCCACACATCTGATACTGACTTTGTAAAGAATATTATTCAGGACAGGGAGTGAGGAGCTGGAGCAGGATGTTCCACTACTATTAAAAAAGTTATGGGAATTCACAAATGAAAGTTTTGTAATCTTACCCAGGGATTGTGGAAGATGGCCTTAATTTGTTCTGTCCTGTAATTTATGTGTGGTTGTAGGTTTTGTATGGATTTTCTTTTTTGTAATTGTCTTTGCCATAGCCATACTGTGGCTGGAGATTGGAAGGAAAAGCAAAAAAGGTTGTAAAAGCTTGAGAGCCATTTTGTTTTTGAAAAGGAGAAACTGGGTTGATCCAGGTTAAATGGTTACAGCTGGATCAACCTTTGAATTAGACACAAACGCAAACTGCAACACCTTACAGGTCAGCACTATGCCAGCTGTAACCAGGAGAGCATAGTGAGAAGGAAAGGCAAATTAGCAGAACATAATGTAATAAATTTCTGAGAGGCTATCCAAAGCCAGATAGGTGGAAATGGGATACAACTTCTTTGTTAAGTAATAACAGAGAAAATAAAATGAAACTTAATTTCAAGTCCTGCCATTTGGAGTGTTGTTGAGGGTGAATGGGATTTTCCTAATGAAAGACATAGAGTTATAATGCACAGCTACCCTGATGGTACACCATGGGGTTTGTGCAAAGTCAATGGGCCATGTTGAGGTGAAGGTAGGATCTCCCTGAGGCAATCTTCATACTGAAGCCCTTAGACTGACACAAGTGAACGTTTTGTACATACTTGAGTAGCAGAGATGCTGAAAAGTGATGTGTTAATGTTTTACTTTTTGCTATTTTTGGGTTACTTAATTCTTTTTCACAAGTTTACAGCAGATTGGCTGACATACTGGATCAGTCAATACGTTGTATCCGGCCTGCTCAGCTGTTAGCAGGCTGAAGCACAAGCTTGGGGAGGGAGAGTAATAGAGCAGAGACAGCCTTACTGTTCACTTTATGATATGTAGTGTTTGTTGTTGAAGACAGACATCAGAATCTCATAGTGATTTCTTCCAATAGTTTCCCTTTTGAGTGACTGTAAATGTAGCAGAATTTTTTTAAATGAAGGATTTAGGTTGGACTTCATTTGTTCTCAAGGAGGTGAAGGAAAAGAGGCACACCTAGAGAATCATCTGCTGTATCAGTCTCAAATACCTAAATAAGCTGGGATGAATCACCCTCTGTAACTGCCTTTCCTCTATGTACTTTATTAAGAGCTATATAAATACATAGCTTTTAGATAGATAAAGTGGAGTAAGATGATTTCTGAGATGGTTTCTGAAATCTCATACAAGAATAATTTTCACAACTAGGGCTCACAGAGCGGAGAAGATGTTGAAGCTCTGACCTTCAGTACTGTAGGCATATGTATTGTCAGTTAAAAAGACCCGAGGTAATTAAATGACAATGCAGAGAGTTTTCCAAGTGAGTAGAAGCATTGTACTCGTATTTTCACCATTGATTCTAATGTTTGGGTGCTTGTTCCATGTGTGTTGTTAGAAGCTGTTTGAAATATTAGTAAATTTTACTGTGTGAAGTGAAATTAATCTGATACTTTCCCTTATTTTTGTAGAATAAACTTTTAAAATACTACTTTATAACAAATGTATTTCTTACTTTTGAAGTAATCTCTATTAACGATGCCATTTTTATTGGTGTCTTTCTATCAGTCTGATTGATTCACCTCCTTTACCCTTTGCTATAAACTGATTAAAAATTCAAGTGCACACATTGTGCTTGTTATTTGGGTGTTTAATTCATCACCAGGATATTTAATAAATGTTTTTAAAAGGACTTTGGAGCTTGTGTATGTAGTATATAAGCACATACCTCCATATTACCAGCAGACAACCTATGGTGCATCCTGGTACATTCCAGTAATCCAAAAACTGTTCCTGAGTAGAAAGTGTAAGTGTTCTCTTCAGGCAGTGTGAGTAGTGTAATGACTTTCTTGTTTGCAAAGTTCACAGGTGTCAACATGCATGTTTTTGCTTCCTTTGGTACTATCTAACCTTTGCGAAAATGCTGCAGTCAATGAAGCAGTGGTCAGATTAGTAAATCTTTTTGGCAACACATCGCTATAAGATAAAGTTCATGTCATGAGAGAAGTCACAGTTTATGTCTTTTTGAGCTGTATTCCTATACTACAGCAAAACACTTTGGGAGAAGTAGTCAAATTTAGAAGTTGTTTTCAGAAAACACTAGGTATTTCATCACGTACTTACTACTATCTACTGTCTTTCTACTTTTGCCACATACTACTATCAAAGCCTACATTAACCTAATGGTTTTTAAGAGTTCATGTTCCCTGTGGATTATGCTGCCAGGGCTGCTTTTGGAAAAAGTGGACTAAGAATGATAATTCTTCCTTTGGAATGAGTACTATGCAGAGTAGAAAGAACCTTATGGTATGGGGAAAACTGGAATTTACCTCTACGGTAATATAATTCTGCCTTTTGTGAAAAAGGCCTGTTGCTCTTTTACTGTTACCGGAAATAGATATCCCAAATCTCATAAACTGTCATCCCATATGATAATAATTAACATATTTATTGTGGTGTCCAGAAGTATTTTGAAGTCTTATTAACATCTGACAGTTGAACTTTATTTTCAACACAAGTGCAGCTCCCATCATGTCAGGGTTTACATGTGTTGCAGTGATACGGTAAAGCTGCTTTTACGCTGTGATGCATTTTCAGACTGGAGAGTCCTGATACTTGTGAGATTTAAGAAGTAGAAAAAAATACAACCCAAACTATGTTTTAATCTCATTTCTACTAATATAATTTAATGAAAAATTTACTTCTGATGCCTGCATTTTGATAAACCTTAAAAACTCTCTACTATTACTGTTTATTGTTTGGCTAGTTTTTATTCAGGGCCACATCTTCGGTTTATTTTAATGGAAAATCAAAGGTACAGTTATTATTTGATGCTTCATTTAATTTGATTTCTTCTAGTTTGGAGAAATAACATACTTTTATTGTATGAAAGGACAAAAAAGCATAATCATGAAGAAGTAGAATGATACTCTGTAAAGACATTTATGTAATCTTGCATACTTGTTCACAGTTTTGCTCTGTAAGAAAACTGCAAGGGGATGAAACCTCAAGAGAAGCAGCTCTGTGAAATGAGAACAGTATCAGAGCACAAAGTGTCTCGCTAACCTTTAAAACACGATGGAGTCCCACGCAGTTTTCTTCATTCGGAAGCAGTCTGCAGCTCTTTAGCAGCAAACCAGTCAGTTGATTTCTCACTCACTTTGATGCACGAGTTGAAATTTAATTTAAAAAAAAAATATCTCTTGGAAAATTGTATTAATGAAGGTTCATTTTCATATCATTATGTCCAGCTTTCTTTCATTATTGGATCGGTATACGGGTTCTCTTTTTTTTTTTCCCCCTCAGTGCCCAGCTCTAAATCTAGAGGCTTTTCCTGCATGTGTTTCTTCAATGCCTTGAAATCAGTGTGGTAATCTGCTACCAGTTTCTTCCGTCCTATCTTGCTGTATTAATTTTAGATGCAGAATTTTATAGGTTGAAGTTTTAAAATCATCTGTCCTTCACTGTGCTTTAACATCTTGTTTTATTTCTTTGTTGAGTGGCAAAAAATTGCTATTTCTTTATAGTAAATTGTTTTGAATTCTATATTAATTCTATATGGAATGAAGCATCTTTGCATGATCTCAATACTGAACAACAAAAAATGTGAAGATACAGTAATGAAAATATTTCAGTGAAAGGTGAAGCTCTGGATCAAAAGTCAGTATCTGCTCTTTGCTCACTCTTATTTTTTACCTTGTATTGCTTACCTTTAGTGACTCAAAGCACTGAAACTTGATTATCATAGTGAATTGAGTACTCATATTTTACAGTGAATTCCAAAGAGACTTAATTTGCTCAGTAGCTGAAGCTTCTTAGTGTCACATGGTAGAGTTTGAGGTCATTCCTGTTCTTCAGAAATTCTTACTTTTGTACTTGCTTAAAATTGACTGTGCAAAACTATGCAGGTTAACTTCCCTTTCAGTACAGAAGGTTAATCATTGACTTCTGGGGAAGCAGAGTAAGGTTGACACAAAGCTTTACAAAATTCCATTTATCCTGTTTTCATTGCAGGATATAGTTAAGAAGAGAGCCAGTATAAAACAGGGAGGTTAACGGTGAATGGAGGTGTCACTGAAATGATTGAAGTTACAGATGACTCCCATTACTATCACTCTTATCTAATATAATACTGATTTATCTTAAAGTATTTAATTTTTCAATGTCTTTTACACTTTAGATACTGTCTTTTTAGCCATATGCCAGACTGGTACGGGATACACTGAGAACTATACCATTTATGACAGTACATGAAGTCAGATCATTGTGTTCATCTGAATAAAGAAGCATTACATTAAACTAAACTGTAGATTCAATCCCAAATTTGAAGCAGAAATTGCTTTGGTTTTGAGTAATCAGAGATGTGTGTGTACACATTTCTTTTACTGGTTGCTTACAGATGTCTGTAGGAAAAAAAAGTTTAAGTACAAGAATTTAAACATTGAAGAGTGAAGAAGGCCTGTACTTAGAGCCATTAAAATCAAGGCTTCTCTTTGTTAGTCCACTGCTACTTACATCTATTTACTGGGGTTTCTTTCTTACTGACAGGTTAAATTAGGACTGGATGAATCTAAGTTTAAACAAGGTCTCTCTGGCTTGATAGGATTAAGGCAGTGGATTGATGCAAGTGAGGTGTAATGGAGCCATTACTTTGCTACTTGTAGAGAGAGGGAATTGCCAGCATAGGAATGATGATCTGCATGCTCTTTTTATGAAGGAGAGGTTACTAGGAAGCAGTGGAAGAGAAGGAAAAAAAGTGGTCTTTCATTTTAGCAAACAAAAAGCAAGGGTTCACTCAACACATTGCCCATTATTATATGTACAGGGAAAATGCAAGAGCAAGATTTAGAAACTGTGGATTATGAGAGGGTTTTAAATACAATATGAAATTTCTTGATCTCTTTTTTTGAAGAGAACTTGTGTTGCAGTCGTGAAGTTTGTTGCTGTACACTGTCCTGCATCTTTTTTCACTTTGGAGGCCTCTAAGTAAGGACATGCTTGAATCAGTGGGATGCAAGAACAAACTTGTGCTGGACAGCAAATCTGTTTATATGCAATGTTGTTGATAAAGATAGAGCAGCATTCATTTATAGAAATATCTGTTCAGTCTCCCAGAATGTGTTGAAAATTTTTTTGTCATGGATGTTAAGCAAAGTATTCACAGTAGAACCTAGTGTCAGTTTGTTTGCAACAGTCAATTCCCACACTCTGCTAAATACATTAATAGTTTTTTGTGAATGATGTAGGAACTCACAATTTGGAAACCATTGGTATTATTTTGGCAGCATTTAGAACAGATGTTGTGGCTTCATAATCTTCAGCCACCATTAGCTATATTTCTGTACCAAGAATGTGCAAGCTTTTGGAAAAAAAATTCAGAGTAATTACTATTGCACATAGTTCCACATAGCAGGGAATAACTTGACTTGTTATCCATTATTTAAAGGAACTATATCACTTCAGAAAACTGAGTATTTTTAGGTGGCCAGGAAAAAGATTTTATTAAGTTGAAAGTATTTTCTTTAATTACACTTCAACAATTCACAGTTTAAGAAAAATTACCCTTTTAACAAGGCAAATATAATTAATCACTGCAGAGAATTCAGGGTATATATGGTATAGGAATCTCATGTAAAATAATATCTCCCCAAATAAAACGTCTCTTTAAAGGATTTGTTTGTTTGTTTGTTTTACAACAGGTAATAAAACTCTGTAAGCATAGCCTAGGAGTGTGTGATGGAACCTCTTAATGAGAGGAACATTGATTGATAGAGTTAAGTTTTTTTCGGTGATGACCAGTGATAGGACAAGGAGTAATGGATACAAGTTGGAGCATAGAAGGTTTAAGATGAATATCAGGAAAAATTTTTTTTACTGTAAGAGTGACAGAGCACTGGAACAGGCTGCCCAGAGAGGTTGTGGAGTCTCCTTCGCTGGAGACATTCAAAACCCGCCTGGACACCTTCCTGTGTGATGTACTCTAGGTGACCCTGCTCTGGCAGGGGGGTTGGACTAGATGATATTTCGAGGTCCCTTCCAACCCCTAGGATTCTATGATTCTATGATTCTATGATAGGTGTTGGTATTTAGCAGTAAAATTGTTTCAGCAGATGTGACCCATTAATTAGAGGGAAATGAAGAACTGATCCTAGAAAGGATCTGAGACTGGATTAGATATGTACAGATTCATTGTGCCTAAAGATAATCTTCCCAAATAACTGCATAGTATAAATAATGCTCCATTGGATGATTGATTTCACTCAGTGTCTCTGTTTCTCTGTTTTATTTTGAGTTGGAAGTAGTAATGGTAACTGGAGAATGGGCAAGATATCTTCTGTGTGGGATGTGTTGTGATGCAGACATTCAAAACATACGTTAAGTCCCTGGACAGAATAGGTTATAAGCTTTGGAAATACGACTGATGTTTCTTCTTGTTCATACTACTGAATAAATAATTAATTTTACTCACTTTACCCCTGTCTGAAAGAAAATTAGATTAAAAACTGTACTGAAATCTATTTTAGGAGGTTTGACCTAGGAGGTAACATACCGTTCTAACAATGTTATTTTCCCTGCCTATTGTTACACACCTCCTGAAGTTCCACCCAGCTAAATAAATGAAGTTCACAAAGTTTGAAGGTGTCTTGTTACAGTGGAAGCTTCTCTTTCTGTTTCTGGTAGATCTGTAATCCCTCATTTCCATATTGCAGCACTCTGCACCTAAATGCCTACAAAGCGAGAACTAATTCTGTATTCTTTTAAGTTTTGTGTGAATAATTATCAGGCTTGAACAGGAAATAGCCTGCTTGAAATTGTAGTAAGCTTAAGTGACTCCTTTTTAAAGGATGAGCTAGAGAATATGAAACTGTTCCTAAGTACAAGCCCTATTGACACAACCATCTAGAAGCCAAGTGTTGCTAAGTATTTCTTGCTTGAATTAACTTACATACAAAAGCTGTCCTGAGGTAAAAGCACAGGAGAAGGGCATATTAGTTTCACCACAAGGAAAGTTAGGTGAGGTCACCTGTATGGTGAGGCACATTGTTGAGGCCTTATTTATCTCACAATATTGTCATCTCACCTTTATTTTGTTGTTGTTATTTCTTTTTCCTTAGAGCTGGAATTTCTCATGCAAAACAGCAGCTCAGCAGTTTTTTAACAATGAAATAACCTTAAATGTGTACCTTCATTTTACAATTACTCCAATTTATCATCAGGAAGAGGCTTTTGCTAAATGATTTTTTTGGCTTCCTTGGTCGATATGAGATTCCAATCAAACAGATACTTTGACATTTTTAAGCTTTAAAATATTATAACATTAATGAGTTCAGTAATGGTTAATTTTATGCATTTCTCTCGCCTTCCTAACAGGATGAAATGTGCCAATGTTTTCTATCTGGCAAGAAGATTCTAACTTCTTCTAATTTTCTTAACTCTCATACTCATGATAAGGATTTTATGTGGTATAATATATCTTTTACATCAGTCAAAATAGCTGTAAGAAGTAAATCCAATTCAATATTTTATAGATTATTTACGCAATTGAGTAGCCCAAGTTTTAGAATCGTCATGGTTGGAAAGGACCTCTAAGATCACAGAGTTCAACCATCAACAAAAAACCCCCACAAACAACTACACACACTCCACCAAAAACCACAAATCACCCCACAACCTCAGCCTCTAGAGTGTGCCCCGAAGTGCCACATCTACATGTTTCTTTAGTGCCTCCAAGGATGGTGACTCCACCACCTCCCTGAACAGGCACTCTTTCAGTATAAAAATTCTTCCTAATTTAATTTCCCAATTTAAACCACCCCTGCCACAACTTCAGGCCATTTCCTGTGGTTCTAGTATTAAAATACAAAAGCAATTTCTGCAAATATTTTTGGTACTCTTCTAAGATATTCCAAATTTAGCTACTACTTAGTGTGTTGTATGCCAGGGTTTTTCATCCCTTCTCCTTTAACAAAAGTAATTAAAAAGAAAACAAAATGCTGCTTTGACAACTTTTGGACGTTAAATACCATTTTCCATCTGTGAAACCTCAGAAAATGCTGTAAAAATACAAAATGTAGCAAGCTATCTAGTATGTAAAATTTAACTTTAAAAATTTTAATATGATACTTATTTCTAATTTGAGAACAAAGACTATGGAACTGTGAAAGTTATATGCTGGATAACACACTTTTGCATGAGGCAGAGGTAACGAGTGAACAGAGTTGGAGGAAAAAAATCATGTGACAAAGAGTGAGTTTTAATTTCATGTCTTGAAGTATCTATGATAAACTCCATTCCAAAAAATGGGGACAGAATTTTGAGATGTGATCATAAAAAAACCACACTCAAATACTGCTGAATCTACTAAATAAGATTTACTTTTTTCCCCCACAAGTGTTTAGATGTGGTATTTATTGACGTCGACCATTATTTAGAATGAATTAGCAACCAAAAAGAATAGAATCTGAATCCATTCACTTTCCCATTTTCAAACTATTTCATATTCCTACAGATAATAGTAATAAATGTGAAGCAGTAATGTAAAATGTGGCTTTCACTCTGCAAGATGTGAGATAAGTCTGAGTCTTCATTTAGAGAAGTCCATCACTTGCATTTCCAGTCTTACTTGCACTTATTGTCAGATAGTTATCTGTCAAATTTTCATAATTAAGATAAATCTAAAGGGTTCGATCTAAGCTGAGTGATGTTCTCTAAGCTCTGCTTTTCTCTGTCTGCTTATAAAATAAAGATGATGAATAGATGCCATCCAGGTATTTATAAGATGCACACCGTGGCAGCTGTATAGATTTATCTTTGCCTTTGTTTTTATTTCATGAAGTTCATCCACTCCTGGTAGCGTAAGTAGTGTCTCTGTAATTCCATTTGAGGTTTTTTCATCTAGGAAAGCTGAAGCTATAGACAGAATTAAAAATGTTCTTTAAAAGCAGGGAAAAAAGCCTTTTCTTTGTGCATTTTTGTACAAATAGTCACACAAAATGAAGAATATCAGAGGGCTTTTTCAAGGTTGTGTCTCAGTGACGTCAGATACACTAATTACAGAAGGTGCACTCTGGAAATGTTTAAGCATGGCAGAAAGCTGCTTGTGACCCTGGGGTCAGAAACTCCAGTGATACACTATATCCCAGGAAACACTGGCTTTCACCAGAAGTCATACTCTGCTTCCACCTTGTCTCGTGATCTCAGTCTTTCATCAAGCTTGATACCTGAAGCAGAGGCCTGCTCTTTTGCTATGGATGAAGCAGAGGGTGGTTTGACATTTTAGCAGGTATGTTAAGGTGCTGCGAGGGTCCTAGCTTTTATACTCTCTCTGCTTAAGCATAAGGAGTTTTGTTGTTATTCCATATCTTAAAATACACTTAAGATAGGAAAAAAATTAGATGCACAACCATTTTTATGTGAGCTTGTGAACAGGCAACACAACTGCAGCTGTTTTTAAAGACAGATGAAAGAATCTAATCTGTCTGATCTGCTTGTACAGTGGCTATGGCAAGTTTCTTTCTCTGCATTCAGCAGAACGTAGGGAATGCATGATTGAAATGATGGGCTGAAATGATACACCAGCATAAATTAACACAGTTGAGCAGTTATTTTAATTCGAAGTGAGTAGCAATGTAAGTGACATTACATGCTGATTACAAAAGCGAGAACATCTCTTAAACTGGCCTTGTCTTCTGCCAGCCCAGGAAAATATGTTTCAGCCACTCAAGTGCAAAATCTCTAGATCGGTTTTTATTTCAGCTACAAAGAAAGGAATAGTTCAACCGTACACAATGAGCAAATTCCCCTCTCCCTGCTCCATGACTCACATCCAGATGTGGCAGACATCCATTGTCCTCTCAGTGGACAGTGTAGCTGAGGCTTTCCCCTTATGGTACTTGCAGATGTGTTGCTGGGTTAGGAAACCTGGTAAATGCAAGCTATACTCAGCATCTGATTACATCAGTTACAAGGCTGCTCTTTAGGGATATGGGACTCAGAGTGCATCTCCATGAGTGGAGCAATGGTCCTTGCCCAAATTCCTGTGGAAATTGGAGGGTTTGTTAATTTTCATGCAACACCTTAATGATGAAGCATGATAGCTAACATAATCTAATATTGTCATTTATATACAGAAATGTATTCTGTTTCATATCTTTACTTCCACAGAAGTCATCTGACAAGTTTCAAAATGCTAATGTACTTATAACTTAAATAAGCATAAATGTAACTTGGCATGATGTCAACAAAATGTTTCCATAACAGTGTGATTTAGGTACTTTCAGAAATAAGTAACGTACTTGGACATGGTGTCTATAGTCTAAAAAATATACTTGGGAATTAGGCCCTGATGGCAGGAAAATAATAAATGAAGTTATTATATTCTGTATCAAGGTTAAAAATAACCTAATGGAGTTTTAATGATCTTAATAAACCCAGAAAGCAACTGCTAGTTTTTCTGTCAAACTAGGTCATTTAACCAAAACTCGGATAAAAGAATTAACCCTATATTTTCTGACTCGGAAACTAGTTTACGTATCGGTTTCGCTTTGCATTTTGCTTAGCTGTCTGAGTTTTGTGAATGCATCTTCCCTTAATGATTGTTGAGGCATCCTTAATTAAGCATGTAAGTGTAACGTGTATGTCATACAACTGTCAAGAAAAAAAGGAAAGGAGGAAAAAATGTTGGCACCATAATCAATATGCTCAAAGATGCTGGTGCTGTATATTCTGTTGTAAATTCTCCCTCTACGTTCCTGTTGCCACTGGCTGTTGCCACTGCTTAGACAATGAATGGAGCTCAATTTACAAGACAAAGAAGTTTCAAAATGCTTGTTTGTCATTGTTCCAAAAGCAGGAATTGGAATCTCCCCTGCAGGTTGTCTTCATGGCCAGACATGAAGCTTGTGTGCAGTGTTGCTTTATATTTTAGGCAAACACACATTGCCATGAAATAATTGAAATTAGATAGATAAAAAATGGAAATTACATCACCATTTGCCAGAGTGACAGAGAAGGTGAATTCATATGATCAGTCATAGAATAGTTGGGTTGGAAGGGTCCTTTAAAGTTCATCTAGTCCAACCCCCAAATAAAATAAAGCACATTTTCTGTTAAGCATGTAGCATATTATGTTGCTTATAAAGAGTAAGTTTTCTTACCTGTAAGCATTGACTTTAACAGGACTAAATTGCAAACTGCAGTATGGCATAATGATAGGTTTTTCTACCACTCTTTAAAACAGTGGACTACACTCTTAAGTTTAGTTTAACTGAAAAAATTCTTTCTCAGTAAAATGGTACTGCCCTGCTTCAGTTAAAAATCTTACTTAGTCTGTTTTTTTCAGGTTTTATTTCTAACTGATCAGAAGAATTTTCTTAAGAACATGGTGCCTGAGCACAATCTATATTTAAAGCTTTCTTTCAATATGAAGATTAAAAAAGTTAGGTTTTCTTGTATTTTTCCTGTAACAGATTGCAATAATCACCTTGGCTTATCCTGCATTCCTTCCCATGGAAGTCATGAGTAAAGAAAGAGTGCTGAACAGGACTCATTGTGATTAGACATGTATTTTGAAAAAGCTGTAGGAATTATAAACTGCACATTTGTAGCATTGCTATTTTATATTTAAGACCATTGAGATTTGAGGTCTTCTAAAAGAGCAAAATGGATAATAAGTATGTTCTCTTGCAGTTTTCCTGAAGGCACTTTCTTGTCTACTTCTGTCATGCTCCAAAAAGTCTAAAATATGTTGTTAGAAACTAAATGACAAATTCTAAAAGGAAAAGCTTTTTTGTCAGTGTAATGTAGGATGCAGTCTTCTGAGAATTCACAAGAAACAAAATGGATTAAAGATGAAAAAGCTAGGAGTGTTACCAACAAGTAAAAGGTCAAATGGGTCCATCAAATAATTCAGGGTTTTGCTGTGCATGTCACCTGCAGAGCTCAAACAGCTGAAAAAGTGCAGAATCATGCTTTCCTGAACCATGGTAATAGCACAGATCATGAAAGACCAGTATCACCAACGTGTTAATTAACTAGCACCAAGTAAGCAAGCTCAGTGCGTGTAACTTGTGTAAAGAGTTAAGTGGGTAGAAGGAAGAGTTAAATACCCAGTCAGGAGCACCAGGCAACAGTTCAGCCTTAACTGTACATCCTACATGGGAGTGCATGGCCAGGTTTATAAACCCACATCAGACACTTAATACTTTTAATTTTCCTTCGTTTGTATGATAATTGCTTTTCTTTGTGGAGCATGAGATGGAGGACATTAAATAGCAGTTGGGAGTGAAACTAGGCAGCCACTGGATAACTAGGAGTGACAATGATTCTCTCCAGGGAATCATGTGCAGGGTGTCACCTGCTGGCTGCAGCACAAAGGAGCCTCACAAGGAGACTGATAAGAAATAGCATACAATTAGGAAATAAAAAAGCAAAAATTACTTTGAAACTCAGTAGGGGTGCACAGCAATCCAGAGCTCAGAAGCAGATGAAAACTACCCAGGTCAGAATTGAGTTGTCCAAGTTCCAGAGAACACTACAGATAATGAGTCCATTGCCAGTGAAGCAGTCAGTGCAAATTCAACTATTTTAAGTGTCAGAACTATCAAGGACAGTTTGACTCATGTGATGACAGTGTTGAACCCGTGTCACTTAGAGGCAATCAACAAATTAAATTTGAAATCTCAAAAAGATTATCTCAGTTTAAGAGATGATGTTTGAATCAATAGGCTTTTGGATCTTTTAGTAAAGGAGGGGTGCATGTTGATTCAAGTTTACAAGCTGTAGACAATGGTCTGTTAAAGCAATTACAGTCACATGTCAGACTGGGTGAAAATCGATGCCTGCAAATGTGAGATATTTGCATTTTTTTTCTGCACAGGCCAATTGGAAATGAACTAATCATTTTCCCTCTCCAGGCTTCAAGTTACTGCTGTTTAAAATGCACTTTATAGTCTACATCCAGGACCTTAGAATCAGGTAATGTTATTAAATATAGCTTAGGAAAAATCAGTGATGGACCTTGATTAAAACTGCTGTCATGTACCCCATGGAAAAGAACTTGAATGTTCTGTGAAATTAACTTGATTTACTGTCACTTGTCCTTGCTTGCCTTTCAGGTGGATTTCAAGCACATCAGTACAGTCATATTAGCTTACTGTAGATTTATTTACTTAGCCACACTTTCAACAATCTTGATGGACTATTTTGATTCCTATCGTTCTTTCTCAGAGTAATTTTAAAGAAACACTAATTAAAGCTTTTCTATTGAATAATACATGTGCTTCACCCTCTGAAGTTTAGCTTAAGGGACTCACATTGACAAAAATACATTATATTCCTTTCACTTAATTCCATTAGTGGGACTTCTCTGACTTTGTGGGAATATACAGATTTTCCTCCAGAGCATGTTAGAGCACAGAACGATTAGCAGAGCATTAGAAGCAGCCACAGCCCAGGAATAATGTCAGTTAACCCTATGGCAGTGTGTGAGTTCCAGGGCAATTTGTGGATGTTCTGTTCAATGGTGTATAAAATAGGGATGTACTGCATTGTACTTGAGGCGCTTTTTCTAGAACTCCAGCCAGGTCTCATACACTGAATAATTCAGACTTGTATTTTCCCATTTGCCAAGCAGTATATACTTTATATTCTGTATTGACAACAGAAGAAAGTCAACTTGAAAAGCAAAAAAAAATGTTTTTTGTATGCATATCTAGGAAAAGGGTTTGATTCTTACGTTTATGCTATTGAAAATCCAAATAAGTTATGTTGAAATCAAGAGGGGTTTACTGCTGTAAAACTAGGCTAAGGAAGAGGAGAATCATCCCTTCATGAAGCGGGAAGAGGCGGGGGGTGACAATATTGGTATTCTACTGTGAAGCTAAGCTTCCTGCAGTAATGAGTGCATAGCAGACCCCAAACAGAAAGCAATACATTTGGGTTCAACATGGCATTCACCTTCTGTGGTCTGAGAGCACATGGGAACAAAAGGAAATACAAGCAGTGATTTCAAATATTTCTTGTTGTCCTTTTATTTCTTTGCTGCTTTCTATTCCTTTCTGTCAGTTATCAGTGATCATCATTTTAGAACCACTTGTACGTCTGGGAACAGTTTGTACTCCTTTGTTGAAGCATTTATGATTGTCAGGAAAACTTTTCAGGCTATCATTTTATTTAATAGAAGCCAGTCTCATTCATTTCAGGCTACTAGAAGCATTTTCCTTTTTCATCAGCCAGTCAAGTTAAGTGGCATGTGCTGCACAGTGAAGTTTTGAATTAATGTTCTGAATTACATTGTACTCATTTTCATTTTAGGGCAGGTCGTGCACAATGTTGGTGTTGTATGTCTTCTCACTATATGCAGGCAATTTGCCAACGTTGATACAAGTTTATTTATATCTCCTATAATTAATATGTTATTTTTTACCGTGCCAGGTCTAATATGGTGAACAACAACAAAAAAAAATTCCGCACAACTGATTTTAATATTTGTTCTGTCTAGTGTCATTCACATTACATAGATATGAATTAACAATAATGCAGATTCTTTTCAAACAGCAAGGAACTATCCTGCTATAATCATTTTTCAGTTTAAAAAGTTAATAAAAATTAGTTGATAAAATACTAATGGACTGAAATTCTGCCACTACTACTTTTCTTCACTGAGTATCTGCAGTTGCAACTGCTGTTTTATGGATTTGAAAATACATCTTCAAATCCTTTGCTGTAGTGTCCTGACTTTACTCACTAGGTCACCCACTCATCCTCCTCCTGGCTCTCTGATAATTTCTTGATTGTGTTATCAGCAGAATATCATCTCCTCTTTTATCCTCTGCTACTCTTTTAATCCATTTTCATCATTGTCCTGCCCTTGTTTCCTTTCTATCTCCCTCTAGATACTACATCTGAATATGATGAGTTTAAAGGCCATCACGGTACTGATGCTTCACAATTCTACATCCTTACTCTCATCAGATATCTTTTGTAGACATTGAACTGAAATTTAATGGTCAGAATTGTGCTTCTCAGGTTTTTCTAGCCTTGACTGCTTCTAGCTTTCACTGTGTTGCATCCAAATTTGCAAGCTTTGTGGATGGGATACCTGACTAAGGACAACCAGTGGAGTACTAACCCTAACACAAGCTAATGCTTTACCTTTGAACAAAAAACCTGCATGTGTAGCAGTACAGGCTACTGAACAGATAGGTTCTTCATATCTTGATGTGAAATAAGGCAGCAGCAGAACTAGTGCTTTGTTTGTTTCAGACTTGCATACCAAATGTAAAGACAAGGCTGCCTGTGGTCTCCAATTGTTAAATGAGGAGTTGAGTGTGTGACCCCTACACAAGAGCAAGTCAATGTTTCACAATAGGTTTCTTTTTTTTCCTTGCTGTCCTTTAAGATGAGAAATTTCTCCAACAGGAGAATTTTGGTTTTTTTACCAAGACTCTTCAGGGTGCAGCTTTCTGATAGCATAACTAATGGCTTCATTAGCACAATTAAGCCATGCACACAACCTTGTTTTTGTCATGCCCTGAAGCAAGTTTCTTTCCAGGTTGTATTGTGTTTATCCACAGGTGGTCACCTGCATGTTTATATCTGTGGCTTATCGTTTCATTCCTGCATCTTTAAGGTTTCTGCTCTCAGTGTGGGATTCATTCAGTATGCAGTAATTTATCAAAGAGTCCTTGACAGTTCACTCTTCAAAATAGTGGTTTCTTAAAAGCATATACATTTGTATGTATGCAATACTTTTTCAACCCTTTTATTACTGATATCTAATTATTAGCGTATTTAGCCTGCTTATCCTTGGTGATCTTCTGTGGTTTGTAACAGTTCTTGTCCCAAATCCTGTCTGTGTGATCTGGCAGAATGATGATCCTGACAACAGAAAAAAACAATTCTTCTAGATTCAGAGACAGTTAAAAGATTTTGTTTTTTCAGTAGCTGGTTGATATAATACTGAGGAGAGTTATGGCAATGGACTTGATTAATTGTTTTAGCCTAAATTAGCAAGCAGAACAATTTAAAGAAGTGGTTATCTGAGTGGAAATTGAGACCCAAATACGTTGGTGAAAGTTTCAGTAGGAATATGTAGGTGAATTGTAAGATGGTAATGTATCCAAACTTGAATATATTCTATTATTTGTGTCAACAGAATGTCTGTTACTCTGTGATCTTTATTTTGATGGTTATAGGCTAGTCAGAAGACTTAGTCTGAACTTCTTCACCTGGAAAAACAAATAATAAGGTGTTTTTTTTCCATTCAGTCTGTCTAGTAGGTTTCTCCTCCTCTGAAATCTACCCATTTAAAACTGCACAATTTCTTTAATCATTGTCTTAACCCTAGTAAACTTGACTGAAATGTCTTTGTTTACTTTCTACAAAAGAAACTGTTAGACATAGAATGTAGTAACCATTGTAAATGCCTTATCTAAAAAAGGCTATTTTTATTGAATTTCTGACCTTTTCATCTTCACCCAAATCCATTCTACTATTGAACTAAAAATAAAAAAGATCCTGAGACAGATGTCTCAGGATTAGAATGTTAAAGTTTTTTTCCTTTATTTCTGGATTAAAAAAAAAGAAGAAGAAGAAAAAAAAAAGAACAGGAGATTATAATCAACATTGTTTATTTCACTGCCTGATTTCCTAAATACTAGAGTGTGGATTATAAGCTTGTCTGTGGGTAATCAGAAAAGGCCAAGAATTGCCTATTTTAAAAATCCTTTCTAACCAGGGGTAGGAATCTGTATCTAGCAAAGCTGATGGCAGCTTTTAATTCCTGATTAGTGCCAGCTGAAAAGCTGTAGAAATTAACTGACCAGACAGTAATCAGAAAGCAGAGACAGACAAAGGCTGGGAATGCTTAATGGATAAAGTATGATTATTAGCCTGACAGTGGAGACCTCGTTGCAATACTCAAAGAAAACAGTAATTTTAACTTTAAAGTGGAATAATACTTACAACTAGAAAATAGTTGGAGCAACTTGTATATCATGGTAAGACTTTTTTGTGCTACTTGTGTAACCATGTTTAGTGGAATGAGCTGTCCCAGCACTGGAATTGTCAGTGCTCACTTCTGGAGCCCCTGGGAGACTAACCTTAAGCATCTCTTTAACTGCTTGGCTTGGTTACCCTTGTGTCTCAGCTTAACACTTCAAAATGGGAATACCTTCTGCTTGTTTGCACTGCATGGCCACAAAGGAGAAAAAATTGTGGACACCTAGAAATATCCTTAGAACAAGAACTGTTTTTTAATACCTTTCTTTAAGGACTGAGTCCAGCCCATATTTTAATGTCCTCTGACTCCATGACAAAAATCTGTTGAGAATCGTGAATCCAGAGACGCAGTCAGAAAATCAAATTGAGACATCAAATTATTAAGCAATTTAGGTATGTTTAAATGTCCCAAGCAGTGGTTCCCGTTTATAGAATTTCAAATGTGTTAATGACTTTCACCTGGACTTTTCCTATTATTTATTTTCTTGGTCTAGTTTTGAAAAGACTCTATTTTATTTCCCTTTTTGAGTCAAAGTGACCCAGTGGCCTAGTATTAGTCACACATTTTTCTCCTTATGATGTGGAAAGAATTGTCATCAGTGTGACCTTTCTCTTTTGAATAATCTTGAACATTAGTAGAAAATAATGAGAGAGAGCTCTCTGAAATTCTTTGTGTCGTGTCCTCAACACTGCAACACCATCGTGTATTTTGTCTTTGTTATGGCATTGTGCATAAATTTAGTTTGCACTAATGTGACACTTTTTCCTCTCCTTAGAAGTTATGTCATTTTCTTGGAGCTAAACATAACAGTGGAGATCTTCCCTGTAATGCTGTTCTCTTGCTAAGAAGTTGGTTGTTCTTTGTTGCTTTAAGCTGAGGAGACCATGTTTTTTAATTAAATGGTCCACCCATCTGCAGGCTAAAAGATAAGAGAATCACAGAAGTAACTCTAATATCTGTCAAAGTCTATGGGATTTTCTCCCCCCCCCTTCTTCCTTTCAAATGGGAAAGGTATATTTCTGGGTAGAATGTTTCTCATCAGTATATGAGGATATTCCATTGTTAACAAATAGCTAAATAAATAAATAAATGGCAGGACTTGATCACTTGCAGCCTAATTTTCCTGTGCAACTTGGGACATGAAAGTTTCCAGGGTAATGTGTAATTTGTCCACTGGATCACTGCGTGAGTACTAACGTTAATATGGTCATGGAGGGATTTGTTAAATGTGCAAAGTTAATTTGTTATAAACTAGATGAGAAATCATTTGCTTTTGATTGATGTGGTTCAGTTTGAGAGGTTGGAAAACAGGCTGCTTATGGAATTTCTACTAATTTTGTTTTGCATCTGTATTCCAAGGGCTTCTAAAAGGAAAAAATCGGAAAGATAAAATAAACCTCATTTAGAAACAGTAATGAGGTGTGTAGGAAAATATAATCTTGTTCTTAATGTGAATTTTGACAGACAACATTTGACATAGTTACTCTGTATGAGTTTACTTTTAAAAAGTAATTACGTTTGAAGTGTCTTTAGCTGTTGTGTGTGGTAATTTTTTGAAAAGTGAAAACTCCCATTTACTGTCCTACCTGTAGGTTTTGGGTGCAGATGGAGTAGTTTGTTTCTTCTGATGGCTCATCTCACCTAACTGCTTTCTCATGCAAATATGACCTTTCCGTCATTTCACTGAGTTAAATTAAATTATGGTCTTTTCTGGCTTTGTAAATACTTCAGGAAAGGCAAAAAGGTTATCTGAGGAGAAATGGACCTGTGGACTCTACCACTGTTTGTTGCTTGAATTTTGAAGAAAACAATACATTTTTTTTCTTCTTAATTTCTCATCATTCATTTAGCAGATGCATTGCATTAATTTTATACGTCTAATGTCCAATAAAAGATTATAAAAGTGCCTTTAGCTATTCTAGGGCTTGCAATCTATTTGTGGTGTCGTGCATTTCTGAATAAACTTGAAGACTGGCCTTGTTTCCTAGATTTTTTTCTTTTAATTCAACAAACTTTCAGGAAAGACTAATAGACAGTCTGGGAGTAACATACTGTGGACTGTCAATAAAAGAATGGCAACTATGCTGCTTTTCCCCCATCAGCACTTTCTCCCTTTTCCCTCATTTCATGCGGTCAAAAAAGACCAACTTTAACATTCTGGCAACACGTTTTGTCATGTAGCATGACCACTATTGATAGTATCCTAAATAAATTAAAATAAAGATGAATTTTCAGTCAAAGCATGCAATTGAATCCGACAGGAGTAGAAATAACAAATATGGAGCAAGCAGAAATTTACTGTTATATGTAGTAAATGATATGTACATGATATTTTATTCTTCAGTTATCATAAAGGATAAGTAGAAAAGATTATTAATGATACTTATGCTAATGAGTCCTGTTACTTAAGGAAGAGCTATTGAACAAATCCTTGGAGTTAGTGTCCTTTTTTTTAACCCCTTTTCATTCTTTTTTTGATGCAAAGTTATATTTTTATCCATGCGATGATGCTTGATATGATGAAGCAGGAGACTAGATAGGATTTCTGTTTGGTGCCATCATTTTGGATTATATTTTTTTATTTTTTTTTTTAAGCTTCTTACTTTAAAAATAAAGATAAAAGCTGTTGGCTTTAGCCATCACTTTTTTTTTTCACCCAAGCCAGATAAATCATGGACTTCAAGTCACTCAAAACAACTTAACACAAGTTTGTTCATGGTTGGATTGAAAACTGGGAATAGAATTTGTAATTTTTAAAAAGTAAGAATCGCAAAATTTAAGTACTGGATTCTTTAATAAATTGAAGAGGATTTGAAACTAGGGGGGATGTTATGGCTCGTTGTTGTTATTAAATACGTATGATCTCAGGAACTCTGTTTTACAGTGACACACTCTTGTATTGTACTTCCACAGATGTAGAGATAGAGACAAATTTCTGCTTTCATCCTTGAAGTTGTTGTGTACCAATGAGGAGCTCTAAGTCACCATTGTCTGGTATTTCTCATACCTAGCTGACACTGTGGCTGTGTGGTGCTTTACAAGATTGCTAATCAATTCCCCTGATGAGGTGCAGTGGAGAGAAAGGAAGATCTGTTTCTACTAGGCTCTCTTTTCCATGCTTGATTTACTTCAGTGAATAGCTCTTCATGTTGATATACACCTTAGAAGGATTTAAAAAGTACTTCTAATAATGTGTTGCTGGTTCCTCGTTTATTTTCATTTATTACTGATGTTTTGCAAATCTGATTTAATATGTGTGGGCACAAAACTGATGTTTTCTATTGTGGATGTTCCTTTTTTGTTTTGTTTTCCTTATTTAAAAAGCAGACAGTTAGATTAGTCTGTGAATGATTCATAAAATTGTATAAGTTTGTGTATTACAAACTTGATGCATGCATCCTCATTGCTTATGTATTTTGCTTGTGCAGTTTGGAATTTGGCACTGACCCTTCTAATGGGTCTTTCTGCTTCTCTGGTGACTATGGTTATCCAGTTTTGGTATTACCTGTAGAGCACATGCTTAAAGCACTTGTACAGTCTCCTTTTACAGATGAACAGGTAGTGATTTTTAATTTATTTTTTTTATTGCAGATATAGTGCGCATTTGCATTGGAAACCTATCACTATCCTCTGTCTAGAAATAAGTCTAAAAAAGACATTAGTTTACATCTCTGATTATGGCTTTTGCATAAGAAGACATAAATAGGAGACACATTGAGAGCATGTGCCTCTGAGATAATACGCTGATTATTTTGTGTGTGTCTGTCTGTTCAGAAGAGGTTAAACTTAATTATATAAGGTATACTGAAAACATTAAGAGTAGTTTATCTGCCTAGACTGTTTTATTCACCTGAGCATAGTTAGACATTTCTCTGAAGTCTGCTAGAGGTCTTTCCCCATGGGTGGTGTTCAGACAGTTGTGGCTCGCACAGCACCAGGTGTCCCTGCATGGGGCTACAGCAGTTTACAGCTTATAACTGAGAGAAGGGAAAGAATGTTCAAGTGTTGTTCCTTTGCTTGTTGAGTTCATTTATGATGAGGCTATTGGTCAGAATAACAAGCAGAAATAACTGAATAAAGCAAATTTATTCCTAATGTCCAATATATAATATTGGCAATTAAATGGACATATATATGTCCATAATATGGACAATATATAATACGGATCTGTTCAGAACTGATTCTTTACTAAGTTTCACAAGGCTCTGCATGGTGTACTCATATTGATAAAAAAGAAGTGCAAGTTTGTCTTCCTCTTCTAAAGCCTGTTTGTTTTATTGTACAGAATATTGCTAAAAGCTATTCTGAAGCCCTTGCTCAAACACAACCATAGTTAAAAAAACACAACCAGCACTCAATGAGAGCCCCATCTCTTTTGATGTGTCCATTGCTGCCTTCTCTTCCAGAGCAGTAGGAACAGCTGTCTGGATTTGTTTTAGTAAAATAAAGTTACCACAAAGTAATCTTTCAGTTTTCTTACCCACTCTGCATGTAAGTGGATGCACTGTGTTTTATTTAGACTGTATGTTCTGGCAGTTCGTGTGTCAGATTTTCAGTAGTTCATCTTTATGACACAAGTAGTCCTCCAGTTTTTGTGCTGAGATCTTTTAAAATGGCTGCTGAAGAAAAAAATGTGGCCCACTAATTTGAGTATTCAGAAATTGTAAAAAATTCAGTTAAGAAATTACTTTCATAACAGTGGTGAGTCTAAAATGTCAGCATTTTAACGTACCAAAACTGCACCTGCCTTGTGCCAAGCTTTTCTATCACTCTTGCTGTTAAAGCTATCAGAATGCTATTTGTTAGAGAGGTGGTTTTCACTTTCTGTTCCTCGCAGAGCAAGCACACCATCTATCACTGTGCTGACATAAGACTGCAGTGTGCACATGGTGTGTTTCTGCACTGTGCTGCTCTCCTGTTGGAATAATTGTTTTCAAGTTATACTGCCCTGAAGAAAATTAATCTTTGGCAGGTTGGTTGAAGAAAAGAAACCCTAGGCAGATGGTAAAGGAAAATAATAGATGATGTTTTATTTTAGAAATTGTGATTCATTTCAATTTCATTTTATAATCCTTGAGGAGTAAAGCTTTTCAAGTCCCAAACCTGATTTGAATAAGTATCATGACACTTAAAATTCTAAACTGAAGTATAGCATCATCTGATTTACTCTGCCATATACATGCATTTAGAATTAATTTGGAAGACTTTAGTTAGCACAGAGGACATAATACAAAAAGAGAGCTTTTTTGTTTAGTGGAAATTAGACTGTTGTTTTCAAGCTTTCAGTCTGGATTTAGACGTTCAGGATGCAGCTGAAAGCCAGCATTAGTTAATAGTTTTGAAAAACTAGTTCCATGTCTCCTGCAATGATAGCTCTAGCAAATATTAGCTAGCTCCCAGGTTCTTTACTGTTAGAAATTCTGCATCTTTCTTAAATGACATTTTGTGTAGAATTCTGGTAAAGTTTATTAAATATCAGTAATTTAAATGAAATGGATAGTGCTGAGAAAACCTGATGGTCAGGAGGGTACTTAGTTTTATTAAGAAATGCCTTCAAAGTAAACTTTACCATGTTAATCACACAAATCTCTTAAATAAACATCAGTCATTCAGTGAGGCTACTCATTTAGCAGGCTTTAACAGAAATCAAGTACTTTGCAAAGTTAACAGAGCTTTTCAATAGTATTTTTTGAGAAAATCTCATAGAATATTCATATGACATCTGAAAACAGTTTTTGATCTTTGAAAGAATAGCATGTGGGTACATGTCTAGCTCGTCTATCTGAGTTAGAGTAGTACAGAGTTACTCTCAACACTTGATATTTTGGCAAGCTGAGCTGCACATATTTAAGAAACATGTTATTTGCAGGCATTTGTGCTATGTAGAAATGTACATGTAGACAAATACTCATCTTTGTTAGTATTATGAACTGAAAGTCCATGTTCATGCAGTACTCAAGATATAAATATAGAAGGCTGATTGTAATACCTGTTTCTCCTATTGAAAATGCATAAGGAGAGCTAATGTGGTGTGTGTGTGTTGGCATATTGTGGTTCAGTGTCTGGCTGAATAGATCTACTAATAATTTACCCATGAGGATGCAGGATGAGGACTGTCACTCAAGGAAACTCAACTTTTTTCCAGAGCGTTGGGAGTTTTCAGTTTCCATAAATCATTGCTGTGATGCAACTGGAATTGTGAATCCATGTGACCATACAGCTGTGAGATAGATTTGCCATCTCTAAGGGTACCACTCTAAAACAAACCTACTACAATATCTAGGGCTGAGATATTTGTGTTTAAAATTATCAATTGTAGATTTAATTTACTATTTTGTTTAGATATTATCCATTTGGAATCAATAGGCACAATCAAACGAACAGGTAATATTTAAGAAGTATGATGAAAGTATTCCCCAGATTTAGTAGCATAAGTATCTCATGGTGTGCAGGGTTGGCTTTCCAAGCCTGTCTTTTGTGAGTGTGCATGGGAATATGTTCCTGTGTGTGAATAATTCTGTCTGAGATGTGGCTTATTTTGAATGTTGAGCAAGTTGAAAAAGAGTAAATGACTGATACATTTATGCTGTGAGTTGATTCCTGCTAAATAAAACACATTATGCTGCTTCCGTCTTGACACCTGAAGTTAATTTCAAGCTACAACAGTTGGCTTTATATATATATACACACACATACACACAAGTTTTGGAGTTATTTTACGTAGGAAATATCCAAGCCTCAAAGCCAAATGTTTTTCTTAAATGAGGACGTGGTGATAACATCAAAGACCAGTGCAGCTGTACAGAGGTTAACTATTTTCCTAAGAATTAGCATCAATATGTTAGAGGATTTTTTTGACTTGTCATAAAATCAGAATGAAAACAAAGATGCTTCGATTTGAAGAAGCCATCCTCTATCCTGATACATTGTATTCTTCTCTAGTGACAGAGAAGTTGCTAGAGAACCAAATGCCAAATGTCTCGCACTACAATCCTGTATCACTGCTGCCTCTCCCACTCTATGCTACACAGCACTTAATTGCTTACTTAGTCTTAGTGTATGTTGGTCCATTTTGTCACCTAATTAGATTATGTTTGAAACACCATTTGGTAGTAACAATGCAGTCTGCTTTGCCATTTGGTTCTCAATTTACTTCCAAAGGTTTGTTTTTACTGGGGGGAAAAAATACAAACACAAAAGGAAAACAAGAACGTTTTTTTGCCACAAGGTGTCTGACACTGAAGAAAGCACACAAGTTGTTGGTAGATGAGCTTTAAACTTCACTTGGATTTCAATTTTGCTGCATTTTTAGCTTGACAGAAGAGACACATACATATTAAAAACTGCAGGGGAAAATTGGCAGGTAGTGAAGACAAGTCCCGAATGCATTTTCATTATATGTTATAGCTCAGGACTATTATGTGTTTTTACCCATCCAAAAGTCATTGTCCATTTCAGCTCTGTGATCGAGTGTGCTGCTGGGCTCACAAGGAATCACTTTGTTCTTTTAACTATGTGCAAAGACGTGTCATTTCAAGCTTTCAGAACAGTAGATATTTTCAATATGCGATTGTCCCTGAAACAATGTTGGATAACTGAAGATGCTCGTAGATGAAAGAACTGCCTCCTTCAACCATTTGTTTTCCAAAGCAGATTGCCTGTGGCATGATTGTTTTACCTTTGTCTGAACAAGAGAATATACAGTTTACTCAGTGCTTTAAGTCAGGGAAACATCCTGGGATGAAGAATAAAAGCTTGTCCTCACTCACAAAGCAGCATTTTGAACTACAAAATAATGTAAATTTAGCACCTATAGACTGATTTTCTTGTAGCTAGAAAATATGTAATGAGACTTCATTTTGTCCAGACTGTAGCTAGATGAGGAATTGCTGTAGGCAGAGGACAAAGAACCCGAGGGCCCTTACAGAGCAGTAGGCAGTGGATAAAGAGAAAGGAATTCTTAGAATTCCTCTACACAATAGTGGGGGTATTTTTATGGTAGCATGATACCCAATTTGGCCAGAAGGACAGAACCTTGGTAATTAACTTGTAAGAAGTAATGGTTCTTTGAATAACTCTGCATTTCTCACTCCCCACCCCACACACCCCCAACACACATTTGTTACCTGCTGTTTGGATCTGAAAACAAGAATGCTGAATAATAGTAAAAGGAAAATGTAAAATCAAGCTCTGGCTGATGCACTTTGGGAATAGCAAACTAGAAGTTAAGAACTTCTGGTCTGAACTGGTATGACTTTTCTCATGTTTACCTAAACCAGCATCTTCTTTCTAGAAAAGACAAAAAAGTGGGAAGGGTAGAAGTAATTTGTCCTGGCTTATGATAGTGTGTCTTTGTTATGCCTTCGATTCTTAAAGCATTTAATGTATTTTACTTCCACAAATTAGTCCAGTGTTTTTTGAACCCAGATCTATAACATCCCGTATCAATTAATTCTGCAGTTTAACTACAGGATGCCTGAACAAGCAACTTCTTTTGTTTTTCATTCATTACTTGGTAGTTTCCCTTGATGCCCCCCATAAGTTCTTCTACTCTTATTCCAGTACAATGAAAACACAGTAAAGAGTCAGTCTTTTCCTTCTTTATGTCACTTAGGTTAGAAGTTTTATGTCATGCACCCCAGCTTTAGCTCTTCTGGCAGAAGAGAAGTTGTTTATTAGCTGTCCTTAGTGCAGAAAGCATCTTGTATCTTTGGCTGTGCTCTCTCTGGGCTTTTTTAAATACCTTATGTGTTGCTAGATGGGTGAAGCCAAGCTTACACACAGTACTGAAATATCTGTTAGTGCTTTAGATGGTGTTTCACGCTTAACTGCCAGAAAATTATAGCCACAGACTGTGGTCGAGGAGTAAAGGTATAGTCAATATTTAGATTGATACTACCTGACAGCTAGATGAATCTGAGGTGAATGCTTGGTTGTCATTTGTCACTTTTTTCAAATATCTGACTTCAAGTGAGAAATAGCTGGATTTGGTCTTGCTCTAAAGTATTTACATTTCAGATTTGAAATCAGAATGTCAATAGGACAATTAGGGATCATAGTATCTCTTACATGTCTCTTTTGTCTTTAGTGGGACATAAGCTAATGAGTATTTTAAAAAGCTCCATGATACAAGACTTAATGTTGACTTAAAATGATTTAATGAGTGAGTTATACATGTGTTTCTTTTATATAGTCATGGAATGACCTGTATGTGCACAACAGCAGATCAGTGCTGATAGTCTTCAAGAGACTTTCTGTAATTTTTGGAGATGTTTGCTCCAATGTAGCCTGTTTCTGTAGACAGAAGGCAGGAATGGGACTAGTCATCTGTGGTTTATGTTCTTTCTATGTGTCTGCTGAATTTACTGCAGCTGACCCACCAGCCTTAAAACAAAGGAACAGAAAACTAACAACAAAAAACACCCAGAACAAAAACCATTTGAAAGTTAGCAAATGGAAGCAGCTATTTTCTTTGGACTACTGTGCAACAATCCTGTTGCAACAGATTAAAACAGCAGGACAGCAGTACTACCAGTTTTTGTTGTATTATTTTTCCCCAGGCATGGAGAGGAAGTCTCTGTGCAGTTTCACCTTTATTATTTACCCAGCACCAGGGTGAAAACATTTTTGGTATCATAGGCAAGGTGAATATTAAGAAAAAAAACAATAAATTAAAAAATCTGATTGCCAGTACTATTTTCTTAGTATATTTGGAAGCTTTTTGTTGACATTGTGGCTGCTAATTTGAAACTTTCCTGTGTGGAATTGACACATCTCAAACTTTGCAAGGTTTACAGAGAGTGGTCCAAGTTTCAGTAGTAAACATAATTGAAGTTGACGAATGGAGGATAATGAAAAACATTAGTTGTTCCAAGGAAATTATCTCCAATTTATTAATACATTTTTTAAAATAATCTTTGATTAGATACCTGTAAAGTATTTACCTTGAGCAGACCAGAATTAGCCTCTCCATTCATGGATGGATGGTCAAATGGATTTTCTATTTTTTCCAGCTCTTTATTCTTTTGAGACCAGAAAGGTGACAACCGGTGACAACCCATTGCTTTAAGCAACTTCTGTATTTCAGAGAAAAAGCTGGAGATGTGGGCTATCTGTTCATGGAGATGTGCACACGTGTCACTGTTCAGAGGCTGGCAAGACTGAGCAAGGAACAGATTAAGAATACATAAAATAGGATGGGTAGAACGAAAATAGTAAGACTTGAGTTCTGCAATCTGTAATCAAGCCAGACCATTCTTACTGTTGTTTGGCTGACAGTAACTAATGCTGTACAGGAGCTTTTACAATTTTTTAAGTCAACACCTGATAAAGGAAAATTTGTTTTTAGTTTGGTGGTGTTTTGCCTGTCCCATTTTTAACCTCTTTCTTCTCAATGATGCCTTCATGCAAATATATCATTCATCATTTATGCTGGAGGGGAGAATGCCAGATACCTGTGATGAAATTTTTGCATAGACTGTAAGTAGACTGACCCCACTGAGATCTGAATTTACAGGGAGTGATCAACTGAAAGTGCATCATGTTGGTCATGTGCAGTTTTTCACAGTAATCAGAGGGAGGAAAATCTTTCTGCTTTTTATATGATTAATAATACTTTCTTCCCACAAACTGTTCAAACATACAGGCACAATTTTCTTTCTTCAGTTTGAGGTTTGTTTTATTTTGCCAGAATGCATGTTAGCATTCAAGGGGTATTGTTTTTAGACTAAAACAGGGGAGATTTAGGTTAGACATCAGGAAGAAATCCTTCACCATGAAGTCAGTAAGGTGCTGGAATAGGTTGGCCAGGAAGGTTGTGGAAACCCCCTCTCTGGAAGTGTTCAAGGCCAGGTTGGATGAGGCTTGTGCAGTTTGAGGTGTCCCTGCTCATAGCAGGGAGGTTAGAGCTTGATGATCTTTAAGGTTCCCTCCAACCTTTACCATTCTATGGTTCTGTGATATTGCAGACTAGTGTAAGCTCTAAAATATGAAACTGCTCATAATACACTGGTCTGAAGCAATAACTTTAATACATATTGATTAATTATTGATACTTTTTGTCACTGTTCCTAAGTGAATATTTGCATTCTTTGATGTCCAAACACATACTATTGAATAACTGTAATTGTAAGAATTAGTTGGCAGGTTGGCTCTCTTATTTATGGATTGACATAAAATCATCAAAGCTCCTGCAAACAGCCTATTTATTCATAGAAATGTCAAGATCTTACTAAAAGCTTTAGTCAAGCAAAATTAGTATTGCAAATTATATTAATTAGAGTGTATCAAGCTATATTAACCAGCATAATTTATTTTTGCATTAAAATGCTTTAAATGGTTGCACCAGCACTAATTAGAAGAAGTGTACAGGAGTCTTTATTTTATTACCAGTTTGTCTTTCTTGTTCTACAGGTGTCAAACCATGCAAATAGCTAAAAAATGGAATTTAGGAAAAAACTACTATAATTAAGTTTAAATACTGCTGAATAATAATATATTTTATGGCTTATTAAATAGACTCTTACAGCAAACTTCATTGTTTCCTGCAGGTTTTTTAATATAATGTCAAATACTGAATTCAAAATAAAATGGGAGTTTTCTGAGCTTTTATTTTAAGTATGCAAAAAAGAGCATTCAGTTGAACTTACTTCTATGTATAGTAGCTCCAAGCTCTCACATCTGATTTAAAAACAATACAGCAAGATTTTGAATATTTGGGAAGACTGTAAAATCAGAGGTTATTCCTAGTGACATATAAAAATGTCTTTTAGCACTTTTGGTATGTAATGAGATGAGACGTAAAAGAACTGTTCGCAGTTTTAGATGATTTCTGAAGTTTAAAACCTGTCTTTCAAAGTCTGAGTTACAAATGTCTGTCGTGGGCACCTTGACCCTTTCTCATGCTAAGGTAAGGAAATGCCTCCCATCCTTGCTGTGTTTTTTTTGTTAGCATCTGCTTTTGATGCTGGGGGAGGTGGCTGAGAGACTGTAGACCTTCAGTTTAACCCTGTGTGAGGTTTTGTCATGTTATGTAAGGCTCCAGTTGGCTATATACAGGTGGAATTTTTATTTTTCCCCTAATCAAAGAACACTGCTTTTCTTTATGCCTTCTAATGGTGTTCATTAGCATAGGACCTTTGTGATGTTTGCCTGGCGAGGCGGAAACTTCATGGTTTAAAAAGTTAAAACATTTACTGGGTGGTAGCCTATCAAAGAATCATAGAACTATTCCGGTTGGAAAAGACCCTTGAGATCACCGAGTCCAACCATCATCCCTGCTCTACAAAGTTCTCACCTAAACCATATCCACCAACACCACATCCAAACGACCCTTAAATACATGCAGGGATCGTGACTCAACCACCTCCCTGGGCAGCCTGTTCCAGTGTCTAACCACTCTTTCTGTGAATTTTTTTTTTTCCTAATGTCCAGTGTAAACCTCCCCTGTTGCAGCTTGAAGCCATTCCCTCTTGCTCTGTTGCTAATTACCTGTGAGAAGAGACCAGCACCAGCCTCTCTACAATGACCTTTCAGGTGGTTGCAGAGACTGATGAGGTCTCCCCTCAGCCTCCTCTTCCTCAACCTAAACATTCCCAGCTTCTTCAAGTCTCTCTGTAGAGCCTCTCCACTCAGATTCTCAGTTGTTTTAAAGCAGTTCAGATGCATCTCCCAACACCCCACAACTTTCTCTTAATACCATACAGTTTTAAAGGCCCCTTCTCCCCACTCCACTTGAAACTTAAAAGTATTTGATACATGAATCAGCATTAATGTTCAAGTTTAAATATTTGCCATTGCCTTGCATTGCCCACTTTTCTTAGGCTGAACTCTGACGAGTTTACTGGGAGGTATAGAACATCAATACAGTAACCAGTAATTTTGTAGCCTTTTCTAGGGAGGAGATATTTTTGGGCCCAGTGTTTCCTTCAAGAAGCTTTCAGCTGAGAATGTCTGTCCTGATTGCAACATAGAAATTAACTCAGTTTCAGTGAACAGTGGAGTGGGACTGAGGAGTGGGGAATAAAGGTGTGGGGATGGGGAAAGGGTTGTCTGTCTCTTTGAATTGTATTTTGCTTAAATTTCTGATAAATATTACATAGTGCTATTTTTGCTGCCTGAGGATATCACAAAACACTAGCATGGGGTCTTACACAGGATCTGCAGAAGATCTGTACCCTTCTTGGTTGGGGCATCTCTAATGGTGATACAGACCAATGTTTAGGGAACTGTTTTCCACTTCTGGCACTGGTGAATTTTCTAACAATGGTGAAGTTAGATGTAGAGGCCCTCAGGTGTGTTTTATTCTCACATGGAGATTTTCAAGTGTAAACTTTAAATTCATTTTCTGAACAGAAGCACAAAAGGATTCTTCATATTACAGAAAACAAACCAAAACCAACACCTAAATTCTGGTCCTAAGTTTTCAAGTGTTTATTTTTTAATTAGTGAAATTATCGGATCTCATTACTATAACCTAAAGAATCTTTTTCTTTCCAGATAGTTCTGGGTGGGGTGAGGCTGCCTAGGATTGATTAGAAAGGCTTCTATTGGAAAGAGCTGTTTCATTGCCTGAGATTTATTTTGATCTGGGGAGGAACTCTTGGAAGCCTGTGGGCATTTGCAAATGTTTCCACATGTCAAGGCAGTTTAAGTGGTGGAACAGCTCTGAGCTGTGAAATGAGTGACTAAGTGCAGAGACCTGGTTTGGCTTTAAGTGTTCATCTTAGATAAAGAGGCATTGGCAATTTAAAAATCATTCTTCATTAGTTTCAACTGAATGGCAGCCAGACTGCATAGCTTAAGAAAAGAAAAAGAAACGAATCCAGTGTCAACAAACTAACCACAGGAGGCTTTCGTTTCATGGCGTTGCTCAAAAACGTGTTAAAATGTTAGGAGCATTCGGGAAGCCAAAGAAGAAAACCTTCTCTTGTCTGATCTGACAGATAAATAAGTAGATTGATCTGATGTAAACAAGTGGATTAATCTGAGGTACAGTGGTTTGCAGTCATCAATATGCTTTTCGAATAAACTGGTGCTTGTAGGAGGGGAGAAAAAACCCTCTACCTGCCCTTCACTGATTCTTATCATAAAAGAAAACATTAAAGGAACAGCAGGACAAGATGTCTATTTCAAGCAAACCAGAAGAGGCTTTCTTTTCTGTTTGATTTTGCACTTGGGGAATTTTACTTCATCTCTCCTTTCAAAGGTAGCAGAGAATTCATTTACTGTAGCCTGAGGTTATGATAGCAAAACAAAGGCATGCAACATAACATACTTCAGAAAAAAACAAAATAATTCAATTAGGCTAACTCAGTGGGCTGTTCTTGGACACTTGTGAAGTTGGGAAGGACATGTAACTTCTGTTTTTAAGGGAGGTAATGTGTAAACTGGAAAAAAGGAGTCTGGGAAAAGGGAAGCAGGAAGATTGAAAGGAAGCCCTTGGACTAAAAAGAGTCAATTGCTTTACACATCTTCCCCAGATGAGCGGGGTTTTGAAGTGGAAGGCCAAGAGGTCAGACCAAGGGGACTTGTCAGTTCTAAGGGTAATGAATTTAGTCTAGAAGATAAAATGTTCATTAGAATTGAGGTAGCTCAATATTTTATACAGGTGGCCATATGATTGTCAGAACTTTGCCCTAATGATAACACAGCTGTTTCTGCTCTAAAGCAAGTTACCTAACCTTAAGTGAGTAATTTATCTGGAAGTCTTGATACATTATCCTTTTAAGTGACTTTTTCGGCTGTTCTGAGATTTCATTTGCTGAATTTTGAAAGTGAACAGATATCAGAGAAGTCTTTATTATTTTTAAGATATGTTGGTTTGTTGAAGTGGAGATACTAAAGACCTTATATGGTTGAATGTGCTAATGTGAGTCCCATCATACTCCTGAACCTAATGACTCAAGCGTTCTGTCCTACACAATATTGTCTGTGAGCTTGTAAATTATTTTTTGAATTTTTAAATGAAAAACAAGAACTGTTAGTGGATTTTACAGTAAACTGGGCTTATGCTGCTCTGGATTAAATCCCATTGATGTACCTTTAACTTGTAAAGCAATTTGCCTGTATTTAGAGAATGTGTCAAACCAAATTTCATAGGTAATAATATGTAGCCTAAGTTGAGCTACATGAAGAATGTGATTTTAGTATCACAAGTCAATATGCTTTGTGGCTACATAACCTAATGGGGAGTCTTGTTATAGGCTGGATGAATTTACACTGTACTAGTCAGTTGATGCACTTTGTACAAAACTCATATTTTCAGAATTACTTTGCAGAGGAAAGAGCTTTTCTCTGCTTTCTCCCATATAAAAATACGCACTGTGCTCCAAGGCCTCTCTAGTCAAAATAAGTCAAACCATTTCTGCCATCTGCCTCTAGTCAGCATCCCATGGTATAATGTTATAAATGTATAATGTTATAAAATAGAGATCACAAATTTCATTTGTTGGTAGCCCTATCTAGTCTACCTGACTTAGGTGTCTTGATCTTCCATTATCACTTTTTTCCTTCTCATAGTTGGGGGGGGAGAGTCAATAAATTGAAACCTGAACCCAAAATAGGGAATATAAATCACAAGTCTATGCAGATACACTGCATGTACTCTCACATGGACTTTGCAGTCACAGAGAAAGCATATTAGTAGCCCTCTGGACCTTTGTACTCCCCATTCCTCTTGGCAGTTGCTTCCCTGAAAAGGGAAGAAAGCTCATGTTCGTCTGGGCTTCAGTGAGAACACTCCAGCTAGGATTTCTGTGTGTAGAGGGTGCTCTTTAGGATGCTTGTACAAGTTGACAATTCCTTCTGACTTCTTTGCTCAGCCCTCCTGATCTCATAGGAGATTTCTACTGCTACCCTATTTGCAAGAGTCACCTTGATAGGACTGAGCTTACATATCCTTTGAAAGGTGAAGTTTTAAGCCCTGCTCCCCTCTGATGCTGTGCTCTGCTACTTTGACTTCAGAGAATGAGGAATGTCAGCTGATCTTTGTCTCATCTTTTTGTCTTCCTATTTTTCAAGCTAATAATTCAAGTAGATTTGAGGCAGGTCTTCATTTAATTTTTACATGAAAAGCCAGTGGAAAAAGCATTTCCCCCTTCTTTCCATATTTCATTTAGTCTTTCATACTCAGGCACCCTGGTGATACAACTCATCCTTTTCAAAGGAAAACCAAATACAAGTGCTTCTAGTTTTCCCTTTTTTGTATCCAGCAGCTCCCATGGTGCTGAAAATCAGTTTTTAATCTCCGCAGGTAAAAACAGATTTGAATTCAATAAAGAAGAAGCTGGATTTTAGTTTTTTTTCCTGGGACAGGTGACTACATCTCTCCCTAATTTTCTATGTATTCAATTTGTTTCCAAATCCTTGTAAGTAATCCTGCTTTTACAAACATATTTAACTTCCTTTTTGGAGATGAGAGTTGCAGATGGTGATTTTTTTTATAAAAATATTTAATCTGGAAATAAACCAAAGAGGATTTGAAACTATGATGGGAGAAAACAGATGAAGAACAGAATCTTGAAGTGACCCAGGACATTCAGAAGACAGCTTAAACCTGTTATATTTAATATGTTGGAGCCTGTTTACATTGTCTTTTTCTTCTGCACAAAGTTGCAAACGTGAATTCCAGAAGTTCTTGTCATGATGTTATATTCTGTGCTGCTAGGGACCATGTGCATTTGTAAGGAGCTGTTTCTAACATGATAATCTACTAATGATGAAATAAACATTTCTTAATTCAAAGAAATTTGAAGATTTTTGGATCCTTTCTACTTTTGAACATCTTTTGTTTTGTTTTTTTACTATGTTAAATTTCAACACAGAAAAGGATGGTAAAAATGTGAATTGAAACATTTCAAACAGGAAGTTGAAAGAATAACAGATTGGAAAATGCCCCTGTGAGATTTCCTTCACCTGAAGGGCTGTACCAAATAGCACTTATCCCTTTGTTGGCAAATGGAAGAACCAGAGGCATGACTGGTCAGCTGCAAGGGCTGCAATAGAGTAGGCATGGTGATGCTGTTATGACAATTAAAAAATGAGTTTTGACTCACCTGTGGAAGAAACAGTGACATTTTGAAGAGAGAGAAATATATGCTTGTTTGTAAAATGTTAACAATCACAGAATCAGCAGAGCTTAGTGTATATTATTTTGGGAAAGCAGCTTTTAGGAGACCCACTTTGAAAAGGCTGCAAGATGTGAATGTGTTCTGTAAATAAATGGATAGCCTTAAGGAGATCATTCATAACTTCTGCAAAACCAACTTAGTAGGTATGTGGCAGGTGGGAAAAATGCATCTTCTTTCTTTAAGAAGTGATTCCTTTTCATATTTTATTTAAATACCACAGGGAGGGATATGGAACACAGAGGATTACACTGTTAAATATAACACTTATTATTTGATTCTCCAAAGAAGTATTCTTCTTAAGGAGGGAAGTGAGAGAAAAATGGCCTTATGTTTGGTTTTGATTTTGTCTTAGTTTATAGGCTTTGTTTATAAGCTACTAGGAGAAAAAAAAAAAAAGAGTTGGATAGGGATCTTGGCACAGCTAGGATTGCAACTAAAAATTTATTTTTCTTCTGTCATCACAGCATTCCAGTCACTCTGAAGTGACCTTTGTCTTGGAATCTAGATTCCTTCCATGAGTGTCTGCATGAGCTGTCTTAGGTTTAAGTATAGCTATAGCACTGCAACCTGAAAGATCATGTGAATAACTAGAAAACACCCCAGGTGAATTTGTTAATTTTTCTAAATAGTGATGACCTAGATGACGATCTAGAAAATTTTCATTCACAGTATCTTCCCATCCTGCAATTCTCTTAGAAGGCAGCAAGTCCTGAACAAAGGTGGATAGCCAGCTCTGCTCTCCAGCACATTAGGTGCTCCCTCCAATTTGGTGTTGTTTACAAACCTGATGAAGATGCACTGCTATTAGTCCCAGTATTAACCACAGAGTAACACCACTTGTAACTGGTTACCAGTTATAGTTTGAATCATTGGCCAAGCTTTGAGCTCCAGTAGGATGGGAGTTTTTTTCTCTTATCTAATTTTTACTCTTCTTATCTAATCCATATCACCTTAATTTACTTGTATGGCATGGTAGACCCACAAAAGCCTTCCTAAAGCCAAGATAAATGCTATTCACTGCTCTCCATTATCCACAGACCCATCCATTTAATCTTTAAAATCTCGATTGGATTAGTCAGGTATGATTTGTCTAGTGTTAATTCCATTATGACTCTTTCTTCCTGTGCTTTTTGTGTTTAAATGTGACTTCCATGTAGACTTGCTCCATAGTTGCTAATGAGACTGAGGTGAGGCTGACTATTCTGGATTCTCTCTTGTCTTTTCAAAGATGAGCATACTATTTGCCTTTTCCTAGTCATGGGGCCTTCTTCAGTCTTCACAGTCTTTGAAATGGCAGGTGTCTTAATGATAACATTTCTCAGCTCCTTGCACACCCTTGGATCCTTCCCAGCCTATCTCATGCCTGGATCTGTGTGTGTGCTTGTCCAAGCAGTCCCTAATTTCATCCTCCTCTATCATGATTAAGTTTTCTTGCCTACAGAAACTCTTTTGCTAGACACAGGTCTTTACAGTGACTGAGATGAGCTTGTCAGTGATGACTGAAGCAAAGGCACCACTGAACACTTCAGCTGTGAGTACCAGTAAGAGCACCCCAGTACAGCAAAACAGTTAAAATACTCCTGAGGATTTTAAGAAAATGGAAGCAGGTAGGTAGGGTTAGCAGAAGATAATAATCAAACAAGAATGATTTCTTCAGATTCTCGGCAAAGATTCCGGAAAGCAAACACAAGTCGTAGTGCCTTGTACCATCCTGCTGAGCTGTAGCACCACTGAAGCCACTGAGATCACGCACGCTCTGTAATTACACATGGGAACAAATTCCTTGTTGAATCACAACCCTCTTCATTAAGGTAAAGGTACTATAGCCTAATATAGTAGCTGCTTCTTACTTCTCTAAAAATACAGCTGAACTTTTTATGCAAGTATTTCCTTGTCTCTCAAAAGATTTATCCTTTCTCTAGTTCATTATGTAAGTTTGTGAGTTGGGCTACAGTCACGTGTGTGCTTTGTATGCTTCTGAAAATGGAAATACTCTAAAATGGAGCCAAGCTTAGAAATAGTTTTTCTTTCAGATATCTGGACATGCATTTGAAATTGCAGGGGCTGTTGCTTTTACATTGTCAAGCTGATGAATGCAGATGAATGTAGTCACTGGAAAAGGCAGGGATACCTTGCAGTGTAGGATATGTAATTCAGTGGGGGAGATCTGTGCATTCGTTAAAGGTAATGAGTATCCCAAGCATGCAGCCCTGTCAATTGTAATGATAATGAATCAAGAGGGCTGAGTTTTCCACAGATCCAAATGTATTATTGTGAAAACAGCTTTAATGACTTCCTGACAAAATTTACAATGAAAACATAGTTCAGCTAATTAGTTTTGTTTATATTCCTTTGACAAGAGGGCTATGGCATGCATTTGTAATTCCCCTTGGAGTGCAGTGTAAGGTTTTAATATGTGCACTTTCTTTCCCAGCAGTTACTTTATAAAATAAGAATGAGCTTTTTGTTTTAATCCCTTCTTTCTCTGCTGCCTGTATCGATTGTATTAAAAAGACACACAGAAATACAGTTTCTTAGAAAACTGTTTTTTCCCCCAGAAAACTCACATTTAGTATCTGGACATTTTTCTATTTTCTTTATTCTCCATTTGTTTCCCTTCCTCTTCTATGTGTAAATAAAATAGGTTTTCTAGTAAGATCATATGTCCTGCTTTTTGTAGAGGAACAGCTAAAAAAGGAAGAAGATACTTCTACTTTATTGCATACTGATTTAGAAAGGAAAGACTGTAATGGAAATAATAATATAATTTTGTCTGAAGCAGCAGGGAAACATCAGTGCTATGAGGGAGCCGACTAGCAACCATTCTTCTTTAAGAATTACCTGTATATTCTTTACAGAAGTTGCAATGGAAACAAAGGTCTTATGCTGAGTTTGAAAAACACCTAAACTTGTGTGAGTCTTCACACTTTTTAGGATACATGTCTCTGTGATAGATTTTTTGGTCTTGTTCTGAATCTTATAAATGTGCAGTAAGAGTAAAGAAAATAGAAAGATGTCCAGACTAGAAATGCAGGTTTTCTGGGAAAAAAAATGTCTTTGGTTGAAGTCCACTCTTCTCTAAATGTAGAAATTTTTGGACTGTGAAGTCGAACTGTAAGTCTAAACTCCTAGGACATTTATGTCCTTGCTATATTATTCAGTCAATAGTTTAGTTATTTGGAAACATTTAATGCTTCTCTAAGAATATTAGAAGTATGTTAATATTTCATTGTTTTTTTCTATGCTTTCCTGCTAGTCACTTATAGAAATGACCATTAAAAATTCAGGGACTAGATCAACTCCAGTTGTTTTAGAAGTGTACAGTCGTATCATTTAGTTCTTGTTGCTGTACATGGAAACACAGTTAGTGGCACAGCTGGAAATAAAACCACGAAGTAGTTTTCAAATCCTATTTTAATGTAATTTTTTCTTTATTCATTGTAATTTATTTTTGATTACGCATTATCAGTATTACAGAAGCATCGAGAAGCTCTGAATAAATGCTTAATTATATCAGACACTATAGACATGCAAAGCAAGCAAAAGAAAGGCTCTTCTCCAGAGAACTTATGATCTTGCAAGATAAAGATACAGTGGGAGAAAGGAAGCAGCTTTGTCATCACTTTACAGATCAGGCCCCAACACAGACCATCTTTTTTTCCATCCCTCTCTCTCCACCTCATTGTCTCTCTCAGTTAAAATACCTTCAACACATATACAACCACCTTCATGTAACAGTAGAATTTCTTCAAGGTTGCCAGAGTTGGATTGGTTCCTATAAACCTAAGGCATGTTACAGAATACATGGAAGTAAGGTGCAAAATTTTCAGCCCAGTGGAGCTATCTGTCTTCTGCAGAATCATCATTAATAATTAGGGCAGTTTTTAGCACTGGCTGTGGGAGTGTTCCTGCCTGTGGAATGAGCAATGCATCGTGTAACAAAATCTCTGTCGCTATTGGCATCTTTCACATTTTTCTGCTAAGCTTGTTGTTTGAAAAATTACATGTAGTTTTTAAATACTGTATGGAAAATGCTTATGGGACACTGGTTTATCTTCTGTGCATGTGTGAGGGTGCATCCCAAGGAAATCTGTTTCATGACCAGCACCATTCTTAGTGAAATACGGTTTGTAAAACTTCATAAGTCAAATTCTTCATGCTGATTATTTAGTAATAACATCCAAAAAATATCAAATGGTTCTCTGTAAAAAGCAAGGTATAGCACAATTGAAGATGTTTGGTGTTTATCTAAGACAGTAAAACAGAGTATACGGGAGGAGTGATTTGAGAAACAGAATCTATTGGAATAGAAGAAAGTTATTTATGTCAGTATTTTAGAAAGATACTTATTCAGTATCATTTCTAGGAAAGCTATATAATTTTCTTCTACGTCTTTGATATTTTATTTTTGACAATGTTACTCACTATTAATTAGAAATAATATTTTAACTTTGTGCAGTTAAGAGATTTATTGATATTTTAATACTGAATGGTGTAATTACAACTACAGATGTACTTTTTTTTTTTTTTCACTTTGCTGTTGTTTTTCCTTAAAACCTACCAGGCAAATTACTTTTCCTTTTAATACAAACAAACACTCCCTAATTATAGTAATCTGTTCACATGCAGTAATCACATTAGCTGTGGTAATTATTGTATGCATCACCTGGACCTCTATTTGGGTTGATAGACAAAATCAATAATTCTCAAGTAGGCAGAAGTGTGAGGCTGATTATTCGTTCAAGTGATCAGATTGCATTTGATTAAATTAATTGGTTAGAGATTTTAGTAATTCCTGTTCTTTGTTAAAATACAAAGAACTAAACAAATGCATATACTCTAACCCTTGCTGATGAATGGTCATGCACAGTGAATGTCATTATTTGAAATGGAGAAATGCAGTGGCAGCAGGACACCTAAGATCCAAACCTGAGGCTGAAAACTAAAAAAACCCATAATTCTTTCAGTATTTCTGTTACCTATTCTTTCCTGAAAATACAAATTCACAAGAAGTTATTAAATCTTGCTTTTGGTACAGTCTCCTCTAACAGATAAGCAGTCTGTTTTCTCCCAGAATGTTAGAACAAGAATGTGTTTGCAGCACCACTGATTACCCATCTAGCCAGCAGACAGTCATACACAGCTGAGGTGAAAAAATATTATCTTGTGGTCTCCTTTGTGGTTAATGCTTCAGGATAAATAATTTCATGGACAACGACTAATCATACTAGTGGCCAAGAGATAAAGCATTATTGTAAATACAGTACACAGCAAGAGAATTGTTAGCACTTACATGTAATGAAAACCTAAACTTTACTCAGAACAAAAGTCTTGAATGGGTTTACATAGCTCAGCACACCAATTTTCAGGCTGTTTTCCCTAACCACCTAAGTTTTTTCAACTGATATGTGTTTTAACTGATATTTGAGTGTTCTGAAGCCCAAAGAGTTAAAGCACCCCAACATTTTGTTGTATCAGTTTGTCTCAAACTGAGTACAGAAAACATTTACCAAAATTGTAAATGTAATTAATAAAGACTCTTTCTTCAAATTATGAAGGCACATCCTGTGTTGGTGCTATTGAGTGTGCCACACATTAAAGAGTAAGACGATGGGATGTCAGCTGTGCTAACCAGTTCAGATAAATGTCAGCAAAAAACACAATCATACAAAAAGTTCTCCCATCACTGCAGTAAAAGCAGGACCAGTTCTTGCAGAGCGTGGCTGAAGCTCTGGATCCCAAAAGAAAGTTTCTGTGGCCAAAGGAGGCACCTTGTACTGGTCCTGAAACAATTATGTCCATGACCAAAGAGAATCAGATCAAGCTGTAGAGTGAAGAAGCATCACAAAGTACAGGGTTAGAATGAAAGACTGAGAAATACCAGGCAAAGTACTCTGTACATCAGGATATGCTATTTCTGCCAAAGATACTTTGCAGAATTTTACACTTACTCCCTTCAAGGCTAGGCTGGATGAAAGTGCAGCCCCACACATTACAAATCATTCTACGGCAGCACTAAATAAAGAATGGATGCTGCCTGAGGTGCTTGTTGCTGCTTTTACTGTGGAATCAAAAAGGGTAGTAGAGTGAGAAGTTGCAGGCAAGTAGAGAGAATGACCAGAGGCATGGAGCTGCTTCTGGCTGAGGGCTGACTGCATGCAGCAGAACTCTTCAAGCTGAAGAGAGGGCACCTAAATGGAGATAAGATGTGACAAAACTCTATAAACCCACGTGTACAATGGAAAAAGAGGCTAAGGAGTAACTAATCACTGTTTTCCAAACAGGAGCTTGAAGGCATCGAGTTAAACCAAAATCAGGAAAGTTCAGAATATTGAAAATTCCCAGTTATAGTTAAGCTCTGAATTTTATATTTTTTTTTGGCACACAGCATTGTTGATAACCTGTTTTATGTGAATAAAAGTTTTTTTAAAGTCCACTAGAAACTTTAATACAAAATTTCATCTCTTATTCAGGAGACAGTTGAGTCAGAAGCTGAGAGAAAAATCTAGTGCAGTATATTGTGGGTTACACCCCTTTTTGGTCACTTAGGGACATGATACAGAGTTTGTTGAATCTTTTCTCATGGCTGTGTTTTTAAAAAGATAAATCTAAGTATTTTGTGAAGTAGTAAAGAAAGCTGTATTTTAGATTGAAAGGTTTACAGGTTAGTAATTGAATGAAGTGCCTTTTCACAAGTCTAGCTCATAGCTAAGAGGACTGAACCATTGAGCTGTTGGGAATGGAACTCAGTCATGTGCTGGTAAAATTGAAGAGCTGGAAGCAGAACATAGGGCAAGAACTTCCTAAAATAGTTGAACAGCAAAGAAATTGTTATTAAATACATGTTGTTTTTTTTCTGTGATGAGTCTCACAAATAATGTTCCGTGAAGACTTTTGACGGATGTATCTCATTACCTGTAATACATCAGTATTACAAAAAATATGTTGCAGTATGTTGCAGAAGAACTTCTTCATCCTTATTTGCATATGGTAGGAATACTGAAGTGGGGGAGGGGGGGGAAGGGGGAACCAAAACCAAACCAGAAGACCTCTAAGACTATTAATCTCGTCTTTCTATTTGCAGTTCTACTGGCAATTTCTGTTTCTTTCCTTCTAATTTTTACCTTCCTCTCCAACCCCCAGAGTTGGAGAAGATTACAAAAGCAAGCAAAGGAAAAGTTTACTTTGTGCATTTCTTAGCTTAAAAAATGCCCAAGATTTACAGGCTTGTTCTTTGGAAAGTCATCTGCACAGATTGTGAATTGTATGCAAGTTTGAAAGAGAAATTATGATTTGCTATAAACTGGAGTAAGCAATGCAAGAGGCGTTTTTCCTTTCCTGCTACAAACACTTTTCTCCCTGGTGTGTGTGTATATAGCTATTACCAGTTAAATGCTGTGCTACTTACAGAGCTCCCAACAGTATATAAATTTAATCCATATCAATATAAAACAGATGAGTGATTCCCTTACTTCAAGACTACAATTTTCTAACATTGTTTTCATTGTTTACTATCTTTTAAATTATCGTAAAGGATTACTGCAACAGAAAGTTCAGTACAGATCCGTTGTTTATCCAATTCTCTTCCTCATTTTGTGTTTCTTCTTGTTTAAAAGAAAATCACTTCTCCTATTTACCAGAAGCAGAGGAGTTCTTCAGATCCACTTAACAAGTATTCCTTTTTGACATTCCCTATTGGAAAATCTTTTGAGGAGACTGTTTTTAGCCTAATAAAGCTGAAATAGAAAGCACTCTCAGAAAGCTACTTCATATTCTGGATTTTACGGGACAAGTTTCTAAGAGCCGTTTTGTTTTTCCACATTTTTATCTGTAAGTAGCAGTTTTCAGGGGGACATTTGTGAATCTTAAAAATAACCTTCCTCTAAAGTATTAGTGCTACACCTGATATTTTTCATTAACTCAAGCCATATCACTCATAGGCTTCACCAGACTTCAAAGAACCTTTCAAGATTGTAGCAATTGTCCCTAATGCTACACATGCTGCTCACTGGGAGTTGAGTTATTTGGAGAAGTGCTGACTAAAGAAGTAATTGTGCTCTGGGAAATCAGATCAAAGCACAGGTTTGGTGTCTGTGTGTACTTAGTAGCTTTTTCTGTAACTGTAGGTTAAAACGTCTCTCTGACATACAAACCTGTAAGTGAACAGGGAGCAGAGAAATTGTGCTGGTACACTGGGATTCATAAATTACTTTGAAACTTGAACAGGTAAGATTCAGCACCTTGGCTGCTGGAGAAAAGTGCAGGTACTATTTTGGTATGTGTCATTTATCTGAAGTCTATGCATTTTGATATTGTCAATATCTATATCTGTTTTTAACTACTAATCTATTACTGGTGTCACCAGAAGTATGTATTGCAACCTAAACCGCCATTTATAAAAGTCTGCCCATGTGCTGGATTATTTGTATTTTCATGGCAACAGGGTTTTCAGAGAACATCTTTAACCACTGTGCGTAGCAATGTGCCTCTTCTCAGAATGCAGTGTTTCAGCATAGCCACTCATAGTTCTGTCTCTTAGTATCTCAGCAATGATCTCTCATAAATAAAGGTGGTCTCTTGTTGTTCAGCTGGTAGGTGGTGAAGGTTTTAAAAAAATCCTTGTCATTTTGGGTTCTCATTTTTAAGCGTATTTGTAGATCTTTATTAAAGATACCAGTAAAAAGCAAGAAAACAGGAATTGTTTATACAGTAAATGAGAAAATTTGTGTCATCTTTAGTTGGAATGTCAGGCCCTCTGTGAAGGCAGCTTTGTCAGCATTTCAGTTATAGGATATCTCTTCTTCAGTCTCTTCTTTGACAGCATAGTCTTTAGCATATGATGATCGGTGCTTCTGCCTCATGCCTCCTGAAAGAGAATATTTTCTTCAGTATAATTTTTTATTTATTTCTTATGTGCACCCTGTGGCCAAACCCTTTCATGGGATCCAGCATGGTTCAGTGCTAGGAGCTTTGGTATTTCCTATAACAACTTCTTTGCAGTTAATTATGTAGAAGAACATGGAGATGTGTTTAAAGGACAGGACTAATGTTAATTTGTCCTCCCATGTGCTGCTGCACTTCTTACAGGCCCTGCTGCAAAATATCAGATATATGCTGGTGGTGTTAAAAACATAGTGCTTATTCCTTTTTTGTTTGCTTGTTACATCTGTAAATCCTTAACCTAGAGTTACATTCTTTGAAAGAACATTTAAATGCAGCTGTTCTACAGCAAGAAAAGAGAAAAATACAAAGAACAAAATAAAAATAATAAATCAGGATCGAATAGCTGATATTGGAGAAGAAATAGGTAACCAGCATGGCAAAACTTGCAGACTTTACAAAGTTGGTGATTCAGTTTTGGTTTGGGCTGCATGTTGAAGTGGATGGGCAATAGTTCTTTTCCATATGATGTAAAAGAGATGGAAGGGCCACAGTAGTGTCCTGACACTCTTCTAGGTACATTCTTGTAGGTGTGCTGTGTTTCCAAATTTCTCAGAAGTTTTAGATAGTTTTTTTTTAAGCCAAAATTATGAGAAGATTGAGTTGCATTAAAGTAATGTGAAAGCTTGGTAGAAAAATAATTACCTTGTCAGATCATGAAGTGAAATAAATGGTTTGAACCATTCCATACATTTCAGATTATACTGAATGTGGATCTTCTGCTGGATCTTCTGCCTGAGAACATTTCTCTGTTTTTCTTCTCCTGCTTCTTCTTTCCCCCCCCCCCCTTTTTTTTTTCCTGTACTAAAGCAGTCCATCTCTACTATATGCTTCTTTGAATATGTGCTTCTTCTATAGGATAAGAAGTTTCTGTATGGGCAGATTTAGTTTGCACCTTCTCACCTTTGCAGGAATCTAGTTCAGCTACAATTAACACATGTCAAATTTTTCTCACATTTTTAAACACCAAAGAGAAGAAGAAAATCTAATTTACAATCAGCGAATCATCTTGGATAACCTTGCAGATATCCAGCCACTTAGGACCTGTAAATATTCAACATTATTTCCTATTAAGTATGAAGGAAAACATTAAGAGTATTAGCAAATATATAAACTGAACTGATGGATAATATGTTGAGCTGCTTGAGTGAAGGAACAGTCTGCTAAGCTTGAGTTAAAGGACAGAATCTTTTAATATATTTCAGGCAGTCCTGTGGTTCACTTAGAGGGAACCAGGCTGGTAGCATGATTTGAATTTCTGTATTTATGGGTCTGTGTGATGCTAATTTGATTCACTCTATTGATAGAATAATCTAATACAGAACCAACAGACATCAATAAGAAATGTTTTAAAAGGAAGGAGTGAAAAAAATATATTGTGTTTGTCTGCAGACTTCCTGCTTTGTGTTAGTTTTGTTTAGGCAGCTTTCATAAAAGAGACTCTACAAGCAGAATATTCTCAATAAACAAGTACATATTAAATGATTAATGCACACACAACACAGCTGAAGGTAACAAGCCACTAGGTTAAGTGTTACTATTCTCCCCAGTCCCAAAACCACGCACAGTGAAACTTCACTAGCTAGGCAGCCATCAGTCAGCAGGGGAAAGGCTGCTCACTTTTGCTCCTTGGGACAAGGTAAAGTGCAGTCGTACTGAGCTGCCACCTTGTGAGTTTGTTACTCCTTTTTTCTCCTTTCCCCACCCACTGACCCTTCAGGTTTCATACCTTTTCATGTCAGCATTTTTCCTCTTATATTCTTGAGCCAGTAGCTACTGCCACCATCTCGCACTGGTTTTACTATTCTTTTCTTAGCTCTAGCTTATTTTCTCACACTTTCTAACAACTTAGCAGTTTTCTTAGTAACCTGAGTCAAGGTCACCCAGCTATGCTGCCTCAAAGCTAAGCCTTGAATCAGAGGCAGCTGAAGCCCTGGGTTGAGAGTTACATCTCCAGGACAAGTGAAGTACAACAGGTTTAGGAAATACATTTCTAGGACCGATCAGCCTGGATTTGTGACTGACACTTAAATGAACATTTAAACATTTTATTTGGCTTTACAAAATAGACATAGAATTGGCATAATCTTTATTTTTTTTTCCTAAATTGAGGTATTAGTTATAGAATTTGAGGAATGCTTAAGTTTAAAATTTGAAATTATCTTTCCAACAGACAGATGTTTAATAGCCTAAATAAATCTTCTTGCATCAAACAGCATTACAGCTTAGCAGCGGATTTCTTGTGGAAATTCTTCCAGGAGGCTATATTTTTCAGGAAGCTATATTACAGTAATATAGAATACATCTAAAGCTTAGGTATAATCACTTAAAGTATCAACCAAGCATCCTGAATTTGGATGATTCTCACTAGATATACTTAAATAAAATTTCATGTAAACTCAAGTACTAGGTCCTGTAAGATCTTTGGAGGTATTTCAATTATTTCAGTGACTAAAGAAAGTAAAAGTTACATTCTAGTCTTGTTTCATTCTCCCTAATGAGGAAAATGTTATGTATTTGGAGGTAAAATTTTTAAAATTGCGTAAAGTAGTGAGGATTGACTTCACTCTAAATTCCTGTGCATTGTGCAAAGTTGTCAGAGTTAATTTTAAAAATTGCTCGAAGTTTTTTAAGCACTAAGGTCTTCTCAGCCTGATTGAGTGAGTCCTTGCTCCTTCAAGTGATTCCACTGAAGATACTGACTGCAGGAAGCTGACACCAAGGACTGACTCACCATGCAGAAGCAGCTTAACTTTTACTGCTGCTGTTTCTGTTCAGCATAGTTACTCCTCTCTGTTGTTTCATTTAGCATTCCCATCGTTGTGAGTCAACAGCTTAACAACCATGATTTATCCCATATTATGTTAAACAGGCATTGATTTTTGGCTTTCATTAATACATATCCTTGTGGCATGATTTAGTCAATGTTACAGCAATATGGAGCCTTTATGGAATGCACAAGTTTAGCCATCTCCATTGGTAAATTGGAGCAACTGGGTATGTTTGTCAAACAGTGATATCCAGAGCTCTTTCATTAACATTTCCTGGGGATGCAGTGCTTGACCAGAACAAAACGATGGCCTGACAAGGCTCACATGGACGGCGACAGGGGAGAGATACAATCAAATATATAGCATTTTTACATGCAAGTATGTTCTTGCTCCTATTATAAATAGTTAGAGTAAGTCTAAGTGCTAAAGCATTAGATCCTCATTTTTGCTTTAGGAATTACACTTAGTGTTCTCTGCTTAACTAAAAGGGAAGCAATAATTCTTTGTTTCCATTTGATCTATTTTTTTTCCCTGCAGCATACTGAAGAATGATGATACTTTTAGATGTTGACATTTTAGAAAGCTGAGATGGTATGTATGATGAAAGCTTAATGAAAGTTATTTTCTCATAATAGCTCTAAACAGGCTATTTTCACAGAGTGGAGTGGGTCCAGTGGATTGAGCTTGAACTTCTTACCCCTGTTTAATCCTGTAGTTACCAAAAATAATGTGGAATTACTTTAATGCTTAGCTTTTTAAAATCCAGAGTTAAGAGAACTGATTCAACTAGAATTTTCATAGTATTCCTAAATATGGGAATTTGTTACTGTAAAGAGCTGCAGGATTGTTATTTTCTGACATATTCCCTTGCGAGTCTGGCAGTCAAAACCAGAAACTATATGTTATGACTAGTAAATATCATAATGTTAAAGCTGTAAGAAATGGAGATTTTAAACTTCTATACTGGGATAAAATTCTTATTTTGTCCAAACTGTGAGTCTCAGGCTAAAGGTAGGGTTGTAATATTTTTAACAGTTTAAAAATGTCATCAGTATCCTGGGAAAACACATTATCAGAAATAAATTTTTTTTCAAACCTAATGTGATTCTATCGATATATTAAGGATAAGCTTCTGTTGATAGGTGATTGATAGAATTAATGAGGAAAACTATTTTTTTTAATTCTTTATTTTGAAAGCCTGAAGTTCCCGGTAACCTCTTTGTTCACCCTACCCATATAATAGAATGTTGATGATCTTCCTAAGGATATATGCTAGTTGCTTAGCAGTGGATTGTGGAACAATTCATTTAAAGTTCAATGAACACAGACCTAGAGTAATTTATTCAAATCTACTATTTACTAAATCAGGATTTGACTCTTTTTTTTTTCTTTTTTTTTCTTTTTTTTTTTTCTTCTTTAACGAATAAAATGGACTTGAAAAGAATTAGCTAAACCTCTGTGGAATTGTGACAAAGTAATTCTGATGACTGTGTTATCTCTTACTTTTTACTGCCAGTAAGTAAGGCAAATGGAGATGAATGCATTTGTTTTGTGGATTGTCAGAAAGGGATTCATTTTTAAACAGTTTATTGTCTGAACATCAGCCCCTTTTCAAGATAAGTAACATGGTGATAATATACCTGCATTTTAATTAGGCATCTGAAGTAATGTTTTTTTTCCCCTATCACTACTCTGAGTGTTAAAAAAAAGAAAATCTGAGGGTTGAATTGGGATAGTTTTCTGATGAGCATGAATAACTTAATTGCTTGAATTTAAAAAACTACAAAACTAGATTAATTTTCTTTTAAGTATCAGTTTTGGTCCAATTTTACTAATGCTTATATTTCCAGTTGGATAGTTGCTGCTTCTTTAATCTAAGCAAAGACAGACAAATACAACCTGACATATTCTTGATGTGTCAAGCTCACCTGCAGTCACTGGATATTACTGTGAAACTCTTAGGAGCTTTAGTTCAGAGGTACAAAGCATATTTTATTATGCATTAGGACCTGAAAGAATAAAATGTGAGATTCTGAGGGTTGTATTGTTCTTGTTTTGTTGTTCTTGTATTGTTCCTTACTACCTGTAAATCATCTTAGATCAGGGCACTAGAGCCCTATATCCTCTAGGAGAAGACAAAGCAAAAGAGACCCAGGACCCTACAGACTTAGTATAAAACAGCATATAACTAATTAAAAAATAAATGCATGTCCTTGTCTCCCCAGTGAGATAATATTGAATATTTCACAGAATCACAGATTCATTCTCATTGGCAAAGACTTTAAGGTGATCAATGCAACCATTAACCTAACTACCTAGTCCACCACTAAACCATGTCCCTAAGCACCACATCTACATGTTTTTTAAACACCTCCAGGGATGGCTGATCAACCACCTCCCTGGGCAACCTATTGCAGTGTTTAATTACCCTTTCAGTGAAGAAGTTTCTTCTAATATGCAATCTAAACCTCCCCTGGTGCAACTTGAAGCCATTTCTTCTTGTCCTGTTGCTTGTTACTTGACAGAGGAGACCAACCCCAACCTTGCTTCAACAAGGGAGTTGTAGAGTGTGAGAAAGTCTCCCCTGGGGCTCCTTTTCTCTAGACTGAACAGCCCCAGTTCCCTCAGACATCAGTCAAGTCTATGGGATCTACAGCCATATGCAGACAATTTTTTTTTTCCTACCCATCCTTTGTTTGGAAGGGATTTCAGACATGATCTGTCTCTGATGATGTATGATTGTGTAGGTTATTCAAATTGACATTTTTTATGGTGTGATTGTATTAAACAATCAAAACGTAGTTCTAGCTTACTAAGAAGTTTATTTTAATATAACAAATTAAAATTAACATTCATAGGTCTGTTGATCGCAATAACAAGTGAGTGTAATACATCTCAGTGCTTGTGTATAACTTCTATCATAAACACTTTATACCCTTCAGGTAGAAAATTACCTGCTGTTTTTACCTTCAGCTTTTCTAGAAGGTGATCACAAAGTATCAGCCAATAGATCTCAAACAGGCAAAGTGCACATCCCCCAGTTTTGTGCAGCTGCTCATTCCCACCTTCAGCAATATCTTGTGGTTTGCAGTGCTCCTAGTGCCAAGTTTCATGTGACATGGAAACCACTGCCAGAAAAGGTGTTGCAAAATATGGGGAGGAGCTTCAATGGGCTTGTTCCTCTTGCATACATCAGCTGGAGTTTTAAAATATACCTTCTAAAAGCCTCTATGTGACTTCTTTGGGCATTATCTTAAAAGTCTGAGCTCAAACTGTTTTTTACAGTTGCACTGCCTCGTGCAGTCTATAATTTAGATACTTAAATAATGGAAAATACATTTTCTGACTTTAAAATAATGTTTAAAATGTATGTGATTATATTTCTAGCATATTAGGAAAACTACTACAAAAGTTTAATGACAGAGGTGTCCCAATTAAAAAATTGATTTAACTTTCCATAGCAATGAGAATATCCAGTTTTTCTTTAAAAGGATGGTACAGAGTAATTAAAGAGCTTTAAAAGGAAGAACTGTGTTTTGTGTTGTATTTCTGCAGGTGGTTTTATTAGATAATTAAAAAGTTATATGAAAAGGGCAGCATTTCTTACCAAGAAAGTGAGGTTTATAAAAACCTCACATTAGTGGTCAATCATTGTTATGCACGTTTGAGTTCTAACAGCTGTAATGATTTGTTTTAAAGGAGCCATATCAACCTGTGCTGATTTTTAAGCCTTTGCTGATTGATTTGACTTGTTTGATGTATTATAAATCACACACAACTATAAAGTCACAGTAAAAATTCCATTAAACTTGTGAGGTAAAAAAAAATAATCCATAAATAAAGCACTACAGAATGCAGGACAGCAGCAAATGTGCTATTTATTTTCCTCTTTTATATTTAAGTTCACAGCTATGGCCATTTTTATGTGAAGAAAAACAATGTCAACAAATAAGAATCTACCAGTAGTCTCACTATGTAGATGATTATTTCCTGTACTTGAACTTGAAAGGCAACAATATTTCAATTTCCTTCACTGTGCCACTATAAAGCTGATGTTTTTTGTTTTGTTGATCTGCACTGGTATTATTTGTTTTCAAATTAAGTCTCTTATAGCTAGAACAGGTAAGGACTTATAAATATGATTCCTCTTGCTTCTAATACTTTAATTATTGCATTTCCCCAGCCCAATACCATCTAGGCTGTCTAACCAATAACTGTGCTGAACCTCACACCAGACTGGGTTTTCTGTATGATTTTCTTATTACTGCGTCTTTTGTCTTGTGCTTTATCCTTTTTCATTTCCACATTTAATCTGAGTTGATAAATACAAAAGTAATTATTTAGAAGTGATAAAAGATTTTCTGATTGAGATCTCAGCATGGAAAAAAATCTAATGTTATTCAATTAAATGTCTTTAAAAGTAGAGAAATTGTTCTAATAGCTTTATCAGAATTCCTGTAATTTTCTTCACAGAAAATAAAAATACAGCCTAAATAGGAATTAAAATGGAATTTTCATTGAAGTAGGGAAATATTTTTTTAGCATGATCTGTTTTGTTGAGGTTTTTTTAATATCCATAAATTCATATTATTTTATTGTACCTTAGCATCTTCATACACACATAATATTCAAGACAGGAGATGCTCATTTTGGTTTCTATCATAACAGCCAAACATGGCAGCGTATATTCTGCTAGTCAGTGAAGCTGGCCTTTGCTTGTACTGTGGGGCTTAAGGTGACATAGTGCTGCTCTGTGTGTGACATACGTGTTAACTGAGTACTACAGCTTCTCCTTAAATATCTTGTGACTACCTCCTTCTTCTGAGGCTGCATCTTTATAAATAGTAATACTGATGATGATGATCCATATCAGTGAGAGGTGACTGAAGGGCTGCTGATTTTCTGAAGCATTGAAGAGCATGCAATACATTGTATTATGCTTTATCTACATTTCAGTACTGTCACATGGACAATAACACTTGATTTTTCCATAGTGCTGTCCTTACCCTGCCTCTTGTGACTTGCAGGACTAGTGCTCCACTTTTGATGACTCCATAGGTTGTGTTTGCCTGAGTCTCTGCCCTGGTCCAGTTTGCTACCATCAGACGAACCGGATCATCTCTGAGAAATAGCAACCCAGTTTTTTTAAGCATTAAGTGCTGGAAAGTCTGTGTTTGGTACTGTGACCAAGGAGTTTTATAAAGCAATAATGCTTTATTGTCTCCTGTGTCAACAATGAAAATATTTGTATGATTATTGTAGGAATGGAAAAGATTAAGTTTCCAGGCTGTTCAGACAGGTGTATAAATATAATATGCATATTGTTTCAAGCAAATAAGTTTAGGAAATAATACTTTTCCTAGTATATAGATCCTTAGAGATAAGTCTGTAGAATCCTGAAGCATATTCATTGGTGTATATAGTTGGAACACTGAAATGAGACCAGATACAAAGATGTCTCGTGGACCTGTTAATTGCTCTTCACAGCAACAATAGAGTTGTAAAGTTGTGTTCATTCCTTTGGAAAGACCAGCATTCATTCACTCTCCTCCCTTTCTGAGTAATCCTCATGCTGAGAGTTGTATGGCAGAAGGTAAACAGGCAGTTTAAATGTACACTGAGCAAGTATGGGTTGGCATTGGTCTTAGTTGTAGCCATATGAATGGGTGTTAATGAGGAACCAAAGGGGAACAGCAAGAGAAGAGCATACTCACCGAGTCATTACTATTGTTCTGAATCAGAGTGGGCTTGTAGAAAATCAACAAATCTAACTTACAGTCGTGTTACCTGCCAGATGGGGTTTCCTCTTCAGCTGGCTGGCAGATACATGAAAATGCACAACTGATTGCATATTGGGACTGTTACTTTCTGTGAAGTGCACATGCTGGGAATTTGTGAAGTGGTGGATACAGTGCAAACAAATGTAGAGAGTGCCCCAAATATCACTTAATAAATGCTGTAGCTCATGAGTATGCAAAGGCAAATACACATACTACAAGTGTATTCTGGTTCGCTTCCTTAGCTCTTTATGCATAGTTTCTGAAAATCTGTAAAATGTTTTATCACTCATTTTTCATGGGTTCACAACAGAAGGCTCAGAAAGCAGCTCCTTTCTCTCCACTGTTGTTTCTCTCTCTTTTTTTCCCATTTCATTGTTTAAAGTATTTTTATGACTGCATAGAGCACTTCTCATTAATCTGTTATCAGATTCCCTCTGCTGGTCTGTCATTTTGTCCACAACTTCAGAATCCAGATATGAAGTGCTATTTTTGACAGATTGAATATTTTTTTTCAGAAAGAAAGTCTGTTTTTATGGTTTTCTTGCATATGCAAACACTATTACAATTGCATAGTACATTTGTTGTTGTTGTTGTTTTACTTGAAAGAATAGCATTCCTTCGCTTTACATATACATACACACTGATATTATTACAGAAGAAGAAACACTTGGATAATTCTACCTTTTAAAGATTCCAAGTCTTCTTTGCAGCCACTGCAACTTTACAAGATGTGGTATTTCAGATACTACAAGGAAAGAGAGACCTGTCATTTCATGTATCAGGGCTGAGGCCATCTGCTTTTGCTAAAGACATTTTTTTGTGTCTTTAGAACAGGTAAACTCATAAATATCCAAATGGGAATTGCAAGTAGCAGTGGTATCAGTCTGAGGTTTGTCATGCCAAGAAAATCTCAGAAAATCCACCTGGAATTACTACTGAAAGAAAAAAAGAAATATTTTTTATTACTCCTGAGCACCTTTCGTTTAATCACTTTATCTTTCCTGTACACTGATGTCTAGCCTCCTTATCTCATGCTCTTCCTGCAGCTTCTTGGAAACACTTCAGTTTCTTTGATGTTCTTCTTTGTTAAAGTCACAGGTTTTGCTCATGTCAGCGACAAACTGCTGCCAGATTATTGCTCCAAGATTACCATGAATCTGTACAAGCTTCTTGACAGGATTAGTAGGGGCCATTGCTGATTCAGATAATGAAGATAGTCTAGACTGGTGAAACTGCAAGCAGTAAGGAGGTGTGAGTGCTAATCAGAGAGATGTCAAGATAGATTATTTGTTGTCTGAAAGTGGAGCACAGAAACAGCCCAAGAGTGTACAAGAAACTGTGTTCAGTACTCTTGTTAAAAGGTGGAAGGGAACCTTGATCCTGAATGTATTTCAGCTACCTTGCCTGCACATGTTCACTTCAATATGCATTTGCTCTGTGAAGACAATTATCAAAGTCATTTGTGCCCACAGCAGTGCTTACTTCTCTGTGTTGGATAATAACACAGGTAGATACTCACACATGTGCCAAAGTAATGCAGAAGAGAAAATTCAGGGTGAAGAATCTCTGTGGTGAAACCATGGCCATTGCTGGAATAACTGCTGCATGTCAGAGGGACAATTTGTTGTCTCCAGCCGAGCTTCCCTAGTAGCCATGGGGCTGTTGGCTTTCCAAAGAGATGTGCAGAATGCAGGAAAACCGCCTGCATGTGTTGTTCTTCTAGATCGCTGATGCTAGAATAGCCAGAGCTGTAGAAGAGAGCCTGGGTGGGTGAATGCTTGCTGAGCTGAGCAGAGGCTGGCAGGCAGCATTTGCTCTTGGATGTCTGCTGCATTTGGCAGACTTTCCCAGGTGGCTCGGCTTCTTTCAGGGTGATGTTCCTGTTAGAAATAGCTAATTCAAGAGACGTCAAATAGTTTCCAATTTAGTTTATTTTAAAGACACTCAATATTGAAAGTGAATCAGATATTGGTGAGATACTAGTGGGAGCAGCGGGTGGGTAAATAAATGTATGTGGGGTGAGTAAGCAAAGGAGCCACTCTGGAGCACTAAAAAAATCATTTTGCCTTATGCTGATTTGGCTTCAGAAACATGTCTTCTGAAAGCGTCACTGAAATAAGATTTCCCTGCTGTTCTTACATACAAATAGGAGAGTATTTGCTTGTTCCTTGCTTGTAAGGAGTAAAGCTTGGGCTGAGATTCTTCATTCAGGCACAGGATGTATGGACATGAGAACATCAATCACAGGACATAGCACATGGAGATGGGATGGAATATAAAGTCCTGTTTTGAGCTAGCGCATGAATGTGTGTACCTCTCCTGGTTAAAAGAAAGCCCAGAAGATAGGTCTAACTTCTGAGGAGATTTTCTGACCTTGTGATGCATAGCCTATATTAGGGCCATGGATGCAATCTTAATTACAGCCTTCTTTTTTCCTAACATCCTTAAATATTATTCCAGCAACAATTTTTAAAGTGCCAGCTGTTTACTCTTTGCTTTTTATCCAATCCCTCATAATGTGATGGGTTGTCTGTGGTCACAAGACCAGTGGTGACCTTGAAAAAATGTGCTTCCAGATCTGTTGATCCAATTCACGGCTGGCTCCTTAGGCAGCCAGAAGCAGAGTAGGGATGAGTTGGCCTGGTAGTGGTGTCTTAGAGTCGCCACGTCTTCCCAGCTCCCACTGAATGCTCAAAGAGAGCAGGTGCCCATTGTACATGCAGGGTGCAGATGATTTATTCATGCAGCAAGCTGATGCTTTCATAATCAGCCTAATTAACTGCAGATCTACCTATTACTAGTATTCTGCATGAGAGTATCTTGCTGCGATATGAAGGTGCTCTACACATCCAGCATTTCCAAGAGCTTGGAATGTTAACTGCATTATACTCTATATCCTATGTATCTCCTGCAACAGACTTCCCAAAAAGTTAAATATTGAGGGTCTTTAACACATTTTAGTATTGCAAAATCTGCGTGCTGGACAGATAGCATTTAATCCAAATTTAATATGACAGTTGGAAGATGATCTTCTTACATTAGTTATTTTGCAGATACTTAACGATATCTTCTAGTATAACATCAGGATTTGACTTTACTATTGAGTTGAATATATTGGAAACACAGGCAGGCTGAATGTCACTGTTTGCATTTAGCAAAACAGCAGCACAATGCAGTTTATGCAACACAAAGGGGTTTTTTTCATTATGAATGTTTTTTACAATTTTTCATATTTTCAGCATTACAATTTCCACAAGTAGTTGGAAAATGTTTCTTTTTGCAACACTCAAGCATCCAGGATAAGATTATCATAGCAACCTGATGACTATTTTGCCTTTTTCCCTTCACCAGAGGATTGTCAAAGGGGAGTAGCTGATTATACTTCACAAGCTGACTGAACAAAGATGAAGCTAATTCTTTCAGCACTGACAATATTTGCATTATAGAAATTATATAGCAATAAACTTACCTGCAGTCTCACCTACAACTTTGATTTACATTCTGGTCACTGCAATTAAAGAAGGAAAAAATATAGATTAGAAGAATCAGATATAGATAGGTGAGTGATCAAAAGGAGGGATTTTTCTTCTGTTGCATTTTGTTCAAACACTCAAGGAAGGAAATAATATCTTTATGATGTTCCCTAGTGGTGGAAATACTGAGATTTTTACTGTGACTCTTTCTCCTGAAGTGCTCAGGCCAAAAAATGTACTGAGTGCTTTATTCCTTGCTCACACTAGCATCTCTGTGACATAAGCACATCAACTGAATCCTTTATACGCAGAGAAAAACACTTCTTAGTGCTCAAGAATCAATTCTTTTTAGAATTTATAGTTTCTGTTGCCACACACAAGAAATGAAACTGACAAAATTAAACACATGGTAGTTGTTTCCATGAGTACCTTCAGATACTGCTTTGAAGAGCTGCTAGAAAGACTATTCTTCTCATGTATGATGTTTCAAAAGATTTTTCTGGAAAAATATCTGATTAAATTAAAGGTGAGAAGTTAGAAGTTGTTTGCTGAACGTTCTGTTGTCAAAATATCTGTCATATAAGCTGCACTTCATTCAGCAGAATAGAATTTCTAGGTATAGTAGCAATTTGTGAAATAATCACAGTGCTCTTCAATTATGTTGTGACTTCTTTTTTTCTCTGCAGGGGAATTGCATGTTCATAGGCTATTTCTGCATGTTCTTGGTTTTGTAAGGTTGAGACTTGCAGAAAATAAAATATTATTAATAGCTTATAGCAGACTTTGCACCCTCAGAAAGAAGTGAGATGCAGCACACATTTCAGATACACTTCTGTATATTAGTTGTTGTTAATACTCTCTGAATAAATCTAGAGGGTTTTATTTTGTGGGTTTTTTTAATAATATCAGAGTTTTAATGCTTAATGTGTCAGCACAGCTGGTAATCCATAAGTTTCTATTTAAAAATATTTCTGTTTTGACTTTGTGGTATTATGACCTAGCTGTATTGCATTTAGACTTTTGTCTTCATTTTGGAAGAATGGCTTTATTGCAGAGATTGGACCAAGTTATTTTTTTTAACCTTGTGTAACCTACAGTTCCCTTGATTTCATTGTTTATACATCATCATTCCTAAGTGATGCCATGAGTATTTAGGTATGTCCTCCAAAAGAAAGTCCACCTTTCTCAGCTAGGTTTAAAAGGGAGTAAAGAATGAAGAACACAAATAGAGGTTCTGCTATCAAACATATATCCTTGGTGTTTATTCTTTAGGAAGCTGTTTTATGCTTACAGAAGTCAGCTGGTATTTTATCATGGAATTCAGTAATGTATAATCTTGTAATCTTGCTCATTTGGCATAGAAGTTAGGAGTTCTGTTTTTCCTGGAGGTCCCACTTCAGAAGGACAATAACTGTAACATCCAGTGGCTGATGGAATGGAGTCTAGCATATTGGATTTGTTACTAGTGTTGTCAGTTGTAGCTCTGAACAAAGAAAAAACAAAACAAAAAAAAAAGGGCACTTAAATGGGCTTGTGAAAGGTGCATATACAGACTTGGAATACATGAATATTTATTTATTTATTTATTTTTATTTGCAGCATTTCATTTTATGTGACTTGGATATTCTCCTAGTCCTTGTTTCATGAAAACCTCTGCCATAATCAAGTTCTGGCTTCATAAGACCTAGCAGGGTTATATTGTAATTGTATCCTGCCTCCAATTTGGAATCTCTGTGTTTGACTTGACACTGGCATGATAACAATAACAAAATGCATTGACAAAATAACTCTGACGTGTAAGTCTTCCCCTTCAGCAGGACACAGCAGCACAGGTCAGTGCTCTGCTGGGGAGGAGAAATGATTCTTCTGCAAAGTCATCTCAGGTCCAGTCAAACATGAGTGCTCACGATTTGTATGTGCCCTTGTTGGCACCCCTTTGGTACCCGTATGGAATGGGCAAAAAGATTCCCTTTCTGGAGTTCATGAAATTGAGAGTCTTTTAGAAATAAAATTACATTCTGTAGAATATTTTTTTAGGTACTTCTTCACTGTGTTTGGCTTCTCAAAATGCAGGCTAAAGAAATAAAGTCATCCACTGCAGCACTCTTTGTAGTTCAGGGCAGCAGAGAGAAACTGCCTAAATCTCAGCTCAGAATATGCAGTGAAAAACCATTTCCAGCATATTTGATCTTCTGAGTATGCAGCATGACTGAAAATTTTAATATTGCATTCTTAGGTAATTCCATTCAAGTGCTATTTAGCAAAAACATGTCAAGTTTTTGTTTTCTGTTTGTCTTTTAATGCTTCTGCAACCTCCCTGGGTAACCTATTCCAGCACCTTACTACCCTCATGGTGAAGAATTTCTTCCTGATGTCTAATCTAAGTCTCCACTCTTTCAGTTTAAAACCAATACCCCTTGTCCTCTCACTGCGCTCTCTGGTGGAAAGCCCCTCCCCAGCTTTCCTGTAGGCCCTTCAGGTACTGGAAGGTGCTCTAAGGTCTCCCTGGAGTCTTCTCTTCTCCAGGCTGAACAGCCCCAACTCCCTCAACCTGTCTTCATAGCAGAGCTGCTCCAGCCCTCTGGTAATCTTCGTGGCCCTTCTCTGGATCCTCTCCAACAGCTCCAAAATATAAAAGCAATATAAACCCATCAAAAAATAAAGCATTTTAACATGATGGAAAAATCCCTTTAGGGTAACCTTTCTACTTTCTTACCTAGCTTTGTCATCTGTGAAGTTGTCCCATCAGATAATATTTTCCAGTAACTTTTTAATCTTTTCTGCAAGTGTCAAAAGCCTCAAAAATGTTTCCTTTTTTATTTTATGTTAGTGTTTGACAGCTATGGCAATAGTAGATAAGACTAGCATATAGCTGAATGGCATTTTAAATCAAATATGTTAGAAAATTGTCCTGTTCTAAGTAATAAAGTTAATAACTGTATAGCAAAATAATACAGAAAAGATTAATCAGGTATTGCGTGGGAATAAAAAAATCTCTTTGAAGTTTTTTTTTCAAGGACTATTTAGCAGTAATTTTGCTTTCCTTAAAGATTTATTCTAAAAACTAAACACATATGTTCCATTTTCATCAACAAAATGGTATTTTTAAAAATGTTCCCCCCTGACAGCTCGAGTAGGTTTTCTTGCTGGGAGTCAAGTATCTCTGCCCTTCATATAAGTTAAGAACTATGGGATATGTTACATTCCTTTATGTACTTGTATGAATACGAAATCCAGGAGAGCTTGAAGTAAGAATAGATTTTGTTTAAGGTTCTAATAATTTTATTTATCTGGTGAGTTGTTTTCAGGCCGAGAGTCTCATGATGAGATTCTGCTTAATGATGACATGGGGAAGTGCTGGTGAAAGCAGGGACTCCCCTCCCTTCTCTGAATGGATCTGCACCCTTGGGCTGGGTGAGCAGGGAGATTCTGTTCAGGATCAGAATGGGAATACAGCTGCAGCTCAGGTTGCTGAAGCATCTGGCTTTGCAATTCAACTGCCACAGACCAGGTGCAAGGAAAAGATACAGGATCTCTCCTTCCCCAGCAGTTTGCTGCAGGCAGTGCCCACCCTGCCTGGTGCCCCGAGCCTGCCCTCCCCTAGGGCTCCCTCCTGACGCTGAGCACAAGGGCCCACATTCAGCCCCTCACTCTGAGCAGTTTGGTATGCCACACATGGACAGAGTTGTTTCCACTCTATTGGCCAGACCTTTAGGTAGTGTTAACATTGTCCATCTCAATAAAACTTATCTCCAATTTGAACCAGATAAGAATTTGGCACTGTTGAAATTGTCATACCTAAAGCCTTCCTACAGCCTTCCTCATACCTGCTGCTGTCACTGACATTTACAGACACACGTTTTCTTGCTGTTCTGTGACAGTAAAAGAACTCTGTGAAAACAGAGTTGCAGTTTAGTTGATCTCCTGAGAACAAAGACAGGCATACTGGGAATTTTCTGTCCTTCAAATCATATTATGAGCATGATTTATATCCCTTAGTTTTGAAATGGCAGTCTTTTTCCACAGCCTTCCAAATCATGGCATGTCTTCTGATGAAATCCTGTGTACAAAAGCATACTTTATAGGTCTACTGACTAGAAATGTGTGAGAAATTATCTTTTCAACTTGGCTTTTCCTACCTCGTTAATTTTAAATATTATGGCTTTTAAACTGTGGTTTTTATCCCTAAAGTGAATGGCAAAGCCTCAACACAAAATTGGTATAAGGATTATGAAAGTCTTAGCTCTGAAATCTTTTTAGTCTAACCTTAATTTTCTTTTTCCTTTAAAGCTGAACCATGTTTAAAATTTTATCCTTAATTACGAAAATCGCAATTGTTATATCTTCAATTCATGAGCTTCTTCTACTTAGTAGTTAATTATGTCCTGGGGGAATAAAAACCTACTAGTTTCTTTAAGATTGAAATAGAAAGCTGGGAGTTTGTAAAATATTCTGTTCTTTCTTGACTAATACTTGGCTGCTAGAAGTGGTGTACTGCCTTCTGTTTGGTCCATGAGGCTGATAGTCCTTGTCATGAAACAATTCGTAATTGTTAAGTTTATGCAACTGAAATGCTTCCAGGAATGGTGCTAAAATGCTTCATCCCTCATACAGTGCAGTTATTTAGCTGCATGAAGTGATCTCTACAAGGAATTTAAAAAACCTGCCTCTGGTAAACACGTATAAAATGTGTAATTCTGCACTTACCTACTAATAATCTAAATGTCACATAAATAATCCCACTGATTAGTAAAGAGCATCTGCATTACACATTCCTGTGAAAGACTGGGATAACATGAGTGTGCATAGCCTAAACCCACTGCTGCCTTCTTCCTCTGTTACGAGAGGTTTAGATTCTGGAAGGGATGCAGGGAGACGCTTCTCTGAATTGATGATTTTTGATGTCTTTAAAGACATGAAAGTGTGCATCTCCACAGAAGACTTTTTGATGATATTACACTATTCCTTGAAGAGATTTAAATTCCAAAACTACTGTCACTTGAAAGTGACTTCTTATCTCTAGATCTAGTTTCCATGAAAACACACATGGCATAACATATACTTAATCTTATTTGGAGGTTATCTAAAGGACAATATGCGCAGGTTGATGAAAAGTAAAAGTTCAGTGGATACAAACACTTTTCACTATCAATTTGTTGCCGAATGTGTCTACCTGCAGGTCTTTGATTACCAGATGAGTGATGGAGAAGAGCTTAAAAGCGAAACTTGTCACAGGGCCAGCAGGTCACTAACTCACTGCTCAGTCATAGATAAAGAGAACATGCCTGATGGAGGGAAAACAACGTTTGCATCGCAAAGAAGGAATAAAATAATCACAGTATTTAATTTACTTGGATACATTTCATACCTATTCCTTACAGCAATTAAAAATAAACGTGTTTGGGATGTGAGAACAAGTGGAGGGGGAGGAATGTGTTAAATCTCCTCAGCTCCTTGAAAAACTCAAAACGGAGATTAACTCCAAAAGCTGACAGGCTCCACTTTCAAATGGGCTTCTCTGACTAAGGAAATTTGAGGAAGACAAGAGTCCCTGAGGAGGTTTTGTCAGGAAAGCATCTAAAGCAAGTCAGCTGGATACAGGAAGAGTGAGGCCTGTAAAATGTAATCCTAGTTTGGTATGTTAAATGTGGTTCATTGTAATTTCTTCTTGTAGCTCTGTGAAACAGTAGTGTCTATTTTGGATGGTGCATAAAATTGTCCTATTTTCAATTTACTTTTATCAAGTTTGTATGAAAGTTAAGTATCTTTTCCTGGTCAACATCAACATGTCTACCAAAGGGTGTCATCTATATAAATGAGGATACTGAAATCTGAATAAATATTCAGCTCTCATTAATACTTCACCCTGTGATATTTAAAGAGTAATGGTGTGTAGCCCCCTAGAAATTTCATAGGCCATTTAGTGATGTGGTTTTGAGGTGTGAAAGAAATGTCATCTAGCGAGCAATTTTAACTAGGATAGGTCTCTGGAAAGCAAAAAGGTACTAATAGCTGCAGTCAGCAAGGTTTCATAGTGTTCTCCCAAATCTAAGGGTATGGTTGAGTGGGAAATTTAATATCCATGGACACTAAAATATGATACAAAAATCTGGAGACCCACTGCTGGAATTTTCTGAGTGGCTTTTGGCTTGTGAACAGACTACATTTTAAATAGCGTTCTCTACACATGCTGGTGTTTGGAAAGATGTGTTCCGTGAAAACAAATAAGATGCCTTCAGTTTGAAAATGCCAGAGTGTTTACTTGCTAAATAAAATATAAAGAAAGCTGTAAATATGCTTCATTACAATACAGCCTGGTCTTTAGAGGATTTTGAATTGCTGTTGTGCACAGTGGAAGACAAATTAATCTCTCTGAATCTCTCTCAGCTGAAACATTCTAATGTTAACTAACAGTTTCTAGTGATCAAAGTGATTTAGTTAAATTATTTATTTGCATATGCATTTCAAAGTTTTTATTGTTGTAGCTAGAGGGAAGAGAAGGGAAGGGGGAAGAAGGAGACGGTCTTAAGGTAATTACCTAGGATTTAAGAGCAGCTAGCCCTGCCTTGTCCTACTTTCAAAGCTAGAACAGGCATCTGTGGCCAGCTAGGATCTCCCCATTGCCACATGACTGTCACTATGCCTTCTCACACTTAGAATTACAGTTAATATCTGCCCTTTCTCCTTTTAAATAGTAATCAAAATGGATCAAGAATAGGTGTTTTCTTCCATTAAAACCTGTGTTGTCAAGTCGAAGTATTTGCTTAAAGGGCGAATCTCTGTTTTCCTGAAAGAGTCTATTGCAGTTGTATGTATGATATTGTCTCTTTTCTGTTGTTCTCTGTATTGATCTCTCTACTAGGAAAATTGTCAGCCTAAAAATCAGAACAAGATTTTCTTTGGCATATAAGAGAAATTAATGGTAGGCAAAGGTGTGGGTTTTTTTTCTTCCACATACCCCTCTGCGCCCCTCCCCCCCTTCTCCCAACTCCTTCAAGTTAATTGGTTACAAGTGCATATTGCTGCTTTCAGTTAGTAGTTTAGCTGGTGTCTGCTATGTGGTAGCCCCAGGAAATAAACTGATTAATGAAAGCTAATTGCAGTGCAAATTTGTTTGTATTGGCATTTGAAGCCTGAAATCAATACTATGTTACAAACAAAGCAACTAAACTATCAAATCTTGTATGGCTCAGCTTCAAAATGAAAAAGGCAACAATTTTTTATTGGTGTTTTTGTTGTTTTTTTTTTTTTTAATATCTTTTAGCAAAAAATTATGCAGGGAGAAAATTGCCAGTTCTTAGCATTTTGAGTATCATTCCTGTTCCGTTTTTAGTTCTATGCCTTTGAAACTTAAAAAAAACCCAACAAAACCAAACCTCCAGAAAACCATCTAAAAAGTTCAAAGTAAATAACTTTTTGTCTTACCACCTTTACATCTGTGGAGACACTAATCCTCATAGGAGGATTATTCTATTGTGGCTTTCAAAACTGGAATAAATGTAACCAACATACCATTCTGTATGTCCTCAGAAGTAGGTGGCACCAATTTGTATGCTGTGGTAGTTTTTCCTTTACCTTTTTTTGGTCTTCAGGGTTGCATTTTAAATTATTGTCTTGCCATACCTGTATAATACAAAACATATGGAAAAGGGTCCAAACAGGAAATTAAACCATTTGTGAATTTTTTTCCACCTGTTATACAAAAGTGCTTTATACAAGGTGAGTGAATCTCTGTAATTTATGTTTTTTTCTTTACAAAGAGTTGTCCGACAAAGAATTCTAGAAAGTAGTGTTCTCTACATGTGTGTCATGTTTGTGTCCAGACTGCAGCATGTATATTCATATATCCACATGTAGTTACAGGAAGGTATGTATGAAGATTTTGTAGTAGGAAGCTTGAGAACAGAGTGCCTTTGTATGATAATTTATTTATTTTGATGTTCTTACAAAACCACACAATAAACTCCGGGTTCTGTAATACAGCAATCTGGTGAAAACAGATAAACTGTTATTTCAGATGGCAAGTTAAAAATCTCAGTTTTAACTGAAAAGACAACTTTCATCTATTAAGAAGTGTAACTGGTTAATTAAATTGCCTCAGATTCACTTTATGCTTTTACCAAATATGAACAAGATCTTTCTTCATTGCTCATGGATGGAAATGTATTAAATTGCTAATAGTTGCAGTTACTTTTTATGGAAGAATCAGTAAGTGAAATAATCTAAGATTGGTTTCAGGTCTATCCTGTCTTATCGTATTCTGCAGACAGGACATCATTATGTTAAAAATAGGCCATTTTATTTGACTCATTTGCACACTGCTGATCTTTGAAACAGATGAGGTTTGACCTAACTGTGCCCCCATTGGATCCAGCTATTTTCAATTATTCTATGATTTTATACTTTAATTGCTTTTTATTTTGTTTTTCTGTTTGCCTGCAGCCTGAAGAAAAAGATAATGCATGAAAGTTAATGGCACTGATAAAATACAGAGATTAATAACCTTTGGAAGACTTGAAAAATTCTGTCTTTGCACATCTGTAAATTAATCTCATTTCTGGTATGGTTTGCACCTTTTTTTTCAGTTCTGATCTGCTCCTGTGATGATGGCAATTATTTGTATGGGCTAGATGAAGACTTTTAAACACCTTTTCACTACTAGTTAACTCCCAAAGAATTAGAGTCCAGGTTCCCTGAGCACACAAGTTAGTGTATCTGTTAACGGAGTCATGTTATTTCCTACCATAAAATTTAATAGGAGGCAAATTGGATTTTTGTAGTCATGAACTATTTCAGTGGCATTTTTTGTTCCAGTTTTTGTGATGATTTGTAGTTCCATCCATAAAAACTTGGGAGATCATCACACTTCATGTGGTTTGATCTGAATGTCTGACTCTAGTTATGGATCCACCTTCAGCACAGTGTAAAAAAGCTGCAAAAAAAAAGGCAAAGGAAAAAAATCCACTTTTTTCAACCCTAGATTTTAAATTTTACGTATTGTTACTTATTTCTTGTGTGTCCTTCAGACTTCAGGTTCTTTTTCATGTGTAAATAATCCTATGACTGTGCTTTTCTTCTCCACCTTAGCTATATTAATTTCATATCTTAATGTCAGACATATTTGTAAGTTTCATTTTTTCAAGCATTCCTCTGGTTGATTATTTTTAGCATTTTGATTTTTACATCTTCTCATTTTTCTGCCTGCCTGCATTGAGTCTGGGCAGCATGTAGGAGACAGATTATTTTTCTCCTTTTTACCAATCCTAAAAATTTTCTATTTGAATAGCTACATAATGACAACTATAGTAGTTCTCTAATTCAAGCCGTCTGTGAAAGTAATATCTCCTTGGAAATATGTTAACCTGATCTAGGGGAATTAAAGGAGTAGTAATTATTTTCGAAAAGACTCACGTGAAAGAAGAGAACATTTAGTGTCTGCACATTTAAGTTTTGGTTTACGTAACGCTCCTGAATCTTGAAGTGTTAAAGTTGAGGTTTTATAATGTAAATTGTTAAAGCAGGAAGATTGGGGATTCTGATTTCTTTAGCAACAATTTCAAGGTGGATGCAAGCAAACCCTGAAGGGAAATCCAATTCATCTGATCGTGCTAGTATAAGAAGATTTTAATTACGATGAAGGTTTCCATTTTATCAGTCAGTTATTTTTTCTTGTGTCTTGTCTATGTGAGCACACGTGCCATCTTCTTATAAGCTTTTGTAATGATGCTGTTTGTCAGTTAACAACACACATCAGTACTGATAAACAAAATCAAGAATACAGTTACAGCAGATGTTTGCCAATGCTTATTAGTAAGACTGTGCAATAACCTGCCTAAAAGACAAAAAGGCTGCAGTAAGTTATACTCTTTGTAGTGTTAAAGTGCACTTTCAGATGATTCTTGGAAATTTACTGTTCCAAGAGCTCCCTTCTCCACCACTGTGGTTCTCATTGTGGCTTATCTAACTTACCTTGAAAAATTACTCTGGGATACCAATGTCATAATGCATCCTAATACCACTTTTAATTAATGATCTTCAAATAAAGATAATGAGTTATCTTACATTCTACCAGAATAGTTTAAAAATTAACTTCAAACTACAGCCTAGAGGACTAAGGCAGGCAGGGCTGGCAGAAAAAGGTCATAAAGGCTGTGTTAAAGTGCTGATCAGAGACAGATTTTAACTGACTTGCAGCATTCAGGATGTTCTCTCTCATGACGGGACCATTTTCCTTTGGACTTCCCATCACGTTTTCCATTCTTATAGACTTCAGAATAGAAGGATGATGTATTTTGTGATAATTTTGTTATTCTTTGTTTGTGACCCATTTCTTGCATTGCTTTCTCCTTGCCTCACAAAAAAGTGTCTGTGTTCAGCAGGACATGCACCCACTTTCCATTTTCATGTGACTCTCTTCTTTGCCTTGCTTTCAGTAAACAATTAATTCCATAGCTATATATTATGTATTTGATCTAGATGTACATATCATTCCAGTGAATCGAAACTCTGAAGTATCCTCGCATGTGATATCTATAAATTATTCAAAATTCCAGTCATAAATTTTAATCTGATTCTGAACAACATACTAATCTAAGGAGATGTTAAGTAACCTTCGCAATATATGTTGATATATAAATAGTGGCATTAATGCCTCTGAACATTTTTATAAGTGTTTCATGGTATTACAGATTCTCCATCTCTCTCAGTTCTAAAAGCCATTGTTAGCATATATAATTTTCTTAGTGAATTCTCAGAGCCTGATCCCATACAGAGCTGCTCTGAAGCTTAAACTGTTTTCCATTCATTTTGCTCGTATGAAAGGTAGGATTGTGTGTGGAGAGTTTAGAAAGCTAGTTTTGCCAATTATCAAAGAATCATGGACCGATCTAGGCCATGCAGAATCTCTGGATGCCTTCCTATCCAAACCCTACTCAAAGCTGGGCAAACTTTGCTGTTGCATTAGGTTATTCAGGGCCTTTTCTGGTTATTTTTTAATATTTCTGAGAATGACAATTTGACAAACTCTGGGCAGCTTGTTCCCAACTGTATTTTGAATGTTACAAGATAAAAAACAAATTAAAAGGGATTTGAAGTGTTATGATTAACACATCTTAGTTGTCCTGCAACTTCAAGATGTGTTGTTAATTAGCATAAGATTAAGGTCCTCCATGTAACATGGTAACATTAAATAAATACATCTTGTATCTGTTTTTACCAATTGAATGTTAGTGTTAATTATTATTAGATTGTAATCACATTTGAGTTACCACTTAAGAGTAACAGCACTCAGAGGTACCTATCAGCACAATGCTGCATAGGAATGCAGAAGTGTTTTGTCTTGTAGTTATGAGTATGAAATGGTCTCATTTGATTTAAAAACCAAACAAAACTTTCTCGTGAATTGCTGGAAATTTAAAAAAAAAAAAAAGTTTGCTATTTGTAGTACAGTTTAGTGTGAAAGGATTAAATAAACCACAGGAAACAGTCAGTGGCAGGAAGAAGAGACAACTTGAAAGTTTTGTATTTTGTATATTTCCTAAAGTAATTGGTAACTATGATAAGTTGAGGTGGATTTTCCAGCACTGCAGAATACCTGCCAGGAAGTAGGTAACAAACTGTTTCAATTGCTAATGCACTGATATTAACAGTGCAAGCCATGACAATTGTTCTATCAATAATTCCTGAGACATGGTAAAAAACAGTGTACATTGCTTGATGTAGCCAGCCAAATGGAGGCCAAGTAATTGTCTGCTGCATCAAACTGTAAACTATAATGACTTTTGAAGGTTGAAGTTTATGAGAGCAGTTCATTATGTGTTCCAAACAATGCTTTATTTTGCTATTGTTTCTTCATTATGCGGATAGGAAGCACTGTAGCAGAAATTGGGCTCGGGGGAACCAATGTCTACCAGTAGTTTAACCTTGTGACATTCCACTAAAAAGCACAGGTTCTTCTGAAATACATAATACATGAACTTTTCTGATTGCTTAGCATTGATCAGTACTCAAGTAAATTGAGTTACTATCTCATTAGCATAAGCGGCAAGGCTTTAGTGATCCTCTTCACCCTCCCATGGTGTATCAAGTGGCTTAGGGATTTCTGCTTCTTTAAAACTGAAAGTCAATTTAAAAAAAACACGCAGAGCTAGAAAGCTCTTTACCAAAAGCCAGGAGGGTATTTGGAAGCGGCATCCTTCTGATTGCAGATGCATCCCTTTTAACTTCAATATTCAGTTTCCAATATAGATTAGTTCTCAGACTTCTTGTCTTCTGTTGTCAGCTATAGCTGTCATTTCATTGTCCTCTCTCTCCTTAAGTGTATATATACATTATATATAATTGTATATGTACAATATATATTATAGATTTCTGTCATAACGTAATTTGACTGCCTTTCAATGGCAAAGTTAATAAAACTTCTCTCCTTCAGGACCCAGCAAAGCAGAACATTAAATATAGATACCTTCCGCAGAGGATAAAAAATGAAAGCATGTTTTAGAAGCATGTTGTCCTTTTCTTTAGAAAAACTTGTGCATGCACAGGTGATATCTTAAAAAAGCAGGCAGTTTGTAACTGAAGTTATTTTCCATTCGCCATGTTAACTTTTAATCTTTCCTTCCTTTCACTTTTCCAGTTGCAGAAAACAAACTGGCCAAAATGGGGAGAATGTTTCTAGTATAAAGTAGGCTGATTGAGTCTACTTTTATCTTCAGTTGTACATAATTATAACTGTCAGCATTTATTTTTAATTCTTAGCAAAAGGTCACGATGGATATTATGTTGAAACAGGGGAACATGCAAGATTTAGGCTAACCATGTATTAAGAGCATTTCAACTCTGAGGGAGGCATTTCTGTCTAAATTAAAGTTAGATGTTGTGGGAACTAACTTTGATTTTATAACGTTTTGAGCCAGTCGTCCAGATTATCAAAGGTAGTTTCCCTACAAGACAGGCAGAAAACATCAAAAAGAACCCTTTCTAAGACTAGCTCCTAGAGCCTTAATTGTTCAGCATCTCTGACAGTTCTGAATCACTCCTTGCTTGTCAAACCACAGCCTGAGCTATCTGAGGTGATGCTTGGGTGCCTAGAGTAGCAGGAGCCTAGGAACCAGAGGGGTGTGCAAGGCAGCAAACACCCAGCTTTTGTGTCTAATCCTTTTTCTGCACACTGTTGATGCTGAAGGTCATTTTTTATAGATGAGTAGAGTGGTAGTATAGTTATATGCTATCATTTGTGTACGATTTAAATTTAAACTTTTGCATGAAGAAATACTGCCAGAATTTAAAAGAGGTTACGTGTGTGTACATATTTGACAGAAGATGTTATGTGATATCAGGGAGTTTGTTACCTTAATCATTGTTTGCTTATGATTTTGGTCTTTTTCTTATTTAGTCCCCAGTTATCTTTTGGTTGTTAAATATCTTTCATTCTTCTGTTCATGTGCATATGCTCCAGAAGTGGGATTAGCAGCAGTGAGTTACTGATTTCTGGATGCACAAAACCTTCTTCATGTTTCTGTGAGATGAGTTTATGCCTGTAATTCTTTTTTAGGCTTTCTGGAGTTAATGTTCATTTAGAGTACATGTAAATTCAAGCTGTCATCTTGGCCAACAGCAAAGTACACAACCTTGGAAAAAAATGTAAGTCTGGAAGCCACTTCTTTTAGTCTATACTCCAGAGCAAATAGAGAAACAAATAGAGAAACAAATAAAGCTGCTTTGGGACTTAAGATTTGTCCAAAGCAGCCATGTGAACAGAGCCAGTAGTCTTCACTCTCTTTTGTCTAGAGCTTCAGCAGCTTCAGTGTTGCTGTTAATCTGGATAATAAAAAAGGGATCTTGAGGTCCCTGGCCTTCTTACGGATCTTTGCTGCTCTCCCTTTCAAAACATGATCTTACTGTTCTACTAATTCTGGATCAGCCAGAGGAATCTCTAACCATTTGAGAAGTTGGTATAGGTGGTTCACCCCCAGCAGGTGCTATTGACACTCAGTTTCACTGGGCAGAAAGCCTGGTGGTACTGGTTAGGAACTGATGGTTTGTGGACTTCAGCTGGGCTGAAGCTCACCGGTTGGTTCAGGAGGTAGTTCTCTAGGTGGGAACTGGTCCCAGCTGTAAGAAAAGGCTTTTCTGCCACAGAGTGTAGAGGGAGGCACCAGCAGACTTGAAGAGGGTGAGGTAAGGATACTCTTAACTATAGATCTCTGTACAGTAATTGCTTTTTGCTGTAACTGTGCTATGGGTGACTTTTGAGAGCTCTGTAACAGCTGGATCTCCATACTGCAGATTTTCACACCTTCTGTACTGAGGGGACATGTTTCTGCAAACTGTGCATGTAGCAGAGAATTCAGTCTTATATCAGGCAGTGAGACCACAGGAGGGTGGGAATTCCTGCTCAGGAGAAACTTTCCTTGAGGGGTTGTATTGGCTTGCTATAGTAAGGAATTAAAACACACAAGTATTGATGCTTCTGTACCTAGTGTCCACACAGGTCAATATCCTTCTTGGACCAGGGTTTCAGGAGTTAAATCTCCATTCTAACATGTAGTGTTTTCTATTTTCCTTTCCAAGTGATGAAATAGCAGCTATGTTTCTTTCTAATATCCTTATTCTCTAGGATGCGATCTCTTACTTATCTGTCTGGCATCAAAATATTCTATCCACATGTTCTGTTTGTTTTGTTTCAGTCTAGCACCTCTATTTTTTGCTATTCAGCAAAATGTATTGTAAAATGACATCGCTCAAACTTGTGCTGAATATACCAGTGTGTATTGTAACACAGGGTAATAGCACCAAGTTCTGTAATTCAGTCATTTGGACTTGGGAAGAAAGATTGAATTACTGCTTCTGTTGTTTTCAGACCTGCTGAAACATTTCAGGTTTTCTAGATGTTTTCCTTATGTATAGATAGGTATTTGTTTTTACTCAATTTTTAAAGAAACTAAGAGCCATTTCATTGTTACAGATGTTGCTTAGCTTAGGTTATTGGTCATCTATCTTTCTCCACTGTATTCTAGACACACTCCTGACCTGAGCATCGGTAAATATGTTGATAAATCTTGTGGGAGACCTAGATATAACTAAAAAAAAAAAAGTGCCAAAACCTTTTCCATACAGATCTCTTTTTTTTTTTTTTTAAATGAACAAAAATTGTGTTATGTGCTGAATTCAACCTTCCCAGTTCAATTATGTGTTTATAAATGCATTTAGAAAACAATTTATTTAGAATTTGGTCTGATAACTGGTACGCAATTAGATGGCCACAGCAGAAATACACTGCATTTCCTTTTAAATAGGTTAATTGTAGGACTATTGCTTTCTACCTGCAAGTGCAAACACATAGTCAGAATGAACAAGAGTCAAATACTTATGGTATTCTTATTCCATAGAGTAAGCACCTTCTTTGCAACAGGTTAATTTCAACAGACTTAGTATGAATGCACTTCAGAGTTGCAGACACTTAGCTAGGGGAAGTTATTGATTTCGTTATGTCTGTGTAAATCCTGTGAGGTTTATAAATGAGTTCTGTCAGATGAGTCAGAAAATAAAAACAGTTATTGGGAATGTGCTAATAACAGATTACTGCTTGTATGCCAATATTCTCCTCATCTGTACAGAGGAAATAATCAGCCTCATTAACATAGCAAGATTTATCAGAGCAACTGACACTTTTGCAATCTGCACGTGGCTTTTCATAGGAAGAGCTGACTAGTGCTGACAAGTGTTGATTGATTAAGGAGCTCAAAAGAACTTGCTGAAGAATCATATTTTTGTTATTTGTTTACTTGAGGTCTCAGGTAGCCTAATCTGTAAAACTTTTTTCGTAAGGTTAATGTCTTACCAAAGTTTTTTACTGTACCTAAGTACTTTCAAAGAGTAAATGATAAGAATTGTTTGTCAAAGAGTATCAAACTAAATTCTTCTTAGTACTTGCATTTGAAAATAATTCTAAAACTGCAAATGTGTTAAAATATGATTTTTAACAACTGATCATTACACTCATTTCAGATCCCATTCCATTTTGTGAAGGTGGATTAAAACTCTTAGGTTCTCATTTTTTTTTTTTAATCCATTAGTTTAGAGTGTGGTTTGGTTTTTAAATATTAAACTAAATCAAGAACATATGCTTTTAACTGACTGAAATGAAAATGTGTATAATTCACACTGTGCATGAGCTGTTTCCTATTGGAATTGCTACTGGCAGTGCTTCTGTCCTCCCTTTAGTAGATTACAAGGTTTGACTTGACAAGATCTTAAAAAGTAGCCAAAAAAGTTGAAAGGGGTTTCTCAAGAAAAGACTTACTGCTTTCTGAAAAGTGTGGTCATGCTGGGGCATTTTTCCTAAAATCTAGTGCCTGTGCAGAGCTCTGTAGGTAGAGCCCTCATAGCTTCTTGAACAGCTTCTGTGACATTGAGATTAATTCTGCAGCAGTGCAGTAATAAGAGAATAAAATCTAAACCAGTGAGTTCCCATTTATGCTTGACATAAAGTTACCTCTTAATCTGTGCTGAGGGGTAATGTAAGCAAACTACGCATAGCAGATAACTGCACAGAAGCAGCCCTGTGGCATGTATAGAGTCTAAGAGCCAAATTGCCTGACTTACAGCATAACTACTGCCATTAATATTTATAAAAGAATAGCATATGCTGGCATAGCACGAGCCCAAAATGTAGGCGAGCTGGGCTGTGAGAATGATGAGTAGCCACACATTTATCTCTTTTTAAAAGTAAGAGATAGGAAGAACTAACACACCTCTGACTTCATCCTTGCAGTGCAGTCTGCCAACATCTAATAAGCTCAACTATTCAGCTGATAGAAGATACTAAATAATCAAACTAAATCAAAGTAACGCACTTTAAAAAGGAATCCAATCAAGGTATTCTTATCATAGCTATGGGGATATGTATCTGTGTGCATCTCTGTACATCAGCTGTATACATCTAGATCTACAATCACAATTGATAGGAATACTGCCCCTAATAACCCTTAAAGAGAAATCTAGACATCTGAAGCCTAATTAACAGTAACATGAGCAGAAAATTGATTGGAAGATAGATGTTAAGACAAGTTGCTCATATTAGAGAAGAAAGTACATACTAGAGAAATGCTAGCTGCCTTGGCCTTTGTTATGGGGATTGTCAGTGGGTCTTACCAGCAAAAGGGCAGTTGCCTAATTCTTTTAAAATGAGAATAACTGAATTTTCTGAAGAGTTTGTCTTGCGAGACTGAGAGAGATGTACAGCATATAAAAGCTTATGAAAATAATAAAAGTCTAATTCTGAGATGTGTATATTTTTATGGCACCTTTCATGGCATACAATGTAACTCAATTTATCTCAATGATTATTAGCTAAAGGACAGTGACAAGTCTCCGAAGTAGCACCTGTTGCGTGAAGCTCTTGCTGATATTGTCAATAAGATATGCTTGTTAAGTATCACCAAATAACAGTGACCCTCTAGTGGTCGTATTTGAATGACTAATAATTTTTCATTTCTTACACCCTGATGTTGAAGAAAGGGTTATCCCTAGCTATTTGGTATCTATCCCAAATGAGAAAAATAATAGCCCTTAGACATTTCTAGACACTCAGGATGGAGCTGGATGTTCCTTTTCTATGTCTGCTCTGTTCCTTTACCAGTTACTGTCTTTACTTCTTTCATGTACAAAAACCTGTCCCTTACAGTCTTAATAGTCCTTTAGCATTTTATTAAATGTCTGCTAATCCTGAGTATTACAGCTTCTAGTTTTCTTTGACTGAAGAGAGTGTTTTCAGGCTTTTATTTGTTTCATTTGTGTCTGCACTATTTTGTTATAGCTGAGTCTCCACAGATTTAGGCTGTGATACTTCAGTTCACAGTACAAACATGCAATAATTCTAGCTGGTGTTGAAAAACTTAATAGATTTTTCTTTTAATTATTTTTTTTCTCAAACTGCTGAAGTTGGCAGTCTTTCCCCAGCACAACAGGATATTTTTCAAAGAGAAATACCAATAAAAATAGAAACCATCAAGACCATATTCATATCTGAAGTCCACCTTTATCTGGCAGTTTGCAAACAAATGCCTTTATAGTGGAATACAATTCTTACCTGCTCTGCTGATGAATTTCTCATCAAAACCGTGCAAATTAAATTCAAGTGTCTCTTCCAAGGCTCTTGCTTTTTATTGCTTGGACCATATTTATAGTTCTCAACTAACTTCTGCAAAATAATGTTTTTGATATTTTTACAATCTTAGGACTTATAGCACTGCATTTTCAATGGATGAGTTTTCATCGACGTGTCTCCTATCTATGTCTACCTTCTAAAGAAGATGCAATTTTTCCCTGCATATGACAACAATATAATTACATCTTAAAAAGGAAATCTTCCACATAATTGATTGGTTCAGCATTCATATAAGTCTTTTAAACAGAATGAGAATTTATTATGACCTTGGTAAAAAATGAAATGTTTCTTTTGCTGCACTTTTGACAAGAACAGCTATTTCTGGACTGGAACTTAAAAGAGCTGGCCCAAATTCCTGGCTCTGCCACAAACCATTTTTTGGGATCATAAACAAAAAACTGAGTTTTCTCTTTGCTTCAAGTCTCAATTTTGTTAATGGGGATATTAATACTTTCCATTTGGCTGCTAGTTTTAACAGAACAAATAATCGGGACACATTTAGGTACTGTGGTTCTGCAGATTAAATATATATATACACATACTATTATTTGGAGTAAAAAACTCTAGATATGCTTCACTTTTTCCAAGGACAGTAATTTGGTGTTTTTTGAAAGGGAAAACAACGATTTGAAGGATGTGAAAGATGGAATGTGGTTCTAAATAGGTTTTTGGTATTTTGGGCTCTGTAACCTTGCACTTGTTAATATAAGGAATTTCAGGGGGTTTTCTAACTTGAAATGGGACTGTTTATTTCTTCAATATGTTAAGTAGGATGTGTGTTAAATTTCTGGCATACGTAAAGGATCTAATCCTCTAGGTTTTCTACATTAAACCCAGAGATTTTAAAACCTAGCAAAATTGTTGCTGATTGTAATGACCACCAAGTGTTGGCATAGTGAATCTGTGCCCAAAAGTCTTAAAATTCTGCTCCCCACTCAAGTCTTTGTAAAGAGCATTACTAGAAGATCTCCTAGTTGTCCTGATAGATTTTTGTTCCCCCCCCCACCCCCCCATAAATTGCTTGCATTTCAAGAAAAATATTGTATGAGATTTCTGTAATACTTATTAGGGATGGATTCATTCAGAAGGAACGTGTTTATTAATTTAACTACAAACCAATTCAGAAAGTTCTGAATTTCACCAGTGAATAAGAAGAGTAATTTGTATTCCTGTAGTAAAAAAACCCAACAAAACCAAAACTGGGTGCTGTAACATGCATAATTATTTAAATTTCCAGTGTAAGTTCAGTCATTCTAATGATAACTGCACTGGTAGTACCCTTGTTGGAGAAGCAGGATTTATTTATTGGCTGTAGCAGTATGTTACTTTTGCTACCAAGTAATTACCAGTGGTCGTTCTTCGTCTGCAGGGAAACATATGTTCAAACATAAAGCACCAGACATCTGTTTAGTTTACTAAACTGTGTATGGAAATATTTCTGTGCAAAAGTGTAGGTATAAATGAGCCTGTGTCGTGTGTATTCAGGCCAGTCTGATGATCTGAAACAATTCCTGCTGGTTTTGTGTTCCTCAATAAATAAGCTTAACAATGATTCATATGGTACCCCGTAACTCACTGGTGAAGATTATTTCTGGCTTGCATTGCTAATATGGAAGGTGTCTCACTGAAAAATAATAGTGATTTCTGATAACAAAGTAAGCCTTTATTTTCCTTGTGCAGTTTGTTCTCACTAGGCTAATTTTTTTTTCTTTAAACTTCTCACACAAATCTTGCTGATAATTTTCATTATGGAATTTCTGCCCACCTACTTCGTATGTCCCTTCACTTTCATGTTTGTGAGTGCCCCCCAGATGTGCATCTGATACTTAGCCTCCATAATGAGCAGTGATTCTCTGGGGAGACCTTATAGTGGCCTTCTAGTACCTGAAGCGACTACAGGAAAGCTGGGGAGGGGATTTTTACAAGGGCTTGTAGTGAGGGGACAAGGGGTAATGGATTAAAACTGGAAGAGGAGAGATTTAGGAGACAGTTCTTCACTATGAGGGTAGTGAGACACTGGAACAGGTTGCCCAGAGAAGTTAGAGATGCCCCTTCCCAGGAGGTGTTCAAGGCCACATTGGATGGGGCTTGGAGCAACCTGGTCTAGTGGGAGGTGTACCTGCCAATGCAGGGTGTTGGGTCTGGATGATCTTTAAGGTCCCTTCCAACTCAAACCATTCTGTAATTCTATACTATCCCTTGACCCCTGCTAAAAAACCTGTCATCTTCAAATTATGGCCTTTAAGTCAGAACCCTCCTTGGGTTGCTGAGGAGAAAACTTCTAAGGTAGGATGATCAACCTGCTCTTCTTTCCAAAGAGTTTAATTGATCAGTTAATAGTCTCAGTGAAGAAAACTGAGTTATTTTTTTACTTCTGAAAAAGAACAGATGCATGGAATGTGAAATGCCTGATCAGGTCAGAACTGCATTCAGTAAATAAAACATTGTAACTCTGGACACAGCATTTAATGATTTTAAAAAACAAGTTCTTTTCCCAAGCTTACTGCTTATAGGGGATGGAAGTGACTTTAGTCAAAGCTATAAGGCAGAATGGCTGTAAAGGAGGAATGCTTAATAGATGTTTCCTATAATATATGTCCAAATCACTCTATTCTTGCAGAGAATTTGGTTGCCAGGCAAAAAACCTGCTGAGCTTCAAGTTAGAAATTAATAAAAAATATTTTTCTGTACATTTAATATATTTAATTTCAAGGAAATTAAATGCAGCGTAGAATCTTACTGCAAAAGTACTTTGTAGTGTGACAAGACAAAGCTGCTAGTAAAGGTAAGTTAAGGAACTGTGATTCCTTCATTAATAGCACAAATTTAAATAACCATCTCAAAAAATAGTCTTCCAAAGCTGGGTTTGATATAAAAAAATCTACCAAAATGTTGGGGTGCTTTTTAAGAACTTTTCCTGGATGAAAGATGGCTCCTTATGAGAGAAGAAGTCAGAAGAGGGGTGACTAATAATGGAAACAAAAAATAGTGGAGAAAATTAACGTACCTTAACAAATACTGCAGGGCAGAGAAAATGTCTTCATCAATGTCTGTTACTCAAAATAGTAATAATTCTGTCTGCCTCAGCCCAGAGTTTTAATGAAATACTTGAAAAGATGTATTTGCCTACTGTCAAAAAAATAAATTTAGGTAACTGGTGCTGCTAAATTGTCTTCATGAGTCAGTTCCTTATTCCTCTACTCCTGGGCTCTGAACATCTAAGTGTTGGAACTACTATGGTGAAATCATTGACCCATGATTTTTATCTCAGTTTAAACCCAAAGAGAAACCAAGAGCAAGACTTGTATTGAAAAGCTAAATTGGCAGTTCTTCCTGACCTGTCGACTGACCCTGCCTCATTTGTCTCATCATGAAGTAGAGATACTTAACACCATTTGGATTTTGCAGCACAGTAGGTAACTTAATCTCATAATGGAGAAGCACACCTTTTCTTTCTTTTTTTTATTTTATTTTATTTTTTTTTAATTTTTTTCCCTCCCAATAGTAAGATTAGCTGCTTTTACAGAGAACTTCTAGGTGGGGAGTAACTTGTTTATGCCACAACCAAAGTCTATTTAGCTGGAGGGAGTACTGCAGCAGGAGCAGTGCTGAGGAGGGAGGCTCAAGTAGGAAAAAGAGTCTTTTGTTCATTTTTAAAATTCAAGGTTAAGCTGTTTGAAAAAGAAGTGTGAGTGTCAAAGAAGCTGGAGAAAGTGCTAACAAGTGTCTTCTTGGAGGCTTTTTCAGTCCCTGCATCAGTTTATTTGTGTCAGACCAAATAAAGTTCTTTAAAGTTGCAGGATTTTAACAGTTAAAAGAGTTACTTTGTGCTGTAACTGTCAAGATTTTTAATTTTTTTAGGGACATCTTTTAAGTGTTTTCACTGAGCTATGGTACATTGTAGGTAGGCCAGTGGCCCAGATTTTAAGGTTCTAATCTGTTGTACTGTCAGGAGGAGTACATTTAATTAATAGTTAACTTGACTTGTGTTGGCAATTTACTTGGTTTGTCCAACAGTACACAACATCAGTCAGACTAAGCATTCCTGTTCAGTGGGGTTGGTAGTAATGTTTCCTGAAACTTAAACTTTATTAAATTTGAAATTACTCAAAAGGCTAATACCCTGACTGTAAGTTCATCTTATTAGTTGCTGTTGACTTTATATAAACAGCATTAGCAAAGGTAGATTTTTATTTATGCTTTTGGAAGCATTGAGAGAAAAACAGATGACTTTGCAGTAGCACAGATATGCTAATGTCAGACTTATCTGAACGATTTAGGAGGGATTTAGGCTGAATCTCAAGGACTTTCTCCCATAGTACTGTAAAGTTCCTCAGTATTTGAGACTGTTGTGGTTACTTGTTATGCTTCTATATCCTCAAAGTATCCTGGCTCTAGTCAGAGTCGCTGATGTTCTGGAAGTAATTTTATCCTTCTTACAAACCATGGACATTTTATAATTAGTTTCAGAAACAAGCAAGACTGGAAACCAACAGATAATTAGCTAGAAAGAATGAGTCCCCATTAGCAGCTGAAGAATTTGGTAGTTTCACTTGGAAGCCACATTGGCAGCTGTCTGGCTGTTCTCATACACATTATGTGTCTGAAAAGGGAAACTCTGGCAAGTGGTTTCCATAAAACAGCCAAATTCAGAGCCAGCTTGGTCCAGCTGGGCCATATGGAACCAGCAGCAGTGGCAGCCTTACCCCTCTCTCCTCATCCTCAATCCATATGGAATAGGAAGAGCCAAGCTCCAGCAGAACTGGCATGCTAATTTTGGTGTCTGGCAAAGCTGTGCCTCAGAGACAGAACGGCTACCTGGGGCATCACTGCATCTTCTGAGCTCTTCTGCAAGTGGCTGTAATGGTTCTCTGGAGATCAGTGCTTTGCAAGGGGCTGGAGTTACATTCTCAGCTTGGCAAGTTGCAGAATAGTGTAGCAGCCAAACAGTGCAATTGTGTGCATTCCTCTTCCTCTTAAAAATAATGCATCATTCTGCTCCTACTGCGATGGCTTCTCACACTAGCTGCAGTTACCGTTCTCATGTCAATTATCTAATGGGTGCTGTGAGAGAATTGATCAAAATGGAAAATACTGGTGTGCAGCTTCTAGCTCACGGAACTGTTGTGTGTGCTGGGAGGGAAATGTAAGGAAAAAATGATTATTTTACATTAATTTAAGATAAAGTACATGTTGATAAGGCAAAGTAGCTCCTCTGAAGTTACATGGTAACAGTATGAGATTTTATCAAATGAGAGAGCATTTGTCTCATCTCAGATGGAACAGTTGTGCAGTGTGTGTTAGGGGAAGGGGTTGTGTGCTGTCTTAGACAAGACTGCTGTTAAAGAACAAATATGCTAGTTTTGTTTCTGCTGCTTATATTTTACACTGTAGGAAACAATATTTTATCTCTTCTCTTAAAAAGTAATGCTACCTAAGTGAAGAAACAGTGCTGTAACGGACTAAAGATCAGATAGGGGTTTGTTTCCAAATTTCCAATTAATCATTTCTGCAGAAAGTAGCCTAAAAGAAAAGACATTTTAAGAGTATCACTACTTAGTGGCTACATCTATTGAGGTCTTCTAAGCAAGCAGAACCAAAGTTTATCTGTACATCTATTTTCTATCTGAAGGCAGCTTTTGGAGTTGAATCTGGAATGATCATGCAGAGGTTTCTAAAAAGAAACCTCATTTCTACTCCCTGCTATTGAGCCCACTCAAGGACAGGATACTGTTGAGTCCATCTGTCCTTACAGAAATAATGTTGGAAAAGATGGAGCATGCGTGGGAGTATTTCCTGGGTGGCCCTGGCATCAGCAACATGTTAAATTTCCCAGTAGGAATTCACACACTTGTGAAAGAGAGGAGGGAGCTTAAGAAGAATCTGAAAGAGCAGATATGATGGGGGGTGGGGGGGAAAGGCAAAAAAAAAAAAAAAAAAAAAAAAGGAACTTATTGTTGCATTTTTCTAACAACTGATTGCATCCTTGGGGGTTTAATGACTAATAAACTGATGTGACATCCAAAGGTGATTTCTAAATTAAGCTTCCTGGTTTAGGCTAATCTGCTTTGCATTGTTGGTATAAGCCATTCTATCAATATGAACTTTTATTTATTGTTCAAGAACCAGAATGTCTGTCTGAAGAAATGTGTGATTTGAAAATTTCAGTCAATTTTAGAAAAACACAAAGATCAGAGAAATTTTGGTCTCCCAAAATCAGTCTAATTAGAATGTCAGTAGCTACTTTTCCAGTGTAACTGCAATAAGCATCATGGGAAATTAGGAAGATAATTATGGGAATTGTTGCTCAGTGAACTTGACTGCTTATTTGGCAAATAGTCCATTTGTAATGAAATGCTTTGTGTGGTGTTCTAGTGTCCTCTTAAAAAATAATCTTAGATTCTGGTTTTTATACCCAGTTCCCCAAATATGTTAAACCATTAAAACTCTTATGTGAGGGGGGCAAAAAGAAGAAGTGTGAAATTTGGCTTTATGCAATGAATTCTGCTTGTTGAGTTACTACCAAAGATTTTTTTGTGGTCAGTGTAGGATGTCTTTTAATAGATTTTTAACAGAAGACACCAATAAAATTGGTGATGGATGCACATACTGCATAAATAAACTTTGTAGGTATCGCTTTATTTGCTGGTGAAAGATGTAATAGTGTAGAAATAGATATTGCAAGTACACAAATGATAAATAAAAAAAAGAAGTGCTTGGCAAAAATAACTCAAGACATAAGCTTTCTATAAGAGGAAATGAAAACAGAGGATGGGATTTGGACAAAACTTGTCCTCATATGCATCTTCTTTTCTTTTTTTTGTTGTTTTTTTTTTCCTCTTGAGCAGGCATGAGACCATGTACAATATTGTAAACTCTGATAACCAACTAAATATATTGTTTTTCCTCTCTGTATGCTTTTAGCATAGTTCTGATTTTACAAGTACTGTCAATGTAGTTCTTACTACTTTCTCTCTCATGCTAAGAGAAAATTAATAGTATATGTAAGAAAAAGAGAGGTACTGTGTGAAATTTGACTCAAAAGAAATCTTACAAACCCTGGGTTCTGACAGAAGCATACACTTGACTGTTATTGTATTAATTTAAAAGCTGCCAGCCTGCCAGTGAGGTTGGTACCATCTCTGGAGGACAGAAGCTTTATGCCATTGCCAAGTAGCATCTCTTTGATTAAACACATCAATTAATTCTGCTTTAATCCAACAAAATCAGTTCCTTTTCACTTTAACCTTTCTTAATGTTGTGGATGATGTTTTTGATTGAGGAAATAATGCTGTGCACACCACTACCTCTTTTGCTAGCCACAGAGCACAACTAACCCCCTAAATATCCCTCACTGTGTTCTGGAGTGGGTTTAGGTATCACTGTTGGCCAGTACCTCTGAGTTATCACTGAGAGCCAGTGTTGCTGGAAGTGCTGTAGGACTCAAGTCCTGCTGCTTTGAGGCTTTTTAATAGCGGGTGCTCCACTTAAATTCTCAGTCATGTTATACCAAATGAAAATTTTCTTACACTTTAATATTAATTAATGGTATTAAGAAAATTAATTTTCTTACTAGTTCATTTTCAGAGTACACCTGGCACCTTAATCCTGCACCACTGTCATCAGGTTAGATGTGCCCAGTTCACACCAGAAGCTGTGGTACATGGCATTTCTTTCTCCATGTTGAATTCCTAAATCTTGCTGTGTGAGTCCAGGTGTGTGGTACCTGAAGTGATCTTAATGAAATGACACCATTTCTCAAAGCTCTGGGACCTCTCACATTGTTAAATGTAATATGTACGTGCCTGGGTAACCATTGTAAATCCATAATTAAGGGAGGTGAAAATACTGTGCCATTTCCCTTTTTGCTTCTGTTTCTAATAGAATCCAATAATTACTTGAAAGCAGAGAAAATTAATGACTGAAACAAGTCAGCATGGAATTTATAAACCTATGTTAAATTTACTAAATGTGGTGAGCCATTAATCACAATTTATAAGGAGCAGGCATTTTCATGTTTTCACTCCTGGTATAAGTCAGAGTTTGTTGTTTTTTTTGTTTAAGTAGGCTTTCCTGCAGGTTAACGTTGGCTCAAGAGAAACTTAAATAATGTTTTAAATAAATATACAAGGTAATTGGTTAAATTAATATAAATGAAATTAATTAAAACACCAGACTCAAATTCTTCAGTATTTCTGTTCATGAAGTGCTACAGTGATAAATTAAGAGAAATCTATAGTGACAGAGAAGAATGTACCTTAAAATTGCCTTTTTCATTGTAATTTACAGAAAGAATCGGTGAAGAAGAAAAAATGTAAAGCAGTGGCAGTGCTTTTAGTTTTAATTAATGGTGACTATAACCAATATTTAATAATACTATAAGTACTGCAGTAGTCTGCAGTATGCTAATGTGTGCTGAGTATAAAAATGTTTATGGAGGCCCAGAAATACACAGCACTGACTCTTCTCTTTTAGATTGCCATTGTTTACTGCTTCCATCTGCATTTCTACCAATGTGCAAATCTCTAAGACAAACTAGCACTGAAGTACTTCTGGTTCTGCTGAAGTGATACTCAGGAAGAACACTGATCTGGTTTTGTTTTTATTATTTTTATGAAGCCACTCAAAATCCTACATTTGTAAATTGGTGAACAATGTCAGGTAATGAAAAGTATGTAATCCAATTGTGGGAAATGGTTCTTCTTCCCCACATAAGTCTATCAGGTCAGATTTAAATGTTTTATAAATTCTGATGATTGGTTTGTGGAGGTGTCTACTGTTCCCCTACCCCTCTTTAGATTTGTGCATGGTTATACTTTCTACCTCTGAGTTTTAACAAGTAATTCATACTGATTATTTTTCTTTAGCTATTAATGTAGGTTAAGCTCCTCACACGTGATGCTTATTGAGAGTTTTGCCCTTCTAAATAAATGCTACAATGTCTCCAGTTTTATTATAAACTATGTTTTAGTACTCATGAAATGCTGTGCAAAGACTTTTTCTGTAGAGGCTGAGATGTACTTTTTATAGTATGCACAAGGAAGGACATGGTAGTGAGAGACACAGAGTTGCCTGTTCCTTTTGTATGTTCTATCTGTAGTAAAAGGACATACCCACATTTGGAGTGAAAAGTCTGAGCTTTTTAAATTTCTAGAGAATGGGATCTGGTTTAGACTGAGTAAGAAAAGCTCTTTATTTCTCCTGTAACTGAAAAGATAATGAGTTAAATACTGACAATGCACTGACTTGGCAGGCAGATGGTACAAATACAGTATGCTGAAGAAAAATTTGCTTACAGCCATGGACATTGATTATAGGTGATTCTGTTATGAGAAGACATGATTGGCTGGTAGGGTTCTCCTTCATGTTTTAGCACAGAGGCCAGTGTGATATTTTGTGTGTGTAAGGAAATTAATATATAGCTTGAACAGATTTTTTGGGCCTGTACATACACATTAGAAGTCAGGTACAAAATAGAAAAATATGTTGGTTTTTATTTCTTCCTTTTTCTTCCCCCTCTCACTATTTATCGGTAAATTTTGTCTTTCAAATTGATTACGCTTGTAGCATTGAGGGTCCTCCAGCTGCTCTGTAGTAATAGGACCATAGGGCTCAACCCACCAAAATCCTGAGGACTCTCAGCTCAGTGCAATAAAGCACCTAATTGCACACTTACAAGGGTGATTGGTTGCAATGGGGGTTTCCATTTAACTACATGCTTTATTTCTTTCTGGGTTTAAGGGGGGGAAAGCAATGTGGTACCTTCTAGCAATAAGCTCCTATTAAGAAGAGATTTAGTTGTTACTATTGATGTAGTTTTGGGGTTCTACCTGCAGAAGTCATTGCTGTTAGATGTTGAGTGATCATGACTGATCTAATGAATGCTTGAAATACTTTTAGGTTGGCTTAAGCCATTTCTCATTAGCATCTTTTTTTAGGTTTTGTTTCATTTTCCTAAGTGGTCACAGGTTTTTCAGTAGTCTGATGTGATGCATGATCTTGTAATTTTTGTTACATAAAATTGAACCAGTTTGGTCAAATGAGCATAGTAATTTAATTTGATGGTGTAAGTGAAGGTTTGATGGAATAAGTCAGGTTGCTGCTTCACCTACTCTGTTGTTCATGTGATCACTGAATGAACAGTATCCAAATGTGTAATGACTGCTTTTAAAGCTTAATCACCGAATCTGGGAGATTAACTTTTTGCCTTCTCTTAGATTTAGGATTCCCAGTGGGTCCTTATAGGAGAAGGAACATTTCCCTGTTTTTCTTTGGAGGGAATGCAGATAGAGTGACTCCCCAGTGGCTAGTACACGACTTTGACAGGGCATGTAATCACAAACCATCACCAGTAAGATGTCATAACTCAAGTCCTGTAAACACTGAGAAAGCAGCTTTTCTAGTGTGTTGGAAACAGAGAATCTAGAATCGGTGACTGTGATACCTTTAATAAATGTAACACTGCTGTGGTATATTTTGTTGAAGAAAAAGCAAACATTTGTGAAAGCTAACAGGGAATCACAGTGAGGTTAGCAGTAAGGAGAACTTGATTAATTCGTAAGAATTGTCTCAATGCTATTCCAGAGTAGAACGAAGGTTTCCGAGGTTTCATGTTTAACTGGTGTTGGAAATAGCAAAGAATTCCTGGTGGTATCAAAACCCCTGTGTGTTATGAATAACCTCAGTACACCCTGAAAAGTAAACTCTAACCAAATGTAGAGAACTAAGGATTCCCTTTTTCTTGCTGGGAGGTTAGAACAGTGAAACACTGGGAAAGATAATCCAGTTCTAACTTTGTCCTAGAAGTGTTAGGCTGTAAGCCTGGACTCTTCCATTAGACCGTCTTGATTTTTCTGTTAGTCTGCAGAGCATCACGTGTAACTCACAAGCCTGGAATAGAATTCTCCTAAACTGTTGCAAAATGGCTGAAATTTATCTGAATTGCTGCCTGATTTATGATTCAGCTGGTATGGGGGAAAAGTACTGTCTTTTTTATGACTCTAAGGAAAAATTGGACATTTGACCATGTACTTTTACTGAAGACAATAGCTAGCTAGCTGCTTCTGCCTTTCAGGTGACCTTGACATCTCAGGGCTTTATTGTACATTTTCCTGGAGGCATCGGCACTTCTATCTTGCTTGGTTTAGAATAACATAGATGTTTTCATTAAATGGACCAACCAAAGCTAACTTCAGTGTTTACCCTGAAGCACATCCCTGTGAACACATGGGGTTTATTCATCCAACCATTACAGAAGACGGTTTTGAAAAAATTACTCTTACATTCACTGATTTCATTGTAAATGAAGGCCCGCAGCCTTCCCTGTGGGCCTGCACTTACAAAGAAAGGTATAGATTGAAGAAGAGGGGAAGACTTGTATGTCTAACTCAAACATGTCAAGTGTTCACTTCTGTGCTGAGGAAGAATAATGTACTTAATTAGACTATCATTGTGACAAATTGGTTGTGATGAGGCCGTCTATCTCAGGAGAGTGATGCTAATCTTTCTTGTAGTTGAAAGGCTCTCCTCTGTTGGCATGAGATAGAAAACTAATCTTTTTGGGGCCATGGGGAAACAAGAAATTCTTTCTATTATAACTGATTGGGTACTTCAGTTGCCTTATATATGTATTTTTAAAATTAAGAAGGGTTTTGAGGACATAACAATTTTGAAGGACTAAATAAAACCCATTAATGCCTTAAGCACTGTAGAACTCAAATTGTGAGTGTCTTAACCTCTTCCCCTAGAGTAGAGTCCCAAAACTAGAGTTTAACTCTCCTGTATGCTAAGGAGAGGGTTATGCACCTGAGAGAGCAGGTCCAGAAGGTTACTTGCTGACTAAAGGATCATCCTGAACAAGCTGAAAGGAATTGCGGAGCATTGTGGCAAGTGCTTTGCAATTGAAACACTTTCTGAGCCTAAGTGCAGCTGTTGCTACTTTTGCTCTGCAAAACAAGGAATTCTCCTCTAAGAGAAGGTACTGACAAAGTTCTTCCTCAGTATCCTGTTTGTTTCGTTTCAGTGTGGCTTACACTGCATCACCTTCAAAAATGGATCAATGTAACTATTAGTAAAATCTTAACTGATCACTATAATAATGTTTTCTACTAGAGGCCTTGGCATAAAGAGACAGCAAATATTATTCCACTGTACTTGAAAATTTTGAATTCTTGCTTTAACCTGACAGGAGGACTCCTTTAGGATCTCGTGAAGTTCAGTAAAAATTAAACACTGCTGCCAAGACTATTGTAGGTAATGCTGAATTGATACAGTTCATCCAAAAAGGCAGAAGAAGAAACAGGCCACCAGCCTTTGAAACACACATGCTCCTGATGCCTCACTGTTTCCTAAAGACAAATGTTCTAGCACTTCTAATGCTCCATTCTGGGTTTTTCCGTAGGATAGCTTTACTTCTAACTCCCTCCCCACTGCCAATATAATGTTTCCTAAACTTCTGACCGTTTTGTTATTGTCTTCTGTCTCCTGCCCTTCCTGAGGCCTCACTGGAGCTGAGTGAAGTCATGGTCTTCAGCCTTTCACATACAGCTTTGTTAGTATTTCTAAAAAGAATTAGTAGTTTTGAGTCTCCGTGTTGAGGATAATAAGTTTTAGGTGGCTATATTAATCTCTTTTTTCATTGCATGTAGGTAGTTTTCAAAAAATGTAGCGATTTCTTGACTGTCCTATGTCACATCTGCCTGTAGCAGGGTTCTCTGGGCAGGCTGATGCATAACGTTAGCTCAGAGGTGGGAACAGTAGAAGCGTGTGGAAGATGGCATGGACATGTTAACCTGAGTCAGGCTCTTGATCTAAAGTGATACTAGAAAAAGACTAGTGGGGAAATAGCTTGTTCCTAGGTCCTTGGAAAGCATGGGCACATCTTTCTGACAATGATGCCTCAGCTTAGAATCCAAAGCCATGTGAATGGCATCCAGACAGTGGCTGCCTTTCATTTATTTGTTAGATGCAGACAATGCAAACACCTGTACAGTACAGCTGGGGCATGTGAAGATGAGTTTACTTTGCTGGAATGTTAATTAGCTCTTGTAAGTAGCTAAACTAGATTAAACTGACAGCCACCGTGCAAAACGCATTAAAGGTCATGGGGGACTATTGTATGGTGGTAATTATTTCCAACTGTTACACACTGAATTGTCAGCTGTATCTATAGAAATTGGAGAGATTATGTTCCTAAAAAGCAGTTTCCCCACTTCCTGCAGTTTTACCCTCAATAGCATTATTACAAAGGATCTGCAAGGACTTTCATGTGTTTACAAGGTGAATATATATGGAATTAACTCCCTTATTCCAGCCAATTAAAAATTAGTCTTATAAAACTGAAGTTTGTATTGATGAACAGTTAATCAGATAAGTAGTTCTGTAGAATAAAGGCTTTAAGCAATAGACTTATTGGGAAAATCATTAGCTATCTAGACAGTTGATGTCACAGAAGGAATCTTTCTTTATTTATACTGTAATTGAAATAGACCCCAGGACATGGAATGCTTATGTGAGATGGTATTTATATAGTCACTTAAATGTCACGTTATTTGTTTCCTGTATTAAGTTGCAAATGTGGAGGCTCAAGTGTGAGTCTTCCCCACCATCGGCTTCCCAGTGAGCTGCTAGGCCAGGGAAGCAATTGGAGCTGGCACATGACTGCAGGATCACTGAGTAACCTCACCTGGGCACCGAAAAACCCTGTTGCCTTGCTTCAACCTATGCTTGTTAAATATAGCGTCTGGTAAAATAAAAAGGGAGTATGTGAAAATAATCAGTTTGAAGCACCTTGCTGCTCAGACCTAAGGATATGTCTTTTCTCCCAGAGATCGGATTCAGGGGCTTGAATAGCCCTGCTGCCTGCCTCACACCACACTGGCATTACCTCTAGCACTAACAAAGCATATGTGCCTATGAGATAACTTTCAGCTATGGAAAGTCCATTTTCCAATGCTAGTTTCAGAAATCATTGTGGTTTTATGTAGTACATTGAAGGGAATTTTTCTATATTACTTCTTAGGATGGTTTGTTTCCTGCAGTACATGGTAGGATTTTGAACACTCATAAACTGATCTCATTTGCTAGAGGTAGAATTTAGTAAATATTCCAGAATATGTAAACATCTGCTTAATGAGTTCTGATTACTATGATCCTATTTAAATTACTGAACTTTGGCGACAATTTTTATGCTGTGGTGTATCTTCATGTTAATTTAGTTCTGTCTGAAGGCACACTTCACTTTTTCTAGGAAACAGAAACACTGTCTAAAAAAAGCTGTCTCTTCCCTCTGCCCTTTCCTGGATCTCCGGCCTTCCTGCTATTCCCAAGAAGGAGAAGCAAAATAACAGAAAGCTATAAAGTGTATTTTGATGGAAGCACTGGGTAAATAAATGTTTACGTGGACTGATCTGCAGATGTATTTGAGTAAAACAAAGTATAATTGAGAGGACGCCATCAGAAAATTTTCTTTGCCAGGAGCATTGCCATCAAAGAAAAAATGAGTCATAGTAGCAATAATGTAATGGAACTTGCATAGCAGTTGTGGAAACATGATGGGGTTTTGAAAAAGATGGGGGGAAAAAAAAAAGGCAACAAAAAATAAACCCCAGAAACCCAAGAAAAATATGCTTTTGCCTATTTTGTGTTCTGCTGCAAGAGGTAAACCAAAATACACTTTGTCAGTTGCAAATGAGCTGTTCTCCCTTTGTGCTGCACACTGCAAATGTGATGTTTCTGTGCTGTATTTGCTACTAACTGCCCTTATTCTCCTATTCCCTGATAAAGTGTCAGTGCTGCTTCTGGTTAGGCTGGTTAATACAGAGCTTGTGACATAGCCTACCTGACACCATTCAGGTGGGAAGGCTGAATGTCCTGCCAGTCTGTATGAGGGGAATGGTAGTGCTTCCCTGGGAGTTACCCCTATTTGCTGGTAGACCCTGTGAATATCTGTAAATCCCTGGCCATATTGTCCTGCTGTGGATGTGAATAACTGTGCAGCTGAGGGCTGCTTTTTCTCTAGTTTCTGCACAGACAACTTGAGATTTTCCAATAAACTGCTGTGCTTGCCTTAAGACAATAATGAAATATATGCAGAACTGTGATCCTGAATATTTAAAGCAGTTTCATGATGTCTTTTTTTTTTTTTTTTTCAGTTTAAGCTGAAGTTATGCAATTGAAATTGCATATGGAACTAATCTTTGTCTTCTTGAGAGGAATTTTAAGGACTCTCTTGAGCATGACACTGGAAATGAGCACATGGGGTGTCACAACAGCAAACAAATTATCATCTAGACTGCAATGTTGAAGTGTAAGCTGCTAAGCTTTTTCTCTTTGCTTTTCTGCAGTTTTAGAAGCCTGGTCTTTCACATTGTTTGCTGGGTGTACAGTACATTTCAGTCAATTATTTCTGATAGGACTGATTTCTGCACACTTACAACTAAATACTGCAGTAAATCTTGTTTGTATGAAAAGTGATATGCATGGGTTTTTATACTAGGAGAGAAGTATCATCCCATTGAAATAAAAGGATAGATGAGAACTATATGTATGTTCCTATGTGCAAAGGAGAAATTATTTTAATAAATATATATAACTTATACATGGACTAAGAGCAAAGTCTAGTCTTCTAGAAGAACAGTTAGAACTGCTCCTAAACTATTTCCTGAGTCTTTCCTGTCCTGCCAATGATTTTAAATTGGGATTTAAGGCAAAATGATCTTCCAGATTAATTCAAGAAGACTGTTTTAGATTGCAATGTTACTAGAACTTTTGGGATCACTATTTAAAAGAAATACATTGTCTTTAAAATTGTGAGCACTTGACAAAAGAAATCCTCTGGCCATCGCCTGCATCTCCTCTCTGACACATAATTTGGTTTTCTCTTTTACCTGTTCCTGACCCTTTCTGCCAAGAGTCATGCAATACTTTTCCTCTGTGGCAAGAGTGGGGAAACTGGACATATTTTCTGTGCAGTCCTGGATGATTTATATTGGCAATAGCACAACAGCTCTAATGAAAAATCATTTGTGTTGTTGACCTGAGTGTTTTGCATTAACTTCCATGGGTTTTCATAAGTGTTACTGGCCTTACCTTTAGCAAATTATTGATGACCCAGAAGATTACTGTCTACCTCAGCTGTGCTTGGCTCTAGTAAAAATTTTGATAAGTCATATTAGCTTTTTACTACTTATAAAAATCAGTCTTGGAAGCCCATAGAAATGCAACCAGTAAGCCACTTCCTGCAGCCAGGAGAGACACTTGAGAATAGCTTTTCTCACGGCTTGCAAGCACTACCATGATGCAACAACTGCACAGTTATTTTTAAGAGCTCCTTGTATAAACCTAATGTACAAACAAGTATATGGCATTAGTTTGTTAGAATTGCTGCTTCCACAAGGGCTTAAGAGCTCTGGTAAGACTGAGGTTTAAAGGTCTTTGTTTTGTGCATGGTTGATGGATTCTGCAGAAAAATGGGGCTGTTGTTATAGGACCATTAGTTGTGTTCAGCTGTTGGAGTTAGAATGTGACAAAGCACTAATGCCAAAATTATACATTGGGAATTTTGAAGCAGAAAGTCAAAGGTTGGCCTCTTAACAAGTGCTTTTAGGAATTCCTGGTAAAGTGAGGAGTTATGTATTATGTTAAAGCCAAATTTATACTTAAAGAGAGCAACAGTTGGATTTTTCTTTTTTTCTCTCTTTTTTTTTTTTCTTCTTTGATCTCTCCTGAGCTTTTGCTACTGATCATGGGTAAGATGTTTTTGTTAATATTTGTTGATTTCAGAACCTCTGTCAGTGTTTCATTTGACAGAGATTTCCTGACAAATTCTGCTAGCATGCTAAGTTTTTAGATACTGAATAATCTTGTGTAAGAGTTAAATTCAAGGAAAACTATTGGTCTTACTCAGCTCAGTTTTGATCCTGTGCTTTAAATGTCTTACTCCTGTAAGGATGGATGAAACCCACAACTGGTGAAAGACCTTACATTGCTGCCTCAGAGTGAGTTCTGTGTTTTCAGTTGTACCTTTTTCCTTTTCCTGGGTCTTTCCTGCACTGACCTTTCTTACTGGCAAAGTGGACATTTTATCTTCCCTAAAAAGTCCAGGAGGTTTGTCTAAGGAGGGCATCTGGTAAACAGAGTTCTAAAGTCCCTGGCCAACTAAAGGTGGGTTGGTAAGAAATGGACCGAAGCTGCAGCCAGAGGATGAATGAATGCTCACAGCATTGCTGGCCAGTGGGAAGTGACAAAGGGACTTGGAAAGACTAGTGTTGATGTTGATTTATATAAAAACATTTAAAGACAATTCTGGAGCACTTCAGAATCCAAGGCATGGTCATTGTTGGCAAATGGTGGACTTGGAAAATATAGCTGTTCATTAAGAAGTAGATCATCTAGGGAAAAAGATCTAGGGATTTCCTTGACCTGCAGCAAGTCAGGGTCTGGCAAAGAAGTTGTCAAAGGTTTAGTTTGTTAGAAGATTAATTAGAGTTTGTTAAGTGATTGGCTTGTTTTGGAGGGAAATGCAAAGGAAAAACTTAAAAGCTGGTTAAAACTATCATTGTGCTTCTGTGCTAGTGTATAATGCAACTTCTACTTGTTACCATTCCTTTCTCTTGTTTTCCCTTTTTGTTTTAATGAATGCTGATCACCTGGCTTCCAAATAAGTGACCTTATCAAAAAATGTGCTTTTCATCAGTTGCTTTCAGCTGGTCTGGAACACTTAAATAGATTGAAGTTATTCTTCCATTGATTTGAAATTTTTAGGATAATTTCCTTTTTCTCAATTAACCTCAGTGTGATGGTATCTTCTTTACAGTGTTCGATATAATCACAATAGACAGGTAAATCTCCTTTCTTTCTTCTCTGTGTTTTGTTTTGCCAAGTAGATTATCATGAATTGTTAGACTTGCTTTCAGACTTGTATAGTACTATGGTGTAGTCCATTATCTATCTGTAACTCCTGTTTCAGTTGCATGTTTGTGTGCAGACTTAACTGCTAAACTTTTTCCTGACCTTTTAAACAACAGTAACAACAAAAGAATCCAAGGATTGGACTCCCATTCTGTAGAAACACTAGGATTCAAATCCTGAGGAAATCTGTCAGATAAATGTCATCTCAATTTTAATTTCAAAGGCTAAGTAAATTAAGTGTATCACTAATATCTGTTCTTCTTTTTTCTTTTTTTTTTTTTCTTTTTTTTACACTTTGAAATAGCCCAAATTTCCAGCTTCTATTTCCAGCTGCTATTGTTCTTCTTTTTGCCTTTTTCTGCCTATCGGAAGCAGGACTTAAAAATACAAAGGTTATCCACTTATAAGAACTTATCTTCCAGGATGGAAGATAAAGACAAATAGCTTATCATTCTTTAGGACAAACAGCTTCTTGCACTTTTTCCACTGCCAGGTGAGCAGTGTGAGCTGAGAGAGCTGTGGATAGCTAGATGGCTAGTTGCTTATATTTTCCAGATTATCTACTGGAATAATCATGCATCTGTACGTCATCAATAAAATAATTGGGGAATACATTATTAAGTAGTCAGCACAAGTAATCAGGAAAAGGAAGAATTTAGTTTTACTAGAAAATTCTCTTAATTATTCAAGAAAGCTGCAGGAGTACAGTAGCTTTGCAGGCTTTTTTTCCTCTTGCCTTTCACAACAGATGATAAAGGTCATCTAGCCAGGATACAGCACCAAGAGGGTTTTCAGGTGCAAAGAGAGCTGCCTGGCATGGCTGAAATGGGAAGCAAACTTAAAGCATTTTGGTATGTCTGTGTAGCCCAGATTTAAATTTGTATTTAATTTGTTATATTGGAGAATTTATTGGCAGGTCAGTGATCAAAATACTGAAGTTAATTTTACTATAGTAAACCTGTACATTGCCAAAGTAACATTTGGTACATTATAACAGCTGTAACTTCATTATACTGGTGATCTTACTATTGTATTGGTAGAATTAGCTGACATAAAAATGATGCTATGAGGTGATCTTTCATTTTTCTGTTCTATCTATATGCACTTTCAGCCCGGGGTTAACTTTGTCCCTAATAAACAAAGTTAAGTGTGCACAAAATTAAAAGCCACCATTCAATTGAATGGGCAAAGCAGCACTACTCACTTGAAAGGGGTGGTTTGCTGAATTTGGGCCCTTGGTTTAAGGCCAAGTGGGTGGTTACACAAGCCAGAAACAACCAGGCAGATGGAAATCACTCAGTCCTTGTCAACTGGTAGGAAGTGTGGTGGGACTTGCTGTCATGTCTGGTCAAGCAGTTGTGGGGGAGCACATGGAAGGGAGTCCTAGTACATTCTCTGGTGGTGTTCATGCCACTGTAGGATGCTGCTGCAGCATTTCAAAATATTTTAAGTTAAATCATAGAGTCACAGAATCACAGAATGTTAGGAGTTGGAAGGGACCTCTGGAAATCATGGACTCCAACCCCCCTGCCAGAGCAGGACCCAATCTAGGGCAGGTCACTCAAATACATCCAGGTGGGTCTTGAAAGTCTCCAGAGAAGGAGACTCCACAACCTCTCTGGGCAGCCTGTTCCAGTGCTCTGTAACGCCTACAGTAAAGAAGTTCTTCCTCCTGTTGAGGTGTAACTTCCTATGCTCTAGCTTGAACCCACTGACCCTCATCCTAATGTGTTGCATTTAAAAGCAGTAACACTGAGCAAACTAGAGACTGTCTCTTTTTTTATGATCTCTGGCTTGACAGAATGCTGGATCATCATGTGTGCACAGAAATTAGACAGGTTGCTTTAGTTTATCCTCCCTGAACTTTTCTTCCCCCTTCTTATAAAGTAAGATACTATCAAGGACTTGTTTGAGCTGGAGGATGGTGTATTAATTGAGTAAAAATGAGTCTGTCAGCCATATTACAAGACAAATTTTTACTCTGAACTAATTGAATTGTCTGGATTTATTATTCTATTTGTGCTATAACTTTAGAAGTGAAGTTATCATTTACAGTCAAGTACTCTAGAACAGTTTATACAGCTGCTGTGTCCAGCTGTCAGCAGGCTTGGTAACCAAATTTTGAGATCATTTATCTACTTTGCTTAAATATTGCAAATTGGAAAATGCTAATGTTTTGGTGAAATATTTTATTTTCATGCTGTACTCTTTATCCCCTAGATATTAATTTTCTCTGTGTTATCACATCTCATAAATTACAGTTTCTGGGTGTAGAAGTAGTATCTTCTTGCCTCTAATGTATGCAGACTAATGCTTGGCAGCCTTTTTTCCTGCTTCCTGGCTAATCAGCTCTTGTGATCAGATACTGCAAACCACCATTTAATGGGCATTCTCTGAGCTGTGGTGCATCTGGGAACAGTCCAAATCTTGCACTAAAGCTTACCCAGTGACTGTGAGACAGATTACATACATTCAAAAATAAATGCTTGCAGGCACTTAATTTCGAGGTCTCCATGCAGAAGTGAGAAGCAAATAGTGTGGAACAAACATTTAGCACTAGGTTTGTACCAGTGCTGTTAATTTAGTGGCTTGCTCTCTCAGTTTTTGTGTTAATTTTCTTCAAAGTTAGTGTACTCTATTCCGTGGATTAAGATGCTTTCATAAATAGCACAGTGCAGTGTATTATTAACTTAAAGAACACATCCCAGCCTTGCTGAGTCTGTAGCCTTTCCCATCAGCTTCACAGGGCTCACCACAGGTGTGTGTGTGTGTATATGTATATAGCAACAAAGGAGCTTCAGTGAAGCTACATGCTAATCAAATCACTCCTTAGTTACATATTTATTTACTGAGACATCACGAGAAATCTGAAAAGCATGTATTTTTGTCATGTTGGAGATAGCACTTTCTTGTGCCTCATTCTGATTTATTTCCTTATCACAGTAAAGTTGTGTTCATACTGGGGTGGAGGCATATGGGAGAGAATATTACTTTCTAATTAAATGAATTATAGGTAATGTTGAATTTTTTTCTTTTTTAAAAAATCTGTTTTATTGTTGTTTGTTTGGTTGGTTGGTTTTTTTGTTTTGTTTTTTAAATTCTTCCTTCCCCAGTCTTTGTGGCTTGGCAAGTCACTGTGAACTTCTGAAAAGATCTTCCTTCATTTCTTCCTAGATTTTCCTCTGTGTATTTCAGTCATATTGCAGGAGTTGACATGTATATAAATCCCACTAAAATCAAATGGAAATTAAATATTGGTAAGATGATGCCAGAGCTTAATAAATGCAATTCCTGATATTTCAGGTAAATGTAAAGGAACACAGAGCTTCACACAAGGAAGGATTTCTCTGGGAAAATGTGTTTAAACTTGGGGGGAATTTTTCTTTGGTCATATTAAGCTGTTAGAATCACTTAGGTGCTCTTGAGCCTCATTTATGTATGACTACAATTGGTTTGTTGTTTAGGATTTTTAGACTTTATAGTGTTTATCTGAGTTTCTGTGTTGTTTGAGCAAGGAGTCAAGCCAGAAAGCAGCTCTCCCTGGGAGAGCCGGAGGCTGCAGGAGCAGCGCTGTTCTCAGGAGACCTGGCAAAAGCCCTGCCAAGCCTCCTGTGTCAAAGGAGATGCCAGTTTGCAAGAGGAAAACTGAGTACTAACCACACACTGAGATTGGAAAGCTTGAGTCTTCTTAAACATTCTGTTATATTTGTGGAGCTGTTAGGTGGTTACACCAGAGCATTTATTCTTTCTAAACTGTATCGCATTACATGTAATTATGTCCAGGTAACCTGAGAAAATGAAACAGACATAGAAGTTCTGTAGTACAGAATAACAAACCCCAGAATAAATGTTTTAATGTTGAGTTTCTACCCATTTAATGACACGGGCACATTCTCAAGGACATGAGGTAAAATTTGATAAGATGTTATAAGCAATGCTTTTATTGATTAGTTTTGTCATTATTTCTTAGTTTGTAATTTTGCAACTACTTTTTAGTTTGCAATAACTGGAAAAGCTCAGCAAATATACCTCTAATAATGAACTTGCTGAAGTTTGGATTGAGATTTCCCATTTGAAAGTCAAACATCTTAGAGTTTTGTTGTGTGAATTTTATTTAACAGAGGTTTTGTGTTTACATGTGTAAAGTATCATCAAAAGTGGTTCTAGCTTCACCTTTGTGAAGGTCCCTGAAGGTAAAGGCTAGATACTTTGCTTAGGCTGTTCTCATTACTGGGTACATTTGCATCAAAACAAGATAATTACAATACCTTCTGTTTACAGTAGATTCCCCATGTACTTTTAATTAGATACAACCTCCTTGATTTCATTTTGTGAACATTATGTAGCTTGCTATGCAATGTTAAATAGTTTGTGTTTCACCCCATAACTGTGTGAAGTGATTCATAAATATGATAGGATCATAAAACCACTTTGTTGGTATAAAACTGCAGATGGTGAAAAGCAATCCAGAAACATCTTGACTAGGGAGGGATATGTGGTAACAGAGGTAGGTGCTCCCAGGAGCGGGAGGGACACTTGGACCTGCATGAGGTAGAGTCAAACAGAGAAGAGGATTCATCTATTGCAGAGCTTTCTCCTTCCTTGTCTGTCTCCCACTCATCTGGGCACTGAGAGGAGCTTTCCTGGTAACTGCAGAATTGCACATTTTGAAGGAGGCTAATCATGCAATTGAGAGCTAGTGGTTATCAGTGAGAAGAGGAAGAAATGTATTTTTTTTTAATCTATCTGTGGTATCCTGAATGTCTGAAGGTTCTGCTGATGTCTTGCCAATGAACACAGTGCACTGTGCCTCTTGTGTTGGTTTGTCCTGCAAATGCTGTCATGGCTTTGCTCTCATTCATTTCTTCACTACAGGGAGCTTAGAATTAGCTTGTTAAATGCTCTCGGTACCTTAAACAGGGCACTCTGCAAACGCTTTTGAAATGCTCACTGGGTTAGCAAAGCCTTTGGGGTTTTTTGCCCCTGTTCTTTCTGAGCATTTTCTGTGCATCTTACCTATCTCAAGTGTCACTCTCTATTTTCCCCACTGGATTTGTGGCTACTTTATTGTGTGTTTCACTTTCTTAACTGCTGTGGGTTTGGTTTAGCTTTTTTCTTTGAGCAGTTACTGGCAGTATGTGACAGGAATAAGCTTGTCCAAACCCCATGATTTTAACACACTAGTCAATTCTGTGCATAGTGAAGATTTAGCTTGATGCTAAGCCTGGTCAAGTGATGGCTCAAATCTCTTTAGTCTCTTTTGCCCATTCCTCTGTCATTGATGCAGCTTAGACCTCTCTTGAGAGTACAACTGTTTTAAATATACCAGTCATGTTATGATCACAGCTTGCGTTTCATATATTTTGTGAAAGAAAAAGTGAATAAAGGATTTGTTTCCCATACCTGTGCTGAATGCTGTTAAGCACGGTGCATGATTCAACAGAGATGTTGTCTGTAGGCCTAAGGGGAGCCGAAAAAATTATTGTGAGCAACATCCAACCTGCTAAGTGTAATTTTTTTGCAGGGTAGACACACAAGTTTAAAATTAGTTTCTGTTAATATTCAGTCTCAGAGCAAGCTTCATGGTCTTGTCAGCAGGAGGCAGAGCCTGTGATATTTCAGCAGATGTTCCACAGCAGCCATTCTCCTTGTCCTGTGCTGCAGCACAGTACCTGGCAGCTCACCCCTTAGCTTGCAGGCAATTGAAAATATTTGGGGAAACTATAAAAAAATTGAGTTTTCCCACTTACTTTGCAAGTAGAAGAGTCTTCTGAATGAAGACTTAATTAAAGGAGCTAACCCAGCATCTGAATTGAGATATTTGTTTTCCTTGATAGTGTCCAGTCTTGGCCATCTTGACAGAGAGTTCATAAAAATTGTTCTGCTTTCATTCCCAAATGACTTTGTCTGGTTGTGCTGTTTTTAAATCTGATCCTAAAGAGCAGAAGCAGCAGTTGAATCTGGTGACTTTGTACTGTTAACTCACTGCATAGTTCTAACAGCTTTTTCATGCATTTTGATGTTTGGGTTTTTAATTTTTAAACGAGGCTCTCTTATTGCTGATGAAAAGTCAACATCAAAGATACTAATTTGGAGGTAGGTCTTCTCCTTGTCTAAAAAAGAAATAGAAACACACTATCTGATTTCCAAGGGAATGCTTAATTTTATTATGCCAAATGCAGGTGCTACATATCAAATGATGAAACTGAGCTAGCAACAGTCACTTGAAGTTAGAAGGCCACAGTATAATGTAATTTTAAGATGGGAATGTGTGGTTTATGCATATGGAAAAGGATAAAAAAAAAAAATCTTGATTTTTGTATTACCATTTACATAGATCAGAAACAGTATCCTCTGTAGTTGCCTGGAAGGTCAGGAGGCTTCTGGTTTTAATGAATTGAAAACCTCTCTCATATGACAAATCCTACTTTCTTGAGCAAATGTTTTTTTATTTCACCCTTGATACAGTAATTCATTTTTAACATATACATGACACATACCCCATTAATACATGTAATGCTGCAGTGTGGTTGGGCTTCATGTCCTTCTATGTTGTGCTCTGTTCCTAGGCATGGTATCCATACCCAATCTATCAGGAGAACATCAACATAACTTTGACACTGCCTCAGACAGAAGCAGTTACCAGCTGTCTACATCTGAATTTTGCACCTGCTTTACTGTGCTGACACTATCTCCCAGGCCTTCACAGCCAGACTCATTCTGGAAAGCCTGGTGGGTGATGATGCAGTCTGTTTGGCAAGTGTAAAAAGTGCTGTCCCATTCACAAGGTGTAAGTAGCATGTTGAGTATTCCAGAGGGCTCAGGTGCACTGAGATGTTTCACTGCAAAGCTTGTCAAGAGAATGTCTAAGCATTTCTTGGGCCTTATCTTGTGATGGGCTTTTTATATTATTTCTGTACTCTTGCACCCAGCATAAGTAAAGAAATCTTTAGTTTCATTCCACCTGTTTTTTTCCTCAATGTCACCTGGTGAACGTAAGCATTGATTTTGCCTCAGGCCCCAAGCACCAAATACTTCTTGGTCATCATGCGTATTCTTTTGAAAACTTCATTTCTGATACAGAAATGCAAATGCTTCAAGGCAAATTGCAAATGCCCCCACAATTCCCCTTTTTCAAGAGGCAGTGCCACCTTCTACATGTCATCTTTATACTTCTTCTCATTGGCAGAACTCTTACTTGACATTGAGCTTGAGTGCCAAAGACATCTACTAAATTGCCAACTTAATCATCTCAGAAGATGGGGCAAACTCTAGAGCTTTTCTAAGGGCTTTATTTATCTGTTAGCAAACTAGGTACCCTATTTTACCCAGTCTGACACACTGCCAAAAGGTGGGCATTTGAGGGAAAGAGGCTGGCAAGAGAAGGAAAAGGGGAGTCTCCTAAGTGATCTGGATTAGTAAGGTGGAGTGAGTGTTCTCAGTGTCAAATGTAGAGACTGTATTTCATTATCTGTTGTTACTCCGAGTGCTTATCATGATTTTGTAAGTAGGAGAGGCTGTTTAAGCTAGAAAGGATGCACCAAGTTTGTAAATATAAAGGAACAGCTTTCTAGGGAAGAAGTTTTGTGGAAGGTGGGAGGGGGACTGTGTTTTAATGCTGCAGCAGATATAGTCAGTGTGGAGTTTATTAGATGGTATCTAAACATTTTTCATTCACTTTATTCTTTATTTTTTTTCAGATATTTATAATTTTAAAATTGAGAACAAACTCAGGTTTGGAAGGGTTTTTTGCTCAGACTTGACCGTTGGTAGGATTGATTTCTGAGAAAACTAGCAAGCTCAGTGCACATTACTTTGCAAGATCAAGTAGTTCAGTGGATGCACTTGCAGGGTGTTTGCGACCAGAAGAAGCTGGGCATCTCCAAAATTTAAAGCAGCCAGCAGTGTGGCTGCTGTGCAGGATGCGGGGGGTTGTACATTGACCATGAGCCCTGTGGCGAGGCCAGAGGGATAAACAGGCACCCACAGGCTCAGCTACTAAGTGTTGTCCTACAAAAACTGAATTTTAACTGAATGAAGAGTAATTTTTTCTTTAGTAGGAGTACAATTATAGCAACTAATGCTATTTAATTTTGTGTGAACTGCTTATTGGCTCTTTCATATATTGTAGCTGAAGAGTTTCAAGGAGAACTGAATTTTTATTATTTCCACCCCCCCCCCCCCCCAAGGTTGTTGCACTATATAGCAGATTCATATTTGCTTATGTAGCATCTATTATGCTTCATGAACACTTAATAAATGCTTTTAATGCTGAAAATGTCTGTTAACTTCAGAGAAAACTAAAACCAGAATTTCTAGTGTTTTGGCTTTGTTGGTTTTTCTTCCTGTTTTTCTTCACTCACTCTCCACCCCCCAGTTTTAAGGTTTTGTTTTGGATTGTTTACTTACCTACATTAAAACTGTTCTCCTCAATCATCTTGCAATAGTTGTTTATCACTCTAAATGTGCACTGTCTGAATGGAGGAGCAAAATCCTTTAGACATGTTTAGATAATTGTTGTTAAGATTTGCTCCAATTCAAGCAATTACATATTTAAGTCATTGTCTTTTTGGCAGTGGTTCTCCTTGCTGGTTTGTTGGGGGTTTAGTTTTGTTTTTGGTTTTTTTTTTCAGCATAAGTTTTCAATTTTGGGGGCTCATGAAAGATACATGTGCACTGAGAACTAATTATGCATTTGATAACACTACGAGATGATGTTTCAGGGTTGCTAGTGGGAGTTACTTGTCTATGTAAATAAGGACAGATTTTTCTCTTGTTACGGCTGAACAATGTAAATGTAATTATCTTTGAGGAGGTGCAGAGTATGGAATCTGCTCAAGTGTGGAGTTCTGTACCTTGAAGAACAGTAGCAAAACTTAAGTGCTGGTTCAAAAAGGTTATTAATTAAATCTTGATTTAGATACAGATAAAAATAGGTCTGTTAAATGTATGCTCTTTAATTAGGCCTTCCTTTTAAAGTAACGCAAAATTAAAACTTACATAAATTATTATATTAAGTATTGTATGCTTGTACTACAGAAATAGTGAAGTTTATATTTAACATTCCTTAAGATTAATAAGTCAAATAAGCTGTTGAACAACATTAAACCCTAGGAATGCTGTCATACTTAGAAACCATCTGAGTTGGTGAACAAAACTATCGACAGACCTTAGCTCTGTTAAACAATGTCCTTTTTATCTTCTGAGTGATCCAGGTCACAGCTATTTGTAAACTGTATCAATGTTTAAGGCTTTCACAACGTTTTTAATATTTTATCCTACTGATGTACTATTTGCAATTAAACCACCCTATCACCTATATCAGAATATTGCCACACATGGGCTCGAGGCAAAAATGTTAATTATAAAACAGAGCATGATATTTTAGTTGTGAGTTAATAGAAGCAATTTATCCTGTGTTAGATTTTTACTATGTACTGGTTTGGAGGGATTTTTGGTAGTGAGGGAAGGGCCCCAGAAGCGGCTCCTGTGAGAAGCTGCCCCTGCTCCAAAGCAGCCGAGGCGCCATCAGAGGGACAATAGATGAACCTCTGCCATGAACATACGAAAGAGCTGAGATAAGAGCTGAGCTGGAGAGGTGCCAGGCAGTGCGGGGGTGAAGATGCCCTTGGTTTATGAGGTAGAAGGTGCCCAGGCAGAAGTTTGCCTGCAGCCCATGGCGAGATGGCGGCTGCCCTCCTGCATTCCTGGAGGAACGCGCTGCAACATTCCCTGAAGGTGCCAGGAGGGCTGAAAACTCGGTCAGTGGGCTGGGATTTGCTGCCAGTGGCCTCTGATGATGCAGCTGTGGCAGAGCCCGGGCCGGGGGAGGTGAAAGTTCTGGAAGCAGGTGGTGACTCTGCGGGCAGCGTGGGAGCAGCTCCGGGCCTGGGGAAGGACTCGGCAAGGACAGAGGTTCGTGCAGGGCTCTCCCAGGGGAGGGACCCCGTGGGGCAGCAGGCCAGGACTGTGAGGAATCCTTCTCCCTGAGGAGGAAGGAGCAGCAGGAACCACCAGCTTGTGAACTGACTCTAAACCCCATCCCCCTGTGCCTCTGGGGGGAAGGAGGGAGAGAAACGGGGATCAAAGTGATTTGGGCGGGAAGAAGGGAGGGCTGGGGTAACGCAGGTGAGCGCTGCTCTGGGTGTGTCTGTGTCCTGTGCGCGTTGGGTTAGTGTGACGTTAAATTATTGTTTTTCCTCGAGTCTGTTTTGCTAATGACCTTAATAGGTGAAGAACCCTCCTTGTCCTTTGTCTGGGCCCATGAGTTTCTAGCTGGGCTTTGTCCTCATCCCAAAGTGTGTGTGTGTGTGAGGGGGGAGCTGGGTGAGCGGCCTGGGGCCGTTACATTGATTTGTAGTCTTTCAGTTCTGTGCTTACATATGATAGGTTTGATACACCAACATTCTTACACTAGACACAACATTTTCTTGCTCTGCTTTCAAGCTGCTTTCTGGCTCCCGTTTGTCTGTCTTCATATTTGTTATTTCTGTGATCTTTAATATCGGTAACAAACACCTTACTCACTGGAGCCAATAAATATTTGACTCCTGTAAATAATTTGGAACATTTTAAGGTAACTCTATTAGTTTTTGGAACACCTAGCTTATCTGCTGAGGAACTGTTTTTAGCACTTTGTTTGATGGTAATCAGTATCTGTTCAGGAGCTTAATCAGTGTTCCTCTTATAAACTGCTTCAGTCGTAGCAGTTCCTGTATTTTCATCACAACCAATTTAGGCCTCTTTTTTACTCCTGTCTTAAAATACCAAATTTTTAATGATAAAAATGTCTCTGTCCTGGTGGGGCACTGATAATGATTATTAATTAGGGTTAAGGAAGGAAAAGACTTTTTGCACTTTGGTGATTGGAATGTCGTGAATACATTTATACCTATTTCATACATACTAATCGGAATGTTAAAGTAGTCCTCTTGAAATACACTGTACCAAGAAGAATATAATGAAGTGTGTAAGGTGTGTACCTCTTATCATGCAGTCTATTCCTTGATTTCAAAGTTGTGAAAAATGTGCGAAGCCTCATGCACATGCAGCATAACTAGACATGAGTAAACCAGCTCAGCCTGCATTCAGTGGCTTTGCATCGGTATGGGGCTTGGCTCTGTTGCTGATAGGAACTACACAAGCAATCATCTGAAATCACAGGGGTGACTGATCAGTACTTTGAGGTACTTTATCTGTTATGTATCAGAACCATAAGTAAATATTTATGCCTTAAGACCTGATGAAATTAGCATCTCTTTTTTTATTATCCTTCTCCCCCTCAATGTAGTCTGCTTATCTTACTGGGGAACAACTGACAAATAAAATGCCTGGCTTGCTTTCTAACTGCACATTTCGTTGCACAGTGTTAGCTGCACAGCACACAAATGGAAGTGTTATTTCAGACTGCTGTTACTACCTTGTGGTCATCCTAGTGCCAGAGGTTTTTTGAAGGAAATGAGGATAGTTTTAAACTAAAATCAAGTTTAAGCCAATTGGTGGTAACTGAAGGTAAACTGCAGTGTTACTGTTATCCCATCTTCATGTCCTTCACTCATTTTCAGTGTCCAATTTTGTACTTGGACTATTGCAGAGATGTTTTAAGACACTTGTGCTTTTTTGGCACATTGATTTGCAGTGTATACTTTGCACAGTCATGTTGGCATGTGCTGCTGCAGTGTTCTAACATCGCAGAATAGTATTTGATAGGGCATGTCTCTGTAGGTAGCTTTATTGCTTTTAAGAGGCTTGCATAGTGTCTCATCACAGTTTTGATCTTTCAATTAACTGTCATTACTAATAATGGCACAGCAGCCTTGTGAATAAAAGGGATAACCACTAAATGGGCTCAGCCACTTTGCCTTATGGCCTTTCCTCTGAAAAGGTAACGTGACATGGAAATGGTGTTTAAAACTTTCTCTTGGGGCTGGACTCATTATGTTCAAATTAATGTGCATACGTTAATAAGCATGCAAATATTTTGTGTGTAAGACAGCATTTCTTTGTATGTTTTTCCCAAAACCTGTATGCTTAAGCTATGTACGGCTCCATCTCTGCTGCTGTTTGGTAAGGATGTCAGGTACTGATTCTAAAGAGAATGAGAAAAGGCGAATGGCTGCCTCTTTCATAACAATGCAGAACATAAGCGCTTTACTGAGGTAAATGTTAAATTCTTGAGAAAAGGGGGCTCTGTGGCAAATCGAACTCACAAATTAGCATTTGGAGCTCTGTTTGAGATGAGTGCAATGGCTGTTGTAAATAAAATCTCCTAAGTCTGGTATGATTCTTGTTTACAGGCTGGTAATTTGGTGCATAGCTTGATAATGCAAAAAGTAAAACCTGATCAACATGAATAATTTTATTGAACTTGATTGTTCAGGATTGACACCAGAAAGTGCCTCAGTGTGTGCCTACAAAGAGGAGAGCAAAAATTCAGGAAACGCTTCTCCCCAGAACTATGTATGTCTTCCAAAGATGGGCAGCTAGAGTTAAGGTAGGGTGTCAATTAACACGTTTTTTTTAGACAGGTTAGTATGGCTTGGCAAAAAAATTTATTCATGCAGTAGGTATTGCAAAGTTAGAGGGCTCTGCAGAATTTAGCATAGTAATAGGACGTGTTTGTTTGCTAACAGTTCCACTCATTGCAGTAGGAGCTTCATTTCTGGAAACAAAAAATACTTTTTCTCTGTGATTTATAGTAAGATGCTTAAAGTAATTCAGTACGAAAAGCAGGTCTTTCAGGAATGATTAAATGCTTCCTGTTTTCTAAGGAAGAAATAGATACATGCTTTAGGTCATTATATACAGGCTGGCAAATTGCTTTATAATGCTTTCTGTCTTATTTCTATCCCGTGTTCTGAAAAGCAGGAGCCCTGTAGTTCCTCAGACCTCAGCATAAGTGATAAACTTGGAAAAGAACTTCAGGAAAGGGGTGAATCCTTTAAGAATCAGAGTATCTTCTTGGCCAGTCCCCATTGCCTTTAACATCTCTGTTAAAAGGAATTAATACCTGACAAAAGAGGCAATTAGTTTGCTGAATGAAAACAAGAAATGTCACCACTGGTAGTAAACTGATGACTCTATTCCTTATTCTGTTGGCAGGTCTTGTTATTATGAACATCAAAGTATAAAATCCGTACCTGCCTCTTCTTTTCTCAAATATCCTGATTTCAGTTGCATGCACCTTTTTTACCAATACTTGCTGGCCTGAAACATTACAATAATCTAGCAATCCAGGTGGAAATGGACCAATAATAAGCATGACAAAGAAATGATAATGCTAACATATAATAATTGCTGAAGGGCTCTTTATAGCTTTGTAATGACAAAGGGGTCTTCTACTGTTTTAAAGAAGAAAGCAAAGAGGATGTAATTCAAAAACATAATTTAAGTAAAAATTTTATGTTGTATTTTATAATGGAAATGAGGGCTCCCCCCTTTTATTTTCCTATCAACTATCTACAACAGTTCAGACCCTCCTTGGTGCTCTGGCACAGCCTTTTCATAAAGGCATCCTGGCAACATGCGGTTTACCAAATGTACCCAGCCTGAGACTGCTGCTCCTTGTTCTGCTTTCCTTTCTCTGGGATGTCTTAACTAAAAACAGTAGTTAGAAAATAGCAGTCAGATTATTTTAGTTGATCTCAAATTAAAAACAAACAAACAAAAAAAACAACAAACCTGTTGATTATAAATTAGGAGATATTGAATAGAATAAAATAACCTGTCTCTTCAAATTTTATGCAGCTTTACTCGGACAATGATCTTGAATTTTTCAGTTGGATTCAGAAGGTGTATCTGCGTTTCAGTTCAGATCAAGTGATCTTTACTGGATTTTGTTTTAGATAAAAGAAACTGAAGGATACATTTTGGTATGCACCTTCTGTGCTGCTTTGAAGAGTGGTTGTTACCAATGGTGCTGGGCTGAAGCTAGACTGATAACTCCTGAAACATGTACAGGGCAAACTCCCCATGTTGGTCACCAAGCATTTCACTGTACCTCAGTCTCAGACCATTTAACAGAATTTGGTCGTCTTTGGGATTTGAGCTTTCTCCTCCATATTGATAATTATGGTATAAACTTTGTCACTTCCAATCATTAATTTGACATATAATGCTCAGTTGAAACTTATAAACATAGGTGATAAAAATGGACTGGTTGGTCTTTTGCTTATGGCCATTGAGTTGGGTCAGAATAACAGTTGTGTCCTCTAATGTTTATTGAACTCTAGGCAATTACTCCCAATATATAAGGTTAAGGCTATGCCATAGTTGTTGGAGTTTTTTAATTAGGTTTAGATGTAGAAGCTGAGATATAGCATGTGCATTTAACTTTTGCTGTAATCTCTCTTGTATCTAGAACAGGCACAAAAAAATAATTTAACAATTATGACTGTTATTTTATATAGTCTGAATTTATCTTGGTACTGTATTTTGAGATGCATCTCCAAGCATTTAATCTAAGACCCAAGGGCTAAAGCATGTGTTCTAGAAATACATATTCTTGTCTGAATAAAGTAATTAATGGGAATGAGCAGCATGGTTTCATCCTGCTGCTCCACTGTGCAGTATCTGGCCTTGTTCACTGAAGAAGGGTTCTTTCTACTTGTTGCAATGTTACTTTGTCTGAAATAAAATGAGCACATTATGTTGTGCAGGAAAGTCATAATTGTTCATGTAGAATATCACTAGTTTCTTACACCAAATATTTTTGTACTAGGAGAGGCTACTTTCATTATGTGTGTTTCCATGGATTGCCCAACGTACCACCTTGGACAATCCACTTAATCTCTCAATTTATCTTTGTTATTGAAACAACCACACAGGATAATGGTGCTTATATAGGGTGAGAATGATTTGATTAATAGATATCTCTGTAGTCTTTGTGCTTTGAAGAATTAATTACTCAGTTGCACTTGAAAGAGCTGTAGAATATTGCCAAGCATATTTAATCTTTTTTAAAAAACCATCCAACTCAGAAAGAAAAAAAAAATTCAGTAGATAGGCAGAAATCATCTGTTCTAGGACTGGTCAGTTAATATTGTAGAGGACGTGTTTTTAGTTTTAACTGAGCATATGGTTCAGAAAAATATTTTTCTAAGTAAATCTCAAATTTCAGAGTTGACAGCACTTAGAGATTTGAGATAACTGCTTTGTTTCAAGAAATAACCAGGCTCAGAATGGGGCTGGATTCTGTTGCAAGGTGTGTAAGGTACTGCTCACCTCTTCCCACTGTCCTACTGGCAAGAGAACATTAACAGAAATGTCTTTGCTTCACCTTTAGAATACCTGTTGACCTCTCTAATTTAAAATACTCATACCTTTCTCTTATGAGCATCTGTTGGGAGAAATGAAGTGCAAAATTGCTGTCTCATGCTACTTAACAGCCTATTTAAATTAAAATGGTAATGTGCATAGGCATATATTGTCCTAATTTGATCTCTGCATTTTTTCCAAATAAAGCATTTTGTGTTAAAAAGAAAAGGAGGCTTTATTTTGTCTATACGAATAAATTAGCTCTGTGGCTGAAATGTGTAAAGAGATAGCAAAGATGAAAAAGGAGATTTCACATAAAAGCAGATCTGCAATGAAACCAAGCTAAGTCTGACTTCCACAGTTCTGTTTTCTGTCTGTGGAGTCTTTGTATTTTGGAGGGGCGGGTGGGGGGAAGAAGATGTAAGACAATGTCTTCCAGATGAAAGAGAAATTCAGATCTTTATCTTCTAGCTTCTAAAATGTATTTGCTGTATCTACTCATCTTGGCAATCACAAAAAGTGCTTTCTGAAGGTTTCCAGTTGCCTTGAAAGACTTTGGGGTAGAAATGTTGTTTTAGCTAAGTAATCGTGTTATGTTCTTCATACCAGCAGTAGTTTCTCACTGGTTACTCATCTGAAAATCCGGGAGGTTGTTGCTTTATAATTCAGTTGTGTTGTGAATTCTCCTCAGCATCTCATTTGTGGGATGGCTGAAATACAGCCCTAAAATCTGCAAGAAATCTTCCTTCCCAGGGACTAGAAGAGACTGTAGAGAAGGAGTAATGGCAAGAGTAGATTCACAAGAGGTGCCTGGAGGCCAGTCTGGGTGGCAGCCCTTGTGTTGCAGGGCCGAGGAATTGTGCCTATGACTGCTTATTCTTCTGTACCTTAGCACCCTGTTGAAGGGTGCTCTCTTGTGGTTTTGCCTAGGATTTGGGACACACATCTTAGGTGTCGTGGCAGTAACTGTGAGTGGATCCTACAATGCATATCTCCAAGGAACAAGGTACATAACAGTATTGGTTGCTCTAATTATTTCAGTATAGGCTGAAAATTATAGCTTTAACATGGGGATGTTAAGTGTTTTACACTGTTGTAATTGTAGATCTATCTAATTAGATGATGAGTCTTTCCAAGATGCTGACCCCTGTCTAACAGCACAAAACAATTTTTATTTATGGTGGTGATCCAGATGGCTAGTAATAGGTAACTGAAAGGACAGAGGAGTAAGGGAAACTAAATAATAATTTGAAGTTCAACTCTTACTGCAGGAAGGGTTAGTGAAGTAATTTAAACATGAGCAGTTCAGTAGAAGATCTGCTTGCTCTATTGTATCTGAAATGGTGAAGAAGTTCTTCAACTCAGAAAAGAGAGGAAGAAAAGCTGTGAGGAAAGTACTGGAACATTAAAAAAAACAAAAAACAACCTCACAACAATGCAATTTCTGACAAAAAAACTAGAAAATAAAAAGTTTTCTTTTCTTAAAATAAAGGTACACCCACAGGGACTATTAGTGCCATGTCAGCCATAATGGATCTTTGCAGCTCTGCAATTATGTTGTACCTGTGACATTTAAACATATTTTTGATAGACTGGAGAAGGTTACTTGATTGAAAAAGAAAAAAAGGCTATCAACCTAAAGATGTTAAAATTCACAATAGATGCATAATTGAAACTAATAAAATTATTATTGTACACTTAAGTACTTTAGTAAATTCTTTTAATTGGCTTATTTGCCTTTAAAAGATACTGCTCGTTTTATTACCTATATCATTTGGAACATATGTATATATCTAAAGAGTTCAAAAGAGGGATAAATTTTAATTATAAGTAGCATTTTTATTCCTGTACTTAAAAGTAATGATAAGAATTGGTAAAATACTTGTAAATTGTGTGGCCTGTATTATGCCCTGTAGGAAAATAAGCATATTCTTTTAATTGTTATTAATATTTTATAATATGCTGAAACCCAGTAACAACTAACATAGTATAAATAAACAGTAGCACAGGCATCTCTGCTTGTTGTGTTCTTCGTATAGGTACTAGGCAAAAAAGCTTTGAGAGTTCCGTGTGTAAGTAGATCTGAGCTGAGAGTTTTGCTTTTATTCCAACATAAACAAAACTGTAGACTTGCCAGTTTAGAAGAATTTTGGTTATGTTGAAAGTATTCTTACTTCCTTACTGCAGTTGTTGTGGACTATGGCCAAAGCATGCCATTTCATACTGGTGGGACATTCCTGCCTGTATTTAGTAAGCAAATTTATTATGGGCAGAACAAGTCTCTTGGTGACAACTTCTATAAAATGTGGTTGTCATGCTGCCAGATAGCACAATGCCAGTTCCATACAAATGGACATGTATTCCTGGTTTTCTGTATAAAACAGGGTATTTACAGGAATGTGATTTCATAGTTTTGTTTTATATTGGTAGGAATCTTAAAGGCAAGCAAACAAAAACCTTTATACAGCCTTAATAAAAAGGGCTTAAAAATCAGATTCCAGAAGACCTTTCCTCACACATGGCTTTTTATTGTAGGCTGATAACTTTAAATGATTAGTCATGCTTACATGAAAGAAATATAAACAAATATGTCTCCTTATGTTACACAGTCAAACAAACCTCCAGACTGGGAAATCAGGACCCAAAAAGCAAAGTTAGGGATGGATGCAGCCATGGACTTGTTGCCCTGGAGAAACCTCTCCTGGCAATGAGAATGACTGTTGAATCTGTCCTCTCACTTTCACCATGTTATACACAGAAGAAGAAAAGCTTTCAGCTTTGGAAGAATCTTTGGAAAGCTGTAATCCATTAGGTTTTATCCCCAAGAGCATCAGAGATGGGGGCAGTTATTAGAGTATAAATAGGGGAACTGTAACTTTGCCCTGGCTCTGTGTGGAGGCAGCTGTGGAGGGAGCAGGCAGTGGGCATGGTGGGGCTTTTAGCTGTGTTGCCTTTGCTTCCCCTTTGGTAGATGGCAGTTAGTGGTGCTGGTGAACAGCTTGGCTGGAACTTTTAACACTGGGTTGACAAGTCCAAGGTGCTTGCATGTTTGTGTCAGTGCTGCATTCATAACAGCTTGTGCTGGTTGCAGCTCTCCATGGGGTGATCTCCTCCACATGTTTGGCACTGACAGCAGTCTCGGAAATTGAAGATTCCAGTTCAGCACTGTGTGCTGTGCCAGGGAGGCTGTGGTTGGTAGTTACCTGCTCTAGATGCACTCCCACAGCTGATCAGCCCTGGCTGTTAATGGAGTGGGTGATTTATGAGTGCTAAGGACATGGTTCAGATGAACCTGTTGACATCTAAAAGCAGAAAAGAGCATGGTGAGCCTTGGGAAACCATAAAAGCTTATTACATTAGTGAATACTTACTGTACATTACGGAGCTGACCCAAGTGCCCCAGCATATTTAATTTTTCTTTTCTCTTAAATTCCCTGAAAGATTTTTTAAAAATGTATTTTTTTATTTCTCCATGTTAAAACTATTACAGCCTATACCTTTCTGTCATAAAACTTGTAGTTCATAGATTTCTCTGAGAGTCAGAAACCAACTTTCCTATATTAACACGAGGTTGGAAGCTGACTATGGCAACATGCTCTAGCAAATACAGAAAAACATATCTCGTGTTTCCATCTGGTGTCTTTTCCATGAACTATTTTTATTATTGCTGAAACACAGTTTATCACACTGTGTAACTCACTGAACTGATTCAATGATTCTGCAGGTTGTGCTGGTGCTGTGGTCATGCGATCTGTAGTGGTTTGGGCATGGGTTGTTGATGAGAACTAAGAAATGCCACGTGGTGCCCTGCCTACACTGGGAAGGTCGTATCTTTAGAGCTCTGACTTTCAGTTACCAAAATTAAGTCACTGGAGCACATGCACAGTGACATCTTGGCATAGCCTGCTTGTCAGCAGGAGATCTTGTCTTGTTCAGGGAGTTGTTTCACTCTGGAGACAAGCAATGGTTTGCCAGCTTACATCAAACATGCATGGACAAATGCAAATCTGCAGAAACAAGAAACGCTGTGTTGCTAAAACTGTAAAGTACACCAGAACTAACACGGGCAAATGTGAGTTGTTTATGAAAAAATGTGTTAGAAGTGCCATAGGGTGGAATTATCACTTATAAAGATCTCACTCCCACAGATAGAATAGCTTAAAAGTGCTGGAAAATAAGGTTCTGCATTGCTCTCCAGAGATCGTGTCTATTTTGTCTTAATTATTATGGCTCTGAATATTGTTACTCTTTAATGCCATGTTGTGATATTCATGATGTGCTCAGCACTCCAACCATACTTTGCACAAGATAGTTTTTTTTGTTCCCTTAAAAACTAACATTAATTCAATTGGTTCACTTAGTGAACTAGAATTCTGTGAGCAGTCACTATATAATTTACTTGACCCACAAGTACACCTCTGTGTCATACATCCTCTTATGGCATGCTTTTCCTTTTCTTCTAAGCTGAACAGTGCCTTTTGTTTTAATATTTCTGTAGGAGCAGTACATTTACCTTCTCTGTATCTGCATCTTTTTGCATCTCTGACCTGTCTAATGATGTGGTGTTCATTCCAAGGTACAAAACATTTTCATGTGAAGTAGAGTTATTGACTTGCTCCAGAGTGTCTGAACACCTCAGTCTTTAATTGTTGATCGCTGAGCTACAGCAGTCACTGTCAGTAGAGCTCCTTATTGTTATTCCTTTGTGTGGCCAGTTCCTGTCAGAGCTCCTTATTGTTATTCCTTTGTGTGGCCAGTTCCTGTCGTTAGTCAGTTGAGATCAAGTCTAAGATCCTGATTATTTATATATAATCTTGCAGTTCCGAAACTGAGAGATGGAGAGGCATATCCTAAGAGAAGTTCTAACTGTGGTGTGTGTTGGTGTGTGTGAATAAGTGTGAACTCATCCTGGTTGAGGTAACCCCTTTGAGTGGGGCAGGGTATTCAGTGTTCCCGCCATTTTCTAGCCCTGATGAGACAGGGAGCACCAGGCAGCCTCTTGGCTCTGTCTGAACCCAGCTGTGATGGCAACTGCTGAATATAAAATGACTTTTTCTCCACTGCCACAGAGAAATACAGAAAAAGAAGGATGACTACATCTTTCCTCTTGCAGGCAAAAGGTAAACCTTCAGAAAAGTTGGAGGAGTCAAAGGATTGATTTGTTGTGAAAGATAGTTAAAGGAGACAGCAAATCAATTCACTGAAGTGAGAAGTTTGTGGGAGGGTCTGCTAGAACTTGTGGCTAGGGAGGATGGAGTTAAATGATGACCCAAAGTAAAATGATGTAGAGAAAGGTGGATATTTCTGAAATGAAAGGAAGGAATGTAGAATTAAATGCGGATCTCAAAGCAGCAGAGAACCTACTCTTGTGCTTGGGAATTTATGATAGAGGTAAATTAAAGAAGCCAATTGTTGGCAGAAAATTGCTAGAAGAAATTCTATAAACTAGAGAGAGCTTTGTAAGAACTGAGAAAGAAAGAGGAAAAAAAATACCCCAATATGTTTTGGAGAGGGAAATGTTATAATTTTTTAAAGAGAATCTGATTTCTGGTTGAGATATTATATAACTTTTGTAAGGAAAGAACCAAGTAAGACTACTTGAGAGGTGTTATTTCCTTTATAGCTGTTTCAGCCTTTTATGCTAAAATTCTTTCATGCTAATTTTTTCTGAAACAAATTGATTTCCCAAAAGTGAGTTGGTGCTATTGTATGGTACAGTAGAATAATTTTCTAAAGGAAGGGGCAAATGTAGGGAAATTTTTAAAGAGAGATGACATTATTTTCACAGTGGATTTTTTTTAGAAATCTTGTGATTTTGTGATAATTAATGAATTTATACTTATATTCTGAAGGGCAGTTTAAATACTAATTCTGTATTATTGGCGTTAAATCTAAGGAAGAGTGATTCTAGATTCTGTGTCTGATGAGGTGGATAAAAGAGGAGAAACATGGAATGTAAAATTCCTCACAGGATTCAGGATAATGCAGAATTAGGTCTTTTGTCTTAAAGTTAATATTTATCATACTTGTATAACACAGAAAATACTTTTTCATTTTTTATTTGATCTTCAGCTTTCCAGAAGTCTTTCTCCATCCCTGTTGACATATCTTTTGTCTAGCATCATTTGAGTGATACATGCTTATTTTGCAGTGTATCAAAAGCATTAAAAAAAATATGGAGGGAACTCGGGTCATTTTTGTCGTGTGTCATTTACCACTTTATTTAGCTGTGATTTTTATTTTTGCAGTAGTGAACTTTGTTAGTGTGATCAGTGTGTGTCTACAAAGGAGAAAAAATGTCTTTTCATTCCCTGTTTCAAAGGTCTGTCTTTTTTGGCTTTTCAGTTCATATCTTTATCAGTGGTGTCTCTTAGCACTCAGTGCCTGGAGAGCATTTTTACCACAACTCTTTATTTGTCAAAGAAACAGAATGGGTTGATTATTTTAGGGCGTTGCCAGAATTGGTTCCTTGACCTGGCCAATATAACTCTTGCCAAGTGTGCTTGTGCTGGGTACTCTGCTGCATCAGAATTGAACATAGAAATGTTGAAGGACACAAGTTTGATGTTTGCTTCTGGAGTTTTGCTTCACTGACACTAAGCAGCAGTGTCTGTGCTCAGCTATGTAGAGAAGGAAAGTGAAGAGGAGCTGGTGCATTTGTGTAGCCAGCCTATCTGTGCTGCCTGGAGAATTCCATTTGGTTCAGTCAACAAGTTTCATGTGGTCTGTTCTTTCCAACTGTTTTCTTTGAGATAAGTCTTGAATAATAAAGGAAAAATATTTTACCTTTAAATGCTGAGGCTTTATGCCTCACAACAGCTATAGGTTCTTGGGAAAACCGTGGTTTATCTTCATTTATGTTAGAATGGGACTGACAAGAATATTTAAAGAATTGTGGGACTAAGCTATGTCCCTACTTGAGAAAGAGGTCATTTAAATAACTTCAATTTCTCTTGTTGCTAATGTTTCAATTCACACATAGTATTAAGCCATACTAATATTTAAAAAAATAAAATATGTAACAATAAATAATACTGACCCTGAATCTTTTGGTTATATTGTGGATATGCATTTTGTTTGGATGTGGGTTTTTGTTGTTTTGGTCTTTGGTGTTTTCTTGTTTGGTGGGTTGGGGGTTTTTTGGTGTGGTTTGGTTTTGGGTTTTGTTTGGTTTTGGTTTTGTTTGTTTCCTATACCCTACTTCATAGGACATAGGAAGTGGAATAATAAAGAACATAATCTGAAAAGGTCTAAGAGCCACTGTCATGTCAGTTGTGATAGTGTTTCATATTCCTTAAAATTATGAATTTACACCAGCAGGTTCAGTGCAATAATCCTGAGATAACAGAATAGTTTTGGTGGAATGCATAAATCATAGGTATTACAGAAGATAATAAAAAACTTACATAACCCTGTCAAAAACTATTGCAATTTTTGTAAGTGGAATTATTGTCAATCTGTTGTGTATGGACAAAATCATGCACTTTATAATAAATTAGCAAGCAGCTTCTGTGGATGATTTCACTGAAACTGTGCTCAGTCTAACAAAAGAAGCTTTTCAGTGTAAATAGTTTAGAAATCCAGCTAAGGTCGTGGTTTTACCCTTGCTTTTCACATGCTCTAAATGTTTCTTTTTTGCAAATCTTTTTGAAGTGAGATATGCAATCCCTTTCTTTTCCGTCAAAATGAAGGTTCAGTGATTTTTCTCTCATTACCTATTTCTGAAAGCCCAAATTACTACTGGAATACATAATCCATAAGAATGAAAGCAATTCTCCCTAATAAATAAACTGCCATTTTCTTAGACATGTATTAAGAGCTCTTTGTACAAAATAGCTCTTTTGATGATGTTTTCCTTAATCCACTAGGGTATTTTTTCTACAAAATAAACAAAAGAGGATGGTTTAAAGTTACCTTTGCTTTTGTAAATTCATATCTATGACCTTACCTACCTGAAATTAGAAGTTTCATTTTAAAGCAATCCCAGTATCTGGGCTGAGAAATCCTGTCACGATATCTAGGCAATTAAGAAAGCATATCTATTTTATGATAACTTCCCTCAGTCTGTTGATTTGGTCCATTGCTTGTATGTATGTAAAAGCACACAAAAAAACCTCCCCAGCCAATAGGCCCTCTGCCTCCCTCCCTCCCCCCTCAACCAACCAACCTCAAAAAACCCAACCCAAAACCCACTGAGAATGTTTCTGCATCTGTCTCAATTGCACTCCTCCACCATGTCCCAGGTATACAAACCTGCCATAAAATGGGGGCAGTTAATTATTCGTGAAATTCTGGTGGTGTTGGATGCTGGCCTCAGTGATTTGTTTCTTGAGAATTCCTCAGGACTTAAAAAAATCTTTTGCTTCAGTGCAACCTCCACAGATGATGTTCCCTGCCTGCCAAGTCTCCTGTTGAGTTGTACATTCCCTCCCTCTGGAAAGGCAGCATGGCAAACAGATTTAGTGAGGTCAGCAAGAGAAGCGATTTCATAATGTTATTACTTATTATATTTAGCTGAAAAAAAAAAGTAAATTAGAATTTTATAATTTCCTCTGGAATAGAGTTACTATTGCCTTGACAGCAAACCATGTTAGCACAGCTGAATGTGTGATATCGAGGTAGGATTTTTCCTGGAACTTCAGAAGAGATTCCTGATAAAGCAAAGACAGGGTTGGTATAACATGAGTATTAGGGAAAATATGGGGGAACTGCAGATAGCAGTTTTCCCACTGGAACAGGTAAATAAGTATTTTTGTATTGCTTTTCTTGAGGGTTGTCAAAGGAAAGGGAAGAAGCTGCAGGGAGGCAGATGGGCACCAGCTGATTTTGGCAAACAAGAATGCCATACAACTTTAAATGGATTTTACTATGATAATACTGAAACTTCAGAGCCTGTCCTGACCACTTGTAAAGTAACAAACTGCGGGAGACTGATTACTTATGTCTGTGCTTATAAAAAGACTCAAATTGTTGTGCTGAGGTAGCCTAATGACATCCTAGGCTTAGACAGGGTGATTATCTCCCATACATTGACCTGCCTTAGAGTGGATGGAGCTGCTCCTACCTATTCTTGGTAGATTCCTACATGCATTTCCCTGTTCCTCCCTATTTTATAGAATCATAGAATCATTAAGGTTGAGGTTGAGGAAGGGACCTTAAAGATCATCAAGTTCCAATCCCCCTGCCAGAAGCAGAGATCCCCACCACTAGATCAGGTTGCACAAACCTCATCCAGCCTGGCCTTAAAAACCTCCAGGGATGGGGCATCAACAACCCCCCTGGGCAACCATTCCAGTTCCGCACCACCCTTTTAGTGAGGAATTTCTTCCTAATACCTAACTTAAATCTCCCCTCTCTCACTTTAAAACCATTACCTCTTGTCCTATCACTATCTTCTCTGACGAAAACCCCCTCCGCAGCTTTCCTGGAGCCCCTTTCAAGTACTGGAAGGTGCTCTAAGGTCTCCCTGGAGTGTTCTCTTCTCTAGGCTGAACAGCCCCAACTCTCTCAGCCTGTCTCCATAGCAGAGCTGCTCCAGCTGTCTGATCATCTTGGTGGCCCTTCTCTGGACCCTCTCCAACAGGTCTGTATCTTTCCTGTTCTGAGGACTCCAGAGCTGTATGCAGTACTCCAGGTGGGGTCTCGCCAGAGCAGAGTAGAGGGGCAGGATCACCTCCCTGGCCCTGCTGGACACACTTCTTTTGATGCAGCCCAGTACACAATTGGCTCTCTGGGCTCCAGCACTCACTGGTGGCTCATGTTGAGCTTCTCATCTACTACCACTCCCAAGTCCTTCTCCTCAGGACTGCTCTCCAAGTTACAAGTTACAATTTTACAAGTTACACTGCTTGCATTCCATCTGAATTCTGTGCTGTAGGTTAGGCCACATGCTGAATAATTTACTTAGGGACTTGATAGGAAAAAAGTAATTTTGAAATATACCACTTCATCTCTTGAGGGGATTGTTTATGGTATGAGTTCCTGTCCTGGACATACTTCTACCACTCGAAGAACAATCTGACTTGATATTTTACTTCATATACTAAGGACTAAAATATGCACTAGAAAAATCAAACATAGTTAATAAGACAAATAGTTGCAGCTGGGGATAAGGAATATAAATAGAATGACATCAAATGAAAAGAACTGATGATCCAACAAGCCTTCATAGATCATGTTGTCTCTAATGTCAGGAGAATTGCAGATTAGTCTTGCTGCGCTTTATGAGTAAGCCTATTTATCAACTTTCTGGAAAAATCTAATTTACGGTGGCAGATTTTCCTTAGTTTTGCCACACTTCAAAGCTTCAAGCATAGGGGTTTGTCTGCCATTCTCCTCTCTAATCGGCATGTGAGGTTCCCATTCAGGTCTTTCTCCACCAGCCAGGTCTGGGGTACTCCTGGCCAACTCTGATAATGTAATTTTGTTTTGCTTGATTAATAAAGTAAAAAACATTAGGAAACCTTAGCTTTTAACACCTTTATCCAATACCTACTTAATGTTCAGAGAGAGCAATTTAAATTGCAAATGTTTGTTATAAGAAGCTGGTTTTCTATAAAGAATGACTTAGTTACACCATAGAGAAAGAAGATGACAAGCACTAGAAAAAACACCCCATATGCACAAGGTGGACCCTGGCAGAGGTTATGCTATTTTGTCCTGAGTTACCTTACAGAAAGAAAAACTTATTTTTTTATCAAGTGATGTAACAAGAAATGTGAATTTTAACACTGGAGAAAATATGAAAGAATATAAAAATCTGTAGTTTAGCTTCCATGCATTACATTTTTAACATGATGCTTTATATCTGAGTCACAAAACGTATTTGTGTACATTTATATTCATTCTTTAAAAGCTAAATAGAGTTCAGACAACTAAAAGAAGCTGCTTGATATGTTCTTCCCCCCTTTCACTTGATGTAAGAATACTGTAGCAGATGATGTCAGATTAGTTTTATATATGTAAATACTTTCAAGTAAAAACATGTAGTGTGAGCATATTTTATCAGCTATTACCACTAAGTTTTTTACTTATTTGAACTAAAAAAAAAAAAGTTGTGTTCATTAAAAGTAAGGTTCATAAAGTAAGGTTGCTCCTTTAGGACTATCTGAATTTGTGGGAGTGCCTCCATTCTTATATAAGAAGGAATTCAACTGGGATTTTTACAGTTTCTCAAATCTGGGAAACTTTTGTGTTAGTAATTATATGCCAGATACAGAAGTGTGACATGGTGTCTGGTTTACCTAAATGTAATAGAATCAGTTGAACAAAAAGTCTAGAGGAGCATATTTTCATAGACAGGCATTTTCTTAGGCGCTGGAAAATGCTGATGTTCTCACAGAGAGCTTTAGGATAAATCCGTATAATTCCTGTGCATGACATTTTGAAAAGACCAGAGCTGTGAATATCACACCTGACTGCTTTTAAGTGAAAAAGCTTTCATCTGCTTGAAATAATGTTTCAATTAAAAAGAGAGACAAGGGGGAGGTCATTTGACATTACTCACTGTATTCCAAGTCCTGTGCAGAAAAAGAAAACTAGAGCAAATTTGATGGGCTACCGAATTAAAGCTGAAGAGACTTAAATGTTTGCATCACCTGTTCAGCAGGTTTGTTAGGCCACAAGTTTAGTATTAAATTACTGTATCAAGTATCAGAATGTGGTGGTCTCAGTCTCTTTATTTTTGAAATTTTGCTGTTACTAGTTACCAAGAGCTTTGTTCTGTTCTCCATTGTTTCCACTTCAACTTTGTCATCATTTAGTCTCTGAATTCTTAAAAGTTCCCTCTACTACAGTTGAAACCGTGAAGATACTGTCCAAGATTACAGATACTGTCACTGTCAGCAGGTGGCAAGAATTTCTGCCCCTTAGTCTACTGACTTTGCTTTCTGCTTTTCCATGTGAACTGTATTTGATTTACAATTAAAAGTGTATATATGTGCACTTGGAAGATTTGTCAGCATTTTAGTATAGTACCTGACACTTACTTGGGGATTCAGAAGAAATCCTTGCATAAAATGAAATAGGTATATTTACCCTAAAAGTGTATTGAAATAGATACTTTTTCTAGTAATGTGTGGAATAATTTATTTCAAATGACATCTTTCCTGTAAGATGTTTGCTCATTGAATCTTGAAATACAGATTCGAGGTTTGCTTATGGTTGTGTTTCTTTACAGAACCACTAAGGAAAAGAATTTGTCAGGTGAAGATTCACCATCTATGGATGGATTTGCTAGCAGTATAAAAAGCATTGTTCTTCTATGGATGACCTCCTTGCACAGAATGATAGTTTTATCCTTCTCTACATCATTATGTTTGCTGTACAAAAATCCTGCTGTGCTACATCATAATAACATGTAATCTTCTTGCTCAGTTTAGCTGAGATTTAAGGAGCTGCTGTTCATAGAAGCAGTTTTCTAAAGTCTGATCTATAATTTACCAGAATCAACCAGGCAAAAGAGCAAGAGGCTTTATAAGAGGGATACAGCCCTTAAAACTCTTAAATGAAGATTAGTTTAAAGTTTTACAATCCGGTACAGAACCATCTGGCAAATCTCATGTCAGGCTTTGTTAAACCTCTGAGCTTTCCTAGTATGCTGTAGTCATTCACCCCCCACCCTACACCGTCCCTTTTTCTTCAATTCCTCTGTCTCCTGCCAGGTGCCAGGCACCCGCTTTACTCGTAGGTATGTTGAACAAAAGAAGAAAATAAGTGAAGGGCTGATTTTTCTACTGGAATAGTAGAACAGCTGTAAATGATGGAGACTGCGCGGGTGCAGCACCTCTGGAAATCATGGCCTTATAATTGCTGTCTGGCTGTATATGCACTAGGTGATTTATTGTGTCTTTGAAGAGGTAATTGCAAGATAAAAGCTGCCTGTTGGCAGAACCATTAGAGACTTGCTGGGTTAAATTGTGGCTTCTGAGGCCAAGGAATCACTGGGAGGACATATAGCAACATCACAAGGCATTTTGTTACTTTCAGAAATGGAACCACAGTTGTTACTGCCAAGCCAGTGTAGAAGTTATGTAAGTGGTGATTTCAGGTTGCTGTTTGGGGTGGAAAGCCAATATTTCCTGTCATTTCTAAATCACATTTCAGGGCTCTAGACTGTGGGTTCCTTGCTGAAACCTCCTTCAAAGGGGTTTTTATCTGCAAATTCTAAATTGTCTTTTTGTTCTTTGGCAAAAGGCAGACCTAGTGTGTTTCTCAAACACAAAGTAAAACCCTCCCATATCAGTCATTACTTAACATGTTGATTTCAGCTGTCCTGTGGCTTTCCCATGTACTTCTGTGTCATACAGAATTATTTTCATGTTTATATAAAGATGGGAAGTGTGGAACAAAACAATTTGTTCTAACAGTCTGTCACATAAAATTATACTTTATTCACTTAGATTAACCCTTCTGTTCACCTTTCACATGGAGGGTCTCAGGAGGCTGAAGGAGAGCACTGCAGGAATCCAATTACCTGAAATCAACTTACAGGCAAGGAGGAGGCATTGTTAATGAAGATTATCTCCTTCACTGGCTCACAAGGTTTCTCTGTCTCAGTCTGATAATAAAGATGTTCTGCCTGGACAGTGAAATTAGTATACATTATTTCCTGATTATTATATGGGACAGAAAAATAGTGAAGTCTAAAAATCTAGCTGTTGGCCATATACTTCAAACACAACGTGGAAAGACAGAAGCTGCCCCAAATAAATGTACAATCTCAACCAGATGTCAATAATGTAATATAGCTAATATGCAATTTAGGAAACAAACAGCAAAAGAGATATGTTAAATTTTGTTTCAAACCATCCAGAATGTCAGCTTGAAGGACAATTTCTTAAAGCAATATTTTTTTTTTCCTGTAAAGTGTATGAGTGGAACACTTTGAGTCAGACTATTTTAATGCTACTGTAGCAATTCTGTAAGGCACCAGAGAAAAATGCATCATATTATGTTTGAATTTCAGTCAGCTTTTGCTTCTCACAGCAATCAATAACCATTAGAATTACTGGTGGTGGTATCCATCTAGATAATTTTAGGGCTTTTCCAGAAATCAAAATACATAAACCAAAACTGTCATGTTGTTACTTTTTATGGTGTATGTTTTGGTTAGTTGTTTTTTTTTTTTTTTTTTAAACTCTAATAAATCCAGATTTGCTCTAGTAGTTAATATTAGAATATAAAGTTTAAGGGCCAGAGCATAATTTAAAAATTGGTCATACGTATAGGTCAAGTTACCAAAAAATTTTATGAATAATTTAAAACACTAGTTCGCAAAGTTGAGGCCAACTTAACATAATTTATTTCCAGCAAAAATGGAGGACTTTCCCACACTCTACGAGTTTGTATTTTGTACTAGAGGCGGCTGGCTGGCAGCTCAGGAGTGCTGGCTGTAGGAGGGGATGTGGGAGCCCCTGCAGTCCCCAGAGCAGCTCGAGCTGGGGGAGGCACAGAGCAGGCAGCTTGCCTGTCCCTGCCTGCAGAGCTGAGTACTGTTTGTGGGCTTCCTCTGATTGATGTTTATAGTATGATGGACTGTGGGGAGGGAGAGGCAAAAGGGAGAGCTTGGCTGTGGGATCTCAGGGAACGAGCATCCTTCTTCCTCAGTCTCCTGCATCCCACCTTCCTGACCTACACAGGGGACTGGCAGAGCAGGATCCTGGTCAGAGAGAGCTGGAGTAGTACCTTAGGGCAGAGAGGGAATGATGTTGAGTCTGGTGGAAAAAATAGGTTGAGGAAATTAGCAGTGTCTTTTTATGGACCAGCCTAACCTGTACAGACACCAGGAGCTGAGGGGAGTAGGGGAAGGATGCCATTAGAAGGGAGATCAACTGTGTTGGCAGTTGTTGTAAGATTAGTATGGATTATCTCAAGTGCACAAGAGACTTCCCCCTCATATTTCAAAATGGGGGCCATCGGTGTGGCATCTTAAAGATAAAAATGAATTCTAACTTAAAACAATTACTTTAAAACCCTTTAAAATCTACTTTACAATTTATTTTCTGTGGTAGATTTCGGAGGCCCGGATTGTACCTGTCAAGCTGTCATAAGTAATTATATATTTGTTTACTTATTGTTGCTAATAATCAACAGCAAATATTCCTGATGAATTTCATTTTTTCCCTAGAAAAGATTTAATAAATTCTTTGATTAAATATTAAAGCTTTCTTTTGCTGTTACAACTAGACAGAAAATCCAGCAAAATATTTGGTGCACAATCTTTTTACTACCTGGTCATTATGCTGGACTTTATTGATTGGTAACATAATTGATTAGGGTAATTTCTAGGTGGTCAGGCAGAAGACTGATGTGACTGGCTGTATGATGAGTCAGCAAACCAAAACTCCTTTTGTACTGTCTCACTGGAAATACCTGGAAACTGGACTTTCTTTGGATGGGATTGCCTGGCCTTGGGGAACAGTTGATAAAGGAGTAGTGTGTTTCCCTCTGAGCAAAACGGATTACTGAAATAAAGGAAGCTTTTACAGCCAGCAACACCCTGTGTGGTTTGCTGTCTTTTTTGCCTTCCTCTGTGCCCGTGCCAGGGCAGCGATACAGGGTGTCAGGTAATGATGTAGAGCAAAATGAGTCTCCCTCCACTCAAGCGGAGGGGGGTAATCTCAGAAGGTGTTGGATGAATGGTAGGGACTGAATCGGTTGTCTGGATACGCCCCGTGCTTGTGGAACAGTAGTTGACTGTAACAGAAGTGACAGGTGGTTCATCAAACATGAAAAGAACCTAATTTATTCCAGAAGTCAAGCCTGCCCGCTAGAGAAATTGTAATCGGTGTGTGTACAAGAGCTAAGGGAGCTTTAATGGCCCTGCTGAAACCCTAATGTAATATCCAGGTCGAAATAATTCCATCTTTATCTCATAATGAGTACAATTTTCTTCTATGTGTGAAACTTAAATGTCGAATTGAGGAAGTGGAGGGAACATAAACAAAAGACTGTGGGCATATTCTGTTGTTCCTTTAGAGGAATTGTAGAAGCTGCAGAAGGCTGTGGGAAGATGCTTCAAGCAAAATGGGGCAATAAAGGCTGACAAAACCTTCCCATTTCTACTAAGAGCTTTTTATCTGTGCTGAAAGAAAGACGTTCCCGGGAGGGTTGTCTGTTCTTACCATATTCTTCTTTTAAAAAGAGCAAAGAGAACTTGTGAATAAGCACTGCTGATGTGGTCCATGAAGAGGGTGTGTGTGTATCTCAGCAAAAAGCTCATACACTAGAAGGATACTTGCTATAGGAGCAGGTGGCTCAGAACAGGTATTTGCACACTCTCAGCTTTACAGCACGCTGAGTTAAAAGCTGCAGAAGATGTGCTGCTAGTTAGAGGTGTGAGTGCTGGGTCATTGGAATCTACTTCATATGTAGTCACAGCTCACATGTACGATGTTTTTCCACAATGAACAGGAGTAGTATAGCACTTCCAGGTTCTCTGTGGCAAACCAGAGCTGTGCTGTGTGTTAGGGCCTTTCATTTCAAGAGCTCTATTCCTCTGGTTCTGAAGCAATGTGGTAAAAATGGAATGAGAGCTAGGGGGAAGATGTGCACTCTGTGTGGAAAGCCTGCAGTGCCTGAAAGGAGTTCCTGCTTGTTTTTTCCCTTCTTCTGTGTGCTCCAGGATGCAGGCTGCTTACTGACTGGTTGTTGCCCTGGAATCTGCTCTATATTTTCTCTGGCTGTGTTTGGTCACTACTTTCTGGCACTTCTCTTTAGAGGGATGAAAGGGTCTCTTTGGGTGCTGAGTAGTGGCGATGGTAGGAAGTAAATGAAGAACACAAAGTACTCATGCAAAACTCAGCATTAATTGGTGTTTGAATCTTTAAGTAATATCCAAGATTCCGAGCTTGAGTTCCAAATGTTACTCAGATGTGTTGTGTGTTGTCTCACCTAAGTGTACTTTTGCATCTCTTCATGTACTGATGTGTGCTTTTTCATTTTATTCTCTGCTCTAAAATGGAACCGACTGGACAAATGTTGAATAAAAAATATGTGAAATTCCAAGAAAAACTATTTGTCAAGAAATACCGTGATTTTTAATGTCAGTTCCTAGCAGGTTATCTGATGTGGAATTATTATTGTATCCTGGCACTACAATTGATAAGTTTAATAATTTTAATTTTGTGTTTGTGTCTCTTTGCTTGATTATTACATTTAAAGAAAGATTATAAGGTAAAATACATTTGCTTTTGAACACATGAAAAACACAACTTCCCTTTCCTGATGCATTCATTTGAACTCTGTTTAGCATCCACTAAATTTGTGGTTATTTCTTTTTTCTTTTGAAATGCACTTATTGTTCTATTTCAAGAATGAATCATGTTCCATTGCTACCCTAGAATATAACGTAACAAAAATTGTGAAAATGATTGCCTGTAATCTATTATTTCATGCAATCTAACCTGCCAAAACAAAATTGCCATGTAATAAGGTGACTTTTTGAAATGAGCCCTGTGAATGCTCCATGTGAACTGAAGTTGCCCACAAATTCTGTATTTTAAAAAAGTTTCCTTTTAAGTGACCGTATTTTACTATATATGACAGAAAATCCCTTGTTTTGTCAATCCTTGTAGTCTCTATGGGCATTTATATCACTCTGATGTGAGACCTGGATAAGATGGTATTTTTGTTACATATTGTCAAAGGCTTTATCCAAAGGTTAGTACGTTAGAGATGTATTTCAGGAGGAGGAAAATCCTGGCACTGCTTAAATAGTGAATTTCATCAGAGGACCTTTTTTTTTTCTGTGTGCATGTCGTTGTTCCTGTTCTATGACAGAATGTAAGGAAAAAGAAAATAGGAGAGGCTTGTCGGTATTTTTGCAGCAATGTGGAAAGTTCCTTCCCTGGGAAATTCACATGGAGAAAATTAAAACAGCCTATTCAATGCTCAGTCCCAGTGCACAAAAGTCTTATATATCTATTATTAAGGCAGAGCCATTACAGATACTGTCAAGTATTTGCAGGATGTCTTGGTAATATTTAAAAAAAAGAAGTGTGAAGGGTCAGCAAGTCTAATTCTGTGAAGACTAATTTAGTCTATTTGATTATACCAACTTTTGATTCACGGTGGTTGCTTTTCAAATATTCCAGGGTAGTGGAACTTTGAAGGTACAAGAGGCTGTTAACTACTTAAGTCTTCTGGCTCCAGCTCCAATGAGCACTAAGGAAGCATGGCTCACCTGCTCAAATAATGCAGACTTTTAAAAGTCTTCCATAATATTTAATTTAATTCACCTGTTTCAATTAGTTCCACTGCAGCTGATGTCCTTGCTCAGGGTGTTCACTGAGCATAGTATGGCCTGGGGAGAAAACAGCAGAGAAAGTATAGTTGAGTTCTCACTGAAATTCTGCTGCTGAACCTTCCTGTGTTGGCAAACAATTTCATATTTTTGTCTGAGGTTTTCATCTGTACACACAGATAAATGGCTTATACCCCCACACCTCAAATGTTAAAGCAACTCTATAGAAGTTAAGTTACATAGCTGCAAAAAAACCAGACCTACAGTCTACTCCAAATGTATATAGTCATGAATCATACCATTGTTATTATGTATAAATTTTGTACCTGACCGTTTTATTCCCACAAGGGAAGTTAATGTTGAATGCTGATGAAGTGGTTGAACATGAACGTAAAACTAATGCATACTTTTCTCTCCTAAAAGCACACAAAAGAAATGGGAAGGCCACAAACTCCTTTGAAAGAGACAACCTTGGAGCCTTGGACTCAGCCACAGGTAGGCTGGAACAACTTTTTTAATACTGTGTTTTCTTTAATGGTGGTTTCTATAAATCTTAATAGAATTATTCTGGGGCTCTAAAGAAAAGCTGTAACAAGTATCTCTCTTGTTGTTGGTGTTGCATGTCAAAAAGTTGTGTTTTGGTGTTTGGCTGCCCAGGCTATTGGCAGTGTCCTTTTAGTTGAAGTCTCATCTTTTATCTAAGGGAGGAGTGCTAGGATTATCTTGCCTTCAGTTTGTGTTCCTTATGTGCTTAAAAACTTTGTGGAGCTTTACAAAACAAAACTGCTTTTGGAATGGTATATCTGTAAACTGTGAGTGTTTCCTGATATAGGAGTGAAGTTTGTTATTTTGGAAGGGCAGTTTGAATGATCAACCTTTTATGTCCTAAGGATTTAGCAAAAAATGAAGCAATACTTTTTAATGTAAAAAGAGAGACAGAAAGAGGAAGATTACTGTGCAACATTTGCCTTCCTTAACACAAAGTTTTTGATGTTTGGCCTTGCAGCTGTGTACTTACGTGAGGAAATTTATTATTGTAATTTTTTTTTATATGCAGGAATTCAGAGGTATTTTTGCGCTGTGTTACCTGTGTATCAGTGTACTGTACTGCACATGGCAGTATGTGCCTTTGGAGGTGATGGGAGGGAAGGAAAGAGCCAGTTCATAGTGTAGGTGAAATGGGATGCTGTTGTTCCAAAGATAAAGATTAGCTGTAAGACTGAAGGCACAGGAGCATGATGGAGATGAAGCAGGCAGCTGGGAAGACCAACCTGAAGAATCAGCTCTTCTTGCAAATTCCCAGGAGAAGATAGCTGCTGCTTTTTATGGCTGTGGGGATATTTATCCTTTAGCAGCTACCACCTCTGTAGTTCATATGGCTCAGTGCCTCTTCCTGACAGAAGCACCTACCTCTGCTTTGCAGGGTCCACCTGCTGCTTAAGGCAGCAGTGAATCTATAGCTGTAATGCCTGAGTTGAGAGTTTGCTGGCAAAGATGGAGAGAACCAGGCAGAGGTAACAACCCCTGGTTTGTAATTACAGTGTGACTGTAGTCCAGGTAGGCTCTGTGTCATATTTTCAGGCTATGAACACTCTGCCCAAAGAAATTCTCTATTTAGTCTTAGGTTTTACAAAGTGTGTTTGTGAAATCCTAGAATTTAGGCTTGTTCTAGAGGCATATTTACTGCAAAAGTATGTGGCAAACTCCATATAGGAATTTAGAAGAAGAAATTAAAAAAACCTTACATCTCTTACTGCTACCTTTGTTCATGTTTGAGTGCATTTTTTTTACTTAGTTGCAGTGCTCATTGTGCAGGCTTCCCTGGTACAGCCCGTGCAGCTGATGAAAATATAGTAGCTCTTAAATGGTAAATTCTTCATTGTAGTCAAAGATAGGTGGTATTTATGTTTGTGAACCTCTGTATACCGAAAGCAGATAGATCTCTGTAAACATGGAAGCCTTGTGTAGTAGGGAAATCCCTCAACTGTTACTCTCCAAAACACAGGACCTTCCCTCCTTCCCAAAGGAAAAGCTCCCAGGTGTAGCATGGCAGCCTCTGCATGGTCAGACCTCCCAAAGCCTCTATCCAGGCAGCTCCTAATCGCACCAGTTAAGTGTGCATTGATCTGTGTCTGCAATCAATACTATTTATGTGTAGGACCACAGGAGCTTGCTATGGTCTGTAGTTACTAATAGACAGTAACTCCTCACATGCAGAAACAAAACTGTTTAGGAAAGTGTTTCGTTCCAGGAGTTACTGCAAAACAGCCAATGCATCATGAAGGGAGGGCTGACAGGCTCCTCCTGTTCCCTTGCCTGCAGCATGTGTTGCAGACCAGGCAGGAGAGAGCTTGGAGTTAGGCCTGGGCTGCGCTTTGTTGGCACCATGTTTGGCTTGTGAGTTGTGAGAGGAGGACATGAAGCAGCTTGATGCTGTGACTGTTGTTTAGGGGGGCTCTGGTGCATGGACATGGGTGGCAGAGGTGGGCTCTTGCAAGAGGTGGTGTGTGGGACTGCTGCCAGCAGTGCTGTCCAATACTGTGTTGGACTGTCCCAGTGCTGATGAGAATCAGTGTTCTTAGCATACAGACCCTCACTGTATTCTCTGGTCACTGCTTTATTTAGTGACTACATGGATTTAAATGTGTCAAATGTTTTTTTATCATTACTATGCACTTTCTGAAAAAATCTGCTTTAAAAAAACAACAGCTTACTAAGAATCTAACATCAATATGCTTTTTTTATTTTGTGGAGAGAAAAAATGTAATCAACAAAATCAAAAACTGCTGGGACCATTATTGTAGCAGAAAATTAAATTTGTTGCTAATTCTTTCATGGATATAATTCTGGCCCCTGCAAATCCCTCCTTAGATATTTTGTATAAAGTGAGTAAAAATTCATGGAATGGATAAAAGCTTTGTCTATTTTATGAGTAACAGGCAAATGATCCAAATGGTGCTCATAAAGCAAATGGTTCCCAACTCTAAAAGGAGGACGAATATATTTAAAGGCTGCTAGAATGAAACACGAGTAGAACCAACTCCTATTTACTAGAAGGTGTTATTTACATGAAAGTTTTTTGAGTCCCATCCCTCTTCCCCAACACCTGCCAAAAAAAAAAAAAAAAAAAAAAAAAGGGGGTGGGGTGGGGTGGGAAGGAGGAGACTACATTTTCTTGGGCTCCTTCCTGCTGTTTAATGTTGAGAGCTGCTGTGGGACACGTTTTGCCAACAGAGAGTGAACAAAATAGCAGAAAGCACAGTTTCAGTGTGCAGGGCCAAACAGGCAGTGAAGCAGAAAGTACCACATCTGGCCCCTGGTTCCACGAGGTGAGAAGCTGGTACACGTTAGCACTTGGGCAGTTTCACACAGGGGTTATAGTCTGGGGGAAAGAAAACCAGTGTGTTTTGTGCCGAGGGAGAGAAGGCTGTCCCCTGCCTGGCTTTCTTTTGCCTTATTTGTTCAAGGTGTCATCTTAAAAGCAGCCAGGTAGCTGAACGTTTTGAAACTGAACTGTTTAATTACAGAAAAAAACCCCCAAAACTGTCGTGCTTTGCCAGGCTCGTTTCTTACTCTGCAGTGGAATTTTTTGTTCTTGGTTTTGGGGTTTTGTTTTTTTGCTTTTTTTGGCTGTGATTTAATGAGTTCCTAGAGCAATATGATATTACTAATGTGGGAATTCTTTTTCATGTTCGTGCCTTTCAACTTGCAGATTTCTGTAACTTTTTTTGTCAACTCAGTGAATGGAAACTGATGTTACTACCTGGAAAATAAAGTATGAGAGACTCATTCTGATAAATTCAGGACAAGACCTTTTGCAGATAAGGAGCATGTGTGGTTGTAGTTGCCAAAATAGACTTGTCATTGCTTTACGAGTTTTATTTAAATGCTAAATACCATGTATTCCTGTGGTTGTTTTTGGCTGCTTTACCTGATTAAACATTTAGCTGATAAACCCTGTCAAGGCTGTTCAGAGCTACTGCAGTTGAGATGATGTATTTATAGCCTCTATTGTTATGGTAAGTTAAAACCAGGATAATTTAAAAATCTATGCGATTCTTTAAAAATCTTTACTATGTGATTGTTTAAATATTTTAAGTTGTTGATACTGTTTTAGAAATATTATTTTTGGGGGGTAACACCATGAAATAATATTATGATGACTGTGATTCAGAAAAAAAAATTCTTCAAAATTTACCAAAACAAGGAAAAGAATAATAGTTAAAGTTACATAGTTTAAAACTGCAGTAGTGACAATAATGGGGTCAAATATCATGGCAGATAAAGTAAAAAATCCCACTCTCAATTTGCTGAGTATTTACAGCTTAAAACTTTATTTTTGTGATTCTTACATCACTGTATTTACGTGAAATACTGCATATAAGTGATTTCTAGAGGTGTTCAACAGGATAGAATGTGAGAAGGTGGTGTTATTAGTGCTGTAGCTTTTTATTTGTTTATTAATTGTAATAGCTCCTGGTGCTCTTAGTCACCTAAGATAATGGCTAAATAGCCAGGGTACAGTTGCACTAATTTTCCTGGCCCAAATGTAGCATAATTACTTTAATCAACACACTAATTTCTCCCCTTTTCTCACGTTCTTCCTCCTTCACAGTTCACCACATTGTCACTGGAAACCCAGACAATGGTGACACTGAAGGTTTACATCTCTCCTCAGAGCTCTCTTGGAGGGTTCAGTATCCAAGGACTGAGATTTGTCAGGCTCAAGTAGTTTGCATTCATGTGTGTCTTACAACTAAGCACATCTAGCACTAATGTGGCTTTGTTACCACCTCGTGCTTTGTTACCACGACGCTGCGTAGCCACAGCACTCCATGTGGCAAGCAGGAGCAGTAAGATACAGACCAAGCACGACCATTTTTGTCTCATAATCGGAAGGGGAAAATAATTTGTTTCATCTTTTGCACCTATACTTTTGTTTTCTCTTTGTTTGTGTGTAAAGCACAGTTATTTTTTCTTCCCTCCCCCCCATGGAAGCAGAATTACTTTTTGTGGAAAGGCAAAAAAACTGAGACTGAAATCTAATTACAAATGATAGAGTGCAGTATTTTTCTGCTCAATTTTAAAGAATCACTTTATAATCTTGGAACAGTGGATAACAACATTGCTAATCCAATATTTTAACAGTAAATACGTTTGATGATGGGAATTGCTACACTAATCTTATATCCCTCCACAGTATAGTTAAGAAATCCACAGGGGGTTTTACTAATCAGTTTTTGTAAAGTAAATCAAGTCATGTAATTCTCCTTCCCTCTAAATGCCCAGCAACTGCAGGCAGAACCATGTGCAGTACTTGGTGTTCTTTTTCTCAGTTTTGTACTCAATTCTGCAGCCATGCTTTCCCATCACTATGCAAGAGAGAGACTTTGGGAGAGAAAAATCTCTGAGCACCTTCTGACAGAGATGTCTTATTAGGTGTGTTGGCAATTCACCTTTTTGTGCCGTGCTGGGAAGGGATGGAGTGAGTTCACCTCCTGCCTGTAGGCAGAGAGCTGCCAATAATACATGTAACCCAGCCACGTTCACCACTATGCTTCTGATACAGATGGTTTAAGCTACTTTGTTTAAACCCCACTTTTACTGACCAGTGAGTTATATCGTAAAATGGCTTGTGGTTTTATTTTTTGTTTGTTTTAAAAAATTTGGAATTGGAAAAAATTTTTTTTTTTTTTCGTTTAATTATAAAGAGAGAGGTTTACGTTAGGTAGAAATACTGACAACCATGGCTAAATAGTTGAAGAGAAGCAAGTAATAAGAATTCTGTGCATATTTTGTTCCCACAGTTCATGGGAACAGAATTATTTTTCATGAAGTCCTGGTGTGCTCTGTTTACTTAGCTTGCAGCTTCTGCCTTGAGGATTCAAAACCAGTGAAAGTCAGAATGAAAGTGAAGCTTTATTTCTAACTCAGTGTCTTCAGTTAGATACAAACCACGCGCCCAAATAGACCTATATAGTCCAGTCATACCATGGATATATTGAGTATTTAGAATAGATGTTCTCAAAATGTTCCCATTTTATTTGGTGCCTTAATACATTTGCATATGCCTCAAGTGTATTCCTTATTTAATCAAACGTCAGCTGTAGTTCTGAGTTCTGAGTCAGAAGACTTGGGCAATAGACCTATCTGGAGGCATTTCTGTGTGACCTGCCCTAGGTGGCCCTGCTCTGGCAGGGGTGTTGGACTCAAAAGATCTCCAGACATCCCTTCCAACCCCTAACATTGTGATTCTGTGAAAATATATCCAGATAAGTGTAGATGATGATAGGATTAAAAAATAAAAAATTGCCCACATAAATATCTGAACTGTTTTTGAACACTGCATTCTTAATACCTGATGTATTTATATCTCTTAAAATGGAGGTCTCCCAAACAAGAAACCAGCTGGAAGCAGAAAGTTGTTTTGGTCTGATTTGGGTACCAGCAGGAACGAATTAGTAGGAATTAGGAAACTTAAGAGAAAAACACACTAATTTTTGCCCTTTGAAAATAATTATAGGGGATACTCTCATAAACATTTAATCTTTCCAGCAGCAGCTAGTGCAGTATCTACAAACCTGGCTTCTCACAGATAGCAACGCTATTCATTTAAGCTGTGCTTCTAGGTTATGATTTATATTTCTGACATCCTATACAAATAACATACCCAGAAATCAAGATACAAATCTGGAAGGTAATTTAACGGAAAGGCAATTAATTAATTGGAAATGAGCATTAACTATTTCCTGTATATCAATTCTTTTCCCCAATTATTCAGTTTAATATGGAATAGAAGAATACCAGTATGCCATATATGAAACAGTGTATCAGTATATGTTGTGTCTGTCTTAAGCCACTGAGTGTATTCAACTGTAAATTTTAAACCTGAAGTTTAATGAAGAGATTTTTGCAAATAAAATATCTTAATTATAATCTGAATGAAGACTTATTCTTCAGTGGAGCAGGGTTGCTTAGATAACCTGGCCAACAGGAATAATTCTATTTTTATTAATCTATTAATGTTTTGGTACATGTGATTTATGTAGATATAAAAATACGTATTTTTTCAAGATCTAGTTCTGCCATAGAGTATGAGCATTGGAAGTCAGTAGCTGTTGTAGCTGAAAAGTCTCCTTGGAAAATAAGAAAAGCAAGCAGGATGTCAGAGTTGTGAGCACTGAATCTACTATTGATTTCAGCAGGCAAGACCATTACAAAGGTAGAAAAAAATCCTATTTCATTTAAGTTTATCTGTCTGTTTTTCAGGCCAGCTCATGATTCTATGATTTAAAAATTCTCAATTTGAGATAAGCTACAGTTCTCTTACAAGTTAATTAAAATAAATGAGAGCTCTACAGACAGTTTCCTTACAGTTTTCTCAGTGCATTTTCAGATGTTTAGCTGTACAGAAGCAGAAAGTCAGTTGCTTTGGGGTTGTACCTCTGAGCCCAGGCTTTTGTGTGTTCATCTCTGTCAGATTGTTCCATGTATTTTCTGAACACAAATGTCAAAGCTACTGAGTGGAAAATTGGGGGATAATAAAGGTTTCGGGTCCTTACTGCCTTGAAATATTTAAATTTTTCTCATGCATCGAGACTTTGAAGAACATCATCTCCTTTTTTAGTCCCCCGTGACAGTGATGACGTCTGCCTAATTCCTTTGGCTCACACTGTTAAATCTTTTCCATCCCCTTGCATCTGACACGTTGGAGCTCCTATTACAGACAGGAACAGCAGTGTAAATGAGGGTGGAATTGGTAACAGGAGTGGGGAGCTCAGCTGTGGAGCATCACCTGGCAGTTCAGCCCAGTCTGCATGAAAACAGGTAACCCCAGAAAGCCTCTTGTCAGTGTGCATCATGCTGCAGCTCCAGGAGGGAGCTGTACTGCTCAGCACAGGCAGGTGATGTATTCTACACTGCCTTAGGCTGAGGTGGAGGAGATGGGGTGCTCAGTAGTGAAATATCCACTGACATTGTTTAAAAAGGGCAGGTAGACAGCTGCTCCTTCATCCTGTGAGATGTGGGAAGCCCTGTCAGTGTCTAAGTAAATCACCACAGGCCTGTTTTCAGAAAATGTAGATGAGATATTTGAGGTGCTTAGTTATCCACAGGGATGCTCAGAACAGCTTTCCTCCCCACCATATTTCTTCTGCCATCACCCCCATTTGGCAAGACATCCCTATTATTTAGGGGAAAGCACAGAGTAACAAAATCATTAAGTTGCATTGAACTGTAACTTACTTGCTCTGAGCTGTGCTCAATACACATAAATCTTAAAACAGGAAGCACAAACGAGATGTGATCCATCACTGTGCCCATTTTTCCAGGGCCAGGGTGGCTGTCCCCTGTGGTGCAGGTGGTTGTGCCATGAGGCTGGAGCTGGCCATGGGAACAGGCCCATCACAGCTGCAGCCAGCAGGTCTATTTCTGCATCTCAGAACAAGAGTGATCTGAAGAGCTTTTGGGAAGCATGGACGTAAGAAAAGCTTTCTGGTGTTGTGTTAAAACCTTAAACATTGTATCAGCTTAAGCCTGGATCTTTGCCTAAAGAGTGAGTGTCTGAGGGAAAGCCTTTGGAAGCATTAGGCTTTGAGCAAATCTCTGTGTTTTTCTTTCCCATGCGATGCATTTAGGAAACTTTTAACCATGGTTTTTGGTGCTGGTGCTTTTTATTAGTGGTGTGGTGTTTGTTTTATTTTTTTGTTGCTTGCTCAAAAATTATCCAATGTTTGGATAGCAAACACAGGCACTGTCATAAAGTCTTGTCACAGAGGGTAATAGAAGTTAACACTAGATGAATAATGTGTGCTCTTCATCTGTAACCTTGAAATTTTTACTGTTGATGGTGATGGGAGAGGACTGAAACTCAGTGTTAGCTTTCAGGTAAGAGGGACAAATGGTTGCTGTTAGGGCCCCCGCTGCACTCTGACCACACCATAGTTCGTACATCTCCAGTGTTGAAAACAGTTGCTGACTGAATTTAGTTAACTGAAATGAGGTATTTTGCTAGTCCATTCTGTTATGTGATTAAGGTTGTGTATCCACAGTGGTGATGGTGGTTCTGGGTTGCTGTTGCCAGGTCACTTCCCCTCTCAGTCAGTTTTTCAACTATGAAATCACTTGTTTTTCTTGAAGGATATTTTATGGGCTGAATAATTTTTTGGCTGCAAATGATTGCATATAAAGCAGATACACTCCAATTTGGTGCCCCGATGGCTATACGGTAATGGGTTTTATGTATCCGTTGAAAGCCCGAATGAGATTAACACCACTGTTCTCTCCATCTGCCTTTGAGAAAGAATCCAATAAGTAACGAGGCATATAAGGGAAGATTATCACATTATTTTCCACGTTTTCAGTGTATTAATTATTGCAAGGAGACAGGGCCCTGCTCAGAGTGGGCAGACACTGCTGAGCTGCCCCAGCTGCTCGTGTTGAGCTCTTAACCCAGCACAGCACTGGCCCTCAGGATGGTCGCTTCTCCTTCCATGGGCTGCTGAACAAAGCTCTGTGGTGCTTCTTGTCAAAATTTTATTCGTTATCTTTACCCAAAAGGGACTGCAAAATAATGAGTGGGTTAAAAAAAAAAAAAAAAGTATAGATTTTACCTAATCTGGTTGATAGCTTTTGAGTGCAGATTCTGATGCTGTGCTGGGTAAGTGTTGGAGTCCAGCCTGGCCACATGGCTCCCTTGCATGTGCCCCCTGATCTACATCCAAGTGTCTGTGCAATATGTAGGGAAGCAAGTGTGTCTTCTCATAGCTAGTTCGACACAGAAAACCTACCAGATCTCTTCCTTCTGTGTCACATGTTCTTCTATCTCTTACTGCTGCAAAGCAGGAACAGTTACTGATTCCCAAGCCAGACAATTCCAAGCCATTTCTGTCCATCTGACAGAGCCTGCCTCTGTTGTCTTCCAGCAGCACAAGTTTTTGTAACAGTTGGAGACCAGTTAAAGGGAGTCTCAGCAAGGTGGTGGCCTGAAATCAGTTGCTGCTGAAATGGTGTATCCAGTCTGCGTTCTACCTGCTTGTAACTGAAGGACACAGGTGGACAACACAGTACATGTGCTGACTTCAAAGATGCTGAAAATAAATTTGTATAAAGCAGCAATTGTCTTCACTTAGAAAAAAAATATTTTTGTGTAGCAGCTAACTCTGCTTTAATGATGGAAGGTAGGTTTTTTGTGTATATCATCCTTCCTGTGTATGAACTTCCTCATTTTAAAGGCTTTCACAACATACTGGGGTGGAGGTTATATTGTGAAGTTCAACTGGGGAAAATGCTATTAGAAAACAGTAGTTCTACATAATAGATGTTCATCTGCAGACCAGGACCATGGTTGGGAAAATAATGATCAAAACATTTTGTTTTGACTTTGTTTTAACATGCCTCTGTGCTCTCCCAAATACCAGGCAGGAATGGTAAAATATTTGTTGTGTGTTATGCTGTTTTTCTAACTCTAACAGATACTAGAAGTAGCTCAGACCTAGAAAGGAATTAATGTTGCAAACACTGTGACAGTAGCTGGTGTTTGTAGTAGAATTCATCATCCTTGAAAATATGCATATTCTATTGCTTTGTTTGGAAATCCATAAATTTTTACTGGTAGCACAGTGCTTTGTAATATGATTAATTTCACTATAGGGCTGCAATATGGATGGTGTAAACTATGAACTGAGGAAGAGCTTGTGCATTGTTTTATTTGTCATGCCCTCTCTTCGTGCTACTGTTCTTCCTCAGGATTTTGTTCTAAATTCCTCTTCACTATTGGACAGAAATTCATAATAAATAGTTGCCACAAATTGCCACTACTTGCATAAACTTCCTCTCCCAAGGTGCCCACAGTCAGTGATTCCAATGGCCAAGATTACTTCTAGGTGCTCATTTTTACAGTTCAGGGTGTTCAGAGCAGTATTGTCCTAATCAGAAGTAGTAACATGTTCCTAAGCATTTACAATACTGTGGACATTTTTAGTACTTGGTTGTTTATCTGGTAATATTCTATACTTATATTTTCACTCTCCAAATACCTGGAGTATCTGTGGTTCAGATAACATGATAAAATGCTGTCATCTTTATTCTGTATGTTTGTTAAAGCCTGTATGTTTGCTGGGGGATCTTGAACAGCTTACCAGGTATTTCTGTGCAACCTGATTGTGGACTATGAGTATCCAGTTCCTGCTTTATTGGGAAAGAAACTCAGGTCGAACCTGTAGCAGCACTGACCAGGTGGAGTGGGAAGTGTAAGGAGCATGTTATTTGCCCTGCAGCTGAATTGTACATCTCTCACTTACATTGATTTGTGATGGCTTTTCACTGGGACAGATGCCAGCACTGATGGATCAGCATGCAGCACAGAATCCTTCTAATATGTATTCAGACTATTTTAATATGTTTTGCTATCTCTGACCTGACACAGAGGTCATTGTCTAGCCAGCCTTTCACAGACCCAACGGTTGTTTTAGCAGGTGTGTCAGTGGTGGGCAATGCCTGGAATTGGTGACAGAAATGTATGGAGTTCTCCCTCTATTTGCTAACTTTATACCAAGAAGTTGAAGTAATGGAAGTATTACTTGTGGTTTTTTATCTCATAGTTCTGTTAAAAAAAAAGAAAGTCGTATAAAACAGGTTGCTTGTTTTGAGAATGCTGTTACCTATGGCCGTTAGAAAATTGTGGGTTTTTTCTTTTTCTGAAAAGTGCACTCTCTGTAATCAAAAATTAATTATAAAGTTGTTCATCCATCCTCATGTATTTTACTGGCTTTTCCTTTGTTCTTTTCATCCACTTCTCTTCATAGAAGAACCTGGCCTTTACAGTGATCCTGTCATTTGCATGTTACAATTTTCTCCTACCTTTTGTTTTTCAACATTATGGAACATTTCTCATAATCCGTAAAACCTTTGCTATCCACAGTGGATACTTACGATTTGTATCTACTGATTTTATTTCCCTGTTCAACAGGCTTCCTGTGATGGGTGATGGGACAAGGCAGGCAGGTCTCAGTGACAACAAGGCTCCTGGTGCTTTTGAATTCTGATCATTTTTTCTTTAACTGCTTTCATATATATGTCTAACACACAGATCTTTGTCTGTTTAAGAAGAAGTAATGATGCTTTATGATCTGTTTCATTTTCTCTATTTCAGGATTTACAAGTGTTGTGACTCAGAAGCATCTGAACCTATTTTTAAAGAGGAGCAGTGAGAGGGACTAGCTTGCTCTGTTTCTTTTTCAGAACACAGCTAAAATGGGAGGCTTCAGGGCTTGGCAGTTTTACAGCAACTTGATAAAGTACTGATGGCACGATTATTTTTATTTTATCTTGCTTCTTTCAGATGTGCTTCCTTCAGAATTGCTTCTTTCTTTCATATTTGTGGAACTGTGCTCTGCCGAGTGGCAGTCTGTTCACAAGCTCTGCCAAATCAAGGATTTGAGAGAAAGTAAACAACTCAGTTGGAAACACAGATAGGAAGCGCTGCATAGACTCTCAGAAGCAGAGATATGCTGCTGTATTATACAAGAGTTCTCTTAATGGAAAAATGCTGTTTTCCCTTAGAAGGAATGAATCTCTCTTGCTAGCCATTGTAAGTAAGCCAGTCATGCCTGATGACTGCGCTCTGTTTGGCCAACTTCTCTATCAAGTTTTTTTACAGCAGTTTTCTGAAATGAGAAAATAATTTTTTTGGACCTCAGTTACAACATAAACCAGTATTTGTAAGGAATAAATCCACATGCTAGAACTATCTAGAAAGAGCTGATTGAAGGAGCTGGGCAATACCTGTGAGAGCTGCAAGATGGGCAGTTATGGTCTTCAATAACTTCTTAGTTTTTTCTTGCAAATGAAATAGTTGTTCCTCACATACTCCTCAAGTATTAGTTTACTTGTGAGTGATATTTATTCCATGAGCTACAAATTCAATAATGATACTGTACAAAACAGTATGAGATCCTGACTGATTTTAATTTTTGCAAACAGGCATGATTTAACTCGGCTGCTTCTGAACAAATTTGTGTATTGCTCCTACATTCACCAAACTACTAAACGGTAAGATGACAGACAGTTCTTCATGATCTTCCTGAAGAGGAGGTGAAACCTCACTTTTAAGAAGCATATTAAAAACATTGCCTGGTGCAACTTTCCCAAAGCAGAGAGATTGCTATTGGAAGATTTTCCCCTCCACTTTTTTGCACTGCTCCTTTGACTATGCAGGCTTTGACTCCCTACTTTGTATATCCGCTCTCAGAGAGATGAAACTCAGAATACACCCCAGAATTATTACTTCTGTTTTTTTCTTACTTCAAATCAGTCCCATAGGCCTGTGAAGCCCTGTGACATCTGTAATAGTTTAAGGGATTACAGGTTACTCATGCTGTATATTTTGCTGAATTACTTCACCCCTCATGGCAGCATACTTTAGGTCTTCAGGGATAAGTTTTACCTATAGCTGTGCTTCACTGAAATAACTTAGCAGAAGTTGCTCCCATTAACTTTTTTGCACTGATATCTCTTTGCTTTATAAACCTCGGAATGTGACTGACATGGTATATTTATAATAGTGTCTATCAGTCACACTCAGCAGAATTCTTGAGACAACTACCTTTTGGGATGGGAAAATTTCCACTCCCCTTAAGTAATGTCTTAAGAGGTTGTATTTTTAAATGAGGTGAGCGTAGGAATATTTTAAAGTTTTTAAATAACTGTACTACCAATACACTTACTGGTCCATATTCAGTGATCTTGATTCTCCAGTTAAACTGAGCTCCCTCAGAAGGCAAGGGTGGCAGTCGTGGTGGTAAGGAGAGAGATGCAGAATGAAAAGGAGGCACAACAGCAGTTTAGGTGATGTTGTAAGCAAGCAACATAAACCTGTGTTGGTATGTGGGAACTTAAAAAACAAAGTATACAGCAGAAGACCAAACAAACATAGCTGCAGAAAATAAATGCTTCTGAATAAGATTGTTTAGCAATGATAGATGGGTTGTCAACCTGCTGCAGCTAAAAGCTAAATACATGAGTTGGAGAGAAAAAAAATATCCAATTGAACAAAATCAATCATTGGGGTGTAGGCTATTAAATGTTGACAAGTGGTAAGGGCTGGTTATACTGCTCAAAAACTTGAGGGGATAGCAAAGCACCTTTGAGTAAACTTACACTCTTTAAATCAAAAAAGTAAGTTCGTTGTTCACTTCCATGGCATTATATGTCAGGGGCCAGTATTCTCAGAGACTGTTACAGTGTGAAATTACTGGTTTACTTGGTTCTTTATATTTCTAACCTTGAGATCTTGATCATTACTTTTTATCTGCCTGACAGAACTGTAGAGTTCATAAAGAGTTTAAATTCTGTAACAAGAAAAATCTCAATACTAATTTTTTTGTTGTTGTTGTTAAATAATGAGAGGTGCTGTTTATGCATAGTGGAAGTCAGGTAGCTGTGTTTCATTCCATTCTATAGGGAACGTTGCACAGAAACTCCACACAGCCCTGTCATTTATTTTTCTTATACAGCCAAAGCATTCTCCACACAATTGCATTAAAATGCAAACTGAAGTCTTAAGGAGATAATATTTCAGATTCTTTGGAATTGCTTTCTTAAAATAACAAAGCTAGCATTGATTTCTACTTTCCCAATATGCTTTAGACTATAAGGTTTAAATTGTTTAAATTTATATAGAAAACAGGGAGAACAGACAGGGTGTGTTAACAGCGTGGAGACACGGGTCTTCAAATGTGTTTCCTTATGCATTGATCTGCCTGTGTTGTTTGGTGGTTCTGCCACTTTCTGAGGGCTGGGGACTAATGATCAGTGCTTGCTGGAAGAATGAAAGGAGCTGGTAACCAAGTTTCACCGTGACAGCCTGTGCTGTTCTCTTCTTATCAGTGCCTTGGGAACTCACTGCGGTTTATGCCAGTCAACGCTAGAAGAAACTAAGGGGTACTAAGTGATGAGCAGTAGTCATAACTGAAAGGTTTACGTGATCTACAAGGAAGAAACAGTAAAACACAGAACAAAATAATTGATGTTTCTGCTCCCACTGTTGGTGAATTTTTCAAGATGATTATTTACTCTCCCATGTAATTTGTGTCCTCTTGTTTGTCCTCTGAGATACGGTGTTGGGATATCATGACATGTACAATATTTAAGCTCTTGTGGCTGGATTGCTCTGAACAAACTTGCAGGTCTAGGATCCTGGAGAGAAAATGCTTTTGGTCACTTCTAAGCCTGTACTGATCTTTTGGTCAGCTTTTATGAGGTTAGGACTGGTGGGTGCAAAAAGTATTTGCTTAAATCATTATTTTCATATTCTCCTGAATGTTCTTCTGCCAGGGGTTGGTAGTGGTTGCCTAACACAAAGAAGAAATTGCCTCCGAATAAAAGCCTGCTGGAAATGATCAATCTTCCATAGCTGCATTAAGCTATTGGAACAGAAAGCAGAAAGTAATATTGCCTGTTATATGGCCTATTACTGACTTCTAGGCATTACTACAGAGCAGACAAGGCTTTTCTGTGCAGTGGAAGGAACTAAATGTATAGCTGCTAATTAAGCCTAGACAAAATAAATTTTATTGTATATTTCCTATAGATAGTATCATATGGCTGTGGCAGACTTTATGGGGAAGTTAAGGCCAAATGAAGGAACAGCTTGGCTGTTGTGCATATGTTAGTTTTCCTTAGAAACAAAACCCAATAAATACTCTTTAGTGATCTTACCTGCTGCGATGGGGTGTGAGGTAGCAGGAATTTTTCAAATGCAAGTTTTGGGTTTAAGGATTTTTCTAGTTTAATTGTAGATGTTGGTGAAGTTGGTAAGAAGGCTGAGGAAAGTGGGTATCTTTTGCCTTTGTCACCTATGCTTGTGGTAGCAGCCCATTTTATGTTGTATTATCCCTACAGAGAACAAATGAGAATGGAACAATGTGTATAGATACAAAATATTTGTCTAAAGAGAGTTTTACGTGGTCCCACAGCAAATATGCAGGTCCCTACCTCTTTTGAAGATAGGTGACAAGCTGGGTGCTCAAGTCAGGATAATGACATGTTATTTCTGACACAAAAAGATAACAAAATTGAGAAACACACACTGTTGCACGCATCTTCAGCATGTTACTAAATCTGTATGAAAAGGCCACTTGAAAGGCTGAGAGGGAAGAGTGGGCAGCTGGGAGGTGGCCCAAGGGAGCACCTTGTGGCAGGAGGAGATCTGTTGGGTATTTAGGTATCCTTTGCTGAAGCGTGTGCTATTTAGAAATACTGCAATCCCAGTGTGTTGAATGAAACCTCAGATAATATACAAGACTACTTAAAAATCCTTGTTTTAAAACTTTTCGTTGGATTTTGTGTTTGTATTAAATATTTTTCTTCTGTTGGTTGTCTGGTTGATGGAATTTTGTTTCCTTATGCTAACCATTGTTCAAGAAAACCACATTAGCTTTTCTTATGAGTTTGGCTATGCATGAGGGTAAGGAAACTCAAACTTCCTTAAGTTCCTCCAAAATTTTTAGTCTGCAATCTTTAAATTAAAGGAAGTGTGAAAGTGTAAGGGCTTGTTTTACTGCTGAAGTCTTTAATAAAATAGATGCTTGATGTCATGCATGAGATAAATCATAGCATGGTGGTTTTGACACTCTGGAGTGTAGTTATATTATGCACTGGTTTTCCAAGAGATCTTAAAATTTAACAAGCAGAGGCCAGTGTGAGTGATGAAATGAGGCAGCAGCAGAGCCATTTCAATTATACTTTTATTACACAGCCATTCTTCCTAGAGCACTGCATACTTTTTCTAATGCTTACTGGAGTGTGAAGTGCTTCGTGTGAAGGGAAGGTACCTCCGATCTTATGACTAAGTGGGCAGTGTGATTTGAACTTGCTTTGACAGCAGTGCTGGGGGGCTGGAGCAGCATGAGAAACACAGGAGAGTACAGGGAAAAAAAGAATGCTCTGCTTACCTTTAATGGCTGGTGCCCTCCTTGGAGAATCATGAGATTTGTTAACTCAGTAATAGTGTTAGAAACAGAGGTATTTGCAAATGGTTTAGGTTTCTCTGTTTTGGTTTGAAGATAATTTACTGTTTCAAGTCTCTGGTTAACAGTGGATACAATTTTTTTTCCCCTCGCTCCCCAGTAGGCCAGTACAACAGCTTTTATATTAATCATGTTCCTTATTATCTCTTTCACTGCTTATCTCATAGTTATCTGCTTGTACTATGAATTATTCCTGAATATTTATTTCTAATATAGGCTATCATCTAGAAAAGCTATTAAATATTTTGAAGTTGTAGCTTGTACTTCAGATTATGTATATAAGTAAGTTCCCTTTTTGTGCAAAGACAGTAACAAGCATGTTATGCAGATTACATGTATAAATACATAGTTAAAGATCTGAAAGTTTAAACCATCTTTCCTATTTATTACATTGTAAGGAGCAGTTTGAAGTTATCGTAAGGAATTCTGTTAAAATAACTTTCTTTTTAAGACTGCAATAACAACAGCAGGCACTGGAACTCCTCTTGGGTTACAGAGGACATTAAACAGCTTTTGTTTCTGTAGTAAATTTATTACATGGCTCCTACTTGCTTTAGGTTAGGTACCTTTCTGTGTCATTTCACATGCCCTTTGAACCCTCAGCGTGGTCCAATGGCCTCCAAAAATGCAAAACCAGTGCAGGTGGCAGCCAGAGAGGGGTTCACTGGGCACCTTGAGGACAGTGCATTGAGGATGGGGGACAGAAATCACAGCAGCTTCTTTGGTAACCAAACTGCTGCATGTATTCTGAGCAGGCTGCTGCTGATGGTGGTTATTAAATTCCCATTAGAATATACTAACTTTCATTCTAATATAGTGTTATTAGAGATCTCCCTCAATGTCTAAGGTAATTGTTAATTTACCCCACTTGTATCTTTCTGAGATTAACAAGAAGGGAATCTATTTTTTCCCCCTTTATAAGCAGGCCTGTTTAAATCCTTTAGCTGAATGGATAACAATTACAAGTCTCAGCTGACAAGCTACAATTTTTTCAGTTCCTAAAAGGTCATTTATAATAACAGAAATGACTAGCACAGCACACCTACAATATCTGGGTTGTGAGGGAACTCTGATTAGAATTTCAGCTGGCACCAAGAGGTACACTTTTTGTATGCAAAGGGAGGCTGTTAGACAGCTATTCATGTCCACAGCTATTCTGGCCAGCAAAGAATATTCACAGTCCTTTCTTTTTAAAAAAATAATAAAAAAATGTCATGGTATAAATACAAACGGCCTCCATCAATGGGATACAATTAATATACTTGGATTAGAAACAGATGTGCAACCTTTTTGTTACAGAAAGTATTGTCAGGCTGTAATGCTGCAGAGCAGCAAGGGCATGCAAGGAAAAGAGGAAAAAATCAATTTCAGAAAATGCAAAAGCAAGGTTTATTTTTCCTTCTATTTGCTATTTGTGCTCTAAAAACCAGGAAAAGGATTACACATTTAGTGTTTGAGAACAGAGCAGGTTTTCTATTTTGTTCTTTTTTAATTAGCAATTGTTAACAAAACTCCTAAATATGCTGTAATGGGTATGGAGTTCCTGGTATAGGTCGAATAGTTCTGTCACAGTTGGAGCACTCTCTCACATTCAGGAAGTTTGTAAATACTACCAATAGATAGGAGGCTGTAAAGTTTCTCCGGGTGGGCTTAGATCCCAGGGAAATTCATGTGATGTTTGTGCTGTGATGTTCCTGAATGTCCTGGTTTGAGGCAGGACAAAACCATCTGACAGAGCACTTGTCATTCCCTAAGTGCCTGGCCAAGTGTTTAACCATGGCACTTCTGTTGCATGTTTGGACCTCAAACATAAGAGTCTACTGGAGGAGCTCTGCAAAGCCTGAGTGTTGCTTCAGGAGTGACAACTCATGTTCTATTCTTTGTCTGTACCTGTGGAGACAGCAGTATCTGTTGGGAAATGCTCTTTTCCTTTGTAATATCAGTGATCTGAAGTTAGCTATTTATTATGCACCCTTTTTTTACTTTGCTTTTGAGCTAAGAAAGAAGCATTTTGTTGGACAAAATGAAGTGAATATATTGATGTAAAGGAGTTCAATTAAAATTGCTTCCCAGCAATTTAGCTAGCCATTCTGTTCAATTTTGGATGAATTACACATTTCTGTTTCCTTTTATTATTTTTTTTTGTAATCCTTCTCATATAATAGACCACTGAAGTATAAAGAATGTTCCGTCTGACAATATGCATACATATTTTCCCTGAATAAATTAGGACATTTCCCAATGCTCCAGCACATCACTGTTTAATATAGGCCAACAGATCAAAGACAACTGCTGTAGTTTCCCTCCTGGGTCTGTTAAAGCCAGTATAAATGTGACCCTTAATAATATGTGCTGTATTATTTAGAAAGCTATTTTTTTCCCTAGAGTTAATATATTAAAGAAGTTACAGAATTTGGGTTTCTTTTCAGGTACATCTTTCTATGGTATGCCCAAATACATAGTCAGCCAACTAGCTTATTTTACATAACTTAGTTACCTACTTAGTAACCACCTGCACCTACCACACTGTTACATTTGGACTATGTCCCAGCAGCTGCAAATAATTTATCCAACTCGTGACTTCTAATTTTGTGTATAGAGCCCTCAGATGGTTAATGATGCAGACAATTATCAATTTGCTAAGGAATCCAGAGAGAAGTACATGGAGGATCATTTTTTAACTTAGGATTAACCTATGTGAAGTAATTTTTACTTCTCGGGGTAATTGTTTTATGATCATTTCTGTAGCATAGCTGTGCTATTCTTGTTAATGAAATTGATCTGATTTCCCTCACAGTACAAAATATGTAAAATTGCCATGTGCATGTCTATATAACATACGTAAGTGTTGTGTGTGTTTGTGAAAAGTTTGGTAGGGGTATATACACCAGTCTTTGAGTGATTCTTGTGTAGTGTGTTCACTAGCACATTAAACACTAAGAATACCTTTTCCAAGATAATTCACTAGAAAAGAAATTAATTGAAATACTGCATCAATAGACTAAATTTTAGCACAGTAAATGTCATCTCACCACTAGAAATTAATTATCAGAACCTTAGTATGACTTCAGAATCTTTCCTAGGATCTAGATGATGCTATATTACTTTATTGTGAAATTATTATTAAACCATAACTGAGGGGAAGAAAGAGCAGAATATTTTATTCAGCTATGGAAATCAGAATGAAAACAAACAAACAACAGAAGAAACCCTCATTGGCTTTTTAGCAGTACTCCAGGTTTAGAAACAAAAAAGTTTATAGTATCAAGTGTATGCTTCTCAGACAAAGAAATAATGGAAAGGCAACTTTGTTATATTTTGCAGTTGGAGAAATCTGGAATAGCCACAGTCCTCTGCCAAGTTTGTAACCCAACTTCCAGATAGAAACTAGAGATACTGGTATCCAATTTCATGATGAGATTTCTTCATGGTATTTACTGATTTATGGGAAATAAATTGGGTGAAGTGATTGATAATATTGTTAACTTCTGTAAATTTCTGCAATGTTTTTGGTTTTTTGCCCACCCAAGTGAAGAGCTGTGAGTTGGTGTCTGGGTTGCTGGATGTCATGCCAGCTGCCAATATTGATGTTCAGCCTTGAGCTCATGCATTAACTGACCTAACCATCTGACTGATCAGTGCAGTGTAACTCCATGGTGCTTTTTTTCCTGCTCTGTCATGCACTGTAGTTATTTATTATCCTCTCTGACACAATTTAGTACACTTTGGCATATGTTCAAGTAAAAGATTAGTGAGGTCTTTAATTTTCCCCAAGAGATTAAAATTTAGCATTATGAAAATTAACCAGCATTGCTGTCCCCACCCACCTCCTGTTTCAAAACTTGCAGGATGTGGTAAGCAATGTTTCCTTAAATCAGGGCTGGAAAAAAAAACAAACCTGCAATCACAGTTTCAGACATATTAAAAAATAGCTGATCACAGAATAATTTCTTTCTGCTGGTAAGCACAGTAAAGTGGTAGTGCGCTTCGGATGTTAACACAGAGAGGGCACGTGGGGCAGACTTGTTTTTTCTGACTTACCTGGGCATGGTTTTGCAACTGATTTTTTATTTAATGAAGTTTCAAGTAGCTGAGGTAAAGCATCCAGTTCAGTATAAACAAATAATTTATTATATAAACAAATGAGATCTAAATTACAGTGATTTTTCACCTGATACAGATCAGCACAAAGTTAAACAGTCATTTACATTACACCATGTAGCTGCAAATGTATCATGGTGTTGAAGAGCAAAGGCTGCACAGTGGGAAGGGATGAAGTCCTGTCCCTTTCTTTGCATATTTTCTGCTTGAGGGTATAGCCAGGTCCATGGCAGCCAAGGAACCCTTCCTCCCTCCTCCTGCAGTCTCTCTTGGGGGTGATGGCTGCTGGGCCCTCAAATCTTAAAAGAGCAGTTAATGCCAAAAGAGATAAAGGAGCCTCAGTCTTTGTCTCCAGTTGCATTTAATTTCCTTCCCTGGCATAGGTTTTTGATCTGTGAGAAACTAATTATTCTTTCTGTACAATCTGATCAGTTGTGAAGGAAAAAAAGCCCCTTGAATCAGACCTTTTCCTGACATTAATGCCACAGGGCTAAAGCAGTTCTCAATGGTTGTGGGTTTTTTTTGTTTTTGTTTTTTTTTTGTTTGTTTTGTTTTGTTTGTTTGTGGTTTTTTGAGATGTGAATTTAATAGAAAAAATAATTATTCACTTAATTCCTAATTGTTGGAATAGTGTTGGCCACTTAAGAGTCGTTTTTGGGAAATAATCGGGCTTGGAAAACATGACCCATAACATTTCAGAGACCCCTGTAAAAGTGCTGGGGAGCAGGACCAGAGGGAAGCGTAAGGACCTGGCTGTCTTGGTGGCCGATGGACAAGGGTGTGTCGGTACAGAATGGAGGGACAGGAGGTGCAGGTATGGGATGGAGGGACAGGGGGTGAGGAAAGGGATAGATGGATAGGGGGTGTAGGTATGGGATGTCCAGAGGATCGGTCCAGTGGCCTATGCCCACAGATGGGTACACACAGTGTATATGATGTATATGATCTCTATGTTGCATGATTTTTAAAGAAACATTATTAAAACTCCGAAAGGAATCCTGTTACTGGAGTTGATCTGTTAACTGACAGTGATGCTAAAAATTGTTTCTTCTACATTGATGGCCAACTGGTCTGTGTCTTTATCTCAGGTGCTGGATAAGGTGGTAGCTGTTGCTGTTATCAGGCAGCAAATTATTCCTACTAGCAAGGACCTTCACTTGACCTGTCAGTACTGTTAAGTTGCTGGTAATGATACACATTTGCTCCAGCTTGGTGCATCAGAGAATATCTTCCTGACCCATTTATGCTTCTCCCATGCATCCATAGCACAGTGCTTGTAAAATCTTTTCCTGTGCTTTACCTCTAATGATTAATAGTAAACCTAGTGATGAATGTGAACAAAAGAGTGGCAATTATAATTTCATTAATCACCTAATAATTGGGGTCCAGGGCTCAAGTGTGACTTTAGACTTCTACATCCTAAGGAATTAAAGAGAAATTTCTATTAATCACCATGTCCCAGCTGCTGACAAGGCCTGTTCTAACAATAGTTCTAATCACTTCAAGATGTGCTACAATTAGTGTGAGGATGATAAAGCAGTTCATCGTTGGAGCCAGCCTTCTGGTCCCGGGAGGTTGCAGGAAGGAGCCTCTCTATTACACCAATGATTTGCCTCTAAATGCTCTGCATTAAATTCATGCTTCCCTGGAGATTTATAAATGTTTAAAGCTTTAATAAACTTAACCTGACTTACAGAGTCTGTTCAAAGCTGAATGGTTTGTTACTGTTGGTTCTCTCTGTTGATTTGGATTTCCAGTTGCTGGGTGGTGTGCACCTCAGCCAGAATAAGAAGATACTGAAATTAAGGTTATAGTATGTTTATTAATTTGTGCATGGTAAAACATCTGCATGCACTTACCTCATCGTGTCTCAACTTAGTGGTAAGGCTTGAGCAGATGTGTGGTTAAATGGTAAATTAGAAGAGAGTGCTGTGCCTGATTTTGTGTAACCAAAGAGCAACTTTTTAACACCTAGCCGACAGCCTCTCTGGCTATGCTGAAAATAGGGGAATGTATTCATGCTACCATTGCAGACCTCCAGGTGGTAGGAGCATTTTTTATATAAATCTTCCAGAGAAATTCTTTGAGTTCACTGTCTCTCTCTTATCTGCCTTAAGTACAGAAATAAATGAAGCCATCAATGTGCGAGCAACATTTAGAAAATAAAGACTCCATGCACAGAGAAATAATGAATTTTCTAAAATCTATATGTGGAGATAAGCCACAGGTATCCATGTCTGAGATACTGAAATGATGTAACTAAGGCAACTGGAATAATAATTTGACATCAGAAGGAAGGTGGTATAAATGAGTTTTCAGAGAGTTGTGTACATTTCCAGGGGTTTATTTAAACTCTTTTCAGCAAAATTGAAACTTGTCAGAAACATGAAAATCTGTTGAAGTTATCAGCACTGAAATGTTTTGTGTTTGTGAATAATTCCTGTTTATGGTAAATCTCGGCAAAGGTTTTTGGTTTAGAATAGAAGATTATAAGTAATCTTCTGAAAACAAACAAGAGTATTTCAAAGGTTTCTATATTAAACCTTCTAAGGCATGAATTGTGCAATATAAAAATAAGAGTTTCCATGTTGGGATATCACTTAGCCCATGGAGTTGCCAGGGTATAAAGCAGCCTTCCCCATGAGTAGAACAACTCAGCTAAGACCTGTTCTGAAACAGGGTTATTGAACTGAATGTGCTAAACCTGGGGAGACAATTAAAAGAAAACATACTTTGGCTGTTGATTTGATATTTGAAGCAGGCTAATAAAACATGGGATAATTAATATTGTACAACAATATAATTATTTTGTATATACACATGAAATACAACCTGGATCATTATTTCAAAATTGTTAATTGGAAGTAGTACTAGAGCAGTGCTCTCTCTCTCCAGTATTCAGAAGAGCACGCGAGTGGCTTGCTGTTTGAGGCAGCCATCCTAAGCAATGGTTCTGGCTCCTGTCCTACAATGTCTTGGAGTGCCCAATGAATGACAGTAAAGGTAAATGGAAAAACCGATTTGCAACATGTCCCTGAACTGAATATGTGGTTTTGAAAAGTGGAATTAAAATCTTGACCCAGTAATTAGGTGAATTGCATCTGATTGAGGTGAGTCTGAATAGATCTGAGGTGAAGCCAGCACATCAAATGCTTTGTTACTGAAATTGAGCTGTGCAAATAACTTATTGGTAAATAATTCAGTTAGTGAATTTAACTTCCTTTTAAATTCAGAGGTTGTTAGAAAGTGAGTTTTGTTTTTCTCTGTGCTATTTGCTATTCCTGTTGTTCGTCATTAATTGTGAGGCTATGAACTGGTCAGTTGCTCCATTGCATTAAAATCCAAGCCGTTGGGCTCACTTGATGCTGCTGCTTGTACTGCTTGGCGGAGCTTGTATCTTAAAGCTGCTCCTCAGGCTTTAGGTGCTTAGGATAAAGAAACAGGACCTGTATCCTTAGTCAATGTGCAGTGGAGCTACAAGGAGCTATTGATCGCTGTGGGGCTCAGTTAAATCCTGGTTCTTAAAAAACAACCAAAACTGTTGGTTTTAAGACTTTGGCCCTTTCCCTGTGCTCAAGCTGGTGCTTTTTCCCTAAATGATGCCTTTGCTGATGGGAGAATATAGAGACATTTTCCCATAAGAATCTGTACTTGCAGAATCTGTTGCTTGGCAGCGTGGTGGGGGGGGAGCTGGTCTGAAGACTTGGAGTAGTGGTCTTCTGAATTCAAGTAAATAGGATTTTATGGGGCATTCACTCAGCTTTTATGGTATTTTTTCATGTTTGAGAAACGCTCGTTGTTCCATATGAAGTCTTGAAAACAGAGGGGAAAATAGGAGTGTCAGGATATTTTAAAAGCAAATGGGCTGAACTTCTAAGGTGTGCTTGGTTTACCATTCACAGTTTAAGTTATATGACTTATTACAAGTTGAACAAGTGACCTCTGTCTTTTTAAATATAGGCATGTTATGATATGGAAGAACAGAAATAATTTGAAGATCATAATTAAAAAATCCAGTTGCTGTTATTAGACCCTCCCTTAAAAAATAAAATTAAATATATAATTTGTCAAGAAACTTTGGTTAAAATTGTTTTTTACTGCAATAGCTGATAAAAGATCTTTTGCATTCTTGTTATTCATTGGCATTAACACAGCATTATTAGCTTGAGAATTTTAAGTGGAGTGCAAAATTCAAATTCAAAAGATACTGCTCAGATTATATCTTATTTTTAAATGATCTTGTTAACAATGAAAATGTCAGCAAAGACCAAAGGAATGAATAAAGCAGAATTTATATAACAGCATGTAAACAATATGAATAGAAATACTGAAAAGAAATGTTTCAAGAAAATAAATTACTTTTTAAACTCTTTGCTTACTTTTATCTGAAGTTTAGCACTACTAGGGGTAGTGTAGAAACAATTTTTGTCTGTATGTGTTTTGACGAAGTCATAATTTGTTAGAAATGAGTAGATTTACACTGTTCCTGGTACAATGGTTTATATTAAGTAATAGCTGAAAGTAGGTGCTTTGCATATAGTTATTTAATACTCATGACCATGATTTTTTATAGATCTATACCCTGTTTTAATATATATGGGTATAAAGAATTTATAATGTTCTAGAAAACTTCCACAAATCTTAAAACAGTCATCTTGCTTTGCTGATCATATTGCAGACCAGAGCATAAAAAAAGAAATGAAAAAAAGCTGCTTATTTGTTCTTATAATACTTTCTTCCTTCCCTCTCCTGAAACCATTTTATTCATATTTCTTTCCTACTCACACAGATTTTTATATATGCTGAATAAAAAATAAAGCAGTATGATATTGCACCTTCAAAAAAGGATACTGCAGTTCAACATAAAAGGTTTCATTACAGTGACTCATTTCACCCAGGTTGTGAAAGGCTTTGTTTCATTAGTACCAAAGAGATGCTACAGAACATAACTGCTGCAGCCCAAAGTTTTACAGTGATGGAAAGGGAAGAATAAAGTGGATTTTAAGAAGAGGGAAAGAAAAAAAGGAAGCCCCTCTACCATCAGTTGAAGATACTAGTTTTCACCTGGCAATGATAAAATGAATATGCAATTAAAATGAATATGCACTAAAGAGAAGTTATGTAAAATCACTATACAGATGAAGATTAAGAACAGCCAATGTTCATAAACCTTTGCATAGGATTCTTTTATGTCCTTTCTTATTGTTGTCTCACAGTATCCTCCAGTCATAGGAACCTCAGCTTAGAAAAAAAGATGTCATATTATTTATGTGACAGATTTATGGTAATCAAGAGATAAATATGGATTTTTCTTGTTGTTGTTTTTTTTTTTTTTTTCTCTGTGAGATTATTTTAAAACCTGTGACCTGAGAAGAATTTTGGGTGCTTTAGCTTGATCCAGTGAAGACAGTCCTCTAAGTCTTGTGGCATAATTAAGATAGGAAGTTTTTCTTATAAATAATGACAGGAGGAAGCTTTCTTCTCATGTACATCAATCCATGAGATCCCTAAAATACCTCTTAAGGAAGGGCAGAAGGATAATAAGTGCTAGTTGCATGGAGACTTTGTTTAGCCAAACAGAATACATTTTTTTTAATCACAAATCTAACACTTAGATTAACTTTATATTCTAGAGCTTTCTCATTGTTTCAGCATATTTAATTTGTGCTCTCAGTAAATTTTGTTGACACTTCCTGTCTCCTGTAACTTAGGATTTCAGGTTCACCTTGAACTAGAGCTGCCACCCACTGTGCCACTCTTTCACCAACTGAAGGAAGCTTTCAGTTTCTTTGTTTCATTTTTTGGCAGAAGATGTGTTTACAAGTAGATGTAGAGTCCTTCTGTATAGTATCAGCTCTACAGCATTGTACATATAGTTTTTGTTATAATGATTTTTAGCAAGAAATGTTTACTTTTTCATATTTTTTTTTCAGCTGTTGCTTTGCACTAATGTTGAAGTTCTCTTATGTTTGCTAGAGTTTGTTTTCATTGTAGATGCCAGGTGTGGAACAACTTGGCTTCTAACTATGTTGAAGAATACACAACATTTTAAATAAAAGTAATCCTTGTGTCAAGACATAGGCACATTATGGATTGTAAATCTTGATTTTACTGCCAACCTTTGCCAGATTTACTTGCCATGCTGTGCTGTCCTCTGTTGAGCAAAACAGTGTCATTAGTCTTTAAACAGTTAATGACATCATTACAGTATTAGAAGGGAAAAATCTTCTAAATGTCCTTTCCTTCTTGTGGTTTTTGGCCTGCCCCACTCCGGGGTTTTGTACTCACTGGGTAACCAAGGTGGCATTGTCTTGTTAACATTGTATCTTATTAATAATCTCATTAGCATTCTTTTTTAATGTGCACTGTGATTCAGTTATCAGAGGGGAGCTCCCTTGCCCAATGACTGTCATTGCTTACCCAAATACTATTATGCTATGGAGTGTTTTAATGTATTTGGTCATAAATGCTACGGCAGCTGGGAGCCTCGGCACTGCGCTATGTGTGAGAATCTTTTCTTCATTGAAGTTTTCCCAAAAGTTTTTGTTGACCTCAGCTTTCTCCATCCCAAGTGCAGAAGTTCCCATAAGTTGAAGGTGACGGAGCTGTGATGCTGGGTGACCCCTTTACTCTTTACTCTTGAGACTCATTTTGCTTTTCAAGTCTAGCCAGGATGTGTCTCAGGGCACAAGGGAGGCTGTGTGGCATGGCTCTGATCTTGAGGCAGGGGGGGGTGGGGGCACATCTGGTGGAAGAGGTGGGTGTTTTTTGGCTTGAAACTCGACAAGTTTGTCATATGGGACCTCTGACTATATTTGTGAAATGGAAGGTCTCTGTGTATCAGCACAATCACATACCTGAATCTGAGAGCCTCACACCATGGTGTTTTCATGGGCAAAAGTGTATGTCCTGGAGCTATGACATTGAAGGTGAAGAGGGATAATTAATTCATGGACAGGAGTTTTGATTACCTCTGTTCCCACAGAGGTGGACTTGGTAGATTTACATCTCTGTCCAGCTGCCACCCATCAAGGGCAGACTCTCTTTGCTCATGTTCTTCTGCATTTATATGCAGGTTTGGATTACAGCAGCACAATTCAAGCACAGTGGAAGGCTATGGCATGGGAGCCACGGTTGAAGCACCTGAGGTTCAAGGGTATATTGGCCTCCTTTAGTATGTGATTTCCTTAGGTGCTCTTATTTCCTCGGTTAAGTCCTTGAGGCAGTGGAAGAGCTGTGGCCAGATGGTGTTGCTGTATCAGTGCAGTGTGGCACTTACCAGCAATGGGCTGTGAAAGGATGGTGAGGTGACCTCCACAGCACAGGGAGTGCCTCAGCTGCCTCAAGTCAGACTCACCCCAGTGATAGGAATCTGTTTTCTAACTTCTGCCACGTAAGTTCAAGTAGCTTTATATAGAGAGCAGCACAGAGGTGGTTCTGCTGGGTTTTGCCCCCTTAAGTCTTTTGCAGACTGACAGCAAATGTGAATGACACTCGGTGCCTTGAGCTCCATGTGTCAGTGTAGCAGCGTCACTCGCAGCGTGGCTCAGCTGATGGTGAAGCATTTCCATCTCCTGCTTGTTGATCAGCATTGTAAATCTTATACAAGCAAAGGTTTTAGAAATGTCCTTTCAGTTACAGTGTTCAGATCATATCCCATATGCATATCATGCATTGTGTGTAGCTGTGTTAGTGAACAATAGTAAATAGTAAGTAGAAATGTTTAACCTCTGAAATGTCAACACATTGCCAGTGATTTTTTTGAGAATTGTATCTTGCTTTGCCAAATTACCTCAGTGAACAGACTTGCAGACTCTATATAGTAAGATTATATATTAAATATGAACACTGTAAAACTATTATTGTGATCTAATCTTTGCAATGATTATGCTTCAAATGACCTCATACTGTAGATTTACGTAATAATGTGATATTTTGAATTGAGAGGCAGGATTTGATTATTTTTCTACTGGTCACCCTTCCTGTTGTACGTGAGGTCAAATTGCTGAATGAGCAAACTTTTCCAGAAGTATCTCTACAAGCAACTCTCCAACTCTGCTGTGCGTTTCCGATGAATCAGACTGACCATAACCAAACATTTTTGCTCTGCAGTTTCTTAAACCACTGGCTATCATCACTAGGCTCACTGTGTCTATGACACCCAAAGCAACTGTCCTGGCAACGTGCCATATAATGACAGTTTATGATCCGTTGTTCCATCACAAAATGATTTGGTTACTTTAAACGTATCTTCCATGCTTCAGCCTTCATTTTCCATACTTTGGGAATGGCTGCAACTCAGTGAAGGAGAAAGTGATCTTATATATGGCCTATATATATGATATTTTATATATAAAGTATATAATAAAAATTAGTTGGTAGTTGATGTATAGGAGTTTTCTTCTGAGTCTTAACTAGATGGTATTTTTAAGTCTTATACCATCCTTAGCTGAAAAGTGTCATGATAAGAATGATAAATAGCATATGTAGGGAACGTAACTGCACAGTATGCAGTGCAAAAGATCCCAGAGTGTGCCCCAAAGCAGTCTATAATCCTGTATGCCATGAACAGAGGATCGTGTAACTCAACACTGTGCAAAAAAGGCAAATGACTGACAAACGTTTTTGGTAAGAATGGGTGGGACTTTGGGAAAGTCCTAAGGATTGTGTTTTTTCTCCCACAGCATGAAACCTATCTGGAATGTAGCTCCTCTCCTTCAGGTTTCAGTTCTATCCTCTTACAAAACATATTAAAAACTTCCACAGTTTAAAAGTGAATAACCGATGAAATAATAGTTTAATTCTTTACTGTAGAAATGGTGTGATTAGTATCAAACCATTAACTCAATTTTATAAAATTAATAGCTTAATATGATCAGTTGCAAATGAAGCTGTGCTTACCTTTTCCATTCACTGGAGAGACTTTTAGGCCAAATGCAAAGCACCTTAGGAGGGTGAGGGAGGCTGAACTCTCCTCTTACCCAATAGCCCCATGAACCAGCCATGTTGTAAATGCGTATTATGAGTGAAGTAGCTGTCGAAGCTAAGAAGGTGAACGGATTCTGACTAGATGTTCAAACCAGAACGTCAATCAGTGTGATGGCTGCAGCTGGCCATGCTTTGCCCCCAGCAGATGGTCTGGTAGCACACTTGTAATTTATTAGCTAATGTCAGACACTGTATTGATTTTAAGCTCTGTCTGTTATACTGGCTTAGTGCTTTGAGATACAGTTTTGCCTTGGAGCATGACCTCAGTGAAATCAACGTTTGGTCTATAAGAGCACTCATATAAATCATATGTCTCACCAAAACACTCCTAAATGTTGACTAGGGATTGAAATTTGCATGGAGATGGGTGTATCTGGCCATCCACACGAGCTGTTTTATAGCTTTATATGTTGAATGTATTTGCATTAGTTAAACTTTAGACTCTTCATCTAGTTTGGTAAGGGGGTGTGCAGTCCTCACTTAAATTGTTAAGAATCCATATTTCAGATGCGTTTTTAGTATTACATGACTCCTATTTTTACAAGATTTCAGCAGAGAGGTAAATTTCAGAAGACCTTTAAGGATTTGAGAAGTTTTTTTTCCCAAAAAGTCTGTTATTGCTTACACGAAAATTCAAAACTTGCTGGATTTTTTCTCTAGAGCTAAGGAAGCCTCAAGTTTTTTAAAATTGAAGGAAAGGTTAGCAAGGCACTTTTCCCATTACCTTAGAATTAATATTTTATATATATTACTTGCATGAAGTGTATCGCCATCAGTCTGAGATCTATGCCAAGCGTATTCTTTCCATTTAACTGCAAGTTTTCAAGATTCTCTGGGGATGTGGTATCCAGTATTTCTATTAAAACTGAGCACACGCAGTGGAGTTGGACTTCCCTAAGGAAAAAAGAATGAAGCTTGCACAGATTGCTCTATAGATTCATAAGCAGAAGGGGGAGGAGGAGAGAGAGAGGTGAGATTTATGTTCAGTTAGCAGCAAGACTCAGTCACAGTGGTGACCTTCAACAGGTCACTGGCCTTCAGAAGGTCATCTGTGTAAGGTGAACAATTTCACCATTTGCATCAATGAAGTCATGTAGGTCCTTGGATTTTCAGCCTGTGGAGACTGGGAATTTTATGGCTACTTTTTGGCTAGTGGTCTTCATACTGTTGCAAAGCATCTAGTTTTTCTTAACCACACCTGAATTTCTGTGTGTGTTTTTAGGACATTGTGTTTTGTCTCTGAGGGGTTTGATTGAAAGCTGCCTCTGATTTATGTTCTGTATTGGTACAAGTGTTTGATTTTAAAGCTATGTAAAATTTGACAGACATAAACACAAACCTTATGATTAAAACCAAGAATGAATATAAAATAATCTGCCCTCCCAGAATTTTAACATAGATCTTTGTATTGCATTAGAATTTACAGGTGAGGTGAAGTAAGAGTTGATAGTTGAAGCATCTAGATAGTATCTCCATGAATCAAATTTCTAGCTTTTAGGTGGGCAGAAGAAACATACATTTCTATGAAATATGCACACCAAATTCATTCTTGACTAACGGAAAGAGAGAGAAAATTATTTCTAGTGATGTTCCCTGGCCTTACTATTGCTAATTAGTTTCTAGTAATTAATGGAGTAGATGAGATTATGGAATTAAACCAATGCAGCTAGCGGTGTTTTGCCAGACAGCTAGGATTTAGTGATATGCTGAAAAACATTAGTAAACAGTAATGGATAAATGACAGCTTGGATTAATTTCAGAATTGAATGCTCTTTCTTGTAGGTATGATAGTTTCTGAATATTAAGTGACTGTTTCCTAGGCTCTGAATTCTGAAGATCTAGTTAAATTAGACTAGAAATGTATTTATATCAATCAGGAAAAGGTTTTTCACCCAAAGGGTGGTTGAGCACTGGAACAAGCTTCCAGGGAAGTGGTCACAGCACCAAGCCTCCCTGAGTTAAGGAAGTGTTTGGATGATGCTCTCAGGCACATGGTGTGATTCTTGGGGTGCCCTACACAGGGACAGGGGTTGGACTTGATGATCCTGATGGGTCCCTTCCAACTCAGCATGTTCTGTGTTGTGTAACAATGATAATAAAAAAGTCCAGATGGCCACTTTTGGAATATTTCTGGGTTTAGCTGAATCATGGGAACCACTGTGTCTTTGTGTCCTCCAGGATAAAAAAGCCAAACACAGGTGTTCACCTCTGACTGTCCTCCTCTGTACCTAACATAGTAAACAGGACATGATGCAATTTTACCAATATTTAGAAACTATTTGCAAAAAGAAACAAAACATCCTAACACTATCAGTTAGTTACATGTCTACCTATTTAATACTTAAAAAATAAATACAATTAACTGTCAGTTATGTCTTGTGCTGGTACAACTGGGCAGATACAATTTCAAATAAGTTACTTTTTCTTCTAGAATTAGGATCTTGCTGAAGTTATAGAAGCTGTTCAGAATGAAACTAATTTGAAACAGAAAACTAAATGTTAGTTACAAGTGATTGAAGATGAGAATTCTTTTTTTTTCCCCAAGATCCTTTTGTTTGATATAAGTGGGCTGATTTCTGTGTAACAAGCATTTTAAAGTGCTAACTCTTTGATACTCATCTTGTGAGCAGTTTTCAGTCTGACTTTATTTTCCCACCAGTAATGTATTTCCTGCTGTTTGGAAACTGCATGCAGCTGGCAACAGCACTTTGAAATATTCTTACATTAAAATGTAACACAGAGTGATAAGGGGAACTACACTGATGTTAATTCTCAGTTTAACCATGCCAAAAATTAGTGAGTAGGGGTTGTGAAGTAATGAGAGTGGTTCTGAGACAAATGTGGTGATAAAATGAGCATGTGTTTGGCCTTTGCTGCAAGGGCACCTGGCACATCTGTGTCAACATTGCCACAGAAAGGACTCGATCGATCCTAAATTAGGCTTGTCTTGCCTAGGTCCACAGGCTGTTGCCCTTATTTTTTATGAAGAACAAAGGTTTTACAGTATAGTTAGCATTTCAGATGCACAAGAAATAGCAGACCACTGTCACAAAGTCTGTATCCTTAACTATGGGATTTGGAGAAAATCTCAAATAAAATATCACTCTTAAGTTTTTAATACAGTCAAAATAATCTACTTTTCAGCTTACAGTGGGAGGGACTTTGTTCTTCCTGATTTCTGTCTTGTGGGCCATCAACTTCAGAGCCGTGAGGAGAGAGGTTGCCAGTGAAGAGTGAGGCAAAAAAGTTGTTGCGAATCTCAGCCTTCTCCTCATCTGTTGTTAGTAGATCACCAGTACATATAGAAATGTAAATAAGATACCTGAGGGACTTGTGAGTAACCTCGGTTGATCACCAGCCTGTCTGTCTCAACAGGCTGTATCTTTGTTGGCGCTATCTACAGTCAAAAGGGGTCTGACATTGTCACAGCCTCAGGTGGGTCCTTCCAAGTAAAATTAAGTTGTTTGGTAAAGACCTGATAGGAAAAAACTGAACTTAAAATAAATGAACTAATTTGGCTGCAAGTGATTAAGAAACACATGGGTCTGGAGGGAGTTTATCAGTTGGGACTGGGCTAATTTGGTGGAAAGACATCTTCTTCAGTGGGCACTGCTGGAGTCAGAGGAGGGCACGGCATAATACTTCAAAATTAATAATGACTGAAAAATTATTTGAAATCCCAGGTGGTTTCTTAAATTAGTCTTTTGCTTAAATAAGGTAAAACCTGTATTTTTATGTGGTGGCTGACCATTAGGGAATTCTAGTAGGAAGTAAGTATTCCCAAAATGATGTATGCTGGGCTTATGCACATCTATGCTGAAAAATATTTTTTAAGAAATAATACACAGGGACATGAATTGTGACTAGATTTCAGGATGCTGATTAATTTGGTACTCAGTGTACATTTCCCAAAAAAGGTTAATGAATCTGTTGAACTAATGAACTTCTCTTAATTAATACAAGTTTCAATTTTCTCCGAGCAAGGGCATTAAAGAGAACAACAAATATCACACAAATAAACACATATTCACCACATTTTTGTCAACTGAAATATACAGAGCATTGAGTTATTTTGCTGCCTTTATACAAGACACTGTAGGAGTGAATCTGTACGTATATATGTAAATATACAAAGATATTTCAAGAGTGTCTCCAGAGTATTTTTATAGGTAGAGTTGAGATTTTGTCCCTCTGAGACTCTCTTTCTTTGTGTAGCTATTTCGCAGAGGTGAAATTCCACTGAGGGAAAAAAAAAAAATAATCCTTTTTCTCTCACATAAATTGGCCTATAGATCCTATGATGGAAAGGTTCCCTCTCAGCGCAGAGGCTCTTTCCCCTCACTAATGTCTAAAACTAAACTGCCCTCAGGCCCTGAGCAAATGGCTGGTCTTGTAAAGGAGCGTGTTTACCAACGTGCTAAACGAGAGATGGCAGGAGCTGAACGAGGGGATTCTCGGAGGAGCGCGGGACCTGCCACTCGGAATTTGCCGGCGGTGAAGTTACAAAGCGGTTGCTGTCTGTCCAGGCGAGCAGGTGGCTGCAGTCAAAGCCGGCAGGCAGGAATGTGACAGTCATGGCCTGCCCTGGTCTGCAGAGGAGCTGTCAGTGCTGGGCCGGGCATGCTGGGCCCTCCCGGGACTGAGGGAGCAGCGGCTGGAGCACGAGCTGCCCTGCTCACCTGCCAGGGTCATGCTGCAACTCTTCATCCCCAGGTAGCCCACTAACCACTTCATGGCTTTACTGCTTGCTTCATTACTTCCTTCACAGATTTTCCACCTTTAAGTGTGTGCTCTGGACAGTGCTTCATGCATCTGCATTTCAGAGTCCTGGTGAAATCATAAGACTCAGCTCAAGTGGCTGGAGTGTAGTTTATGGTTATCAGAGGGCAGATCCCTTAGGTCTCCTCTGTATTTCATTGTCTGAGCAAAGCAAACTTTTCAAGAGTACAAACTGTGTATTCAGCTTCAAACTAGGAAAATTTTATTTCCTCTATAATTATATTATATGTCTTTATAAAGAAAAAGGTATTTATAAAAGTAGTATTTTTAATGTTATTCTGCTAAGTAGCTATTAAAGATTGTCAAAGATGATTTGTAAAATAGGAAGGTAGAGCTTAATTATGTAGACTTCTGTGGTTAGCAAGGCTCCCTCTTACATCCTCTCTGAAGCAGGAAATTTATTGAGCTCATACACCAAAGTGAAGTAACTGGGTGTGAGGGAGAGCGGAAGAAAATACAGTCCATGCGACGGGTCATTTGGGTGGATGTTCTCCTTTACAGAGTTTCTTTTGAAATGTAGTCCAAGTGTTGAGTAGCACTGGCTGCCTTTTGAGAACTTTATCTGCAGTTTCAAGAGTCCCTTTTTATTTTAGCTCATGGATGCAGCAGCTGAAAGATCCCTCTCATTTTCCTTTCCTTGAATTGTCTTCCAGTTTCTCAGATGAGCTTTGAATGAAGTAAGTCTGTGATGCTTTGTGGCACTCCTGTATTATTATGCAGTCCTACACCAGAGTTATCCTTAGTGATGTGCAGGATTATGATGAATATGGAAAGAAATCCCTGTCTCTCTGTACTTGCTTCCTTATCTTCCTTATCAGTCAGAGCTGATGGTGTGTAGGAGAGGCAGTAAACTGCTGTCAACACAGGGCTTGGAAAGGGCTTGCAAGAAGTAACAGGGAGCCAGGAAATGACACCTGTTTCTGTTCCAAGAGTGGGCATGTTCCTGTAAATTTGTTGATACTGAAATACTTTTACATAATTTCTTAAATACTTTCATTTCTTATGACAGAGGTTTCCTCTTGCTTTTGATAGAATGTGTTTTATAAATGCTTTTATATGTTTTAAAATCTTAGTAAAACAAAGTTAGTAAATTATTTTGTAATACAAATAAATTGCCTGTTATTTTAAAAACATAACATTAAGCAATTATTCAACTTATGTAAAAAGCATTAGGAGAACAAAACCAAGTTGTGTCTATGCTCTCTTTTATGTTCTTGTTTAAACAAATTTTGTTATTTACTTTTTAAAGTACTAATGGATGTACTCTAGGAATTAAGCTTTTATTAAGTAATAACTTAAAGTTTCTGTATCCTTCTACCTCTCTCACTGTTACAGCTGTCAAAGCCACTTTTGAAAAGTTTATATACAGTTAAAATAACTGAGTTAAAAGAACTCAGATTGTAAGTATGGTCTAAAAAGCAGTGAATAAGACTGGCCTCTTACTGAAATAAACCTTTGTGTCTTACCCTCAAACTTTGTTATATTTAAAATCACAGTCATTATATTGACAATATTAGTATTGTATTAGTTAACAGTGTGCTAGCAACAAAATATAGAAAATGTAACTGACTTTGTTGATTGCATCTATCGGCATTGTTGTGCCTCTGTTTCCAGTTCCAGGAATTGTATTAATGAGGTTACATGGCTCAGATTAACCTTGCAAAGGTACAGAGAATAGAGGGGAAGAGTTATATTTCCATGTTTTTAATAATTCACCCTTAAGACAGGTACAAGTCTTAATGTATGTTGCATTAATGTACAGCTGTTTGTGTAATCACACTCCCTTCTGAAGCCCTGGCAGCAGAGATCCCTCCAGGTTGCTGTGCAGTTCCATGGTATGGGTTGAACAGCTGCTGGAGGAGCAGTATAGACATGCACACAGTCATCAAATGCTTCCTTTGAGCGGGAAGCTGTAAAAGAAAGCAGCTTTAGAATAGCAGTGCTTTGAAAAAAGGAGCGTGTGTTTATAATGTGCACAATGAACATCAGTACAGTCAGTGCCAGGAAGCAGGTTAATGCCCCATCTCCTTTCAGGATGCTTAGGTGGATGCAGACCAGTAAAAAAAGGAAATGTTGTCTACTCCACTGAAGGCCCAAGCATCTCAAGAGGCTGAAAAATACACAGCTCCTGTGAGAGCTGGAAGGGCTCTGCTAGCAAGCCTCTGTTTTTCTCCTCAGCATTTATGGGAAATCAGGCATATGATGATTAATCCTTGTGTTACATTGATTGAGCTGTTTTTACAAAACCAACTCTGTTAATATACAGCTCCATCTGTAGAAAATACAGACTATTCAGGCACTATAATGGAACAATCAAGAAAAGCAGCTCACATTCTTCCTCAGAGAGTACTACAAGGACATAATACAAAAGTAAGCAAATGAAAATGTTACCTAAACATCAAGTGACACTATTCCCTTAGTGTTATTGTAAGACTTTGTTCAAAAATCTATTTTCTCTAATATTCAGCAAGTTTATTTTTGTTTTGAAAATAAAATTTGGCTTGCTGCACTCATTTTTAACTTTGGTAAATATTTGCTTGTATTTTCATACTTAACTACATTGGATTTCTTTTTTTCCACTGTCACAGATGTAGGCAATTTTCTATGCCTTCCCCCCAGCATTTTTTTGGCAGCTAATGAATGCAGTCCTTTGGTTCTCATCTGATCTTTGGCAGGATATCTGGAATTGATGTCCTAGGATGTGTGTAGCTAGCTCAGTAATGATGTTACAGGAAAACTAAACACTCCAAGCTACAAAGCTCTATTCAGAAATTTTATCTCTGATCCAGAGGCAAACTGAAAAAAGCTGTAGTCCTGTGAATCACAAAATGAATATTCAGTAATCCACACAGATAGCCAAGGGAAAGAGAGGGTGATCCGCCAAGGAAAGCATAATACCAGCAAGTCAGAGTGCTTCAACTCCTTGTAAGGAGTTTGTTATATGTTCTTGAACAAGTTGCTTAATTGTTTCTCCATTGTCCTCAGAAAGAAGTGTGATGATGTAATACAGAGTGTTGTTAGAATATGTTTATATCCATATGCAATATCAAGATCCCACTGTGAAGCACTGTAAAGTCAGTTTGCATTTCACCTACTTAAGTCTAATTCCTTCTTCTATGGGAGTAACACAGCAATCCCATCTAGGATTTATCCAGGATGCTACCTAGTGCCAAGAGCTCTCAGTGCCTTAGAGGTTGTGAGACAGGTGGAGGACTCTGTCATTCTCCTCGTTTCTTTGGGATAATTCATTAAATACTTCTACCTGTGTCAGCTGCAGGTAAAACCTATGGTGGAATTCCTCATCTGTATTCTTGTTAATCCCTGGCCTGTCAGCTCTCATCAGGCATTAGGTTCTGCCTGCCTTAGCAGCTGCAAATGTGCAAATTCTTTAGCTGATGAAGTGCTGCTAGACTGTCTCATACAGGTGTATATTATGGATTTGGATGTCATATGTTAATCTTATAGTCATGTTTCTTTTTGTGGTTTGGACACTTTCTAGCACAGTTTTTAACAGCAGATAATTCTAATTATTTCTTTTTTTTCACAGAATTAGATGTGTTGGTTTCATCTGAAACATCAAATAGGCAGAATTCCTGTTTCACTGGATGAAAGTGTGCTCCTGTGGAATGTGTCAGGTGTATAATGTTGTAATACATGAGAAATGATGGTGACTGCATTGACAGAAGCAGCCCTAATGCTTTACTGAAGTCTAGCTATCTGTAGGCTGGGCACCAGCAGTCCTCTAAATGTTAAATATTTGTGTAAAACAGCAAGTTGGAAAGATGAAGTATTGTGTATCTCCACCTACTTGCTGAAAGAGGACACAGCCACTTATGTCCTTACAATTCAGCTAAGACACATCAACTTTTTAAGAAGCATCTTGTTCAAGATCCTGTTAAAACATTTCCTTTACATAGGATTTAAGCTGATGTGCTGGTTTAATTCTAACTCAGTATGTTGTGTTGTCTTAGGAAAAAGACCAAATTGTTAGCTTAATTTTATGTCATATAAATAACAAGTGCTGATAGAACAGTGTGCTTTGTGTATTATTCTTTTTTTAATACAAGATGATAATTCTGCTGACTATGAAATTTAATGCAGTTAAAGTAACTTCTCCATCTTGAGCAGTTAAATGGTGTTGTCCAAACTGTTACCTGTGCTGAGAACCACTCTACTTCCAAATAGTCCTATTGAACTCAAGGCAAAGTGTGACTCAAAAGACTAAAACCACCTACATATTCTGTAGCAACTGCAATTTGTACTTCTAAATTCATTAGATTAGTATGTTCCCTGTCTGGAAATATTTCACATATTTACAGTCAAGGGATGTTTAATCCAACACCATTTGTTTTAGATGACTGGCTGTTAATGTTTAAATGTTTTCTGCTCTGTTTGCAAAACTGTAGATCTTGACTAGGCACTAAAATTTTGCTCTTTCATATGACTTGTGTCTGCATAGCTAATGTGTTTGATATGTTTTGCTCCACTTGCAGCCCAAAATACCCTTCCCATAGTTTCCATTGAATATACAAATCCTTCAACAGCTGAAGCTTTATGAACAATTCATCTCAAGTATGGGGTTTCACCCCTCCTGACAGCCAGCACTGCACATACATGTATGAGGAGAGCTTATTCCTGTCTCTCTGAGATTATTCAGCTTGAATTGCCATTTTGATGCAGTGATATAGATCAGCATCCTCACTCCTTACCTGTACTCAATCATAGATTTAATATTAGAAACATTGTAAGTGTGGTATTGTATCACAGAGTTTAACTTGGGGAGGGGGACTTTGGAAAACCTTCTGTGTAGCCTGGTGTACATAATTAGACCATGAAAAGAATACCTTGAGAAATAATACAGGAAAATCCTCTTCTTCTCCCCCCCAAGAGACACATATGAAAAATCCTCTTCTTCTCCCCCCAGGAGACACATAAGTCCAAGACCTACCCACCCTCAACAACCAAAGCCGAATTATTTATCACTGAAGAAGGATGTAATATGTTTCTGAGTGGAATAACAAATTCTGAATCTGTCCTTTTGTTCCAGCCGTTAAAGTGTCGAAGTACTTGCTGAAACTACTTTAGTCTACATAATTAGGCTTTTAATATAAAATCAGATCTTTGTGGATTTCTTTCTTTCATGGGACTCCCAAGTGTGTAAGGGGAGTGTTTTAATAAGCATGAGTGAGCAGCAGTGTATGTTTTCAGTGCTGTTAATAGACTGGAACCAGTGTCAAAAGAGAACATATGCATCTTTTCTTTCAGCCACCTCTTTTGGCTGCTCTTTGGGCATTGATGCCGAATAAATGAGTAAATCTTGTCAGTCCTTTCAGGACATTCATTAACTTCATTTCTTTTTGTTAAATAACTTCTTATTATTCCAGGGGTACCAAGGATTTTTTGCATGAGTGTGATTTTCAGATTCATACACTTGTTTCCTGTGTGTTAAGCAAAATCCTTCTCCCTTTTAATTGGATTCTCTGTATGTGTGTATGCCTACTTAAAAATAAATGCTCAGTTTTTGTTACTTTTTTGGAGTTTAGGATTCCCTACAGCGCTGAGAACTTCCAGTAGCCAATACTTAGTTTGGCCCCTGCCTATGCTGTTGCTTGAAGAGTAAAACATCTTTAGTTTCATTTTTTTTGCTCTAGTATTTAAATGCTAGTTTACGAGGTTGCTGCTTTTATCTTTTTTTCCAGTGAGAGAAGAACATGGGTAATGGGGTTTGTTGCTGTTCAATGTACTGATGTAACAACTGAGTTAAAGGTAGTGAAAAAAATTCCAGACCAGGGGAGCACAGTAGCCTTTCTACCAGCCCAGCATGTTGAAAAGCCTTAGGAAAGGCATGTGTGATCAGAACTAGCACAAGGGACAGGCAGCAGCGTGTAGCTTGAGAAGCAGGAGGGAAAAGCAGATCTTCATTAGCCAGCAGTAAGGTGGACGAGGCTTCTCTAGGCCCACAAGCTCAACTTTCTGTTTGACCCTGTGTTTCTATGATGCGCATTAGATCTTGGATACAACACTGGAATACCTATTGAGTAACTGGAGTGGCAGCTGGAAAACAACCCGCCTGCTCACATCCTCTCATAGTTTATACCTCTCATAACAGTAATATTATGGTGGGATTAAAATACAGATGAGCTTTTGAAAAGTTAAAATTACAAATTATGTAGCTATACTTTTATCCTTGCTTTTGATAAGAGCTGTTTGAAATTAGGAAGCTCTGTCTTTTAATGCAATTTTATGTCTGTCGGTATTCCAGAGGGAAGGCTGTCTCCGGGAGAAGGTATCAGAGAATGAATAGTGCTGAATGATTTATTTATAACTTGCATTATTTTGTTAGGAGTTTTTCTGTTGTACTTTCCTCTCTAATGCCTAAATTTTTCCATGGTGTAATAGGCTCATATCCTTAACACCCTTGAGAAGGTGAGTTCTTTCTTTGATCTCACAGGCTGGGCAGCATGGCAAATTAAGCATAGCGGACTTCCTTAAATAGTCTTAAGCTTTATCTGGAAATAGGGCATGTATATCCTTATATATTCTGTGTTGTTACCCAAAGATGGCCTTTTCTGGGTGCATGCAGGGGAATGTAGCACCAAGAAAGAAAACTGGTTAAGGTAATTGAGTTATCAGGGAGTCTGGATTTTTTTTCTGGTGTGCTTGTAGGTATCTGGTGTGCATGAGTGTGTTTGTGTTGAACACTAAAATGACCACTTAAATTCTATACAGAGGTTGAGGAACAGTAAGCTATAAATGGGATTATTGACCCACTTTAATAAATGGCCTCTTGAAAGAAATCATTTATGTCCATGTAGTATTTCTTCTATGCTACATAAAAATCTCTGATGTGGGCTTGACAGATTTGTTCAAAGAAAATGTTTATTGTGCTCTGAACTATGTAACATGTCTTGATTATTGATGTTCCTTGTTTTTGCTGGCAGAGAAGGATATTATTGCTTTTTTTAAGAATCCCTGGCATTATTCTTAAAAGTAAAGTGCTAGGAGTTCTGCACCTTCATTGCAGTGCTTCACACAGTCCTGATTGTGTGTTATGTGTGTTTGTATTATGAGCTCCTGCATATTGGTATTATTTTCTTTACTCCCAAAATTGTATATTCTTTTTTCTTCAACGGGAACAAAAATATGCTTAAGCTTGGGTCTGTATGTGATTCAACTTAATCTTTTATTGTTATAATTTACATGGATTTTAGATGGCTTAACAAACAACTTTTTTTTTTGGGTCAGCTAGATGATGCTGAGGCAGCATAACATACTTTTCTGTAGCAGTTACCTTAATTAGTAGGGCTCTTTCATGCTTTCTGTGAGGTTCTCAATACCAGCTTAAAAAAACCCTCCTGATTCTTTAACCTTTGTGAGTAGAAGAGTTTTACTACAGGATATGAAGTGCTTAAAATGAAAGACAGTCAAAAGTTTAAAACTCCTTTCAGAATATGAAGGTATACATTATTCTATAGCTGGAAATATAGAAAGACAAGGCATCTCAGTCTGCAGTCTGTTCTAGAGGTCTAAGCTTGCTGATGAGTAAGATGGATCATTGAGATTTTCTTGTATTTTCCAAAAACCCAAATATATCTCATGTATGTTACTGTCTGTTAAGAAAATGCTAGTGTGAGTAATATTTGTTGCAATATATTCCCATTTGGTTGTATCTGTATGACACTTTGTTAAACATAAAAGCAAATGGGAAAATTATGTGCATTGGGAGGATGTTATGGCTGAGGGGGAAGTTTGTCACTGAGCTGTCATTGACAATGGAAAGAATTCATAGACTCAAGTGTAACATGATAACACATTGCTAACAGCAACTGATTTAAGTATATTATTCTGAATTTAATATCTGTGCTACCTTCAAGTTTAGTAGTTAGAGGATACTTGAGATGAAAGACAGTAGAGTGGGAAAGATTCTATTAGAGTCTAAGCCAAGTGCATAACTTGATGTTGAATCCAGATAAAATGAATCTGCTTTTAGCTCTGAGTCTGTTGTAGTGATCTGGTCAGCCAGAAAGTGGTCCTATTCTTGAGGACAAGGCATCGTTGCCAAGAAAATGATGCATGGAGTTAGCTGAGTTTTGTCTTCAAGAACAACTGAATCTGAAGAAACCTTGTCTCTGGCAACTTGCTCAGTAAGGTCAGATAAGGTATTTTAAGGAGAAATTAATTTCTAGCAAGTTGAAACAGAGCTTTGGTATTGAAGATTTCAGCGAAAGGATAAAATGATGGGAAACTGTTCTATTCCAAAGTACATTTAGCATAATAATTTTAACTATCTTTTTACTTCTTACTCAAGAAAAAAATATTCCCATAATTGCATCAGTAGTTTAGGATTATTGAGATATTTGGACTAGTTAGTTAATTCTGGATTGAATGTCACTGGTGGTGTGTGGAGGAAATTCTCTGAAGGAGAGAAGGTGCTAATGGCAGACCTCAGTCACAGCAAGCAGGTGCTGTTGCCTGTGGCTTCTAATAGCCATATATTTCTTAAGTTTTCCTTTTGAGATTATTTTACCTGCCTCTCCTGAAATAAAGATGTCTAAGTTGAAAGAGTGATGTCAAAAGCATGGAGTCACTCAGTTAACACACTTCCATCTCGCCTAGAATACCATATCCTTAGCATGGGACCTGTTTCATATTACTGCCCAGCAAGATGGACACCATGCTTCCAAATACATTTTTCACCATTTATAGCTTTTGATGCGGTGCCTAAAGCTTGATTTGTCGCTTCAGGATGATTCCATACCAAGTGCCATGAATCAAATTATTTTCTAACACAATGGGGTTAGCACCTCTCCTGCTGTGATGAGTGGTTTTGCAGAAGTACCAGAAGAAATGCTCCACAGCAGCAAGGTTTATCCCTTATTTTGGATAAAAGCTGCCTACTTGACTACTGTTCAGTCAGCTAGAGAGCAGTAGAGGAAGTTGTTTTCCTCTGAGATAAATCCACATCAGTATATGTCATGGGCTCTTTGGAATTAATTGCTCCTGGGAGACAAATTTCACTGAGTATGTGGGGCAGGCAGCCACAAACCTGTGAACTGGTGCTCCATCCCAGTGTCCTTGGCAGTGGCAAGGAAAATCATACTGCAAAACCTGAAAAGTCTGCTTTTTAAAAGTCTGTGTGCATATTGCTGCATACGTGTTCTTGTAATTCTTTCAAATGAAAGAATTTGTGTGGGGGTTGTAGGCCTTGCAAGACCAATTTGATGTTTTGAGCAGGAGTGCAAGTTAACTTCTGGCAGCTTTGCTGAGATAAATATTCCGGCTCGCTAGGGGAAGAAGAATTAATCTATCCATATTTTTTTCTTTACCTATGTAAAGATTAGATAAATAAGAACAGTTTGGCTTCTTGTAAAGCCTTTCAGTTGAATACCTTCAAGCATATAATAAAAATATGAATAATTCTACCTTTCCATTCATTATAATGCTAACAGACCTTTATGTTCTCCTCTTGATGGTGTCACTGAGTCCCATTACACTATTATGGAGAGTTTAGATCATAATGAAAAGGAAAAAAACCTGAGACGTAAGTGTGACATCTTTGGGACAGAGACATTCTATATCTTGTGAATAAGGAGACAAACATGAGCACACTTACATGCATAAGCAAATTTTAAAATAGTTTTAGAGGTATTAGCTTCCAGAGTCTTTGATGGTCTTTCCCCAAATCACAAACTTTGACATTCAAATAGTGGTTTTGTCCTCATAAAATGTTAGGATAAAAACCCAGGGCTACATTGGCAGTAAACTAGAGTTGCTTTCTGAGTGCTTGTTTGACTGCAGCAAACACACTAGCATATTATTGACTGAACAGGGTTTTTTTTCAGGTGAAGGTTCACCTTTGTTGCAGAGTTTCTCAAAAATGCTGTGCAGAAGAGACCTAATGCTCACTTGTTTTGTGTGTAAAATACTAGCCTTCCACATCAGAGTACTGTCTTTCACATTTAACTTGAAATCCCTGCAAGATGTACTGAACTGCTGAAAACAGTTTGGATAGCTGGTGAATCACAATATCAAGGCCCACAGATAGTTTAAGAGATAGGGGGTTTTTAGCTAAAAATGCTTAGATCTTTCAAAAATACAGTGTCCAAGCTGATGTACCTACTATTTAACTGGATCGTAAATGCTTTAATTCTCTAAATTGCATACTCTTACAAAACTACTGCATAAGAAAAGGTGAGAATTGCTTGACTTCAAGTTTTTCATATACCTCAGGTATTCACATAATGAAGTAATTTAACGTAAACATGGGATGTAAGTTGTATAGGAATAAAAATAATATTGTAGCATTTATAATAGAGTTTATTATATCAAATACTAAAATGTGACAACTTAATTGAGACTAGCCTTGAAGGTACCTAAGGCTGAAAAAAGGGTCAGCCAGACAGCTCAATGAGTTACCATATTTAAAATTGTGTTGGGCAGATAAATCTGCAATTGAAATAATAGCTGGCATTAAAGCAAAACCAAAATTTTTATTTAGTCAAAATAGAAATTAAAACATCATTTGGTGGTGCAACAGATTTTGCACGGCAAATACTATATCTCTTCAACATTGCTACTGTGAGTAGGAGAGAATGACACACACACACACTCGCTGAAAGAATTACTACAATAGAAATTTCAAAATGTATAAATGTCTCTGAGAAATATATTCAGTTCATCATGTAGCATTTATATTAGCACTGCTGCTTTACTGGAGAAAAATTAAGGGGATGACTTATTAGAAAAAAATTACTTGCTCACACTGTAATTGCACTAGGTTAAGAACCCATAAGTGCTATCCCAAATAATGGAAAGAAAATGTAATAATTTAACCTCATGAACTCTTGTCCGTCTTTGGAGATCTGCTGGAATCATGAACTTCAGTCTAATTTTTTGTGATATTTTGTGTTAGGCTTTTTGGTAGACACCTCAGAATTGCAGCAGCGTCTAAGATGTATACATTCTCTATGAAAATGTGTAAGAACAGTGAAACAGGAATCTTAGTAAACAGTTTTATAATATTAACATTGGCACGTAGCAATTCACCTGTCTCCAGAGTCATGTGTACCAGCTGCAACCTGTTTTAAGAGACACATAGGAAAAAGTGCCATTTGAGGTGCCCAGGAGCCTGCTTGGCTTCCCCATACAGGGCTGAACCTATTCTGTATTTGTGAAATATAAATACATGAGAGATCTCCATCTTTTCTGATTTCAGATGTGGTTGGCTGTAGCCAAAAACAGCTATTTAGTGAAAAACTTGGCATTAAAATGTAGAAATTCTTAGCCTTCTGTGCCTCAATCACAAAACCAAACCTAGGCTTTTCGTGTTGATTCTATTAGCAGTAAAATCATGCTAATATTAGTCTAACAAGGGAGGTTCCAGATCATACAGTTCAGTGCAATGCCCTGTAGCATTATGCTTTGATCTCCATGCCCTATGGAGGTGTTTTCTGGAGTATGTATTTAACACCTGCAAAATATTAATTCTACCTGCTGCAGCAGGGTTAACAACTGCTGGATTGTGAATGCCTATAAAGGCAGTAGAATGTAACAATATTAATGAAGTCCTTAAAAAGATGGCAGTGATTACAGGGATAATGAGCAAACCTCTTCTTTGTTCATTAGTTGCAGAAGAGTATATTTTTATTATGGCACTGATTTCTGTAGGAGCTGCTCATACTCTGATTGAAGCATGAAGGATCATTTGTATGAAATACAATAAAAATATGTATAAAGCAGCTATATTCAAGGTTTTAGAGCTTTTTGACTTCCAATCAAAACTGACTTGTTACTGGTAAAAAGGATTGTGACTGACTTTTTCTGTTGTATCACCTTTAGCAATGTGGCATTGTGGTTTTGTGCTTGTTGTTGAGTGAGAATATGAGTGTATTTCAAATCAAGAAGTAAAACCAACATGGATGCTCTTGCAGTAAATGAAATAGGAACGTATTAATAATGAAAAGAAAATCAAAGGCACTGCTTATCTGAGCTGAGTTCTGTGGGACTAGTTTAAAAAATTGGCATGTAAAAAATCCATACTCTGAATAGGAGGACAAAGTCAGACTCAGTGGGTGAGAAATGTCAGTTTTACTCCCTGTTTGACAAGTAAAACTTAGTACTTTAAAAAACATCTTTCTGTTTTTGTGAGCACTATTTTCATTTTTATTTCATTTTTCTTCTTCTAACAAGAGGCAATGCACACTCACATTCTTCTTCATTGGATCTGTGCAGTGGATGGAGAGTTCTTACCCTATCAGAAAATATTTTTAAAAACCCAAGCCTCTCAACTGTAATTTCTTTGATCTCATTATTATCACTCAAGGAAGGCTTTGCAAAGAGCCACACACAGACCATTTATTTTGAAGCTCCCTTTTGAACTCAAGTCAGTACAGTGCTTGCAAAGCAGAAGGGCTGTTCATCACTTGGAAGGCTGGTGCGTTGCTACTGCTCGGAGGGGGCTGGTTCCCCACTGGGATCGTGAGCTGGCATTGCCCCCACGAGGGAGCACCCAAGGCCAGAGGGCACAGGGTGATGAGGGACGAGCAGGTAGAGACCCTGCAGAGCAGTCTGTATGAACTGAGACTTCCCAGACATGCTGGAATCCTCTGGAAGGGGTTGAAGTGGCAAATCAGCTGATTTCTCTATTTCTAGCTAAGATAAATTTGTCTGGAGGACTTGTAACTCTGCTGCTTACCAATGAGAGCTTTTGAGTTAAATGTATCACTCCTGATAAGAAAAAGAAGATTAGGAGACAATGACATCTGCTGGCTTTGGAAAGAGAAGACATCAAACTAGCATATCTTGACTAGGCAAGGACTTTCCTTTTTAGCAATCCTTCATTTTGTCTGTTCTATGAAGCTGTGAACATATAAAACAATGCAGAAAAGATATGTGGACAGAGTCCTGCTGCTGGGACTCCCAGGCACCTCGGGAAGGAGAGTGGCTTCTGGCATCTACTAGATCCAGAATCACCTGTGCAGGAGGGTGTTTCAGAGGGTGGGAAGTTCCTGAGCAGCAGCTCAGCAACAGGAGCAGCTTCTCTGTCGGTGCCCTCATAAAACATCCTGAGAGATGCTTCTGGTGCACTTATTTCTTGATTTGGATAAGAGCAATCACAGCCAACTATCCTTCAAGGAAGATCTTGTCCTAGAAAACCAGTATATAAGAAAAAATATGACAGAATTTTCTGTTTTATTCTGTATTTGGGGTGATGGGACAGATCCCTTTTCAGATGTTACTATTGGAACTCCTTAAGTAGTACGGTGCCACATGAAATATATAGCATCTTCATCTGCTGATATAAAGAAATCTTTAAAAAATAAATGAATAACGTGTACCTGTAATTTTTTCAAAAGTTGGGAACTTTTTATCCAACATTTCCAATCACATTTGTTTGCAGATCATAAGACTAGATTGAAAATCATAACATTTGCATTGAATATTTTAGGAAGATTTTTCTGCATTTACTTTACAGCTTTGATTAAGATTCATATACTAAATCCCTCTGCAATCTCTTAAATCTCTGAGTGTCATGTAATCACATCTCTCTAGAAGCAGAAATCTAAGGAAAATATTAAACAGGAGGTGTTTTGAATTAAAAATTAAGATTTTTACCATTTGGAAGCCTTTGAAACTGTTTGTTTCAAAGATTTCTTCAAGGGCACAAAAGCCAAATGAAAATACCAAAACTAAAGCTGAGGCTTCCTGCTGGGCTGGGACTGCAGTGGGACTTAATCCTTCTCTTGAACAGGAATTTGAGAGGTGTGTTAGATCAGTTTGACTGCAGTGAAATAATGTCCAAATGTCTGTGTGGCTTTTGATTTGATCACTCAGACTCAGTACAAAGGGAAAAGTTTATTACAATACAGGCAGGAGACTCAAAAGTACTTATTTCTTAGTCTGTGTTGTCCATTTTCTGTTCATCTTTATTATAGCCTGTTTCTTGCCTTTTCCCACTTACCTTGCAGCTCCAGAGCTTGATTTACCAGCTGATAACTGCTAAAAGTCAGCCTGATGGATTTTTGTTTGTGTTTGTTTTTTTTTTTTTCTTTTTAATTTTTTTATTTCTAACCATACTTTGAATGTTTTGGCCAACCTGCTTTTCCTGTACTACACTGTGTACTAAAAGGGAAAAGGCATCTGTTTTCAACAGGAAATAATGGTATAGACTTGAAGTCAAATGGATATATTAGGATTATGTTTTCTCTTCACAAGCAATTGCACTGTGTCATCATGGTGCTCTTGTATGTGAAATGTGATTTACTTATTTTGGACTGGGGAAGTGCAAAAGTATTTCTGTGATTCTTTGTGGGTCAGCTGTCATTCACCGCTCTCTGCAGTAGGTTTTGCTGTGGGGTTTGTGCTTTTGGGGTTTCTGTTGTCGTTCTTGTTTGATTTTTTTTCTTTAAATCAAGCCTGGTCATTCAGTTGACACACTGGACCTGGCTTTGTGCAAGAATTTTATTGAAGTGTCAAGAAAGGGAATTAAAAAGATGAAAATGGGCCGAAATAGTTCCTCCATATATATATAAAAAATTAAATTCTTAGCATTCATGGCATCCCTCATAGAAATGCATTATATATTGTTACCACGTCAGCTTGTAATATTGGTACATGGCTTCAGTGCTTGCTTGTATTTGTAATTACATTTAAATAATTTAACTCCATTATAATACCATGTCTAGTGGAAATGCATGATTCTTCAGGAAGAGATTTCCTTTCAGCTTGATCTAATGACTTCAGAAAATGCTGCTATTATTAAAGCTTGTTAACTATTGATATGCAAAAATAAAACTGTTGAGTGCAAGGGAAGACATTAATAAATACGCTCATTTTTTAGAGTATTTTTGCAATGAGCTGTTTGGTAACTCATTATTTGACTCGGGTACTGTGTCAGATAGTCTTAAAGCCTCACTAGTTGTATTTTGCAGATCATATTTAGCTTTTATCAAAATCAGGCTAAAAGGGTTCCAATTAATGAGTCATTGAAGTCATCCCCTTCCACCGAGGTAAGGAAAGGAGAGAAAGAATAAGGAGGGAAGCTTCTGGATTGAAAACTAGACAGCTGTAATTTAAACACTAATGATAAAAGAAAATATGTACAAATACATAAAAGTATGTGCAGGAATGTGCAAGTTCCTGTTGCCTCCCAGCAACTCCCAGTGTACTCTTAGCCAGGGCAGTCCCAAAAAGTCCTTGGCTGCTGCCAGAGAGAGTGGGAGAGCAGACAAGAGCTGAGGGTGGAGTGGTGAGGGTCAGGAATGCACAGGCCTGGGGATCAGTGGTGATAGATGGATGGAGCCCTCCCCAGATGCTGGCCATGGCCAGCGTCATCACTCTCTACAACTACCTAAAGGTCATTGAGGTTGGTGCTGGTCTCTTTTCACAGGTAATCAGTGACAGAACAAGAGGGAATGGTTTCAAGCTGCAACAGGGTAGGTTTAGATTGGACATTAGGAAAAATTTTTTCACAGAGAGAATGGTTATAGACTGCCCAGGGAAGTGATTGAGTCACCATCCCTGGATGTGAGTTGTTTGGATGTGGTGTTGGTAAATATGGTTTAGGGAAGAACTTTGTAGAGTAGGGATGGTGGTTGGACTCTGTGATCCCAAGGGTCTTTTCCAACCTGAATAGTTCTATGATTCTATGGGCAGAAGAGAAGGAATAGGAAGAAGGGGCTTGACTTCTGTGATCCCTGAATTTATACCAAGAGTGACATATATATATGGGATTGAATAATTTGTTTGGCCACTTTTGCCATCTGTCTAGTCTGCTTCCCCCTACAGGAGGGTTGTAGATACGACTCTTCTGCTTTAGTGTCCAAAGTAGCAGATTCAACAAGCAGAGCTAAGTGGCCTTGCTCTCTTAGTAGTTACTACAAATGTTTAAGCGTTATTAGTCCTCTAGCTGGAAAACTCCTGTTAATTTCAGCAAATGTGCTGCCTAAAAGAGAGTTCACTGAAAAAAAAAAAAAAAATCAGTACAGAGAAAGCTGGCTTCATCCTGATTCAAACCAGGACAGCTCTGTTCACCTGAAGCTGGAAAAGACAGTACAGTACATACAGCAGATTTTTTTCTGTTTGATTATTGATGGATTTATATTGCGTGTGTAAAGGGTAACGTAGATTTGTACCAGCTGAAATGAATCTAACATTTAGCTTTGAGTTTGTATGAACACTCTGAAGTTGTTTTTTAGTCTCCTGTTGGGTTTGGTTGTATTTTTTTGTTTTTGTGGTGGAAAACAGCATCTACCATAGGTTTTGCCTCTAGACCACTACACCTCTGGTGCAGAATGTGACACCAGAGAAGCTTCTAACATCATAAAAATGTAGCAAAGTGCGCTTCCTTTTTGTTCATGCTAAGCAAGCCTGTTTGCAGGCTCACAGTAGGAAGTGAATAGTAAATAGTAGGACGAGCACATTGTTTTTCCTCTGTACACCAGTGAGCCATTCCTCAGCAGCCCCATGGAACAATGTATGGTGAGGTGAGTCTTAGCAAAGCTGCTCAGTAAATCTGTGGCACCTTCTCAGTGCTGTCCATCCCCAAAACAGGCACAAGACTCTGGCTGTGTCTCCTGTGCCATGTGTTGCACTGGTATTTCTTTGGCTTTTTGTTCTCCCTTTTCCCAGCCTCTTTGTTAATTTCCATCAAATCTGCATGCCCTCTCTCAGTCCCTCAACATCCCCTTTAATCCTTCATTGTCCTTTCCAGATCTTTAAGGGCTTTTGAATGTTTTCCATTCTTTCTCTTCTTTTTCCATTAGGGGATTCTTGTGGATCCAAAGGTTTGTCTCAGGTTTGCAATGCTCAACGCATATGATGTTTGGCACCCTGGTAACAGCTTTCTGTGCCCCACTCAGCCCACCCAGCAGCAGGGACAGGCCCAGATTTGTGTAACTGTGGATAAAAACTGAAAGCATCTGGATCAGGTTTTCCAGTCCATTTATCATAAAACAGATTTCCTTCTTAAGAGATTTCTATGGAACAGTGAGAAAAATCAGATGTAGATGAAGCTAAGTGGAAAAGTTCTGAGTGAAATGTCAGGACTCTGATTTATTTTTCATATATTTTTTCCTAGTTTTTTTCTAGTTTTGCCACTCATGGTGAAGTGAATGGATTAATCTTAAGTTTTTCTACATGCTAATGGGCATGGTGGGAAAACTATGAAGGTTCTTTTTAAACATATGCCTTTAGATATTTCTATATGAGCTATCTTGAGGTTTGGTTATTTTAAAGCTAAATAAACTGTCTAAATTACTGACTTTGTGTTTTCCTAATGAATTACATGCTTTGATCTGCTTTAATATAATCAATAACAGAAATACTCTCTGATTTGGAGAAAAGCCGATGATTAAATGTTTTGCAAAATGAGGACAAATAGCCATCTCTCCTTGTTGTCAAACACATTTATTTTTGTTTGATTGCAAGTACAGATATTTTCATTGTATGTTAGCAGTGCTACTGAGTGAAATGGACCTGTTATTCACAGCTCAAAACTATATATAAATTACATATTGTTATAGTTGCTATGGCAAACAATTACCATTACTTAATAGGTAACTTATGAAACCATTGAGTAGCAAGGCAAATGTAGTTGCCAAAACGCAAAACACTGTTTCTCTGGGGAATAATACTAGATCTAGATTTTATTATTTTTTTTTAATTGTCTGACTTTGTAGCTATTTTGAATTGTGTACCTCTGAGACAGGTAGACAAGAAGGCTGCTTGATTTTGGACACAGAATACATTTGTATGTACTCTGTGGTCCTGGTTCTTGTACTTCTAGTTGTATGGATGCTTCTTATCAATACTCCAGCCTTCTCTCTTTCCCATCTGCTGGTGTTAAGAGACTGTGCCATTACCTTTTAATAAATTAGTCCTAGGCAGATGTATCTCACTGTGGCTCACCTCAGTAGGGTATTACCTTTTAATATCAAAAGGATTTGAATATTTGTCAGAAATGACCTGAAGTGCAGCCAAGAAGGTGTTACTGATACAACTGCTTGATCCTGGCCTCTTCAAAAAAGGTGCATTTTCTATCATACATTAATCTTTTGGGATTGTTCATGGAAATAAACATTCCTCTTATCAGAAATTTTCTAGCTAAAAGGGAAACTCAGGAGAGGAACAGATGCAATCACATGGGTAAATGTAAGTAGAAGCACTGCAAGCTCAATACATTTCAGAGGAAAAGATGGAAGTAAATCTTATGTGTATATTATACTGTCAAACCCAGTAGTAATTTTAAGATTAATGTGCCTCCCCATTATTGATATGTGTCACATTTCTCCTGAGTTGAGTCAAACCCTGTTTATATTTTGCCTTTTCTCTCCCTCCATCAAAATTTGAAAGGTATCTTATATAGAGAGAAATCTGGAGCTGAGTGTTATTTAAATAACTGATTGATCCAAGGCTTCATATGCAAATAAATGATACTGGGAATAATTGCAGATTTTGCATAGCTCTAACAAATGTCTGGCAGTTGAAACAGAAATTGAGCATTTATTGGCGAGTGTGCTATTCAGTGTTGTTTGTTCCTCCTCGACAATAGACTTATTTACAGGATCTTGCAGTGGTGAGACTTGGTCACTCATGGTTTTATCAGGTACTGTTTCATACAGGACTTTATATTTTTGGAACAGGCTGCTGTTACCACTGGATAAACTTGTTCTACCCAGTAAGGATGATCCAGCTTTGCAACAGAGACTATACAAACACCAGCTAGCTTGAAAGCCACACTCTGTTGCTCAGAGTGTCAATTCTGTGGCTTGTCCAGGTTGATTTCTGGTTTTAAGGAGCTGGACAAAAATGGTGTTTGTAGCTTTTTCTCTTAAAAAAGTGGTTCTGGCTTTTTTCTCACCAGTGCATTTCATTCATATATCAAATATTAGAAGGGAAGAAGTATGAAAGATATACTTAAGGAATGTGGCATTTAACACAACATAACCTTATTGATTAAATAGCTTGGTTTTGGCAAGTGTTTGATATTTGCAGCATGTAAATAAAATTATTGCTTATGGAAGGTATTATTTATTAAGAGTCTTAATCCTCCTACTTCAGGTTGTATAAAACAAAAGTAGGAATTGAGTTCTCCTTTCTTCCTAATCAAGGTCAGTGTAAAGAAGGACCTGTGGTGTTACAGGTAGTTCATATCAAGTATTTTCTTAAAATGGGACAAAATGTAACACCTTTGGAAAACCAAAACATTTTTTTGTGCCCAGATGAAAATAAAGTTATTGAAATATTAGTTCTCTGTTTCTGTTTTTCTGATCCAGTAGTACCAGGGAAACACAGTAGGCATCATAGTTGAGGAGGGCTAGTGACTACTGCCCGCTTCTGCGTACAGACCTGCTGAGCCAGGGCTCCAAACAGAGGCAGGTGTCAGGAATTTGCAGCAGTTCAGAACTCTGGCTGTTAGAGCAGGGAAACATCTTATCTCATACCTGCCTTTGTCAAGTGTTCTGAGACATCAAGTAGTGTGGTGGTGTAGTGCGCAGTGGGATGATCTGTTACATCATTTGTGGATGACTTTGTAACTTACCAGCAGTTGTGATGAGTGTGAAAGTTATAAGTACACTGTGAGGTAGCATAAAATTGGAGCAGCTTTCTATGATACTGTATGCAAAGTGAGGGTTGTTAGGCTTCAGAGAGATCACAGGAGGGATGTTGAAACAAGTAGTAAGATGGCAGGTTGAATCTGCATTTTACAGCCCTATTCTTCTAGCTCTTTTTCTTTCTAGTCTGTCTCACTATTTTTTCCTCCTGAAGTATAAGATGATTAAATATTATACTAAGAGAATAATTTTTCTAATAATTGTGGTGAAGTAATAGATTGATGATATTCTTACTCATGTCTGAAACTTGCTCACCGTTATTTTATTCATTTTTCTAATTTTCTTGTTGTTCTGTTAAATAATTGGTATAATAAGGCTTTACATGGCTTTCCAAGTAAATAAGAAGCATGGAATGGCTTATTTGATATATGATTTTTGAAAGTTCCTGACCCAGGCTTTCAAAAAATCTTAATTTTATAAGTAGGCAGTGGATGAATGCAGGCTTGAAATCAGAACTGCACATTCATCTATTTATGTAATTTGCTGTTAATTGGGATTGCCTGCTTTTGTCAATAGGCTGTTACACCTTCAGATTAATGTTGGCTTGGATTCTGTTGCTCTTTTCTCTTTTCTGCCACTGGTTCTGACTGAGTCTTTCCTTTGGCAAGTTGCTTGTACTCAGTCAGTGACTTTTTATTTTGGTGAAAGTGTTCTGGCTGGCTGCAAGTTTTTTAGCATGCTTGAGACCAGTGCAAGAAGCAGTGGAAAGAAAGTGGAAGAAAATTGTTATAATTGCAATTTACTCTGATTCATGAACCCTCAGGCATTGCCTGCAGTTAAACCCCATCACATCTGCAGTCAGCAAATAAAACTAATGAGAAATTAAAAGTGTTGCAGTGATTCCAAACTTGGTATTCCCATGGAACTATAAATTGATGCTTCTCCAATATCCAGAAGAAAATACCGAGATGAGAAATTACTAAATTATGTTAATCTAAGTTAGCACTTAAATGCCCACTTCATTTAGGTTAACTAGATACTCTAATTTCAGATACTCATGTGCTTTCAGTTAAGTCCTTTGTAAGTGCTTTATTGAGTTGTGGATGATGTTCTTTCCATCCAGCATTACTTAGCAGTTAAGCAAAATATGGAATATAACTTGTACAACTGCAGCAGATTTTACAGTCTGTACTGAGAGGAACTGGAGGGAAGTGGAGTTCTTCATGTGTTACCAGTATGAATTAGCTTATGGTTGCTAATTAGTATACTCATATTTTTGTAATTCTTTCTTTTTTTGCATGCGTTTCCATTCTTTCAGTGTTTTTTATTGGTACAGCATCCTTGCATTTTTGTGTGTTTTTCCAAGTGTAATGAGGTCTTCAAACTCAAAACTGGGAGGGGTAAGCATGAGTAACATCTAAAAGAGGAATTAAAAGCAGTGTTGCAGTAACACTAAATTAAATGTTCTTCCCAGAAGGACAGGAATGAGATCTCACTCCAATCTGCATAGAGGAATCAAGATAAAAAGCGTTTTAATATTCTTCAGGACTTGCAGAGTGCTTTGTATTTGCAGAAGGCTGTACTGACAGTACTTAGTGGTTGCCTGTGGGCCGCTGGCTGCCTCTGTCCCCTTTGATTTATCCCATACACTAAAGTTCAGTGAAGGTAACGCAGCAGTGGGAAAGAAGTGTTATAAACTGTGACAAACCCAGTTTCCTCTGAAGAGTTCAGCTGCCATGATGCATATTTTAACATCTTTCTCTGATGTAACGAGAGGTGTGAGTTCCTTTCTGATGTTACGTTTTGGAGCTGGCTGTACAGATTTAGACTTGCCTGGAGCCAGATGATGCCTATCAATGTGAAATGTTTTATTTTGCCTGAAGGGGCAACAAATCTTTTGCAACGGGAAATAAGGGGTGGGTTTCCTGATACACTTAATCCTGTTTTGTGAAAACAGGAGGGATCTGTTTAATACCCTGCTAGTTTTGCAATGTAGGGGGTATTTTGAATAAATATCCAGATCTAACAATATACTGTAATGAAGTCAAAAGATCCAAAAATATGTTGGCAACATGTTATGTCAGAATAAAATAGAAAATGATGTGAAAATGTCTGCAGAGGTAACATCCAATCCAATAAAACTGTGTCTCTGCAAAAAATTTAGCTATACTGTGAAACACTTAGGAGAGGAAATGATATAAAATGGAAAAATTTTTGAAGGATGAAACAGAAATGCTTAAGGGGGAAAAAAAAAGGAAGAAAAACAAATCTTTCAGTTTAGATAGGCAATTTGGTGGAAAGAGAGACAAAATCATTTGAGTTTTATGCTTTCCACTTAATCCTGCTGTATATTAAAGCAAGAATCAAAACTTCAAGACTAACACTATCTTTTCTGTTTCAAATATCTTTTGGTTCTAATTTCAGAAAATTCTTCTTTGCCAACCTTTGGGCTATTATTTAATTAAAAACAAACAAACAAACCAAAACAAACCTCAACTATCCATGGACCTTTGCCCATTAAGAGAATATTTAGATTTCAGAGAATTAAACAGAGAGAACCTGTGAAATGCTCTATTTTGAGTAAATTAGCCAAGAAAGTGATACTGCTGATCTTCAGTCTGTGTGTCAAAGCATATGCACATTCTTTGCTTCTCTACGGCTCTTACAGTCTGAGGGACAAATGCACATAAGCTATAGAATGTAGAAATAAAAACAGAACTACAAGATTGCCTTCTGAGGATTCATTTTTCTTTCTTTTCTTTCAAGAGGTAAATAAACACAGTTTGCAAATGATTGATTTTTTCCGAAAGATGCCACTAGAGCATCATATGGGGAGAACAAATTAAGGAAAATATTTTACCTTCTTGCAATGGGACATAAGCTGAAGTTCCGTAGTAGTGAAATTTCATTGTGGTAATAGAGGAAGAGTACTTTGGAAAGCTTCTGTGATAGGAGATGATGGGATCTGACAATTCTAAGCTATATACCTGGAAGACATTCCCATACATAAAGCCTGGAGATAAAGTATTAGAATCAAGTGTAGTGTTTTCCCTCACATTTCAGAATGGGATTCAACATCCATAATATAGCAAAAATCAAGGGAGCAGAAAGGGATGTCATGTTAATTCATCTAACTAAATTCTAATTTTCAAGCCCTTTTATTTGGCTGGGGAATAGCACTGGCAGGGTTGTGGCTGCTGGCAGAGAAGTTCATTTCTTTCCCAGAAGAAAAGAAATCAAAACTGTTTTGCACTGATCAGCTGGCACAGACTGCTGGATCAATGGTTGGCAATTTGCAGGGCTGTGCTGTAGATAAGGCTGTCACATTTTGGCAGTTTCATCACTACCAGTCAGCCACATAATAGCTGATAGGTGCCTTTCAGATAAAGACGAGGAGGAGATAGAAAACTGAAGAGAAAGGGGAGTGAAAGGGGGATAGAGGAGGAAGGAAAGATGACAAATCAGCAGTTTCAACCACAATTTATAGTTGTGCTCCTTTGGCCTCAGATTCATTTAAATGTATGTTGATAGTGCTGTTAATTCTTGCAGTTTTCAACTGATAGTGGTGCTCATCAGTATAAGTCTCGGGTTTTGTGCTTTATCCTTCTGAAAATGAACGTGTTTGCTGAAAACTAGACTTCCCCCAAAACCCACCAAAAGCACAGGTTCAAGATGTCAAAAATCTATCTGGTTTACATCTTAAGATTATTGTCTCTCAATTTCTTTAGTGTAAATATGGCACAGTGTGGATATATTTTACCCAGATACCCTCCTGGTCCATTTGTTACAGCTTAGCTCTAGTTGGTCTTGGGGTTTCTTTCTGCAAAGGTTGTGTCCTGGGGAAGGTGAGCTAGTAAAGAAGTGAAAAGAACAGAAAACAAAAAAAGGTACATAAGCAGCAGCTGAGTAACTTTCAGATGTTTCTGGTTTTAGGAAAATTCTGAATAATAGCTGCCTCTGAATTCTGCTGCTTTTTGTTTTTCTAGTGGTTCAATGCAGGTCATAAGAAAATCTCTTAGTGACTGGATGACAGTGCAATGAAAAGAGGTGTGGGAATCATTACATTAATACTGATAAAGCTGCTAAATATGCTTAGGGAGATTTAGACATTTCCAGAAGCCTGAGAACACACAGCATAAAGGATTCATTAGTAAGAAGTGCCCTGGCTATTCTTAATCATATTGAATCTTGAGCTTGCATTAGGTATGCATGATTATAGGGAATGATCTCTAATTCCCATGTCTAGTGTTCTATAACCTTCCCAAATCAGTTATACCCAGTGTAGGGAATAAGTTTATTTCCCCCCCTTTTTCATATTTTACCCATCAGGAGGAAAACTGCTTATTTTATTTGTAAAGGAAATTCAAATGTGTGTTGTTGTTTTTTCCTGCAAAACAAATTTTCAAATGTTTTTATCAGTGCAATTTAATAGCATTCATTTTGGACATCTCCATACAAATTATTTTTTACTGTCTAGTCCTTCACCCTCTTCCTTGTGAACAGAGGGAAGCAACTCTTTTTAATCTGTTGCAGAGAAGCTGATGAAACTGGATGTATCTGCAGTTAGGTAGGAGAGTTCTCCCTAAAGTCCAAAAGGATTTGGGATGTAGTCAGCCAAGTCTTTCAGCCTATTTTCCAACTTGATTTAGTCAATGCTTATGGTGCATTGCACCACTGTGTTGTGACCTGATGTCAAAAATACTTAAAATAAGAAGGGGGTGGGGGGGGGGGTGGAGCAGGGGAAAACCCCTTTCCTTATTGGCATTCTGGGGAATTAAAGACCAGGAATAATGAGGATGCTACAGTGGCAGCTGACATGGATTGTTTATTTAATTCTTCCAATTTGTTCACCCTAATGAAACACCAAAGAATTTGAGTGAGTGGTAATTAACGAGAGGGCCTGTCTAATAAAACTAGTACAGGATGGTATTTGTTTCAAGGATCAATAGAAGACTGTGAATGAGGATCATACCAGCATCATTCTGGAAAACTAATCACCTTGTGCCAATCAGTTGTCATGCTGCACATGCATGAGTCTGTGTGATGCATTTTAAATATTGCATCAGTAGAAAGACAGGAAGGGAGAAACTTGGTAAATGTGGAGGTATCTAGTACTTAATTTGTTGGTCTGTCAGATACTATAATTATAGTTGCAGCATTCTTCTTCTGTGCCTTCAATAGTAATTACTAAACAATTCAGGTGACATAATCTAATTAAAGTATGCTTCTCTTCCAGCGTACCGAGTCTATCGTGTAGGGTTTCTTTGTACTCTAACTATCACTGCTTGCATGTTTTCAGGAAAACAACATAGACTGCATTCCCAGGAAAAAAGAAAACAGAGCAGCTAATTAAAAACAGCTACTTCTGTGACAATCCTTTTGGCCCTCCAGAGACAGCAGTTGGATTCCCTGTTGCCACTAGTTGACTTAGCGATTAATAATGCAGCAATTAGCTGTGAGTTTCCAGATTTTGGTGCAGGAGGCATGATTTTATTTATACAGTGAAGTTACTGACAATAAGATTAAAAATGAAACAGTGGTGGAAAATTTATGTCTTAAAGTACTGAATCAGTTTGATTATGGGAAGAATGTGGTCAGTGCTAAAGGAAAGTGAATATGTGCTACACAAGAAAGTGGTATTGCAGCTAATGGGAAATTGTTTTGCTTCTAAACAAAATAGATTTGAAATTATGCTCCTAGAATAACAGAATTCAAAATGTTTTTAACTGCATGGAAAGGTGCAGAATATAGAAAAATGTTTAAGAACTGGATTATACTGCTGCCTGTGATATGGAATGGGATTAATGAAGAGAAAATATAAAAGGTCGTCTTTGGGCAATGGCTGGTGATAATTCAGAGGTAAGAAGGTTAGAGGTGATTTTTAAAACAAACATAAGCTGAGCCAAGACTCTGCTGAAACTAAAATAATCAAGTTGATGTAGATATGTAGACTTGAGGTGCAGAAAATAGTGTGGAGGATGCAGGGAAATGATTAGGGAGATTCATTCGGGTGGCTGGAGCGGGTTCAGAAGCTTTATTTTTTGATGCTTGGAGACACCAAGATGAATGACAATTTCACTGCATTTGTTGGTATATTTCCAGGAAATTTGTTCTCAAGCGCTTTCTTCTTTTTATTCTCATCTGTAAAACAATTAGAAAATAAATGTCACAGTTCTGTCTAGTGTATACTTTGTTAGATATCCAGACAAACTCATTTGGATAATGGGTATGTATTTCTAACACAAAATCAGGAATTTAAACTCTTGTGTAATTCTTAGGGGCCTCATTGAGTCCAGCTACAAGAACTGTATTCAGCAATTGCATTTTTAACTGACTGGCAGCCAGAGCTGGGTTGTAGCTCTGGAATGTCTCAGACCCTATGAAGTGGCAAATATCTCTGACTGGCTTTATTCTGGGTGTCATGGACTCCCAGTCGAGAAAGTGCCTTTAGAAAGTGGAATTTGCATGGAATATTCAACCACAAAAAGCCAGAAAGAGAAGGGAATGCAGCAGGGAGACAGTAATGATGCTTTTAATCAAGTTATCAAAGACAAGATGATCCACAAGTGGCGCAAAGTGGCAAGATTTATAGGCTAGAAGCTGAAACAGGTTAACGAGAGGAAATTGTCTTTAGCTGTTACAAATGATGGTTTTCTGTATCAGGACATTGAACCATTGAATTATTGGAAGATACATGGGGATAGCATGAGCAACTGGAGATTGCTTCAGGGAATGAAACATTCTTATTATTCAGTTTGTGTGTATATATATTGATGGTGTGTCTCTAAAAACAGATGTGTATATATATGTATAACATGGATCATTTCTGTCATCACAGCAAGCAAATAGGTTGTGGGAGGGTATGAGACAAGAATGTGGTACAGATTTCAGCTGTAACAATAAACCAGCATCTTTCCACAACCACCCGTTGGAGAGCAGCAAAATTTTGCAAAGAATAAGGTCTGTTTCTATGTTAAAAATCTAGAATTAGTTAATAAAAAAGAGATTCAAGATATCACAGTCATTGAACTATAGAGACTGTAAATTAATAGTTATTTGGGATCCAGGCTAAGCTCCTCTACACTATTTACTAGACTACGCTGCTTGAGAGATAAATGCATTATTTTTCAGGAGTTCCTAAAATTCCCAAGTAAAACAATTGGGAAACTGGAATTGTACAAGGCACAACTCATAAAAAGTGCTGCTTTTTTTTTTTTTTTTTTTTTTTTTTTATTAAATAGAACGTGAATCATGAGAAAGAAGTTCTGCTGACAGGAAGAAAATTGAAATCTTTGAGGTGCCGTGCTGGCAAAATTTCAGAAAAGTCGACAAAAGCTTATGTTAGAAAAATTAATTGCAGGGACTTTTGTTCAAAATAGGTCACAGCAAATGTATGTGTTTGATCATGACAGCCATAAGAATGATCATAATCTTAAAGATATAATTATATGAAAGCTATGCTGGAAGGTCCTGGTAATTGAGGGCATCTGTGGTCACCTGGATAGAAGATATGTTGGGTGCTTGGATCCTGGTGCTCAAAGCTTGACACAACTTCTAAAAATTCTCTTGTATGCAGGCTATGAATAAGTTACATTTTTTTAGGTGTTTTGCTCTCATCTTGTTTATTTTAACACTATAAATCTGAGACGATCATTACACTACTTCTGGAAGAGGAATTGATCCTCCTCCACATTTTTCAAAAGATACATTTGTAAGGTTAATGAATGCTGAATTGCAAAGTTAATACCCATGTGCTTGTCTGCTTTTAAACCTGTGATTATTTAAGGAAAAAACCAAACAACTTCTGGTGAATATGATAAAGCTTTGCAAAGAACTTGAATTTTCTCCAGGCATGCCCTGCATCACGGACAGTGACCATTTCTTTATGGCCAAGGCCATCTTCCTTCTCAGCGAGTTACTCATATTGATCTATTTGGGTACAAGCTGAAGAATATTTGGGAACTCCAAAGTGAAGAGAACCCTACAGTGTTTGAGAAAAATTCCCATGTTGCTTTTCTGTTTCCATGAGGAGACTGCTCTGGTTTTTGTGTGTTGGTCTATCTATTTAAGTGATTTCTTTTTGTTACTGTTGAGTATGTGTATATAGGTTGATAAGTTCATGTCTCCTTTATCTGATATGTTTCCATATTCTTGTTTTGATATTTTTCTGATGCCTGAAATAATTTTTCTATTAAATAACCAGCACTTTCAGAGTATGTCTAGGTACATGTTCAGTACAGAGCAAAACAAAACAGATGGAAGAAAACACATTTAGTTTTCAAAGGAGTAGTAAAATAATTCAGTGTTCAGTTTCTTGTTTTCTGGCTTCATGTCCAAACATAATAAATAAAAGTATATTAATTATCAGTAGTAATGAGAAGGTTGAATTGAAATACATTGTGTTTTAAATTGTATTTCACTTGTGCATTGGTCTGGAAATTTGTGCAAGTTGTAATTATGTGAAAGCATGCATAAAAATTTGACAGTCTTCTGTAGACGTCAAATTACTGGTTGATGCAAGTTGAAATTGAGAATATACTAAGTTTTTCTTAAATACAGAGGTGCATTTCTGCTGCATGTGTTCATGAAATTAATCCAAATCTTACCTTGCTAAAAATCAATGAAGAATTAATATTAAAAAATATCTACCTGCTAGGCTATGTTCATTACCCTGAGATAACGTACATAAACTAAGCATCTCAGCTGATTTCATCCCTAATGTATCTCAGAATACTAATTATTAGCTGAAATTAAGAAAAGCTATACACAAATAGGTATGCATTAGTGTATGATGTGAAAAATCAAAGGAAGCATGCTCACAGTCCTTGCAGTTTTAAGTTCTCCTTAGGAGCTTCAGATGAGGAGTGTGCTCAGAGCTGGTACCCATGTGTCTGAAAGCATTGCAATGTCCCCATGTCTGAAAATAATTTCACATTTGTTTGACACCTGTGGGTATATCTGGATTTTTTCCTAAATAAATCAGGTACCTAGGTAGCTATGAAATAGTTTGTTTTAAGATGCTGAGAGAAGAAATCTTTATCTTCCATTCCCAGTAATATCTCTTTCTTTCATGTGCATCTGTCTTTTTTATACTGAGAATCTGACCTTATTATTGAGGACTTTTTATTTCAGTGAACTCTTGTCAACAGGCTTATCATTTATGTTGGTGAAATGCATTATTCACAAAATTATTAATGTCTAAATATCTATTACATATTTTAAAACAGCTTGAGTTAAAAATTACTAGTTTTTATATCATATCAGTATGCATTGCACTTGTATTGCTGTTGCAGTTTTAAAGAGAGAATAAATGGGGAACCTGTTCAGCAGATAAACTATCAGATGTATGAATTGTGAAAATGATTTAGCCTGTAATCTAGTCCAGTCTGTGCAGATGCTGCTGGAGAGGCTTAGGGCTATTCTTAAATTTTTGCAAGTAGCTACTGTTGCTTATATATATTGACTTGAAACAAGCTGGGTTCCTTCCATTTGAAGGACAGGGGCAATTAAAAATGTGTTCTTTCTTCTTGGTAAATACAAAAGAACCAATGTCAGCAGGAGTTCTGAGCCATGCAGATGGAAGGATATGCCAGTGGGACTGTTTCCCCTTCCTCCAGGTACTCTAAGACCATTACCCACTGTTGTATGGAGTGTGTTACCACAGGTAGACTGACATCTGCTCATTTGGGATAGGAAAAAAATAACTGTAAAGTCTCCAGGTGTTTGGTTTGATTTAGATCCATTTGCAGTTTTGTAAGAGAGAGAATAAACCCTAAGGAAAGCTGTAGGCCTGTGATGTATTGCACTACAAGGACTGCATTAGAGCCCCTCTCTGGTGATGTAAATAAAGGCTTTTATATTTTCATTTATTGACTGAAACACTAAGAAAGCTTTACATTGCCCAGTAGAAGTGGCTGAAAAATAATGTATAGAAAATCTATAGGAGACAGAGGCGTTTTAGAAAGAAGAGAACAATTAGCTTTACCATCAAAGTTAAAAGCATTGTTATATACAGGCTGCTTTGATTCTCAAAGAACCTATTGATATTTCCCCTTGTGTTGAGCTGCTAACGATACCTTCAGGAGCAAGGCAAAATCTCATCTCACTGGGAGGAGGTGGTGCTTCATAGGCCATTTTTATTTTCTTGAATGCCATATTACCTGGAAAGAGTGGGTCCAAGCTCTCTGCCACTGTTTTTCTTTAGCTTCAGGATGAGCAGGCTGAGCTTTGGCTTGTGTGGAAATACAGGAGTACTGACCCAAGTGTGTGTGGGGGCAAGGACACACTGAGGGCTGGTCAACAAGCCGTAATTCGCAGCTCAGTCCCATTTTTAACAAACATAGAAGAAAATGGTACAGTGAAGACTGAAAAAATTACACATTCCATTAAGTCTATATTCATATATCTTTTTATAGGCTTTTGTATCACTGAATGTGTAGGAGTTATGATATAGTATGTAATATCTTCAATATTTTAACAGAAATGAGTGATTAATGCTTCAGAAAGCATTAAAATTCACTAGTCTCTTCATTAGCTTATAAAATTAGCTCTTCTCAGCAGAATATATATACATTCTCCTGCTTTCCTGCCTTCTCACTAGATTAAGTATATATAATATATACAGTGGTGAAAATACGCCCTGAGGGCTTTTAACCATGAAAATACGGATGTTTGAGTAGGCTGGAATTACTGGTCTGAGTTCTGCCACTGAATTCTGAATTCTGATTTCTGAAGTTAGGCTCAGGTATCACTGTTAAAATGAAAATGGATGGGAACAGAAACAAGCTATGGAAGAGATCACAGCTCACAGCAGTCAATCTAAAGCCATGTTACCTTGCAATCAAAATCTGTTTTTACTCACATAACAAAGAAAAAACCCACAATGATCTTGATCTAAAAATTCCCCAGGTATGTCTGCAGAGATGTTTGTAGTCATCTCTTATTTATACTCATTTGATGAAAGAAGGAAGTAGAATCAGGATATAGAGTTTGTCACTGAGTCTTTGATCAGCACATATCTAGGAAATGTTACTACAATGGGAGAAATGTGCTCCATGATCCGTTTGCACTGTTTGTGACTCCCGAGTGCTGCCAATCAGTGGGAAATGATGGTGTGAAGGGGAGAAAGTGTTAGGATTTAACTGGAAACTTCACTGTATGCAAAATAATGCAAATCATATTTTTGTGACAGTGCACTTACCAGTAAGGTGTGAGAGAACTGGTGACTTGAATTTAGAGGAAAAGAATTGACGGGACTGAAGGCAGAGCTGAGCCAGTGGCACAGAAATGTAGCCAGTGGTTCTGCAGAAGCATTGAACAAAGGCGTACTTTAATTTCTCTTTAAATATCAAATAACTGAACTACTGATTTCAGTCCTATACCCTGGATTCAGGGAGACTCCCGTTTACCAGTAAGTAGAGCTGTTCAGTGCCTATTTAACTGTCCAGGATATTTTCATCTGTGCACCAGCCACCAGTGCTAGTAATTTTATATCTGTTAAATTCCATAACTTGATTTTGCATCTTCCTAATTTTCACACTGCAAATTCAAATACTTTGGAGGAAAGACATATGCCTGTTGTCTTTTTAAATTAACAATTGTTATCTAATTCCCATGCATGGTGTTTAATTACATGTTTTCAACTCCATAAGTTTACTTTTCTCTGCTCACAGTTTGCATGCACACGTACCCATTTTCATGAAACATAAAACAGTGCATCTAAGCTACTGACAAATGAGGCTCTGCTATAAAGTTAGCTTTTACTGTTGGTGAAGGCATGTATGTAATTAGAAATTATTCTGAGCATTTGACTTACTGCACTCTGGGAATGGTGCTGGCAGTTGTTTCTGCATGGCCCAGCTTCCCACTGGCTGCTCAGGCACTGGGAATTGGGCAGCAGCTGGTTTTCTGAAGCTGGAGAAGTTCTGTATGTGAACCTGCATGTTGTTTTTTAATAATTCAATATGTTTATAAGTCAGTTCATGCAAGACAAATACTGTTTTTTAAATCCTAAGGTTCAACATTGCGTTGTCATATAAGCACAACAATAATATTAGAGGGAAAGGAACAAGCATCTTTCTTTACTTGAAGTGATTAGTTTATCCCATTGCTTTGCTAACAGGTTAGATATTTGCTTAAGCCAGCAAATAACATGGGCAGGATTGTGCCATCACCCTGTGAGTGAACAGAGTGACAGTAACTGCACTATTTTTTTTTCCTGTGGCACTGCTGAGTGGGCGATCAGGAGCCAGGGAGACAAAGGGAAATCGGCAGGACAGACCTGGAGGCCAGGACTTACCAAAACATCCCCGAGGCACGCTCAGGCTGCAGCTGTTAAAAGCAGCTTGAGTTTCCTAATGTCGGTGTTCCTGCGGCTTCTCTGCTTCAGTCCGTTTTTCTACATTCTATTTTAGCAGGAGTCTCCCTAATTTCACAACTCACCCGGGGTGTATAGGATTTTTTTATAGCTGTAAGGATTATGAGTTGTTGCCTTGGAAGCACAGTTGTGCATGCAGCTGTTGTAACTATACTTGTTACTTTTGCTTTACCACAAAAGGTTTCAAAGCTTTTCTGTGTTTGTCTGACATTTCTTGATTCTGTAACTCTTTATAACAATCTGTTTGACAGATTACCATAGGAAGAAATAAAAAACCTCATGCTCACAGTGTACATCATGCCCCTGAGTCCTGACTGAATCACCTGCTTCTTGCCCTTGGAAGCCTCAAAAACCCATTCAATCCCCTGCCTGCCTCTTTCAAAAACTATGAAAGTGTCAGAATTTTTGAAAAAAAAAAAAAAAGCTTCCGATACTCCATCATGGCTTCTCTCTGCAGATGCTGAGGACAGCCTGGAACTGCAGCTCCTCCAGGTGTCTACATGGGACCAGGCAGCTGCAGAAGGGAAGTGCTGGTGCCAGCTTGAGCCTCTGACAGGGCTCTACCTCATTAGGGCAGATCCAGCAGGAACAGAAGGAAGCAGTAAATTGTTCTTGAATCCTTCACCCATGTAAAGCTCTTTTCCAATGAAAGCTGCTTTGGTACCAAAGAAGGATGAATGTTCATACTTGCTGCCTTTCTTGTTAGAGTACTTAATCCTTTCGCTTGGGCCTCATGCTCAAGATCAGGTCCTTGAAGTAGAAGGTATTTGATTCCTTTCAGTACTGCAAAAGAAGGTGGTTAGATCAGAGAGAAACCACACAGGATCCCCTTCCAGGGCAGCTCCTCCTTCCTTGCCAGCTGCAAACTAAGGCCAAAGCTGAGGGATGGCTGAAACATGTTGACAGAAGTAGCAGAGTTTTCAAAGTTGTATATGTTTGCTTTTTTTTTTAGCCAAGACTTTTAATTGCCAGCATATTTTCAATCCATATACCTGTCAAGCACACCAGTTTAACTGGCATTTCACTGCCTTTATATTGTATTTGTTTTTATAGCAGTATAAAAAATGGTTTGTTTTTTGTACGTGGCTGCTGTGCTGGCATGCAGACTGCTGAGCTTCCCCATCTCCTCTCTCTGCAACATAAGCCCTAACAGTTGGAGAGGAGGACAGGTGGGCACTGTTTGTGCCACAGTCTCCAAAAGAGGAAAGGAGTGCTGTGCCAATATGCAGAAAAGCTGCTAACCACAATTAGGTCTTACAGTGGTCCTCATGCATCTATGTGCATCCCATGCACCCCAGTCCATTTTATTGCCCATGTCTTGTGCTGTTCATTGTTTGTAGCTTTAATCTGATCATAGAATGGTTTGGGTTGGAAGGGACATTAGAAATCATTTAGTTCCAACCTTCCTGCCGTGGAGGTTCCAGCCTCCTGCTAGACCAGGTTATTCTAAGCCACATCCATCCTGACCTTTAACACTTACAGGAATGGGACATCCACAACTTCCCTGGGCAGCCTTTGCCAATGTCTCACCACCCTCACAGGTTTCAATGAAGCCAGCAATTGAAATTATAATCACAACTGGTTTAGATGGCCCAATATGAAGTTTTGACTAGATTTGCTGTGAGAGAGGTAACCTTACCATACCGAGAGAGGCTTACTGTAGTATTATGCCATACAACTTTCTTTTTCAATTTACTCAGGTGCTTTAAACTTAGTAAGTTATAGTCTGCATTTTTTTTTTAATGAACTTATTAGGAAAGCCACTAAAAAGTGAACTAAACCAGAAATACCTGAACAAGTAATTTGCAGATACACAGTGTTGAAGCAGACACAGAATGGATGTTTGTGCTTGCTTACAAATAACCTTTATAAACTCAGTGAAAATTATAACAATTATTTTTAAATTGTCATTCATCTGAAGAAAACACTTTAGCTGTTAGATTTTAATCCAGTTGAGAAACTCCAGAGAAATAGATAGTGGACAATTATGGAGTTTCTTAAGCTGTGCTTGAGAACTACAGAGAACAACCTGAGGGTAATCACAACTAAAGGCACCTTTTTACACCTTTCCCTTTGATTGGTCACCTTTTGGAATAAGAGTTCTTTCTGCAGAGAAGCACAAGCCTTATCTTCAAGTCTTTTGGTTGCATTCAGGGATGATGTGGGATCTGCTGTTTTACCCCAGTTTTCCACTGTATGGGGAGAGGATTTACAGAACTTATAATCTTTTTTTTTTGTCTAGGCAACTGCCAAAAAATGAATTCAATGAAGTTCAGAATTAGAGCAATAATTTAAGGTAGATACTAGTATCAGTTTCAGAGCAGCATCTCTGGTACTTTCAGAATATAATTAAATATTAAAATACGTGCAGTCTAGATTGGTAGCATCGACAGCTAAACTAATCTATTTTTACTGTTTTTGGTTTTTTTACAATATCTGAAATACTTGCTTTTACTGTTTGTATTGAGTATAGAAAAGGTACTGTACTTGACTCTACAAAGGTCATATGCTACCATCTGTAATATTCTGGGAGCTAGATTTTAATGGTCTGTGAGCATCTGTAGTTAAAGCATTTGTAAACTTATTAAGAATTTATCGAGGTTGTGTCCTTGGTTGCTGATTGGATTGAGCTGTGAAAAGCACTGTACAGTATGTTCTGTCATATTCTGGGATTTTCTTCCTCTGTCAGCCCTTCCTGGGAGGACACTTTGACATTATAAACTTTACAACAGAAGTTTCCAAAGACCAGGCTCTGGAACCTTAATATATTTCAGACTTGTATGTTTTTCTCTTCACGTGAAGGATCCCGTTGCATGAGAAAGAGGTTTTCAATTGCAAAATATTGTATATAAAATAATCTGAACATATACTGTGCTGTATTAGCAAGAGTGCAGGTCTAAGGAAATGATTTGCTGTCCTCCAGGCTGCTCTGGTGAGACTGGTTCTGGAGTGCTTTGTCTGAGCCTTGGGCTCCTTGCTCCAAGACGGACATTGACTTACAGAAGCAAGTTGAACAGAGGCCACCAAGATAGTCAGCATGTGCATGTCTTCTGAGGTGAGGCTGAGGGAATGGGTTTTTATCAGCTTGGAGAAGAAGGAGTGAAGGGAAGATTTTACTGCAATCTACAACTGTCTTAGAAAAAAGATGGAGGCACTATGAGTGTGGTTAAACACCAGAAGTGATTTCCCAGAAAGGCTCTGGAATCTCCATCCTTGGAGATATTCAGAACCCAAATGGGCATGGCTCAGGGCAACCTCTTCCAGGTGGATGCATTCTGAGCAGATTGGACTGGATGAGCTCCAGAGGTTGCTTTCAACCACAGTTATTCTCTGCCCCTTTGATTTTTTTTCAACCTGTCAAGCTTGTCAAAAATGTATTCATGATCTATAAAAGCAGTTAAGGAAAAAGAAAAAAACCAACAACTTTTATTTGAGAATTCATTTTACTGTTTATTCAAGCAAAAAAATTAGTACAAATCAACAGATATTTGTCATTGTGAAAAAAACCCAACAGACGAGATAAGAAAGCCAGAAACCCCCTGATGAAGGTTGTTCAGATCTCAGAATTTGCTCAGTGATCCTCCCAGGAATGGGGTGGCAGTGGAAACGAAAGCTGCATTTGCTTACAAATGCTAACATCTTAATTTATGCAGTTTGTATTTCTTCAAGTGTCTTCCCTGTCATATTTCAGCTGTCAAACTCCGAAGTCAAAAAGCTAACAGCTTGGCAGATGAAGTTCTGCTTCCCCACTCCTGACTGCAGTTGCTTCTGGCAGCCTGTGTTTGCCTATCTCTGAGATTCACACAGATTCATTTCCATCTTGGCACTAAGAATTTGCATCAGGCTATTAAATGGAGTAGGATGCAGTGGGTGAATACCTACCAATATCCTGAAGACACTCTTGAGGGCTTTTAGGGACAGTGTGCTACCTTTAGCAGCTACTGTGTCAGCCCCACAAATTGAAGCAAGATTTAGGAGGGTTACTTACTGCTTTGTTTCTGGTTATAATAAGTTAAATAAAACCTTTATAATAGGGAATGATGTTAGATACCAGCACTCATGAAAACAGCTGTGAAGAATTGGTGGTCACTAAAGTATTACTTTCTGTCACTGTTGGTAACATTGAGATCACAGCACTTGTTCAAAAGATGTCAAACAATGAACAGGATTTTTTGTTTATATCTTAAAGTTTGTATTGTAAACTTAGAAATGTACATCATAAAGCGAGGAGTAGCACTGGAAGCCTGTAGCTAACAAGCCAAGTATCCTGTTTCTAGCTCCCTATTTGAGTAAAGTTACGTTTCTTGTTTAGTAGAGGTTATCTTTTGGTGCCACACATTTATGCCATTACTACTTGACACATCAGCAGCCTTCTGATGGCTGGAGAAGTCAAATGAGAAAGGACATCAGGGTAATGAGAATTCACCTGATCTTAAACTTATCACATGGTGATCATTTATGACCTTATAGTTCAGCAATACTGTATAGACCTATTCTGTGTTCTCAGAACAGACACTGCAACACATTCTTCAGTGCTTTACTTGTGAAAAGAAGCTCCAAAGGTTGGTGTGTAGCCCCTGGCTAAGAAAATAGTAGTAAGCTCTTTCCTCCAAGGGGCAGAGGAGATGTGCTAAAATTCTAGGAAACTGCTAAAGGATGGCTCAGGATCTCCCAGTTGTGCTGTACTTAACTGCTCTGGCAAGTTGTGCTAGGGGCACAGAGCACTAACAATTGGCTGTTACACAGGCTAGAGGTGAATTTGACTGGTCTTGAGAGGGCTAACATAGAAGTAAGTATATGTGACAAATCAGTTCTTAAAGCAAGGGGAAAGAATGTGTCATTACTGCAGCATGCATTGTTATTTCAGAAACAACCAGCTTGGTCACAGAAACAAAATGGTTTCTTTAAGGTAACCTTAGCTCTGAGATGGCAAGCATGGGGACAGAGTAAAATTAGAGCAGTGTCACTTGGTGTCAGCTGCCATGTCTACAGACAGAGGCACTGACTGCTGAGCCTTGGCACAGACACACTTGCTGTCAAGTAGCCAGCATGGGCAGTTACTGGGGCAGCTAAAGTAGCCGAAAGGTAAAAAGTACAGACCTGATATTTGTTGTTTAATACCTGAGGTTAAGCATAGGAATCCAAAAGAAGAATAAGGATCTCTTAGTGACCATGTGTGTCATTGTATATAAACCACAATAGGAAACCTGTAGGAGAGGACAACTGAATCCCATTCTTTCTCTTTAAGAGAATCAAATTTCTGGGACTCACTAGTTCTGAGTTTGTTTTGTGGTCTGGTTTTGTTTGGTTTTTTTCTTATTATTATTCTTGAAATGAGGTTTGCCATTGCTATGGAGTTTACTTTGCAGCTGGAAAGAGTCAAAAAGCATCAGGATTTTTAAAACTCAGTGAATCTTTTTCAGCAGATTTTTTTTTTTTCATAATGTGCAGACAAGCTAATTGTTACATTGAAGATGTTGCATGTGTGTATCTAGATGTGTATCTGTGTGCTGCATAGAAATAGACATTAAAAAAAAACATCTAAGAATTGACTCACAGTAGTAGCTATGCCATAGGTGAAAGGGTGAATTTTTAGGGCCATTGAACACTGTAAATGTGTTCATTGTATCAGTGCTTCAGAAATACCCATTCTAAATGGCTTTGTGTTGATCCACTGTGAAAATTCATTGTGCTCAATTGCCCTCAAAATTTCTCATTTCTCATCTGTGATGTTGCAGTCTGCTGGCTGCACACTGGACTGCTGTACAAAGCGTGTGGGCACCCTGCTTCAGACTGGCTTAAAAGACTTTATATTGTCTGTCAGGTTTCCACATGTTACTTAATAACCGAATTGATCTGTGTTTAGGGCTTATGTCTGTGGGACTTTCAAAGATGGGAAGGGATTTCATGGAGCTGGTTTCTAAGTTGAGGCGTGCACACACCACAGAACAGTCTTGTGTGTGTCACGTATCATATATATCTAACGCAAGAATGTGGGAAATGGAACTTTGGCTTTAATTTTTAATCATACCTTTGATTCACAGAAAGCAAAACCATTCTCACATCATTTCAGTTCTATTCAATTTAAAAGGGAAAAAAAAAAAATAATATTACCAGTGGCATAAATAACTTTCTTTTGGCATGTATGGCAAGAAGCTGAGTCATAAAATCATTGGTGGTTTTTTTTGACATCTCATTGGAAACCAGATTTACTGGTTTTTGTTTTTTCAATTTAAAAAAGGGGTATTGATGCCAGACTTTGAATATGGTTTTTATGTTCTTTAATTTACTGTATTGTCTGATTTCTTTTAAAAGCCTTTGCATATCAACCTTTAAAGTGTGGGAGAAACAAAAGCATGTTTTGGTACAAAGGTTAGGTGACAGTTTAAGACCGTTCCAGAATATGTCTAGAGCTGACTCCATTGGTCCTTAACTGTGCTGGAATACATTGCTTATTGACTGTGGATGCTCTCAAGCATTTGAATGTTGGTATAACCATAAAAGTCTGATGGGATTGGTACAAGCAATGGCCAAGGAAGTCGTGGTTAGGCAAATGAGAACTTTGCATTCAAATTAGATGTGACAGAATGTGTGTTGAGGAGTACAAAGTTGCAAATTTAAAATAAATGTTGGGATTTGTTCACCTTGGGTTTCTATGCTTGTAAATTTACAAGACAAAATCTTGCCTGAAGTTTAAGCAAGTTGGACACTTTGTCTTAAAAATTGGGAAGGAGATACTTAATCATGTAAGAAGACTTTAATTTTTTCTTCCAGATACGAGGAACTTATAATTATGTCCTTGTACTAACATCTTGCTGGAGCAATGGCTCATTTCTGAGTTGCTGTAGCAGGGTAATTCCTCCTTAAGCACCCGACAAGCCACTGTTCCAGGAGTGGTTCAGTCTTACACTACTGAAGCTGAGATTCAACTGGACACTGCCAAGGTCAGATTTGGCCTCACTCAGACTCTGTTAAGTATGTGAGTTTCCAAGAACTACTTAATTCATATTTCACTACAAATATCTTTTGTTTACAGTTTGTGGGGTTTTAATCTTTAAAACTGAAAAATATAAATAAGTTCAAAATTTTGTTTCATGTTTGTTTTTTTTTTTCTTGTTGTTATTAAGTGTCAGTTTGCCCTCCATTTCCACGTCGCTCTGGGTTTTGTTTTTTTAGACTATTTGTAAGCAGGTGAAAGCTGTCTTCCAGCAAAATGAGTATCAGTCAGGTACTTTTTGAAGAAAAACAATATTTGCAAGTACCTTGCATTTCTGGTCTTGAATGTTAAGTATACAGCAAATTATAATCTTGGCAAACACATAAAGCACTTTCATGTCTCTTTATGTCTCTGCATTCATCTCTGGCTCCTAGTAATAATACTCTGGGTGGCAAAAAGTACTAATTCATATAAACGATGGTATGAACAGGCATAATTAATCTCTTCTTCAGGTTTAAGAAATGATTTAGTGTTCTTAACCAGATAATACTGTCGGATTTGAATTTATATAATAGTATTGTTCTTTTGAAGTTCTCTGGAGCAAAAGGGAAGACCTCCTTCATTTTATTGCCATTTTTTTATATTTAAAAGCATAAAATGAATAGAGCCACTCCTATAAAGAAAATAAAACATCAGAGAAATATTCTTCTGACTAGGCTGTGAAAGCTGGGTTTTGTCTAAATTATTTGCTGACTTCAGTCATCCATTTCTCAGAAAGGGAAAAAATGGTCCTGCATCTCAGAAGGTCTATCAAGAGAAGACAAAGGCCAGCTTGAGCCTATTGTTCAGACTCAACTATTCAATACTCATCATCTTTATTCTTCTTATTCTTATGCCTCAAAGTAATTTTAAAATGAGTAAAGATAATGGGAGTAGTTATATGAGAGTGGTATCTCTGGCAAATACAACCAATTCCATAGAAAAGGAGCTCTTCTTGTTATGAAGATTTATTTTTCTTAGTTTTAATGCCAGTCTTCAGCATTTCACTGCTAGTTTTATGGTATTTCTAAAAACATAAACTTTCACTGTAAAAGTTTATATTTGTGTAGTCTGTGAATTTACACTTTTACATAGTAACTGTATCTTTTGTTTCAATAAATTTATATTGCAGTTACATTCTGTTTCATAATTAAATTACTTTCAATCTAAATAAGTACAGGAAATCTATGCTTCGATGTGTGAGTCTGCTGACAAAGTGAAGGGTAACCCAATTCTCATCCATGCAACTTTTTAATTAGTTGCTACACGTCTGAGAATTAGGTTTGTGGGGATGTCTTGCAGAAAATAACATTAATATTCCATTTGGTTAAGAAACTTTGATAACAAACAGAATTAATAAAGCTGTTAAATGCCTGTGATGACCAGTCTCTGTATGTATTGCGACTGTTTGAAACCATTTCCAAACGTGGAGAGTGGAGAAGGGCTTATCTTCCAGTGTTTTTGCTGAATCTTGAATGTATCTAGGTATTTTCCATTATGAGCTAATATGCATTTGAATTTGCCAAATGTATTTTCTAGGGTCTGCAAAAGCCAGGAGGAAAATAATGCTTTGTTACAAGCTGTATTATCAGCCCTCTCAAAGTACATTATTTCATTTTCTATTTGTCTAGGTTTCAGAATATTCTGCATGTGAACAAGATGGCTTTTTTTTTGCCAAGTTTGAAATTATTATTTTAGAGCTGAAAGGTTTGTTAAATTATGCCCTTATCTGGAATATTTTAAAATGAATTGATATGTGAGGAATAGTTTTGTGAAATGTTCTGGGTGAGGCTCTACAGCTCCCAAGTTAAATTACTGGTATTGAAGAACAGCTCATCTAAAGGAAACCTGTAAAATATTTTAGGCTTATAATATAAATTGAAAAATTTGGAATTTCAGTGAAAGAGAGCTGGTATATAAATGAATTCTTGTTTCCCGTATCCCTTGGAAAATAAGCTCTGCTATTTAAGTCCTGGCAAGATGGCATTGATTTTGTGTGGAGACTTTTGGCTGGTTTTATGGTGGCATAAATTCACTTTATGTTATAGCTTGCTAATACATACAGTGCTATAAATCAAAAACATTCTTTCACAACTTTTGAGAGCCATTGAGGTGACGGTGATGATGTCACTTATTCCAAAATACTATTTACATTGTATTAAGATTCCTGTAGGGACAGGATTGAATTTACAAGGGCTTGTAGTGATAGGAAAAAGGGTAATGGATTAAAAGTATAAAAGGGGAGATTTAGATTAGACATTAGGATTAAATTCTTCACTATGAGAGTCTGGAAACACTGGCCCAGGTTGCCCTGGGAAGTTAGGGATGCCCCATCCCTAGAAGTGTTCATGGCCAGGTTGGATGGTACTTTGAGCAACCAGATACAGGGAGAGATCTCCTTGTCCGTGCAGGGGGGTTGTAAGTAGAGGATCTCTAAGGTCCTTTCCAACCCAAAGCATTCTGTGATTTTGTGGTTTTAGACAGCACTAGAAAAAGGTTGTAAAAAACCCCTCTGCCCAGCAGGAGTACTGAGCTCTTTTGGTGCTGGTTTATGTCACACTAATCTGTGACAAGAGATGTTTACCTGCCTGGCAAAGGGAGACGTCCCTGCAGGAGCATGGCTGCAGTAGCATGCAGGCACTCTCTTTAAACCTAACTGGGTGAAGGAAACAGAAAGTCCTCCCTTTAACCCACTGGCATGTGAGCTGCAGTAGCAGGCAGGCTGCTCAGCGACCTCATGGTGGGGTTGCAGACACTGATGCTCCTGGAGAAGCTTTGCCCAGGCTGCTGAGGAGAGTCATTTCCCTAGTTGTCCCAGTTCAATTTGCTGCCAATTTGATTTAAGCCTCTAATAGTGCGTTAAATGTGCTGAAGTGCTGCAGGTGGTGTTTGTCTGGAAATTTCATTTACGATATTGCAGAGGGTGACCAGCTACTCAGAAAGTGAGTGGGACCCTGAGCATCGTACTGACGCCACTGCTCTTTCCCTTGTGCTGTGCTCTGTGCCCTGTGCTCTAAAGTTCAGGGCTTGAAGTCTTGTGAGTAGTTGAGGAATGTGACTGCCAAAAGGTCTGACTTCTGTCTTGTCTGTCTTTTAAGAGTTTTGTTTTTTGCTTTTTCCCATTAAACATCTCCTGGAATCTGATTCAGTTATAAAACAGTATTTAAGCTTTGTTCTTGGTCGTTTGGTGGATTGAGTTTTATGCAGTAGAGTGCATGCCTATGGGCTAGTTTTGTACAGACATTAAAAATATCTTAATGTATTTTTTTATACTTTTTCTAAATTAGTGGATGTTACAGGTACAAATCTTATGAATACAGCTGTCTGTGTGTTGTGGGTTAACCCTGTTAGGCAGCTAAGCCAGACCCAATACAGTAAGGTTGATTTCTAAGGATTTTATAATGCAAAACAAACCTGAGAAGAGTAACATTAACACACAGATGTAAAATCGTGTGTGCTCCTTTCTGATGGAGCGAAATGTCTTTAGTATTTTCCACCATGGTGTCCCTGTCTTGTTGCTGGTGCAGAGCAGAGCACTGATCCTGGTCTGTGGTTTCTGCCCTGACTCCTGGTCAGCAGTAGACACCATCCTGCCTTCGCTTTATGGGCCAAGGCAAAAGTCAAACGAGGGATATAATTTCTTGTTCTAACAAAGATGTAATTATTTATAGAAAAATGTATTCTCACCACGTCTTGCTGTCCTGCATGGCTGAACACTCAGGATGCTGATATGAATAGTTAATCCTGGGAAATCTCAGCAGTTTTTGCTGTCTGAGGCATTGCTGCTTGTCAGCAGGCAGGATCCAGCAAGTGCCTCCCCACCATCCGCAGGGAGCTCGTTAAGCTCCATGATGTTTGTTGCTGTTAATTTAATATGGCATTGCATACAGGACTGGCCCAAAGTCCAGACTGGTGTTTAGGGAGAAGCAATGAAATGATAAAATTCTTTCCTTGTTTGGTAGAGGCTTTCTTCCAGCCCTGAATTTCAAGTTATTTGAGAATTGAATGCAAAGAGGCTCTACAGGAACAGATTTGTAGTTAGCTTTCATTCCTTAAATTAGAATGCCATAAATTGCAGTTATATGTGACACTACTTTCACATTTTCTAAGTGCCATGTGAATGGGATGGCATTTTCCCAGGAGCAAGGGGATTGATGCCTGGCTTTTATGTGAGGGCTGGGAGCCGGCCACACTTTTCCCACCTTTTGCTCTGTAAGGCAAGTGCCTACTGCAATGGGTAGTAATGCAGATCAAATACCTCCTTTCCCTCATGATGAGAGAAAGATGAGATTCCTAATGCAACTGCTACTTAGCACAAACATAGGAAGGTGAAAACAAAAATTTCTGGAAAAGGATTCTTGTGCTACGAAGGTCTTTATTGCTTACCCATAACAATATGACAACTTCTTAACTGATGTAATGGAACTTTTTCTATCAGAGATAGACATTACATATTAAGATAACTGGGAGGAACCTGTTCAGACATTGATCTATTGAGTTCTCATGAGAAATTAAATAAATAATAAATTGTACTGACATGATAAATTTGGAGAAAGCCTTTAATCAATCATTAATCAATTATTCACATGAGCACAACACTTGTAAAGATCAAAACCTAATTTTGACAACATATGCAAACTTTTCCTTTTGCATTTAATAATATATTCTCAATCTGTTGTTCATTAAGGTGAACATCTGTGAATTCATTAATTTTTCTCCAAGCTTGCTGCACGACGAACTTCATTTCTTTAACAAATTTTCCAAAGAATAATCCCATTACAAGCTTAGTTTATAATACACACAATGACAGCTTCGTTAGCATGCTTGTCTTTTTTTGTTTAATAAGTCTTTGCAGCTAAATCCATTCCAGGATGGTGTAGGGCAGTCAGATCAGTGGAATTGTATAAATCTCGTTGAGGAAACTAGCTGCAGAGTTTGAGAACTCATTATCTAAGCTCATAAAAGTGTGACACCATAGGTTTCCCAAAATATGGGGATTCTTAGCTGTAAATTGTAACTTCTAAGTTACAAAAAATATAACTTCTTATCCAGCTTGGTATTTGCCTTTCTTGTCCAAACTGGAGGTTTAAAATAATACAGTCTTAAAATTCCTCTGTTGGCTAATTTTATAGTACTGTTTAAGTTTAATTGTAACAGTCCTGTAGTTTTAAAGATTTTGAAAACATACTGGAAAGGAGAAGGAAGAAATAGCTTAATGATTCCAGCTGCAAACATTGCTTTTGAACTTCTAAATGGAAATATGCAAGTGAAATTATACTCAGGGATAATACCTTTAGGTGTTTCTTTCCAGACAACAGATACTCCTCCCTCTCACATCATATAATTGTAAATTAAATCTGCCTGTCCAACCCTTTCAAGCATAGATAGACAGATAGCTGCCTCTTCTTCCTTTGACATTTTTTTCATAAAGTTAATAGTAAATGAAATACTGGTGTTTCAGAAATGAGTTACATGCTGTATTTACCTGACCAGTCCACATTAGGAGAGCACTGAGCAGAATTTGCAGCTGCAGAAGATTGTCACTGTGTTCCTGTGTTTAATGGAACAGTTTAGGCATAGAGACAGAAAGAAGTCTCTACTAAAATGAGTACAAGCACTTTTAAGTAGAAAACCTGTAGCTAATTTTCAATCCTGTAATTGAATTAGCAAGATAGCACATAAATAAAGCTAGGCTTTTTCAAAAGTTGGATGCTTTCCACTGCATAATAATGCCTTACTTCCTTGTGATGCTTTCTCATGTATTCTCCCCCATACTGTGCAATTAGGTTGCAGTGCTGCATGCCTGAAAACTTCACCCGGGATGCTGCCTACACAGTGCTGCATCAGGGAAGCTTCAGAAATCCATGCAGGTTGATGGTTGGCAAAGACTTGACAGCCTGCTAGATATGAGTTGTTAATTTGTGATTTGCTGTGGCATGCTCAGCTGTCAGTGCATGGTCCCTGCTGGGTTGTATCCTAAACTGAGGTGCAAAACTCTCCCCTTCAGGGCTTTTTGATGTTCTTTGTTTTGCTCCCACTAAAAGTCAGCGCAATTCTGAAGAGATTAAATTCTAAGCCTGAGCTCTGAGGAGTTTTCCTGAAAAGAAATTATGACAGGATAGTGTTAAATTTTGTTAAGAAATATGTGGCATTCTTTAGATCTTTTTCTGACTTTATTGAAATACTTGCATTTAGTACCTAAGCAGATTTGGCAAGTAAAATGGTGTTAAAAATGACCTGTAATGATATCACTTAAATGGTCCTGTCCTTGAACTCAATACTGCCTCTCAAATGTGTTAGATTATGTACATTTGAGATGCAATCTTACAAAGTACTGAGTTCTCTCAACCTTTTTTAAAGTCAATGAAAACCAAGGCCACCTGGGTTGAAGCAGAGGACATTGAGCTCATTGTAAGATTAAGTCTTCACTGTAACTTACGCTCTTAACATTTTAGATAATCCATTGATCTCTTCTGAACAGGTGATATCTGTAATAATACCACATTTCTACATCATCCACAGTCAATTAAAAGGCATGCATTATAGTTATAATTTAATCAAGACTTTCTGGGAAATGGAAGTAAAGAATCCTGCTTTTCTTAATAGTACCATTTGCAAAGAGAAAAGCTGACTGGAAAAGCAAATTATGTGCATTTGAAATTATATTAATTATCTGTTCTTTATACATCCTTTATATGTCCACTTCCCAAAATGAATTTAAATTACCTCTATCCTAAAGAAGAAGGTATTTCAAAATCATGAGGAAAAAATAGATGGATCTTTCCAGAGTATTCACTTGGAGAACTCAGCTTTGCTCTGTAGATAGGAACTCGGCAAAACACAGGTAGTCATTGACAGATGGCAAGAAGACAACGAAGCTTAATATTTTCCAGTTCTATCTACTTACAAGACTTAAATTAATGGGAATACATTGCACTATGAAGTAGTATACAACTCCGCTACAGCAGTGCAGAAGGGGCTTGAATGCACTATTGTTTTTTTCTTACTCTTTCAGTCTGAAAACTGTGCTCGGACGTAGAGCTGTGCTGTGTACGCTCCTCTTCCAGGTTGGCAGCAATACCTGCCTTTAGAAAACTGGCTGCTGTCTTATTGCTGAACTGTTCAGTGTTAGTATGACTGTGTACACCACTGCTACATTTTGGAGGGTTTTGGGACCACTGTCAAGAAGCACTTGCTACTTTTTGTTGTGTTCTGAAGTAAAAAACCAGGATCTTATGTATTAAAGAATCTCATACAAAATATGTTCTCTCATACTTCTTAAAGAAAATACCTTACTGCCTGTGTAGGAGGGCTTGTCATGGAAAGCGAAATACGTTTTTAAATCCTAAATAAATAATTTAAAAGGGAATGTACAGTTCAGCTAATGTATTGTCATTTACATTCCATACTTCCGTGGAGCATAAGCTCAAGAATAGATGTAATTAGGAAAGCAAAGTCTGATTTGCTATTTACAACACGTTAAGAACAGAAAAAAAGATACTGCATTGGCAGTGAATCTATTGGTTCTGTGACAGATTTGAGATTAAGTCCTTACACTTCTGTGACATTTTGAAGTAGATCATTTTTGTTGAGGAAAAGAGAGAGGAAAAGGAAAGGTCATGTCTCTCTTATCAGGTAGTCATAGTATCCTGTAAAATAGAAATGTCTGTTTAATGTCAGCAAACAGCCCAGATGGAGATTCATGATGGAGCAAAACATCTATACTTTATATTATCCCTCAAAGTTTATGCTACTTAAACCTTGTAATAACAGAATCCTAAGTCAGTTTCAGATGGGTTTCCTCTGCCATTACACCATGATCCTCCATTTGCACACTGTCCACCTTTTCCCTCTTCTCCTGACAAAATAATGCTGTGTCTCAGGTACCTAACCTCACAGAAGAATTTGTGAGCTCAGACTCAACGTTACTACATTAAAATATTTCTGTTTTTGCTCAGAGTGGATTTTGCAAATCTTTTTGCCTTCCTGGCTGAATGTACAGCCAGAGAAGCCAAGCAAATCACTGACCAAAGTGATTAAGAGGAGTGGTGCTACAGTGGTGGTGTAAGGCACAAAGGAATAGCAAATAAAAATGTATTATCTACATAAAGTTTGACTTCATAATTCCTTTGAGTTCTGTATAAGGAACAACTTCATTTCTGTGCTGCCTTTTGTTTTATTCCATCTCTCTCCTCTGACTTACAAACCTAATCCTAGCATGCGTATGTTTACATGATTTATTTCAAGAACTTATTGCTTTAAAGCTCTCCTTTACTGATCAACCACGATTCTGTTCTTCTTCTTAACCTTTACAGTCTATATGAAAATGGAAAAAAAAATATTGTTGGCAGTCAGGATAGTTTAATTGTAGGAATAAGAGTGATAGCTTTTACTTCATTACTCTGTGGAGTTACGTTTCTGCATTATTACTTTTCCCTATCTTAAAATAAAAAGAATATAAGTGCAATCTACCTGGAGATAAGATTTGTGTATGTGCATGTGAATGGTTTCTACACATGGGGACTTGGCATTAAACTGTGTAAAACTGGACCACCTGTAAATTAATATGCTTGAAGGAAGTTTTGGCACTTGGAGAAACCTAAATAATTTCAGCAGGTGAAGGTATTTTTTGGTGTGTGTCTTTGCATCTGCACCTGTGGTGTTTTTGATTAGCCACACAGCTTTTTTTTTTCCACTCTGCCCTTCTACATAAGCAATATCCTTCACAATACACTTCTAAATAGCTAACACTTTCACATTATTTCTGGCAATAATTGGTGAGTATTATTTAATAAGTGATGATTGAAATAATTCTTTCACAGAAATTACCTATTAAGGAATTTCAGAAGTGGTGGCAAATTATACTGTATTGCATATTCATGCAGTTTGATTTAATACAATATTTAATGTAAAAGATGACATTAATTGCTTATAAATAGTTTCTTATACTCCAGCTGCAGTGTTTGAAAATCCTGTGCTACCAGAAATCATGATGTGGAGATTCACTTCAGTCAGTCTTTGTTAGTACTAGATTTGTTGGTGCAGCAGTAACTGTTGGAAAATAGGGAAGTTTGGATTATTTAGTCAAACAGTGGACTTAATTACAGGTCTTTTGCACTCTGATACCTTAAAGCAAGTGAGGTCAGTGTTTTGGCAACTAAGATTCTAGGAAAAATAAGTGTTAAGAAATTAGCTCGTGTTTCATGTTACTCTCTTCTTCAATTTTCCCTTCCCCTGCCCCTTTCTCCTACATTTTTAATTTTCTCCTTTTTCTTCTGCTTTTCTCCAGTACCTTCATGTCACTTTGCTCCACCTACTTACTCCACCTACTGTAATTTTTTTTCTTTTGTTTTGAGAAACAATTCTCTTAGTCACTTCCCTCTATGTTCTGCACATAGGTTTCATTTTTCATCCTTAAAACATTATTTTTCCTGTTTTTCATACCATCTTGTAACCCCTTGGGGAGTTTTTTGATAGAACCACAGGACAGGCATCGACTCAGTCCTTATAAGCCACAAAGCAAAATGGTCGTGTCTGTTGAGCACAGGCTAAAGCAGCAAAGTCAATTCTGTAGAGACAGGTACCTTTACAGTGTTTTGTCCTAAATTTTAGGAGTTACCTTTGATGGGCAGGGCTTTGTCCACCTTGCTCTCTCTGTTCTTCTGCAATTTAGCTTTCTTTCAGTACTTTCTCACTGGGAGCAATGAGTTGTTCATATATGGTGTGATATGCTGTCATTAGGAGTATTTTATATCCCTTTTCCGGATCAAAACATGAAAATGTCTCTGGATCTCTTGGGAAACTTTAATCTTATTAAGTAGGTTCTACTGAAGAGTTGTTTTTTTGACATTCATGAGAACTTTGATAATAGTTAGTTTGATTAATAGAAAGTTTGATTAATAATTATTCTTTCATGCTATTGACAATCAATGAAGCATCTAATTCTGAAGCATTGACATATTAGTAGAGTCAAGGCTGTAACACCACTTGAAAGCAAATACAGTTTCTATTGAGTTTTAAGAGGAAGGCTGGTTGCGGACAGTTGGTTCACTGTCCAATGGTAACTGCTATACCAGATCTGGCAGATGAGAAACCTCTGACTGGAGCACTGTAAGATTCCCTGTTATCCTGAGTAACTGTGTCTTGTAACTTACTTTCATAAACTAATCAATTTCTGCCCTCAATCCCTTGAGCAACCATTTAAATAACTGGGAGCTCTGTGTGTCTGTGTTTTCAATTTACAAAATTTATCACTTCACCTCTGGGTTTATAGTGCGGATGTGCTGAATCTGAACACTTCAAAGGAAATTTAACAGTTGGAGTTCCTAATAAATCCTTAGCTCACCCATCTGTATAATTTGTATTAACAAGTCTGTTAAAAGTTTCCTCCTTTCTTTGGAAATGCTTCAGAAAAGAGAAATAAAAGAGAAAGCAGACAGTAACAACATTCTGTAAATGTTTTTTGTTTTTTTTTTTAAGCACAGACAACTTTTAAACAAACAGGCAAAATGATCTTTCTTACTCCCATTGGAATTAACCAAGTGGTTTTCAGCTCCCAAATAATTTTGCATCCCAGTCTCTCAAGCTGTGAAATATTGGAACTATTGGACTCCACCCTTGTCGTCTTCCTTTCAGTGAATTCTCTTCTGGAATTTTGTGCTCTTCACATATCAGGTCTGTTGTGTTACATTTAATTTTGTAGTATCTAAAAATTTAATTAGACTAGCAAAACTACCTGCTTTTAGCATCAATAATTATCTAGAGCCAAGCTGAGTTATGGCTCTGGTATCCAGCCACCTCGAGACCGTGCCTGGTCATCCCATCGGCTTCAGCGTCGCGCCAGAGGAAGAAACTGAAAGTGATTCTGTCTCTTGTTTAATTCACTTAGGGGCAGATAATCTTGTAGAGACTTCCATTGGGAAACTCAAAACCTGTGTAGGCATGTGAATTTTCTGATACGCTTTATATTCCATCCTTTTACCTTGCTATTAAACATGTTTCCTTCTTGCCCACAACCGCCTTGATTATTTTCTGTTTTGTCATAAAATATTTGCTTAGTAACAGGCAGAGGAAATTGGCAGTTATCTCTGCATTCCTGCTTTTGATTGTTGGGAGCTTTGGGGAAGAAAAGAACAGTTTCCCACAAACCCATACAGAACATTTCACAATTCAGAGGGGAAAAGTAAGCCTGGCAGTTGATATCCAGCTTGTAACCAACATACAAAGCAAAATATTTATTTACAGTGATCACAGGCCTATTGTTCTCCAGACTGTAAGAAACAATAATGCCTAATAAGATACTTCTGCAATTCAGTACCTAAAAGTATCTTGACTTCTACAACATTGGCTTTAACCTATATATTACAGAATTTCTTTCTCCTGTTTTCCTCAGATTTTTAATGGCAGGGAAAGTTAAGACACTTTTGCATTTTTCTGATTTTGGTGAGGATGATTCAATTGCCAATCTGTCTGGCTTAAGTTGCTGAGAATATGTATCAACTGTAAGCTAGATATTATGAATATTTATCAAAAACTTCATTTTCCACGTGAATTTAACATTATGCTTTAGCTACCTGCCATGCTTCCCAAAATTCAGGGTGCCCTGTAGCAGTGTCTGTAGTGGGACAGCAAGTGGGACAGTGTAAGATGGAGCTGGAATGCATCTTTGTCTCTCTTGGCTGTGTGGCATCCTCAGTGGTTTTGAGTAAAGACTGTTTACTTATTCCTGAAGCAACTGTACATGCACTTTATAGAGTATTTAAATGATCTTTTGATCTAAAAGGCACTTGGCTTGAGGGGACAGGAATTGAATTTAAGGAAGAAGGAAAATCTGTGATTTACTCAGAGGATGTTGAGTCTCATCATTCCTAACCATAAGGAAATAGATGTGACGTGCAGAAAATTACAAAATCATTCACTGAAAAATTAGACAGTGTGAGAAATACAGTTTCAGTGAAACTGTCAGTCCTATTATGTATATTCATTACAAAACAATCACATTTCTCTGCCTAGGAAAGCATGAGTGTGAATCAGGTTCATGGTGTGAGTTTCCAAGTGCAACACCTGGGAGGTGGAATAGGACAGCACTACATGCCTGCTGCCTGCCAGGGAAGAACAGGGGATAGCAGGGGAGTGGGTGTAGGTTTTCATTGTGTAAAAACTGACTGCAGGCCCCTTGAAACCTGTCCTTTGTCTAGATAAATCCTCTACTACTACAAGTATATTTTACAATAGTAGTAGTAAAATAATTACTGTCTGGATTGCTAAGAATATACTAAAGAATATACTATGCTAATGGATAATGTAGAAAATAACCTGGAAGATTAATAATGAATGCTTCATCTGATGTATGAGAAAAAATCTTTGAAAAGTATCAAGAAATAACAGTATGCTTCCTCACAGTAACCATGGAAAAAAACCCTGAAAAGCCCCTTGTTTAATGAGCACTATCTGCCTTCTTTTTGAGTTTTACTGAACGGGGAGGTATCTCTTTACAGGTGCATTGAACCTCATGCTATGAAAGTCTTGTAAGATGAACATGGATGTTTGGCAGCCATGTTCCCATGAACCTCTTCAGAATCCAATTCTGAGTTGAGTTCAGCATATGCTTACATCTATTAAATAAGATACTGTCTTCAATGGGATCTGGATTTTTTAAGAGACCACCATTTTCATATGTTGAAATGTAGTATCCCAACTCAGTATGATTTGTCAATGGTGAAAAAGAGTGAATAAGAGCAAGATCAGAGTTGGTCACTACTAGTAAATCCCCAAATACTTTTTATTGAATTCTTAACACTGTTAACTGTTTTTTATTTGTTTAAAGCAATAATATACCTTTTTGGTATTTTAAAATTCATTGGATAATTACAAATTAGTAGATCATTTCCACTTCCTCGACAGTACTGATCATGGTCAGCAATTTAGCTAAAGATATGGAAGGACTGTTTGTCTAGTCTTTGTTTAAATTTTTGCATATCTGAAAGTAAACATCAGGCGTGGATCCTTTTGTATAAGAAAATTATGTGGCCATGCAAGTAACAATCAGCTAATTGTTACTTGCTGGTTACTAACAACTGGTTTTTGTGTTTTCAGGTCATGTCACGTAATCGCGTTCCTACAGCCAGCCTTTAATTATTGCACGCTTCCCTTTTACCATGGGTGCATCAGATTTATTTCTCTCTGAACACTTGTCTCACGGGACTGCCTGACATGTGGCAGCCCCTGATAGTGGTTCAGACATGCTCAGAAAAAAAGCAGTTCTAGCAATAACCAATACAAATGACTGGAGCAGCCCTGTCTGTGTGGGGCAGTAGTCTCTGCTTTCACAGTATATCCAACAGGCTCCAGTATTTCCTGCCTGTGCCTTGGAACTTTGGATATTTGATAGTTTGGGAATGGTGCATATATGGTAAAGTCTATGATGCAGAAATCCCAGGGAATAAATCTGGTACGTTTGCCTTGTGTTTTTCAAGAGGAATATGTAAAGATTGAATAAATGTTTTGAGAACTTTGAAATAGAAGAGGTAGACACATTTATTTATTGGATAAATTAACTTTTTTTTTTTTTTCTGGTTAGAAAGCTAAACAAATGTTTTAGCCTAATATATAGACCTTCATTTAATCTTAATTATGTTTACACAAAATGCTTTTTAAGGCTTGAATTACAGAAATTTTCTCTTGGTTTAGAAAAAGTAAAATTATTTGGAAGGACAGTTTTCTGTTTCTCCGCTAACTCTGCTGGTGTCTGAAACCTTTTCCTGTGGTTTGTACAGGGCAACTACAGAACAAAGTGCCATTTCTTGACATGTTTGTACAAGTCAGGTCATAAATACCTGCATCAGTTTGAGTCCTGGGCTTTGAAATCTATTTATACTGAGCTCAGACAAATATCATATATACACTTTTTTGGCATCTTGAGGTCAGGTGGAATAACAACGTGGGTTCCGCTTCTCTGAGTATCTGTTGTCTTTAGGATTTGATTTTTCATTTCTAGGGAGAGCAATGGAAGGAAGAGTTTGACTAACATGGGGCTAATAATGTAAAGATCAGTATCACAAACTTGGTTACTCGAAGTGACAAACATGATGTAGTGGTTTCTCCTAACTTACTTGCTTGGGACCGTGCAACAAAATAACTTCCTCATTTAGTATTTGAATAATTTTCTTTGAATGGAGATAGTTGAAATTTTTCTGCAAGATTATTCCTGAAAATATACATGTATGGACATAAAATGAAGGAAGTTAGGATGTCAAAATGCAGGAATGGTGGTGAATTTTGCAAGATCAGTGACAGGAAAACAAGCCTGTTCCATAGCCAATCTGGCCTCATAAATAAAGCACAGGCATCACAAATCATCTGCTTCTCTTTCCACTTTCTCTCCCCCTTTGTGTTCAGCTTTTTCAGCAGCTGTGTGTGCTATTAATCTGCTTTTAGGTGTGTGACTGAATATCTGCTATGTACTTGTTAACAGATGCAGTGTTCAATTTGCTAGCTGGGACTGAGGCCTTTTAAAATGTCATCCTGTATTTTAGCATTGTGTACAACATGTTTCTTCAATTTTGATTGAAAAGCTTACTTCAGTGAAGGAAGAATGAGCCACCAGGTTTGTTGGTTTGTTCCTTATTAGCAGTCCTAAGCGTATTCCATGCTTGCCAGCAGCGGAGCAGCCTACAGAAACACTCCCTGATTGCCTGCTAATCTGTAAGGATCTTTCTGGTCGCCTTCATTACTGCATCAGCAAATTAGTGGCTGCGTGTTTGCTCTGTGCTTGACTAGGTCTGGGGCACTGCCAATACATTCCATCAAACAAAATTGCATTGTTCTGCATTCAAGGCTCCATCAGCTGGAGTTCTGCAGGGTAGAGATGGTGGCACGCTTGGAATGAACACTGGTTGTAACATAAGCACTTACTGATACTGCTCAGTGAGGTGTACCACATGGTAGTGTAGATGGAGTCCTGTGTATTACTTTCAGCATGAAATTAAAACAATTCTGACCATATGATTGTGGTGATAGGAGTGTTTTCCTAGAGCAGTAACTGTGGGTGTCTGACCAAGATCTCTGGGGCAGGAATCTCAGCCTCCAATGTCAGTGGAAATCCCACTTCATTAGTACTGCCTGCTCGCTTCTCAGGGTAGCCTAAACCACTGACTCTCACACTCAGCTTGTCTTGAAAGCAAGGAAAGCCCCCCTGGTTTTGCTGCCCTTCTTTTCAAGGATACTAGCAGAGCATTTTGAAAACTTCTGCCATCTTAAGTGGTTGAGGGTGTAGATGGTACCTCTGCACATTGTGCTCCGAGTGTGAGCAGAGTCTGTCTGGCCTCAGAGTCACTAGCACAGATTCAGAAGAACACAGACCCTGCACGCAGGCTATTTGTGCTCTAAATGTATCCTGAGATATTTTTCCATGTCAGTGCTCTTAGCAAACAGTCACACTTTGATCCATGGGGGTAATAGTCCCTGGGAGATAATCTGAATAGCAAAGCAGAGCAAAAATCAAACTGCTCTTTCTGTGCATCTCTGATGCACTAGAACTTAATTTACTTTATGCATAGGACTGCTTTAACTTTACCTGCAGGCAAGGTTCAATTTAGATTGCTTCTTAAAAAAAAAAAAAAAAAAAAAAAATCCCATTATCAGTATTTAAGTGTTTCATGCTTATAAAAACAGACTGTTGCTTAATCCCTTTTTTTTTTTTTTTTTTTTTTAACTCAGTTTGAAGCATGGGCTTCTGTGACTTGTTTAATTTAGATTCACCAAAATTAACAATTAATTGATTGCAAACCCTCTATTTATGAAGTTGTTCTTTCAAATACTTCGTTAATATAAATATGCTTATCCTTTACTGCAGGTATTTATTAATGTTCTGATGTCTTTACATGGCAGAGACACCATTTGCATGTCCAAAGAAGAGCACAACGTAGTATAAAAAGCCGTCTTGTTACACAGTCTAGGCATCCCAAATTGTTTCAGTAGCAGTGATGTATCTGTGATTTATCAGTACGAACTCTAAATAAACTAAACTCAGGGTATATACAAGCAGGTACAGGAAAGTAGATATGGAAATTAAATTTCAAGATTTAGGTTCCTAAGTAAGTTTTGACCTGATTTTTCTAAATGTCAGTCACTTACTGCTCCCATCTGCCTCACCAGGACAGGTTTGGTTTTTGAAAAATGAAAGTGGGAATATATCTTTAAACACCTCATTCTGAATAAGAAGCAAGAAAAACAGTTTAAGTCTTGGAATTAAGCTTAAATCTCTGATGTTCTGATTTGCAATATTTTGCAAGCGCTTTTATTAGAACTTACAAAATTTGTCAGTCGGGCATAGTGACATTAATAGTAGGTGTTTGATTCTGACACAAAGCTAATTTTCACCTACAATAAGTTATGTTCAAATCAAACTTTAAGTTGACTCCTGTAGGTTTATATACATTTTTGGTGATCCCTGACAGAACTGAAGGATGCCCAGCAGCAGCTGCCCATTAAGTTTTCATTCTGCTGAATGCTGATTCGTATCTGTGCTGGGATTCTTTTCCTGAAACACTGTTGTCTAATGAGCAGAAGCCACAGTCTACCAGTCCAGATTTAATTAGTGCATTTGTTTAATGCAGAATGCTATTCTTTTTTAACTGTAAATCCACATAGGGATTGTTAAATTCTGTTGTCTATGGGGCTGAGCTTAGAGCAAAGGAGCTATTGGTCTCAAAAGGAGTTAATACTTCAGACAGGAGAGCTCAATAATGCAAGTGCATTAATATTTTCATCAATTCCAGCTAACTTAGAGTTTTCACTGGTCAGATGTAATTTATTTGATGAGACATCACTGAAAGATGTTATCTATAGTGCAAGCTTAGAAATTGATTGTAACACATAATTCAAGGGCACTGTTTCATGCCTAGGGCACAAAATACTATTTTTCTCTTAGTTTCATTTGCTCTTTTATAATAACTTACCTTTGCTGAACTATATCCACCAGATTTGTTTGTAGATTTGCAGAGAAGCAAAAAACCATAATAACAAAACACTGTAAATATTTTTCACTCAGACCACACTGTAAAGTCACATTTTGATAAGGTATGTCAAAAGGCAGGAATATTTCAGGCAAATCAGATCTCAGTTTACGTTTGCAATCAAAGTTACTGTGATTAATTTGGGTATCTCATTCTTTGATAATTAAAAGGAAAACCTACCATCAGTTCTAACAGTGTTGTGAAATGCATGTTAAATAGATTGATACTTTATATATACTTTATATATATACTTTATATATATACTTTATATTAATCTACTCACAAAAAAGCAGCAGTCACGCCTTTAGCTAATATCCATTTATTATGTATATTAAAGCTGAATCTTCAGCTGACTGAAATTCTTACATTAATTGGTTAAAAAAATTCCCCTTTATGTCAGTTCAGTCCTGTGTGAGCCTAGAGCCATCCGTCTGCTTTGAGAGCACTCTAGGTTTTATTAAGCATGTCACAAGATGTTGTGTATTTCAAGTGTTTTGTTCATGTCACGGTGGTTTTCCCGTAATAAGAGAAAATATACAATGATGACTCAGCTGAATACTTAAGGTATGAGTGGAATTTACTGCTGCAAGCCTTTACCCGTAGCACTGTAGCTCCCCTGGGACTACAGCCATAAATACTCTGTCTTCTCTCAGCTGTCATTCCGACAGGCTAGGAAACCCTGGCACTCAAAGTACTGAAACAAAGCAACAGTAGTTTTCCATAGTGCTGGTGAAAATTTCAGATTTTGGGCAATTCAAGCATCACAGACCTTGAAAGTGTGGAATTTATTAAGAATTATTTTCCTTTTATTTAAGAGAGATTGACTTTTTACTTTTCCATAAGTGCTTTTAACTCAAATTTCTATGTTTTCAGTAAGTTGTAAGCAACATTAAAATACTTTCCTTTAGTACACGTTTCATCTGATACACAGGAGTAATTGGATCACATTTGACATAGTCTTTTCTGAATGTCCAAGTTTCAGGTAATTAGAAAAATAAAAATTAATCAGGGCAGAGCACTGCCCAGAACAGCCAGTCTTCTTAGAAAATCAGGTCTATATCCATGACAAAAACCCATCTATCTTACTCCTTACAATAGATGTTGATGTCTCCTTGGCTTGTTGCTTTATTTTGCAAGGAACAAGTTCCCTTTTCTGTAGCCAATATTGATGCTGTTTGTCCTCCTGCCTTGGTTTCACAATATACTCAAGGCTTTTATGTGTGCAAATTTATTGTTATAATAATTCCGCTACTGATTGGCTGTCACATTGCCAAACTCTTAGGTGTGATTAAATGTCTAATAAATCATTAATGAATTACGAAGCAGTGGTGAATTTAGTGCAAAGAACTCTTTCCTGGTAAGGTAACAGTCTGTGACCATAAGGGACTTGAATCATTGAAGAAAGGAATGCTTCCAATGCTTTGATTGTGCTTTTTAATTCAATCACTGTGTAGATCCAGTAATGTTTTCCAGTGTTAATTTCTCATTCAAGCAAAATTACCAGACTATTCATGTGAGGTTATGCACTACTTATATTTTATGTCCTTTATTCTGAGTATTGTCTGCTCAGAATTCAACACTTACCTTTGACAGAAATTATCATTATAGGTGCTGTTGTCATAGTTCAAATTAATTTCCTGTTTAACAGGGATACTGACGAGCTGCAGTGACAAGAATAGGTGCAGCTGGAGTCAGCTCAGCTGAAAACTGAAAAGTAAATTCATAGTTTTTTGAGTTCTCAGTGCTATGATCACCTTTCTTATGGTGGAAGCTTTATTAGCCTCCTTTTATTTGTATAATTTACCTTTTATGTCATAGTAGAGGTGTATTTCCTTCAATGCCATTTGCATGGATTGCACTCTGTATCTGCTGCACAGCTGTACCCATTTGTATTTCTGTGCTGAGCATCTGCATCCTTGAAAAAAAGTCTTAATTTATAGCAACATTTAACCTGTCAGTATTTCAAATATTTTGGTGGAAGAGTTAGTTGACACACCTTAATTAAAAACAAACAAATGAACAAAAAAAATACCAAAAGCAAACAGCTTGGCAACTTGGATCTGCTCCTAAATTTTATTACTTACATGGCAGCTGTAGTGCTCAGTGCTGTGTATGACAATGAGCAGCTCTGGAAGAACTGAAGGACCTTTCGACCAAACACACGTAACCACCGTTTTGAGCCCTTTGTACAATGAGAACAATCACAAGAACATAATTTTCTTTCTTAGATGGACACCCACCCCTGTATCAATCAGAAGATGAAACATATTTTGCTTCATTATCACATCAGAGTTCAGAATCCGTAAACAGTGCTGTTCTTCAGAAAGGTTTTATCTGTTGGTTTGTTAGGGAACTGGACTTGTACAGGTCTCCAGAATCTTTGTCTTTGTTCAGGCTCTTGCATTTTAGTCATATGTTTGCTATGCTCCGTGTTGAGTGAGGATAATGCTAATTTCTCTTAATGAAGGAACATTCTGAGGATTCATTCTTAAAAGTTGATGTTTTTGGAAATTAATCCTGAAAGCAAGTTGCTTTAAAAAGAGTATTACACTTTGGCATTTGAAAAAGCCTTCACCATAGCATATAATAAAGTAATAGTATATTTCTACATATCAAGGATCACATTATTAATTAAAAATAACTGTTACATAAATCTTTTTCAAAATAGCCTTCCATAAATTCTGGCAATCATTTTGAGGCTGAATTGAATGTTCCGAGTTTGTTTTTTTCCTTTCTTCCTCTGTATACCAAGCAGCTGCAAAAAAGTACACCTTTTCTATTCCAGAGTACTTTACCTTGGTGTTAGCTGCCAACATTCAAGAAAAGGATTTAAAATACTGTTCTAGAAAGGGATGGAGATCCCTGAGTTGTAATAACCAATCCCTAGGACTATGTGTTTTTTTCTCTCCCTATGATCAGAGTCTCTTGAGGGCATAAAACCTTTGGATGAGGTCCTATAGCAACAGAGCATATCTGTGTTTTGATTTTTACCTCAGTAATCTCATAATGCTTTGTCTTCCCAAAATATGTCTCCTTTGAGATCAGTGTGTTTTGTTGGCACTAACTGGACTGATTTTCTGTCTGCTTTCCAATGCATATGGGTGGAGATGACAGAGGAACTGTGCAAGTGAGCATTGCTGTAGAACAGAACCTGCTGGATCACTTATGTGTCTTTCAGCGTGTGTCAGACCATTTCCCACAAGGCAGTTTGTTACTTTGCCACCACCCTCACACAAACAATAAATACTGTGAAATTAGTCAGATAACAAACAGCTGAAAAGCAAAGCAAACCATACTGAGCACCTGAAAAGGCGGCCAGTCGTGCTTTGGCATACATTGAGGAAAAGAACATTCCAGGGTACACCTAGCAGGACTAAGCTTAATGAACAGATCGACTTGACAAATTTCACCTCCTTCTGTGCTTATCTGCAAACTTTCATCGTTCTGAATTCCCTATTTTGAATTACCTTTTAAGTATTTCCTGCAGACAAATGTCAGCTTGTGAATTGCTCAGATCCTCGGTTTTTCTCATTACTAGTCCTGTCTGATTGCCCACTTAGTTCAGTGCTCCCAGTTTCTTACTCCCCTGCAAACAGGTAAAGACCCCATGCACAGTTAAGTTTATATCCAAAATCTTCTGTTTGCATAAAGAAATAAAAGCTCATGCCCAAAATGCTTGCATGCAGGTTTACCACTGAGTAAAGAAATTAAGGAAGTGCTGGCACAGTGATTCCCTTATTAGATTATCAGGTTGATCCTGACTTAATGTAACACTTACACTCAGGTTCATATAATTTTACAGAAGATATGCAGACATTTCATTCACATTGCTGAATTTCCCCCTCCCAGGCATAGGAGTAGTATTAGGGTGCTGATCCTGGCATGATAGGATGTTATCCCTTTTCATTGTACTTAAGTCCTGTTTTTTACAGGGAAGATGAACAGGGATTCAATTTCTGCTTACCTCCTCTTATGAAGGTTATTTGCTAAAAGTAAAAAAAGAATGGACACATGCAGATGGTTGTCCTGGTGAGTCCTGGTAAGGTGGCTACATTGCCAGAAAAGTGGTGTCTCTGATGATGCTTCATTGTTTGTATTGCTATTAAAAGAAATAATAGGTCACAAACAGTTATCTAACTATATTTCTGGTCTCCAGCTTTCTATCAACCCTTTCATTATAGCTCATGACAGGTCTGGTAAAATGTATTTTCTTTTTATTTTAGCTCAAAAATAATCTTTTAAAATGGTCATTGTAAAGAAAGTCTGGGGTGGAGTTTTGGAAAGATAACTATCCTGTCTTATGTATCAATGCATGCTGAAAGTTCAGAGTTGTGTTGTCCTCAAATGTGGATCACATCCCAATCCATTTTTCTGTAGTGCAAGGGAAGTGTGACCCAGTGAGGACATGCTGAGCTGGAGGGGCATCTGTGGCATTAGGGTATTGACTGGGAAAGCAGCAGATTTTTTGTTCTTTCCATATCCAATACCCCTGTCATTATCTCTGCACCCTCCTGCTGTTTTCCCAGAAACACTACTGCTGCACACAAAAGAAATGAAGTTTTCGAGTAGATTTTCAACTTTGTTTGTTATTGGGGTTAAGCCGTGTAGAAGATGAAGTAACAAAAACCCTAGACACCGATGCTTATTTACTTATTGCAGAAACAAAGGAAATGAACTCAAGATTGCTCTGATGTGATGTTACCTGTAGTTCAAAAGGTTGAAATTATTCCCCCTTAATTGCTGCATGACGCTTTGGTGATGGAAGTCCTTCGCTGCTGGAGATTCATCTCATTAGTTACACTACCTCTTCTGCTGTAGTCTGTCAGGACAGCTTGAAAGGATATTGACTGAGAGCTTAACTCACTTTTGATCACAGCTAATTTTTTTTTTTTTTTGGCCAGGTGCTAGATTTGAAGCCATAGGGTTTGGAACAGCCTCTAATAAATGGAGGGGTGATTAGAACTTCAGTGAACTGTTTGCTAAAAGTTCTGACTTACCAGCTATCAAAACTGGTATTCAGAAAGAGTTTGAAAAGGAACATTTTCCAGTTTTCTGAGATTCCAGTAAGAATACAGACCTTGTCTTTGTAGTGAGTACATGCTGCTTTTCCATCTTCTGTTATTCAGTTGTTGCTTGTCAGAATTTGGCGTGGTTCTGCACAGTAAGCCACACAAACTTTGCTGCAATATTGACTCCGAGGGAGCCACTGCTGTTCTGAGAGAGCATACCTTTGAAAATGAGAGATAAAGAATTAACTAGTGCCAAAGATCCTGATGTACTCATTACATATAATTACATTTATACAAGCATCAGCACAATGACTTTCAGTTTTTTAGTATTGTTTACATGTTTATAGAGCATTCATTGTAGTAAAGTACTAAAGTTTTCTTGTTACTGCATGCTGTTTTTTTCTTTCTGAACCTAAACAGGTATTATAATTGCATTTAATCACCTCAGATTACATAATATTTTACTTAATCTGGCAATCATGCCTCTGTAAGGAATTATATCAATATTGGTCTTTTCCAATTTCTCCATTCCATTTTCTGAAAACAGAATTGATGCAGCATATGGTCAGAGGTTTAATGTGACAGTTTTAATAGTTGCTCAAGTGGGTAAGCATCTATCCCAATTGCTTCCAGAAACATAGTCTCATACACTGCCACTGGTACCAGTTTGTTGCACCTAAATTACTGGTTGCTTGAATTCTCCATCATATTGCTGTCAAAGTCCTACTGTGGGCAAAAGAAAATACAGTTTCTGTGCAAACCAAGAATTTTTGTTAGTCTAATTGAAGTCTTAGTGGTCTAAAGAATTGTTATTAGTCCAGTTACAATAATTCTGATACACTTATAATTCAAATGGCATGAAGTTAAATACATGCAAACTTTCTGTTACCTGCCACTTTCTCAGGTGTTATGTTACTTTTCCTCTCTCTCACTGCTTAATAGCTTCATTCTGGAGGGAGGTGAGAATATCTCAATCATAAGTATCCAAGTCCTTTGCCAGAAATATGATGCTGATGTTGATGGTTTCTTCTTCCTTGCCCTTCAGTCCAGCCAGGGTAATCTTTATGTGCTTGCTGAATGTCCTAGACCTTGCTCTTTCTTCTTAGGACTGGTTAGGTTCAAATGTACAATATACAGTGTCTTTTACGTATGTTGGAAATTTGTTCTTTGTTCCCTTTGTTAGTCCTAAAGCTTTACCTAGGTCCCAGGGAGTCATTAATCACCAATGAGGTGTGTTTTTTATAGCTGTTGGGCCTCCAGAGTCATCTTGTGCCTGAACTTTTAAGGCCCCTACTTTCATCCCATGCGGTTACTCGTCTATGCTGCTTTTTATCTACAGTCATAGGCAGTTCATTTTACCTAGAAGAGCTGCAGGTGATTGCTGTTTATTAGTTTCCTTAGATGTGTACATATAAAACAATAGCTGCTTCCTCATATGAGGAGCACAGAAGCAATCACACCTTTCTGACAACTGCTCTTACAAGTAGAGGAAGCAAACCAGCAAAGCCCAGCCCAGGCAAGTCCAGGCAAAGCCTGAGAACAACTGAGCTCCCTGTGCTGCAGCTTGGCAAGAAGCCTCTGGCCTCTTCCCAGCCGTGGCTGGTGCCTTCCTCTGCTGCACAGGTTTAATTCATGCTCTGCGCCTCTGCTTATTTTCTTTACCTATGGATGGCTCCTGAAAGGGACCAAAGATATCTTAATGCTGGAAAATGGTAGTTGATCCCTCTTAGTAATGAATTCTGAGGATGAAATGCATGTCTCTGTACCTTCTTTGCATTCTTAAATGTTGAGTTTTGGGCAGGGGCAACAGTGCTGTTTCTGGAGCAGATGTTGAGCATTGAGGACACAAAGGAGAAGTCTGGACTCCAAGTAATTAGCAAGAAGCATTTTTAAGTAATTCCAAGTATTAAATGTAGAAGTTCTCACTCCCCCCGTGATTTTTAGCACCCATTTTTTCCTCCTTTTCCTTGATTGCTAATCAAATTGCACAAAGAAATGCTTTCCTGATGAATCTCTTTCTGTCTGTGGGCACTCTCTCATATGTACTTCACTACCAAAACATGTAATTTGATCAGTGTATGCTTATATAATATAATTCATCTTTTCAGAAGCTTAAAAGAGTTTCCCTCTGAGTAAAAAGGCTAAATATCCCTGAAGGCTGTTAAGTGGACTTGTCCCTCAAGTCTTAAGAAATAAATGGAATACTGATTTGATACAGATTTGAGCATAATTTAAATACCACAGTATCCCATTTCATGAACTGTGTGCTGAGGCTTCTCTGTGTTGACTTTCATGTTTGGCAATGTTATTGAAGGATTTTGTAAATTTGCTTGTTTGTTTTTACTGAAAAAGCACCAAAGAGAAAAAGAGAAGGGAGAAGAAAATAATTTTTGTTATACCTTTGGAACATTTTCCTTTTTTCCTGTGTTGTAGGCCTTCATGTATTTGTCCAAGCTCTCAAGGATTTTGTATGATAGATTAGACTGGGTCAGTGATTCTGAAAGGAAGCTTTGAGGGAATGAGTGTACATGTGTACAGGACAGGGGACAAAAGCAGGCAGTTATTGCATTGCTGTGTCTGTACAGTGACAGTAATGTCTGTGATTGCAGTAATGGACCCAAATGAATAATAAGCTTTTCTTTTTTTTTTTTTAACAAGTTAAACTGGCAGCCTGTCCCTAAAATATTCCTCTCTGTCTTACTGAGTTAGCTGTAGTAGCTGTAGCTCTTGAGACTCACCAGGTGCTCTTACTGTGCAAGTAAAGATGTCACACCAGCTGGCTCTTTCCCCTGTTCATAGCTCCTGTGCTCTGCCAAAAGTCAGTATGTGAATATTGCTCCTTAACTTTGGAGTCTGATGTCTGCTTCTGCATCAGAGTAAATTGTCCATTTAAGCACTGTCTGAAAGGAGCTGTCTTTTGTTCACAATGGTCTGGGTTGAGTCATAGTATATAATAAATAATGAATGCCAATGAGAGGTTGTGGTTCAGTCACAAATTATTATTTGCAGAATTACTGCTGACCTCTCAATTAACACTTGCAAGTGGCAGACCAGCTCTTGAAGTATTTAGGAGATTGCTTAATGAAGATTCATTTATGAAGATGTATGTCTGGCCAATATACTGGTCATTAAGTTGATCTTAGTATTGGATTAGAGTGTGAGCAACCTTTGTATAACTGAGGAATGAAAAGGATAAGAAGCTAACTGCTTGGAGCAACTTGTACTCATTATTTTTTTTTATATGTCTGCTCTTTGCATTAAGAGGTAGCTCAATCTTTCAGTCATCTTGAAAAGCTTTCCTTTCTTTAAAGAAAAGCTATTTCTTTCTTTTAAAAGAAAAGCAGGATTTGCTGTAATAGTGCTCTATGCTGTTTCACAATTCAGTGTTACATTTTCATTACCTGTTGTAAAGCCTACCACACTGCCATCCACACAGGCACATAGCAGCTGCTTCAGGCCTTGTGATTTTGACAGACAAATTATATAGGTATGTCAAAAGTATAAACACAAGAAAGAGAACGTCTGAAAGATGTTTTATTCATAGACATGGACCATTCTCTCACTAGATGTCACCTAATCAGGGAAGATAAACATCTCTTTGAACTTAAGCAATTTATAGGTATAAATTAGGGTTGATTGTGTGTCCTTCCCGTGGTTGTTTTCTTTTGGTTTGTTTGTTTGTTGTTTTTTGTTGTTGTTGTTTTGTTGTGTTTTTAACCAGAAATCATCTAACTGGTAAGAGGTAAATACATACACATTGTTTAGCAATTACGTATCTTTTTCTTTCTGCTACAGTCATTCTTGGTGTGCAGTCACCTTCATTCACATCCTTTCTCCTCCAGGGAGAGACAGGGGAATAGGCTTGGTTTTGATGGAGAAACTTTAAAATATCTCCAGGTTCTAATCCAGGTCTTGTGAACAAAGGAACCAGGGGTCTCTCCTGTGTGGCCCACGAGGGGCTCACTGTCCTCCTGATGCACTGCTGGAGCTGCAGCCACAATTTGAGCACTGAAAGATTTTGTGACATCTGTCAGTAGGGATTTACTGGGTGTATATATTACTATGATAGTTCTGGCATCGTAGTGACTAAAAGCAGTGGGTCTGTGCTTAGCTGTCAGTGACGGGAACCCCAGCTTCAGAGGGGTGGCCATGGGTGTTGACCTGAAGAGTAACAAGCTTTGTATTTTTTTCTGATAGCAGAATAATACCATACAAATATGGTAATGGGGATTCAATGTAGGGAAAGAGTGGTTTGGGTTTTTGTTGTTGTTGTTGTTGTTTTGAGGTTTTTAAAAATAATTGAAATGGAATTATATAGAGGAAAGGTAAGGTATGTTTTGAATTTCAGATTTTCAGGAATTATTCTGTTCCTGAGTTTTTGCTTCAGCTTCATGCAGAAGCTCAGAATTTTTCAGTGGCTTCACATGATTCTTCCTAGTGTCAGAAAATTGCATTTTGCCTGAATTTCCTTTCTGGTTAGTTTAAATTACAAACAAACCAGCCTACAAACAGAACAAAGAAAAAGCAACAACTCTCCAAAAAAAAACCCCCACGTGTCCAATGGCTTATTTTAATGGATGGGAAAACAGCCATTGATTGTTTTGCTCAAGTTTTAAGCTAGCTGGGACAACTCAAAGCATGACACTTAAAATATAACTTGCTATAATTGAACCTTCTGCCTTTGGTAGGGGTATCTCAGTGGGAACTTTTGTCAGACATTAACATGCACTAAGGAGACATTGACTACTTCAGCTCCCCATTTGTGCAGTTAATTGTCTGGTCCTCTCTCACCTCTGTAAATCAATCAAGTTTCCAGCTTTTTCTGCGAACATGCACACTTACAGCACTGGTGGGAGTTAAGGCAGCACATTGTAGACTCTGTGCTGGATTTCCAAGCTGGCAAAACATACTCATTAAAGAGAAAATCTACCTTACGCTTTCTTTTCAACCAACAAGCATCACAAGTATTTTTGTTGGAATCTCCTAATTCCCTTGTCTGAAGAAGAGCAAAGCAGGGAGGTGACTGCACGTTGTCCCTGCCTGGGTGGTGCAGCAGTCTGACCATGGGAGAAGAACAGTCTGAAGGTGATGATCTGCCATTATTAACAGCTGTATTTGACCTTTTAATTTGGATTTTATTATTTTTAATGAGCTGAGCATTTTGCAATTTAATGTGAAATAACTCTCACAGACGACCTTTCACCTGATAAGAGATCCTTTAAAAGAGAAAAAGAAAAATCTATTTGCATGTTTGCATTAAGGTACAAGATCTCTGCCAACGGTGGATGAAAATATGTCTAAAATCAATTCCTTTTTCAATATTTTTCAGACACTGAAACTGTCATAAAACCAAATTAATTAGTTTTTCTCACAGGGATTAGCAAGAGTATTCTCAAAAGAGTTTAGAAGTCAAACTCCATACAATAATGTATTTATTTTGAATTATCAAAACAGTAAAAATCTGAGGGCAGGATGTCTTAAGCTGTCTGGAAATTAGCCAGAATCCATTCTGGTTCCTATTTTGAAATTAACCATATAATCATTAAATAGTTCCAGAAATTACCCTAGAACAAACAAATAGCAAACAATTTTTTAAAATATAAAGTTGGGGTTTTTTTCTTGCTTGCTCTCAGGGGGGGAGCAGGTATTATTTTTGGTTCTTAAAGGCTTTAAAATGGCTAAAGAACTGACTAATCCATGTGCTGCTTGTGGCAAGATGAAAAAGAACATGGCTTAAAGGAAAAAATGCATGTGGGAGAGCTGATCAGGTTTGTAAGAGCCTGTTGAGTAAATCATCCCCTGCAGTGTGACCCTGCAGTGGCTCCACGCACACTGGGGGGGAATTCGTTGCTGCCATGCTCTTACCTGGGAGGCAGCAAGAAGGGCTCTTGGCTGGCCTGTTGCTAAGGGAAGGTGAAGTGCAAGGTTTTAGTAGAAGGTTTTCCACGGGTTCGTGTTTAAAATGAAGCAGAATATTTTGATACTCATACAAGTAACTCAACTGAAACATATAGTCTGTTAAGGTAAATTTGCTGTTACCACTTTCACTGCGGCTGTGTTTAATATTTCAGTTGCTTCTTGCAGAGTGTTTGCAGCTGAAGCTGTGCCAGTAAGAGATGTAAGGTTGGAGAAAGTAAAATCTTTACAGACAGACATGTTAGTTTGTGACACGATGCCTTTTGGCTGTTCTTGATTTGCATCCATTTGCCTATATTGGAAATGTGGAGTTTTCTGTTTGATCCCCCATTAGGCTTTTACCTACCTGTCCTATTGATACACGTCACTTGCTTCTCCTCGCACTCCCCCCCCCCACAGCTGAATGCAGCTCCCTGCCTGCCTTTGGAACCTGAAAAATAAAATGAAAAAAATTTGGAGTGTGCCTGGAGCTCAGCACTGCTCTGGTGTTTAGTTTGAGTTCCTAAAATGAATGACAATACAACATTTTACCATTCATTTAATATGATGAAGCTTCATGACACTTCTGAGGTAGCATTCCCACAGAAGCTCTCTGGTGCTGCTCTACAGTAGAGCTGTGGTTAACGAGTCTTCACGAAAAATGTCTGTAGGCTGTTATTTCCTCTGATATTTTGAGACAGGTTGTGTCAATGTTGAGTTGCATGACTGATGTAGGAAGGTTGCTGAATACTTCTCTACTAATAATTCCTTTGTGAAGGGAAACTTAAAATTTTAAATAGTGTCTGCTTTTCCTCTGAGAATGTCTGGTTTTGCAAGTGGTAGCTTGTGGGGACTCAAGATTTAGCCCTGTTTTATGTTTCTTTAAACTGCTCACTATTGCCATGTCTTTGATTATGAATCTAGATTGTATCTGGGCTTTTATAATTCACTTCACCTAACAATTGTTTGGAGGGAGGTGAGGCTGGGGGAGAAGTACTTCAGGGAGCTTTGGATCAAGTCTGCTATATGTAGGTAATTCATCTGTCAGGGGTATGGTGGTACTACCTTGAGGCATTTTAAAAGTCTGAGCAGATTGTACAACTGACTTAAATGCTAAGAGGAAAATCTAGGCTTCTAATTTAAATTCTGCATTATATTGCTGGTAAGTTGTGGGATGTGACAGATTTCAGGCTCCATGCTCAGAGCTCCTCCCACAGCCCACACTATTCTTGTGGATCGAGTGGCAAACCCTGGCAGAAGCACTGCTGTCAATGCAATTTCAGAACAAGAAAAAAATATACTACAAAATTATATCAGATAATTGTAATGACTTAATCTTAAGCCTCATGAACATGTAGAGCTTTTAAGCAGGAACTTTGCTTGTCAAAGCAATCCCTTCTTAGCTGTGGGTTTCTCAGCTCTAATTTGAAGATTTCCATTAATGAACTGGTCTGTTATTCACAGATGGAATATCTGGCAGAATGCATCTTCTGCAGTCACCAGTTTTTCAGTCTTGTTAGAGCAGATAAGATCATTATTGTTCTCTCACTTGCTTACAGAGGTTTAGTTTTAGATGATGTTGCTAATGGCATTTTCTAATCTGTATGGCTCCATTGAAACAGACTGCATTAGCACTTACTTCAGAGAATACCTGCTAGGATCAGCCAGTCTAGTCAGAAAACAGGTTTTATGGAATCACTTTCTTTTTGTGTTTGTGTTGCACTGTCTAGCTTTGATGTGGTTTTAAGTGATGCTGAATGCGCATGTATTTATATGCATTATTCTTATAAAATGCACATGCATATCTCCCTATTTTGAGCAGTCTGTGATAGTTTATTGGACTGTAAATACCTTTTTTGGTATATTATGATAGACAAAAGCTTTTTCTGCAGGTAGACATGGTAGGTGGAGAATATAAAATGAAATTAAAACTTGCACAGCAGTGTCCCTTCTGTCCAGGACTCCTGATTTAATTTTTTGATTCTGCCATTGACTTAACCAAACCTTCAATCACAAGAATCAAGACAGCGTAGCCATCTGTGCTTTGGTTTTTTGATTTGTAAACTGTTTTAATAACTGTCTTTTCTTTTCTATTCTTCTGAAATGGAATGCATCTTTCAAAAGCCCATTCAAGTAAAGAATGAAATGTATGTGCAAAGTCCTATTATGTTATAGGCTGTTTTTCAAATTTCTAACATCAATTGTCAGTCTGTGGCCGTTATTGTACATTTGTATTGTTGGGAGAAGGAGATTTACTGAAAATACAAAACCCACGGGATGCAAAAATGTTTCATGTCTACTTGGCAAGAGTAAGAGTGCATCAGTGATAAGGAACTTTGCAGGGCTATGCTGACAGGGCATGCACTTGTGGAGTGACAGGCAAATTATTGATTGGAGCTGGAGAGTCATCTTCTTGTTGTTGTTTGTCTTCTCTTTCTTCTCTGAGTCCCTGGGGGGTCAGTTGGGAATTAGACTGTAAACTGTACCTAGAGTGGGTTTATAGTCTTTAAGTGTGAGAAAAAGATGAGGTATATCTTTTGACGTGGGGATGTAACCAATTACAGAAAGCAAGTTTGTTGGCTGGGATTACAGCAAGCCAGCACAAGGGCACATAACACAAGAGGAAATTATTTCCTTCCAGCTAGGGAAATGACTTCCACCTGATCTCTTTCATCAGAGACTCTCAGCGTTAGTCATTATCAATAAATGAACATATCAATGATCCTGATTCTCAAAAGCAATTCCTGAGATGTAGGTGAAAGGGACAAAGTGTTGCTCCGGATCCCTTTTGTTTCACTGCTCATAATGACATTTAATATCTTGCCACCTTGCTGCACAAGCACTGGCTGAAATCTGGGCTGATTTTGATTGTATTCATTTGAGATGTGACAGTGCATCTCTAGTAAATGCATCCCTGTCTCTGCTTCAGCTACCTACGGCAACACAGCCCAAGTCTTTTGAACTTCTGGGAAGAGGCAGCTGGTGTGCTTCAGGCTGCTGATTCACTCCTGCCTTCCCAGTAAACTACTTTGAAACCAACAGAATGCTGCCAGCCTTCTTTTAAACAATGAGCCTGCCTAAACAGTTTAATATTTTTCCAGTGAATCTCAGAGAAGCATTGTTTTTTTGGAGGGGAGGTAGCTGGTTTTTGTGATATTTTTTTTTTTTTTTTAGTTTTTGACACCCTAGAATGAGATCAAAGTCACTTTATGTTCTGCACAAAGGTCTGACTCCAGTTTTCTGGAAGTGAAGCTTCACCTCTTTGCAGCTTTGATGTCCCCCTTGAAAATACCACGTTTATCTCTTTTCTTTGTTATGTATCTCAAACTGTTTAAATGTCTTACATACTACAGGTAGTATTTCTACTGCTGAATCAACTACAATCAGTTCTGCAGCCATTCCTCCCCTGCACCCAACCCATATTGCATTGATTCAGCTTCTTTCTAAAGGGGTTTTTAAACCATGTGGGCAGTTACCTGTAACAGTAGCTACAAATATTTTTGATTTCTCAACACCATATAAAACTACCAGAAGACTGTAGAATTCACTCCACTGAAGGTGGCTGCTGAAGTTCATTACGTGCCTTGATTTTCAGCTACAAATGAAAATACTTTTCAAAGTCTGTTGGAAGTGGAAATTGTTTAACAATAAGCATTTACCTTCCAAGCAAGAACCAGTATGATTTTAAAGAAAACAGAATTCTTTTTACAATTATGATTAGTCCCTGATTCAAAGAAGGGTCCTTCAAGTGTTTAATTAGGCAACAACAAAAAGCACAAAATGAGCAAAGCTGATTCTGTAGATACCTGATGATCACATTGAGATATAATTGAAGTAGAGAAGCCTGTTGCTTCTAATAGTTTAAGTACCTTGCACACCCACTGCAGCATGCACTGAGTACAATAAAATGTTCTATCACACATTGTCTTCATCATACCCAATACATGATCTATAGTCCTGCAATAATAGCAGGTATAATTAATTCTGGCTTAAGTATTTACAAAATTATGAAGTGGAGCAATTACAGGCTTTCCAAATGGCAGTATTTAGAAGCAAAAAGCTATTCTCTATACTCCCCACCCCTCCCATATCTGAGTGCACTGAAAAACTTCAATTCAGCAACATGAGGAAAAAGGCCCTGCAGGAGTGCATCTTAATGTGGTATTAATTGGGTGAAGGAAGATCATAGCTCAGGAACACCGAGGGTGCCTTTGGAGCAGGACAAATAATCTGAAATACAAGTTTGATTAATTCCCTTCGTCTCTGTGCTGTGCTTGCTGCAGCACTTTTGTTTGTATTGATCTGAATGGCATGGAAATTTTCTTTCATCTGTCATTTACATTCATTTTACTTCTTGCAATTGCCTCTGCCAGCTTACATGCTTGTTTTCTGGTGCATCTATTAATAAGATTCCCAGTACATCAAAAGAATTTCTTTTATGCGAAGGTAGAGTGTAATATGCCTAAGGTGTAGGAGGGTTCCTAGCTTTAATTTTACCCACTTAAAGTTATTAATGAGTTCTGTGAAATAAAAAAAAATTAAAAAAAAGAGATAATGCTAATTGCATGCTATAGATTTTCCTCCATTGTTTACTCATTTAGTTGGTGACTTGCAGAACAGAGTATTTACACAATAGCTTTCTACTGGTTGCAGAATGCCTCCTGAATTGACAAAATCAGGGCCAAAGGTCAAATTAGTTAACAACAGTAAGAGAAAGTACATAATACTGCAAGTTTGTATGTACACATTTTGCCTGGAAAAAGTATGAAATGCCTTTTTTTTTTTTTTTTTTTTTTTTTTTTTTGGCAAAGCTCAGATGCTGTATGGCAATGAAAGAAAACACTGAGAAGTATCTTCAAGAGTAGAATTAAATTGAATTCTTTAGTCAGGAAAATTTATGTATAACAATGGTTGCAGGGGGAGCAAGCAGGGCAGTTCCCATGGGTATTTGATAGCATAAATGATACAGGAATGCTCTGTGTGTGTTCATAAGATACCCATGCCCATAGTGTCTCCTGTTGCCCACATGCTCTGTGCCAGTGCTGCTGACATGACTGTTAGTACCTTTCCACACATTTTTCCTGCTGGTTTATTTTCAAAGCCCCTCCCTGGTTCTACAGCAATTTGCCTTCTCCTGAGCAGTAAGAGCACAGCGTAGACCCAAACAAAGCCTGGGATCTGTTCTGGCGTGACTGTTCGTTGCAAGGGCTGTCTGCAGCCTCGTGCCAGCAGGTGCCTTTCCTGACCATCTCTCTTGGAGCGGTCAGAGTTGCAGAACTACCGAGATTTGTAAGCTGCAATTCCAGCGTGGCTTGTCTGGAGAAGCATATTTAGCTGCGATTTAACCGGGCTTTCCGTGAAGTGTGAATCCTCCCGCAGGACAGACGCAGCGGCGTGTGCGGGTGCTGCGAGGCCGGGGCAGTCGCTGTGCCTGCGGCCGCCCAGGCCCTCCTGCCGCTCCTCTGCTGGGGCGGCTTTCCAGAGATGCGGGGACTTGGACACGGGATGATGCTGTTTATAAGGATCCAGTGATGGTATTTTTGGCTTGACACAGTAAGTAGCTGGGACTGAGTTGCTTCTAAGCGGGCAGGGCTGTGGGAGCTGCATGTGGGCGGTGCCGGCCCCTGAGGGGTGCGCTGGGAACGCCTGGGCCTCACGATCTCTCACTTCTTTACTGTTTCCCCTTGGAGCTTTATATGTTTCTTGCGTTGTTATATTTCTCTTGACTCCCTGAGTTACTAAGTAAATCACTTCTGTCTTGGTTTCTACTTACTGGGCATGAGTTTGCCTGTTTCTCACTGAGCTCAGGAACTGTCAGGAAAGCAGCCCCAGGGCCCAAGGCCTGTGCTTGATAAAAGCCAGATCCCTGGTGGCAGACACCTGAACCTGACAAAACTGGACCTGACTTACAGCCCCCTTCCACAGCTGCCCTCCCGTGATTTCAGAGAACAAATCCCACAGCTGGAGGCAGTGGCTGGGTGGGAACTGGTGTCTTTGCAGCAGCACAGCTCTGGCCGGGGCAGGGGCCTGGCTCTGGGCCGCACGCAGCAGCTCTCAGCTCTCTGTGCGAGTCGGTGGCTGTCCTGCCCTTCAGCTGGAGTCCCTCAGTTCCCCTTGCCCAGAACTTCATTATGTCTTTATGCAAACTAACATACGCTGCATTACTTCAGTAATTTGTGGTTTGTATTTTGCTCTGTGAAGAAGGATGAGTAAGTAACCTTAATAGTACCAAAGAATGACTGCATTGAATATGAAAATAAGCTCCAAAGATTTAAGGACAAGGGAGGGTTAATGGCTTTATATTTTGCCTGACTGAAATTACACAAGTGGTGAATTCTGAAAGACAGTTACATGTTCTCATTATCTGAAAGGACAATTGCAGAGACATCGCTCTGTAAAATTTTTCCCACTTACGGATAGGTATTTCAGACATCCACTTAAGCATGTGTTAGTAGCATGCAGCTCAACTCAGCTAAAAACTTAGCATCACCCTAATAGTACTGGCTGTGAAAATAGTGAGGCAAATGGGAGATTTCTGACTTTACTCAAATAAAGCCTAATGGTTTTTCGTAAAACAACTTGGAGAGAAAAATGGTTATTTCTAATGTTTGAAATAAAAGCAAAGTATTGCAACAGTGTTTACCATGGCATTCTTTATTTCAGTAAAAGGGATAACTTGTCATATTGAGAATAAAAGTTTTAGTTGGCTATTTCAGGTTTCATGTTTTGACCCTGAAAGCTTTCTTGGATTCTTCTCAGTGGTACCTCTTTTGGTGAAAGTTTTCTTGATGCAGGGAAGATTGTCCTGGACTACTGGAGTCCACTAAAGAGTGTAATGCTGATAAACACTGTAAGATGGAGTCGCTGGATTTTTACTTTGTGCAAAGCAAATACAGCAGGAACTGCTTCACTGCCTGTAAATTTTGACCTACAGCTTAATTTTACTCAGGCCAGCGGGTTTTCTTTGTATTCTCTTGCCTCTTCCTTAAACATTTCACTTGAAGGTGGACTAATAGTAATTGCTATGAGAATGTACTTTAGATAGTTGCCCTCAGATGGCCAACACACTGTACCTTTAAGATTGAGAATGGGTAATCTAGGTGGTTAATGGATATTTGCTGAAGGGCAAAAACATAAATGTTGCAAGCAAATACTAATACAGAGAGCAGAAAAGAGACTCAGTCAGTCCTGAGTTTCCTAAGAGCCCATTTTGGCTGAAAGGGTAACTTTTTATCTATTCTTTTTATTCTCCAGAAAGAGTTTTCTTTGAAAGGAGCATGAAATATATTCATTTTATCCTTTCATTTTAACTGTCATCAGTTGCCGTTCAAGCTAATCGAACACTTGATATCAAACATTATAGAGTTGCCGCTATAACAAATTAAATGTTGTTAGAACAAATGTAGTGAGATAGTCATATGCCTAAGAGCTGCTTTTCTATGCACTTTGAAAGGCCCTTCAATTTTAATTAATTTTTAAATTTTTGTGTTGACTTTTTGTAGGGAGTTACCTCAGAAAATGTGCTCCTTTACTCTGTCGGGGGGGCAGCAAGGGCTGGCTGCTCCCCTGGGATCAGGAGGAATGGGTGGTCTCCATACTGTGAATTATACCAGAATTGGCAGAAATGCAGTCTAGAAACCTTTGAATCCAAAAATACAGAGCTTTTTTTCCTCAAAGAAATTAAGAACTGTCCGTCTTTCTCTTTATTCAAGAGGTATCTCAACCTGTTCAGGTTCTGAGCTCATACTGTGGCCTTGCTCTCTGCCATAATTTGTGTACTTTTTTTTTTTTAACCATAACAAAATGGCTTTACATTCGACAACTACATTTGTTAATATCAAATGTAAGTTTATTCCCTGTCTGTATTACACACGAACTCCTTGATAATCTTCCCACTCAAATATCCTATCCACAACAGATTTGTTTTATAGGGTGAGATACAACTAAACGATACACAACTACTTGTGCCAGGGTATTTAAGAATACTCCTTGAGCATGTCTTAATAAAAGTACATGCATGTGTTTTTCTTCTAACTTCAGATCATTTTCAACTCAAAGAACCAGAATTGGATGACAGTCCCATTTTCTGGGAAACACTGATAAGAACAGCTCCCTTTATTGGTCGGAAGTAATGAAGGCACATTTTCAAGCCTCTTTAAGTGAATACTTGTGATGGCTTGTGAAGTTATAGACATGTATATTGCTTCAGAAAGATTTGACCTTTAAATGAAACACTGAATAGAAAAAAATTGCAAATGGAAATTGAATCAGGTTCTTGAGATTTCTTCCAGGCCTCTGTAGCTCTAATAACCTCATCACGCTTGAACTTAATGGCTTAGCCTTGACTGCTATGATGCAAAAGTACAGGCTGGAGGTCAGTGAGTAATTCACTGGAACAACATTTCTTATTCCATAAATTTATACTCAATGAAGAGAGATGAAGTCTATTTATCTGAGCTACAGCTGAAATGTATAAATTAATGAAATTAGAGCTAGAGTGCTATGTACATTTACGAAAGTATAAATTTTGCTCTATTTCAGTATTAAGGCAAAGAAAACCCTAGGTAATCAGTAGTGTTGCTTTTAAAAGAAATACTCACAACTGTAATAACACCCAATCAATATCTTTGCTAAAAAAGATCCATGTTATTGGACCAGCAGTCAGAAGTGATGTCAAATATTGTCAAAATGTTTCTGTATTATTGTTTATGATTATGTTCTTTTAACTAAAATGGCTTTGCCTATCAGAAATAAAAGTTTCAAGATAACATCACAGATGATAACCTGGAAAATTAAGAACACACACATATATATATGTATCTCAGAATTGAGAGTTTCTTATTTCTCAACCTTAGTAACAGCACAGCTACAGTGCAACTTTCCTGTGTAATTTTTATTTAATCACATGTCAAATTGAAGACTTACATGAATTAAACTTTAAAAAGTATGCTTTGAGCTATCATTTTGACGTCTAGTTAGCATACAATAACTGCCTTTCAAAAGCTAAATAAAATGTTTGACATGCTTTAAATGTTATTTTCAGTTTTATTTGCTTTTTATTTCAGATCTTTGTTGTTACTTCAAGAAGCTCAGAAAAAAACAATTAAATTGTTGAATGTTGCTGGGAAATGTCATATGAGATATACTCTTTGGTACAAGGAGGATTAGAGTTTGAAAATAACTAACCATTGAGGTTGTTTATCAGAAGTTTGTACACTTCCAGGTTTGTAATGTTTCTTGTTCAGCGATGATTTAGCTAATGAGCTTGTCCCATGACCTCTGTGCTGCAAGAGTAAGATGGGATTGTTACTTAGCTTCTAGTTAGTTCAGTGAAAAGTGGCATCAGTGAAAATTTGCTTCTTAAAGCAGGTGGTGTTAGAAACCTGTTGCGTACCCAGATGAAAAGGGTTTCACAAAATCTTTCTTTTGCAATAGCTAATTGCTGAAATATATGACATTTTTGCTTCTTGGCCAGGTGCAGTTATACATGCCTGCAAAAGATGCCTGTAGGGGCATGTAAGTAGGATTTTAGTAGGGCACTCTGAGTGAGAGAGTGTGGTAAAGTTACAAGATAGAATTGCAAGTTTGCTTCTCATGGCTTGAGCTGAGTCTTTGTGTGAGTGAATCCATCTACGGGATCGGACAATTTTAAGTAATTGCTATTTGAGCAGGTAGAGGGGCACTGTCCCAGTGTTTTGTTGGGGAACAATTTCATTTCAATAGCATTCTTTCATTGAAAAACTACAGATCTGTCATAGATAATCATCCATATTGAACTTGCATTTCTCTAGGCAGACTTACTTGCGTTTTTGAAATTAATAAATTATGCTTCCTGCAACTAAATAAATTAATACAGTGGGAGGAGTTATTGAAATAAATAATAAGTGGAATTCCTAAACTTTACATACCTCATACTACTATGGAAAAGTTAAATCATTAATCACAGTGAGAAAAGATGGACGTTTTTATCAAAACTTTCTCTTCTTTAAAAGGAAGCCAGGCACTGTACTTTCTCTTAGTAATTAGTGAGGATGTAAGTTACCAATTGTTAATGTGAATGATATTAAATCAAAAGGACTAGACAAATTTATAACAAGAATGTTGAAAGAACTGTATTGGATTTCTGAAGTTTTTAATATCTGAAAATTTAATTTTTTTGCCAATGTTTAAAAGGGTAAATGTTGTAAACTGGGAAAACAGTATGTTTCTTGGATTTAACAAACATAGACAATCAGAAGCGGACAGAGATGCAATCAATACACGTAGGACAGTAACTGATACAGCTGAATTTGTTCAATAAAAAGAAAGCCCTGTTCGACAATCTCAGATCTGTGTGAGATGACAGTTAAGGCTAATAATATTGGCAATGGTTGGGAGTGTTACTTTTTCTTGTCAGATGGGGAAAATACTGATTTTAATTTCCCTAAGCTTGAACTAATAAAATCAACTGGGTATTGTCCCTTTGAAAAACACTACCTTTTCCTTTTTCCCCCAGTAGGCAGGCCCTTCATTTTGCTCTTCAGAAAAACCCCAAACAGTCCAGTGCAGGATCACTGCAGGCCATGCTGAAGAAATTGAAAAACAAAATCCAACTGCTAAATCATAAAAGGTGATGAAAGCAGTGATTCATTTTTAGTGAAGTGTTTCTAGTTGTGCCTAATGCTGCTGGCCAAGAGTACTCAGCATCTTTATAGATGCTGCAAAAGAAAACAAAGATCATTATTGGTAAAAATGTGGAAGTTACTCTAATTTGAGTGCAAAATGATAAGGAACTGTGTTATGTATTTTATCTGTTACAAAGTCATCAGGATAACATAGTAAGCTCTTAGATTTAGTGTTCTGAGCTGCAATAAGTATTTGAAATAGACACTATAGAGCAATTAATAGAAAATCTCTGGGCTACAATAGCTGAGCTGTATACCAATACGTTTAGGAAAGAAAAAAACTGTCTTTTTTTTCTTGAGTTTCAACATGAAGACATGTTTCCCATTGGGTTTGTGGTTGAATCCTTTTAAGATTTCATAAGATTTAAGATTTCATGTTATTCTGATAATTTGACATGGGTAGTAGCTGGGTTCTGTATGTCTCTATAAGAGCATATAGAACAAAATATTGTAGTTTGGGAACAAAAAGTGATAGTTGAGTAAAAAAAATATATATTTGAGCTGGAATTTATTGTTTGGGGATTTTTCCTAATAGCTGAGAAGCACTCATCATAGGTGAAGATAATTGTTGTCTGGTTATTTAAGGCATGCTTGTCATACCTTCTAGCATTTGAAGGACAAAAGCAAGTAAGAAACTGAATAATAGTGGCAAAACTAGAGTTTAAAGTTAAAAAATATTTTCAACTACTTCTTTATTTGCTGGCTGTTCATAGTGGAGAAAAATGTTAAGAGTAGTCCTATTCTTGTGCTTTCATGCTGTCTTACAGCATCTCCTAAATAAGTTCTGTTCTAAATCAGAATTATAATCTAAATAATATAATTAATTCAAGATAAATTAAACAGTAATATTTTTTCTTTATGTTATCCTTTTAAAAGGATATTAATTTGCTTCAATGAATGAAGATAATAAGGTTAATAGTTTAATGTTCCTCAGTTGATATCTGCTGCTTTTTCTATTACCTTCTTTCAGTTTTTGATTATAAATTGGCTAACCTCTGGTGTATAATTCCAGAAATCATCCCTTGAATGTATCCAAAGCTATTTACTTAGACTCATCTTTTATTATTCCCACTGCCACAGTCTAATTATTGTAGTGAAAGACTGAACACAGAATAGTTTGGGGCTTTGATCAGTCTTCATATAAATTTCAATAATGAGAGTAAAAGGTTTGTGGTTTTCTGAGATAATTTGATCCCTCCAGACACACACTGCTATTACAAAATGCAGTTCTTTTTTGGATGCTGTATGAGACCTCTGAGAGAATTTGTCTGGGTTCATGACATCTCTGGAAGCAAAATTCTTTTTTCTTACCAATAAAGAGTAATTTAATATTGTTAAATATGTCAGAGAAACTATACACTACTGTACATTTTCCCCCAAATTTTCCACTTCATTTTCCCCTATCAGTCTAATTGTCTGTATTACAAGTTCCTCCGTCAGCATTTTCAAAATCCACTAAGAGTATGCATAATGGATTTGCTTGAATTTTTCTCTTTTTTGAAGATAATGTAGTAACTGTCAGTTAAATAAATAAAACAAACCATAATCCTTGTTATTCTGTTACTATCAGTGCTAACTCCCTTTGGAGATAGAAAAGCAGCTGGACTCCGAGGTTATTTTGTAATCTTAGATATTGAAATTTAAATGCCTTAAGGAGGAAATTTCCAGAATAATTGTGACAGAAGATAAGTCCCAGCTTTTGGCAAAATTTTATTAGAACGACTTGTTTCAGATTATTGTCTGATGCCTCAATGAATTACGAAAATGGCAGCACAGCCATGTGGAAAAATAGTTGGGGTTTTGTTTCCTCTTGATAAATTCTTCTGGAAGGGTTTTGTTGCCAGCGTCACTGGGTGTGACATACAGGGACACTATCCATTAAAAATCATGAGCCTGTAGATTATGCCAGTTTACTTTAAATCATACGGGTTTTACCTTTACTACTAATAACACCTCAAATTGTGTAGCAAACTATTTATAATTTTTTTACTGAAAGCAAGGGTCAGTTAGCAAGAATTCTCATTCTGTTTGGAGTATGACCTTTGTTTTTTCTCACTGGGCCAGGCAGTTAAAGACAAAACGTGGTGACTTTCTGGTCTCCTTTACTGTTGTCTGCTAAAGAACTTTTACTGTATTTTGCCAAAAAGCCATGAACAGAATTATTCATTTGTTTAAACTTAGTGAATCCAGTTGCACATAATAGTGACCATTGCAGTCCCAGCCACTTCCAAAAGCTCATACTAGTGTCGGATGCTAAAAAATTGGCTAATAATGTTTTAAGAATACTTCATTGTTAAGATTCGTTGGTAGCTTGGAAATAAGGAAATGCAGCCTAGCATGAGCACCAGACAGCACATGCACGAGGTGAGACAGCACAAAGACAGTAAATCTCACAAAATAGGCAGTTTTTAAAAGCAGTTCTTGCAGTGAAAGTTGATTTTTCATAGCTACTGTGAATAGTAGACTCATTTAAGACAAAAGAAATAGCATATTCCATTTCCATGTGCTGTAGCTATGTGACTGTGCAAGCTTAGTGCAGTTTTTATGTGGGGAGTAAATCAAAAACATTGCAGGACTAGTTCTGCTGGATCAACTTGACCAAGCTTTAGTTATTTGGACTTTCAGGTAGGAGTCAACTGAGACTGCTAATATGAATAGGGTCCTGAGGAGCAATTGACAGCTAAGAAGTAGAACAGAACAAGTTGTATCAGTGATTTCTGTAGATCTGTCTGGTTGTTGGATTGTGTGGAGACACAATCTGTGTCTGTCTGTGGTGGGAAAAGGGCCAGCTCCTCCCAGGGGTGGGAGGAGCAGGCCCACTGTCCCAGCCAGCCTTCTAGAAGGCCCTGGGAGCAGCTGCAGGCCGCTTGCTGTAGTGTTAAAACAATGAATTTTTTCTGGTGACACCAAAAATGCATTGGGGTGGTTGGTGGGGCAGTGTAGCTGTGAGCCTTTCACCACCTGACTGTTTTTTTCAAGTGGGCTCTGAGGCTTCTCCTGCCATCACTGGAGGGACATCTCCCTTTTCCATCCTGTGTGATGGGAAATCATTCTGTGTTCAAATTTTTAGAGCAATTTCTTGGCTTGATCTCTTCCAGTTTTTCTTAAAGATCTGCCTAATGCAGGAGAATCTAAAATCTGCTAATTTGGTAAAGAGGAAGTTGGGTCTGGAAGGCAGAGTGTACTTGATGAAAAACTGATTAAATAATCTAGAAAAACAGAACAGTAGGAAGAATAAATGCAAAGTGCCACAGTTAGGCTCCAGCAATCAATGGCACCAGCCAGAAAGGGGGCAGCTAGCAAAGATGATTAGAAAGGGAGCTGGGTATTACAGGGGCTGGCAAGGAAAGTAATTTACCCTGCAGTGAAAAAGGCAAAGCAGCAGTGGATCCTGCAGGAGATGTGAAATGACACTTCTGATGTACCCCACTCTTTAAAGATCTCTGCTGAAGGTACAGAATGAGTTTTGAGCAGTGCACAGAGGAGCATGTGGATGCAGGGGGGAGCAGTAAAGGTATCAGAAGACATGTGACCAATTGAAATAATAAGTTCTGCTTCTTCTGAAGTAGACTGAAGTGCCAAATGCCAGAACGATGAGTGTGAATGACCAGATCATGATGCATGGGACTAAAGAAGTGATTTATTTTGTAACAAGACAGAGGCAGGTTAGACATTACAAGAAGACCTCTCCATTTCTAATGGTGAAGCACTAGAACAGATTTTCTGGGAGAGCCGTCAATTTCTTACTGGTAGCTTTTAAGCAGAGTTTTCACTGACATCTGTCAGGGATTGCATAGGTAAAGCTGATCTTGCCAATTTCTTGGCTGTACCACACTGTACAGCAGCTGTCTGTGGGCATGTGTAATAATGTCAGAGTGATAAAAAAAAGATTTTGAAAATTGAGAAGAACTTAACTTTTTTGAAAGAACTTAATATAACTGATGGTGTTCAACACATCATCCATAGGAATCAAATATCTAGGGACCTCTGACAACATCTGCTCTCGTATCAACACAGTATAAACTTTTTTGCATAATTACATAAAAAATCTGATATCCAGCATTACATATCCAAGGAATTGAGCTGGAAAGTTTTGCTTTGCCTTTCAAATGGAATTTGGGGTAACACCAAGCTAAGAACAGTTTAAATTGTTATTTTGGGGATTTTTATTATTTCATGTTTCCTGGACACATGTAGTTGTGATACCTGGAAAAAGCAGGAGAGCTGCTTATTTTTTGTTCATATTTCCTTTTAATACCGGGAGAGATTTAAATTTCTTTTATTCAGCTCCTAAATCACTCAGAGTCGCTTAGGTAATGAAAATACTGTTCTGTGCCTCATGTGTCAGCTGCTTCATTTCAGTAGCTGTTCTGTGACTCCTTCCTTTGTCCCTCAGCCGTTTTCCATGCTTCCAACCTTTTACAGTTAAGGTACAGGCCTGTGCTGTGACAGACATCAAAGAGGCCATAATGAAACATCTGAAGAAGGGTACTGGAATCTACTTTTCTTTCATTATTTTAATGGATGTGAAAAATGTAATAAAATTGCTTGTTATTGTTTATTCTTTCTCTGCCTTAGAAGAGTCCAACAACATTAGAAGTGTATCCCATTTTTTAGGCCCAAAAGTGTGGAACAGCTTTTAATGGGAAATAAAATGTTTTTTTGAAAACTAGAAAACTGAGCAGTGAAATAAATTGAGCCTCAAAAAGTGATTGAAATCTCCAAGTCAATATACAAAAGGCATCCAAAGACTTGTGAAGTCTGACAGAATCTCTTTGGTTTGAGATGTCTTTCATTTTGCATCAGGGCTTACATTTTTAAAAGACAGAAGCGAGCAGCGCTGTCAGGTGAAGCGGGTTTGAAAGCAGGCTGCCTGTTCATGAAAGCCTGAAATTGTGCACAGCTCTAGATAATGCGTCTTCAGCAGATAACTGAAATAATACATTTCCTAAATTGGTTGCATTAAGCAATTACTGATACTGTAGTGGAAACCATATAATTTTCTTCCTTCCTTGTAGACCCAGCGCCGTGTCACGTTTCACCTACCAGATGGCTCCCAGGAAAGCTGCAGTGACAGTGGGCTGGGAGACCACGAAGCCCCGAGCGGTGCTGGCACGTCGCACCCTCTGCCCCTCGGCTTCCCCCAGGAGGAGTACTATGAGCAGGCCTCACCCAACAGCCGGACAGAAGGAGATGGCAACTCGGACCCGGAGTCTAGTAAGTCATGAGCTCTGGTCACCTTAGTTGTTACATCATTTGAGTATCCAAAGTGGGCTGCTTTTTCAGGCAATTATTAAAGCTGAAGCTTGATTTTAATGTGGGCAAAGCAGCCCTATAGTTCTAAAAAACACCCAGGTCTGGCCACTGGACATAAAACACTCCTGAGCTGTTTAGGGTTTCTGGATGTTCTGGTTTTTGTATAGATCTGCTGTGCTGTACACAGAGGAGCTTTCTGTTGAGGTTAATGCTGTTGCCCTTATGGTCATAAATACTGCGCTGAAGATTACACTTGGTAATGTGTGTTTCCCTGTCCAACACTACAGCGTGTTGCAGTTTGTTTTAACAGGAACAACTTCTGGATGATAAGTGAGTCTTACCCACTTTCTGCAGTCTCCAGAAATAAGGGTGTCTTGATTTTTCCTTTGAGAGCAGCAATGACAAGAAGCAATAATCTCAAAAGAGTTTGTCATCTTAGCTCTGCCATTATTGCTGGCTTCTTGGGGAATTGAAACTGGGCAAAATCAAGGTGAGCTGAGGACCATGGTGGAGCTGCTATTGCTTTGCCTGCTGCGATGTGATAGCCAGTTAGAGACTCTGCTGTACTTCAGTCAATTGCTAATTGTCCAGGGGCTCTTTATCTGAATTAAATTGAACTGTGCCATTGATAAAGAGACACCTGAATGTGTGTAAGCCTCTAAGGCCTTGTTAGCGGCCTAAGAAGTGATTTGAAAATACATCTGTTCTGGGCAAAACTTGGCCCGAAAGGTGTATTTCAGCTGTTTCAGTGTATCATGAAGAATGAATTAGTAAGTCCTATGCACTTGAAATAGCTCTGTGAGAAGGTAGTTACATCTCTGCACTGGCAAATACAGCATCCAGCAGAGAGCATGACCTCCGTCTCCGAGCTGGCTCTGAGAAACTCAGCCTGGCTGTTGGAAATCATGCTGCTGCCTTTGCCGTGTGCTGCCCGGGGCGGGAAGCTGAGGGGCTTCTCTTTATGGATGAGGTTTGTTCTCTGTCTGTTAGTTAATAAGCTATTACCTGGGGATCCTCTGTTACAAACTTTTTAAAACTTGTCAAGTTATATGGTTATTGAAAGAATGCCAGAATATTATTTTTTCTGAGCTGATAGATAGCTGACAAGAACCATCAGAGATTTTGGGTGTTGTGTTAAAAACATTATTAATAATTTGGTTTTGTTTGTGTTTATGTGTTTGAGGCTGTAACATACCCTTAAGAATATTTTAAGCAGTCAAACTGAATTTTTCACAGAATGCAGCTCCAAAGGGCTACAGGTAGACACAGAAAGGAAGAAAATACCAAGTTAATTATTGCATTTGCTGCTTTTGCTCTTCATGCTTATGATCTGAACTTGCTTTCTAGCTCTCTCCTTGTGTGTAACTTGGATATTTAAGCTTTTCTGACATGAGCATGATGTACATGAGATCAGTATCTGGGTCCTTCCATGGAGAGAGCATGTGACAGGACCTGGAGTATGAGGAGTTGTTAGAGCAGACATGTGGATCTTGTCTTGCTGTTTACAAAGAGTCTCAGGTTTTGGATTTACCAGTGATTTTGGAACCCAGATTTTGCAATTTCAGAAGAAAAATGGACCATGACTCTTCTAGAATGTTGCCCTAAAAGTCATACATCTTTGACATCTGAATATCAGTGACACATATCACTGTGTGGGGACTTAGAGCAGGTGTCTGGTGTCTTTTCAAGTGTGAAGCTGAAGGAAGTTTAATCACCTGTCTAATTACCTGACAGTTCAGTTTTAAACTTAAAATTCCAGTTTAATTAGTGTTTATGCGATATGAATATTTTTTGCCCTTCTAACTTGTATCTTATTGAAACAGTTTAATTGACACAATATAGCATGATGCTTACAGTGCAGAAAGTGTACTTTTCAATCCTTTTTAGTGTTCAATGCTTATATTAATGGCAGCATCTAGTGGTAGAAAAAAAAAGCAGTTAAAAATAGTTGTCTGTTGTTTGCTGTCACACATCTAAGTAAAAAAGAAGGGGAAGACTCACAGCATGGTTTTATTCCGCATACTGCTGCAAAGTGACTTACTGCAAAGTAAGAGCAACCAAAATATCTCATGTGCTGATCTATGAAAGGGTCCAGCCTGAGGTTAATTTAATTCACTTTTGTATGTGTGACACATTTAGTCAGTAATCAAAAAGTGCAAATTGTTCTGAATTTATAGTTTCCTCTAAAAACATGCTGCTAGATTTTTGATTGTTACCTTTTTCCTCTGGTTTGGAATAGCATGGTGTATTCGAAATATTTGTATTCTTATTTCATGGAGCAAAATGTCATTAATGTAAAAAGAGAAAGGAATACACAGTCAGAACATCTGAGTAGAATTCATACAACAAAATAAGCATGGCCTTCATTCTGCCTCAAAGTCTTTTATATCTGACCTGTCTTAATCTGAAACATTGTCTAAAACATTAAGCCTCATAATCATCTGATGGTGATGTAATTCAACTTTGCCTAACAAGGAGACAGAGTTGGGATGAAACAACTTCAATAATATCCAGAGCCTACTGAGACTTTAAGTGGCTTATGAAAGCTGAGGACAGATGCCACATCACACAGGGATATATTAAAAAGTGTTTTCTCCCTCTTGTTTTTTCCTGAATACAGTTCTTAGGTTTTATTTGTTTCTCTAATATTGGAAATCATTATATTTGGGAAACTTCCCATATATTAGCAGTAGCAAAGTTTATTAGAAAATGCTGAGAAGATGAGCATAACCTAAAGCAGCAGAGGCTGAGAAATACTGGTGTGAGAAAGCCTTACAAATTCACATCCAGTATAGCATTGAAGCAAGGGGGAAAGAATAACTGAAAGAATACTGTGGTTAGAAAACTATGAGCAATTTATATGTACACCTTTAAAATTAATTGACTGTACTAATTAAAATTAGCAATAGGCTATTGAAAGTGATTTGTCTTCTGTTACTTGCCTCCTCAAAAAAGGCATAATGTGCAGTCTGCTAGATGCGTCATAAGGAAGAGATGCCAATAAACTGTCACCCTAAGTAAATAGTAATATAAAAATGAATGTTAGCTGGTTGAGAACATAATCCTTAAGTAACAGCACTAATGTATGGGGTATTAATATATTTTCTGCTCATACATTGCTCAAACTAATAAGGATGCTCCAATAACCAGCTATGCCAAGGATTTTAACTCTACATTGTTTTTTTCTTTTCTCTCCCTCCCAGTTATATTTAAATACAAAAAAATACAAACAGAGACAAAAAGTAAGAAATGCTTCTTTTGTAAACTTCCCCAGCAAACTGTCTCTCAGTGGTGCCCACTTAGTGGCAGTAAGCAGTGAGGTTGACCAAAAGACTTTGAAAGGTACATATTAACACCAATAGTGCTTGGATATTTAACACAGTAGTAACAACAATTTTTAATGCTGAACCTGTTTTCATAGCCTTATCAAAACAATCTGACTTTTTTTCTCTAGAAAATAAAATTGTTTTTCTTCTATTTGGAGAAAGTAGACTACACCTAGTTCAGCTGAGAAATTGGGCAGAGTGAGAGGAATATGATTGCATCTTTTGGGGGTGGGGGACAGGACCAGAAAACCTGAAGGCAATCTGCAATTAAAGAGTTGTAATTATTTTTGTTATTTTGTTTGTATGAACAAGATAGAAGTAAAAACAAAAATAGTTGAAAATTAAAGGACTAATTACTGAGGCAAATCATACTGAGGGAGTTTTGAATATAAGGAAGCTGCTGTGTTAGGGAGAGAGGAATCTCCATAACAATATTTAACATAAATGAGTGACTAATAAGCCAGAAAAGTTGCCTTGGAAATCAGAAGTGTTAGAGCAAAGGAAGGGATGGCCTGTGTACTGTAGCTTCATGGTCGTTTCCAGCTGGTATTGCTAGAGGAGTCTATGGTGCTTGTTTGGACCTGCCAGTTGTACCTTCTCTTGAGCAGCACAAGCACTTGTAGACCTGCTTGGGTGAACAGGATAGAATTCATCTGGGTTCAACCCTATTTTTAAACAGATCCGTTCCCCGATTCCATTTCTTACATGAGGCAATGCTTGTGGACAGCAAACAAGTGAATGAGTAGCTACGGCAAGCTTATGCTGGCTTTAAGTGATCATCTGGCTGCAAGAAAATTTGTCTAAAGAATTAAGACTGTAATCAATGGTATTTAACCACATAAGAAGGAGGTTTGCAGCAAGGATGACATCTGCTCATGATTAAAGATAGCATATTTTTCTTCCCCAAAATTAAAAGAGCACTTTCACCTTGCCTTAATTTTTTATAAGGGTGATGTTGATGGGAGTGAAGGCAGGCTCATGAAGAATGATGATAATGGGACTAAAAGTCAGAGCAGGTGAGTGCATTCATGTGAAGGAGATAATCTTCATCCAAGGATATAAAAACTGATAGTGTTTTTTTAATTTTCTGTAATACTAAGAGAAGGTGTCAAGAAAAAAAAAGTGCTTGGTCAGGCTTCACTACTGGAAAACATACTCAAGAAAGAAACTAAGATATACTTAAACAGAAACCAGTAAATGGTGTTGTGAGTTTTCCAAGAATTATGATAGAGTAGCTGTAGGATCTCCCTTCAATGACATGTATTTTAATATTGAGGAATACATGTATAGTCAGTCTATATCCAGTTAAGAACTAATAACTATTATTATGACATCAAGGTGGAGCATTATAAATTATGAAGGAAAAGACAGATTAACAGGAGAATGCAATAATCTCCATCATTATCTTCATTAATGAGTTTGGTATTAAAAAGCAGGAATGTGTCCATGAAATATTCTGCTATTTCAAAGCCACGCATCACTGAAAATATAAAGAAGGGGTGGATGATACAAGAATTTGATATAACTAAGGATTTGGAGTAATAGCAGTTGGATGAAATCTAATAGTTGAGAGTCTTTCTCATAGGAATGGACGTAACTGGCATATAAATCACCAGCTGAAAATGATGTAAGAAAAAAACAACTGAGTGTTACAAAGATAAAGTATAAGTCACCAGTACCTAATGTGATTCTGAACAAATCCTGGGTTACTCCCAGTACAGAGGAAAAAAAGAGAAATAAAAATAAATAAAACAACCCAGAACCCAAGACACTGATGGTATCACAGTGGGAATATTATGAATAGTCTTGGCTTCTCACATTAAAGAAAGGTGAACTGATTTGAGAAATAGGTGTAAAGAAATATTATTAATAACAAGGGAATGGAATGCCTATATCCAGAAAGTGGAGTTAATATTGGCTTGTTTGAACTGCAAAGTAAAGGCTGGCTGGGGATTAGGACTGCAGATCTGTTCTGTGATCCAAGAGGTCCCTTTTCTATGTTCCTAACATAGAAGCTCCCAAAGAGTGTGTTTGCTCAGTCTCAGTACTGCCTTAGCCCCTGGCCTCCAGTCCTAGTGCAGGGCCTAAGCTTAGCCCGGGCACATGCTGCATCCCTGGCCAGGCACTGGGGAGCTGGCAGGAGCTGGGCTAGCAGCCCCTGCTCCCAGCTGCTGGCGGAACCGCACCATAGTGACAGCTTGAGGGGTCCTCTGCATCTCCTGGGTGTCCTATGAAGAAGACAGGGTCAGTGCTGAAGGTAGGAAGCTCACACTCCCTGGGGAAATGGCTGCAGTTTTTGCCATGCTGACTTGTCTGTCAGTCAGAAACTCTGCAGTTGCTGAAATATACCCTTTAAACATCATCAGTAAGATTGCTCTGGCAGCTGGATTTCAGACATCATGCTGGGGCACAAGGAAAAAATTAAGCTACAAAGTTTTAAGTACTTTGTTCCCTTTCCAAAAACTGGGGCTAGGAGTTCTTGGCAGCAAATATGATTTTTATTATTTTTTAATGGTGCTTTCAGGTTTTTTGTATCTTTTTGTGTGCTTTTACTTCCACAATAAGGCTGAAATGTAACAGTAATATTTTTGGTTGTTGCTGAATTAAAACACACTATAGCACTTAGGTCTAATTTGAGAAAAAAAGGAAGACAGCGTCATTAGTTGAAGATGATAAATCTTGGACTAAAATACATCCCAGTCTACCACATCTGCCCATTGGATCCCTTTTCTTCTACTGTATTGGGTTTTTCTATCCCCCTGGCTGAACACTAATAATTAATTCAGAAAGTGCTGAGGTAATTAATCTTTCTGAGGCAATAGAGTTTGATCGATCTTCTACCTTTAATCAAATTAGCGTGTATGTAGGTGGGAGAATGTACTGGCTGACGACAGTACTGTACCACTTTGTGAAGTGCCAGCCTTTCCAGTGACCTCCTGAGAGCCCGCTCGTGAATCACGTATATATAAAGCACCGCAGCAATCATTAAGTGCCTGTTTGATTTAAAAGATGGGGAACTGGCAGAGATCAAAATCAGGATGTGCTCAACATTCACATTTTAAAGCATGTCTCCGTTAGAAGTGCAACCTTATATCTGCATGACATATGTTTGAGGCCGTTGGATGTCACAGGGCTGACAACTGTGTGGATTTTCCAGATGTTTTATCTCTTTTTTTCTACAATAAAATAACTCTCTAGTCATAAGCTTAGACAGTGAAGCAAGCCAACAGAAACTCCTATAAAAAAAACATTATGATATTCTTGATTTGTTCATCACTAGAGATTGGAGAGGGGGGAAGAGGTCAGACTGGAGAGTTGAATTTACAATGACACAGATGAGTGGCTTTTGCAAGCAGATTTTTACTTGTACCTAAGAGCATGCAGATTACATATTCAGAAATAATTCTATGATTTGTTACTTTGATCCCTGAGTGCCTGACTTAAGAGTTATTAAGGCAGCTGACACAAAGTGGAAAAAAATGGACAAAGCAAATTAAATGAAAAAGTGCAAAAGCAAAATATTGCAGCACTCGGACCCTGTCCGTCAAACACAGCACTGTAAATACAAACTCTATTTTTTTATTTCTTACACATTTTGTGAATAATGGGCACTCACTATTAATTCTTCTAAAAGGAAATTTTTTATCTTTTATTGTTGATATCACAATATAATGCCTTGATGTACATTTTCCACTGTTAGAAGTAAGATAAAAGCAAGTTTCTGAGGTGCACCATCTTCTTTCCTGCAGAAACACTGAGGATTGATGGGGAAAATCAATGGGGAAAATCTGTTGTATTTTCTAGACTACTTACTGGGATGAAGTAATTCAGGCAATAATAATGTGTTTGTGAATACCATCTAATATTATTCTTGACTGAGGTTTATGAGAAAAGTTACTCTGTATAAAAATATTAGAAGGAATAGCTCCACCTGGCAGTTTAGAAATAAGTCATTTCTTGTGAAATAATAAGGAAGGCTTTAAAGTGTTTGTTTTGGGGGTTTTTAATAATAAATGAAATCTGACATCTATAAACAGTGATTTAGTGGCAGATGTTCTGTGATATGTATTTATGTTATCACTTAAGCTGACATGGTAATGGATAATCCCATTCTTTTCTGTTTGAGGTTTATGCAAGTTTTAAAATATATTGCTTTAGCAAGCAGCCTGGTGGGCCAGAGGTGGATAGAGATCAAATTTCTTCCTTTTACTTTTCTAAACTCCTTTTAGATCTGACTAGCTGTCATATTTGCAGAAAATAGAGGCCCTGAAGTTTGGCTGGGTAAATGGAATCTAATTTGGAGCACCCTGTATCCAGGAGTGTATTAGGGCTTTGATGGTTACGATAGCTTGAAAAGTCACAAAGGGCACAGATTAAAATGGGAGGTTTATCTGGAGGGTATGAAAGCTGAAATCATTGATAGAGTTCCCTTCTGGTGACAGCTTTGAAGACGAGTGTATCTTACGTATCTTAAATCTAGTTATGGATGAGATAGCAGTTTATCATGGGGAAGCAGACCTCTGTGAGCAAAGCAATCACTTATCTTGTCCACCGGGCTTGCGAATGACAAGTGTGCAGACTGGGCAAAAGTGCTAGGAGGCAGCGGAAGTCTGGGGTGGCAAAGTCACCCTGTTCAGCAGGGCTCCTGCCCCGGGGGAGCACTGGTGCTCTCTGGACAATAAGCCTTTCTTAGCTTCTCATTTTTATTAGACCGCCCACACAGTAAGATAAAATGCATGACAATTGTGTTTCTGTTACTTATGAGCCATGGAGCGAGTAATTTTATGTCTTTCCTCTGTCTTTTGTATTTTGTCTCCAACTTTCCCTTCTTTCTCATTTTAAGAATAGGAAAACACAGATGATGCAATTTGTTTTCTTTTTTTCAAGTCAAGTGAATCTGTGGCACCGGGAGGAGCTTTTAGTGATATAAAATATTTAGATGTTTGTTACCATCTAGTTCCTGTTTTAAAAACAGAAATATAGAAAAAACTTCTTTTTGTATTTTAGATCATTTGAGTAATGTGAAAAATAGCATGATTACAATTTCATTTGAAACATCATAATTGCTTGATTTCACTGTGATGAATGAAAAAATGTATCAGGAATGTAATGGCTGTCTGCAGCTACCAATATGTCTTAAAAACTAAGCAGAAGAATTGTATTTGTTGAACAGTGAAGATTTCCAACTGACAGTGCACTAAAAGTCATGACTTTTGCTGATTCAAATATGATCAGCTCAATAAAGCAAGTGATTGGTGTCCTTGTTTGTGTAGAGATGTGGTCATCCTTTAATCTGACGTTTTCTTTTCAACTGGACTTTCTATAAGGCAATAGGATCCAATTTTGAAGTATGCATTAGGAACAACTAGAACTTTAGTTCCAAAAAGCTCAAGTATATGCATATATTCCTGAATAAGGAAGATGGTTTTTTCACTTTACTCTTCGAATATCTTTTAGTCTTCTGAAAAAGCAGCGTGTTTCTAATAAACTGCTGTTTCTGTATTGTTTGGGGTTTTTTTTGAAGTGGTATAATGTGCATTATGATCCTTGTGTTTTCTGTTTGCTTTTCAAACTTCAACTTTGCTGTGATAAGGTCAATAGGAGGGTTGGAAACCCCTGCCCAGGCTCTGGGTCAGGGAAGGCAGGGCTGGTGTCCCTGGAGCATGTTCTTGGTCCAGCCAGTCTTAACACCAGATTTTCTTGGAACATACCAGTCACTCATACTATATAAACATTCTGAAAAATAAATTCTGGGTTAAGCTGGAGAGACCTAGACAAAATATTTATGATGATACTTCTGAATTTATATTACATCAGAGGTTGAGATTCTCACCTTTGTATTTAATACCAATAAATAATGTTGCTGCTTTCTAGTTAGCAGTAGGATTTTGTATGGGTTGTGTTTTGTTCAGAATGCTGTGAGATCTCCTACTTCTGTATGAAACCAGGTGACATTCTAATGGTTTATAAATGTTTTCAGAGTTAACTCTGACTCTGTACATTGCTGATTCCAGCATTCTCAGAAGCTCCTATCTCACATATCCCTTTTATAGTTCTTCTCCTTTTCTCATGCTCTCTTGGCTATTTGTACATATCCATTTCCATGTTTTAGTTTGAATTAGATGGTAAGCTCCCTGGATTACAGACAGAAATTTTGCTGTGTGTTTGTGGGCCTCTGAGCACAATGTGGCTGTTAAGCTCATTTTATTCTCACAGTACAATTGCGGGGAAAAATATTCACTAATACTGGTATAGTAGACGTGGGGCTGATCTATGCAAATAACATGCTCTACTAGCAGTGCTTCTAAGCATATCAGGTTTTCATTTCATCCTGTAGAAATAGATAGCTTGTCTTGTGTTGGATTCCCACACTGTAAATGATGATGTGAATTGGGACTCTCATGATGTGAGAAGGCAGGAGCTGTGTGTGGGTGCAGAGGTGCTAATGCTGCTGGGCAGCACTGGGGCAGCCCAGCATCCTGCTGGTTTCATGTGCAGAGTCACCCCACTGCCACTGTTCTACAGAGCTTCTTGCAATAACAAGTTAGTTTAACCTGACTGTATAAGGTGTCTGGTAAAGAGTCAACTGCATCTGTGTGTGTTAATAACTCTAATTTGCTGATTGTATTTAACAAATGCTTTTGTGTTTCTGAGATTTGTGTTGCTGTCAAGGTGAGGCAACACTGTTGCCTCCTAAATAGCTTGGCTTAGATGGGATAATAGAGTGGCATAGTGTCATGAAATTATAGTTAACAGCATCTTCCCTTCTTCCTCCTTTGTGCTTTGAAAAAACTATTGCTTTCTGACATGCCTTGCTTCCACACAACACTGGCTTAAAACTCTACTTAAAGCCTTGGTGGACTACATTAAAGTTCTCTCTAAATAATAACAGGAAGCAAAAACTTCTCCAGCTAAATGCTGTCCAGGATAAGGACATGGTGAGCTGACTTAGTATGGTCTACTGTGCTTAAATTCCTCTCATCCAAAATAATTCCATTTCTTTGAAATAGCAGGAAGAACAATGACACTATTTCAATAGCTGTTCTTTTATCTGGTTATCTTGACTGACGTTCCAAAACCAGTATCCAAGAAGATGTGTCCTCTATAGGATAAGATGTTATAAAGTCTACCCCTCACCTAATATTTAAAAAGAAAGCAAGCATTTCTCTACCAAGAAAGGCTTTACTCATGTCACATACTTATCACTCACCGAAGAAGTGTTTAGAAAAAGACAGCCTCTGCCTCTCCTCCTCAGGAGTAATACGTGTAACAAAAAACAGTGGCAAAAAAGGGGAATAGGAATAGTGAGAGAAAGTACTTTGAAAACTGTAAGAGCAAAAAATTTTTTTTATCCTATTACAACCAATATTAAAGCTTTTCTTTACACACATGCTCATTTTTTCTCTGGGGGTCAAATCTCACAGATTACAGATTTGGATGGGGTGGAGCTCTCATACATCAGTCTCAAAAATTATGCCCTTATTTCTCTTTTTTTGTGAAGATCACAAGAATCTCTCTCCATTGACCCATTATCAGCCAGCATTACACTGACCTACTTCAATACTGGAATGTTTTCACAGCATAGTAAAAAAAGATGTATACCAGAGAAGATCTATAATGAAGTGGGTCCTTTATCCTTCGTTGCTATGTCCTGTGAATGGAATTGCATTTGGTTATGTCTGAGTGTCTGTGGTACGATAATTAGGAGTTTAGATGATTGAAATATGGTTTGTATGATTTCTAAGGAATAGTAGCAAATAAATTATCAGCTGGCATATGTAACTTTCCAGTTTTCTATTTAAATATTAATGATTACAAGATGTTTAGCTTTTGGGAAAAGGATAAAGTACTTTCTCCTCAATTTTACTTTATACTTTTGTTGTACATATATTTAATAAATATGTTTTGTTGGCATCTGCTAAGCTACAGAAAGATTTTAAAGTGCAGTGCTGTGAATTATTCTGCAGTCAGAAAAGGACATTTTTTGTCTTCTCACGGAAGTCTTCTGATTTTTTTATACAGCGTGGCTATTTCTGTGATAATGATTCCTGGCCCTTATTTTTTGTCAGAATGCAGCAGATTGCCAAATATGTGTCACAGCTTCAGAAATGTTTCTCTCTCTGTCATCCTATGAGTGGCAGAATAGAAGGAAGCACCCAGGGAAGACCTGTGAGGTCACTAGGCCTTCCCTGAAGGGTTTGGAAGGGATGACTTAGGAGGAGCAGCTGAGGTCACTTGGATTATACAGCTTGGAGAAGAGGAGGCTGAGGGGTGTCCTCATACAGCATCCTCACGAGGGGAGGAGATGGGGCAGGTGCTGATCTCTTCACTCCTGTGACCAGTGACAGGACTCAGTGAAATGGCAGGAAGCTGAATCAGGGGAGGTTTAGTTTGGATATCAATCAGGAAAAGGATTTTCACCCAGAGGGTTGTTGAGCACTGAAACAAGGTCCTGAGGGCAGTGATCACAGCACCAAGCCTGCCTGAGTTAAAGAATTGTTTAGATGATGCTCTCAGGCATATGGTGTGATGCTTTAGGTGCCCTACACAGGGACAGGAGTTGAACTCGTTGATCCTGATGAGTCCCTTCCAACTCAGCATATTCTGTGATTCTGTGATTCTATGATTCTATAATTCTAATACTGTAGTTAGCAATAAACTCGATAAACCTAAGGAGGACACTTGGTTCATTTGAACCTGCCTGTCTCTGTAACAAGCACCCCGAGTCCCAAAACCTTAATGCAGCAGGAGATTTTGTCATTGAGCTAAGATGGGGAGTGTCCAGGGAGGCCTTTCAGGAGTGTTTCCTGGGAATGTTGGTTTCTGGCAGAGCCCCTGCTGCATGGGCAGCTGCAGCCAGAGCCCCAGCTCAAACCCAGGAGAGAGAAAGAAGGACTCACTTTGTGTGATTTAAATTGCCAAGGAGACCACTGTCCACATTATGATGATTCAATGCACTGACATAAAAATTAAACACTCTGATAGACAATACTATTTCAAATCCCAAGAGAGACAAGATATTTAGGAGCAGAGAGAAAAAGAAAATGTCCTCACTTTATTCTAGCTCCTGGGTTAGGAGTGAATCATTATAAGGATTAAAAAATTAAGATATCAATATAGCCACTAAAGGTGTCTTAATAAAATAATAATAAAAAATCCTCATAATTATTTCTTTATGCTTTTTTCTAAATACTGAATTTTAGGATTTGATTTTCCTTTGTATCATACTTACAAAGAAATGTGGTTCTGCTTTGTAGATTCATCATTAACCTCTGCCATCAATTTTGTATTTCTAATATAATGAGGTCAAGAGAAATTATAATACAAGTAAACAGATGTTTTCTGTTTTGTGTAAGACTTCTTGCTGAATAAGGCAAAAAGATTATATATGTAGAGGGACATTAATCTTTCTTGTTAAAATGTGCTTTGCAGAGTGAAGAAACTCATGTACATAATGAGTACATGGTAGTCAATGGTAGTCAAATGGTAATGGTAGTAATGGTAGTCAAAGTCAGGGACTAAAAACAGGAATTTTTGAAAAACAGCTGTGCTGCACAGTGCTCTGACAGGAATAGAGGAATGCTTTATCCAGTACAATTTTCAGAATTTATTTAAGAGGAACTATAGCTAATTTTTGTCAAGTCATAAGGTTAACAAGTCTGCAAAATGGGAGGTTGGTTTGGTGTTGTTTCATTACCCTGAAAAAAGAAACATTTAACTCTCAGAAAGAGCTGCAGTTTTTCTTGTAGGATTCTCCGTGGCATCATCCTACAGTTCCAGTGTATTTTTTCATGCTGCCAGTGGCCTCACCATCATCTTCATGGTCCCTGAGAATCTTCCAGAGAAATGTAGACACAAAATAATAATCCTGGTTTAATGCTCTGGTGATCAGTTATTTTCACTTCATTTTCCCAAGGTGATCTTAAAGCCATTGCCCCTTGTCCCAGTGGCAGCGCCAGGAGCGCAGCCTAGTGTGTTGCTGTGCCCCAGCCCAGTGCCATGGACACTGGGTAGCTCTGCTGACAGGGCCTGGGATTGCCTCTGACGTGTGGACAGAGATCCCTCACTGTGTTAGTAAACTAGAACTACCATTACCCTAAGTAGTTTACTAGTTTATTTGGCTAGTATAGACTGTATGTCAGAAAAGATCTTGGCTTTTTAGGGAAATGACTGGCAAGCTGAATTACAGATGGTCCAAGCGGTGAACTTAGAAACCAGATGCAGACAGCTGTCTGCCCTGGAAGGCAAGAAGAGAGCTGCTTCACTGCTGTTTCACTGCAACACTGGTGGAGCACCAGGATATAATGTTTCATTTATGCTTTAAAAATTAATTACACTCTAAGCGTATATTGTATCTGTATCTTGTCACAGTGACAGAGAAACTGAATCTAATGTTCCACACTTAAAAGGCTTTGACTAGAAATGCATAATTTTGAAATAACCACATAAACAGAGAAGAGAAGGGGGGGTCACAGAAAGATATTTCTGGTCCAGAAGCTGGAAGTGAAGCTGTGATCCACCCAGGCAGCAGCATTTCTTATTCCAAATCACTCTATCCTTTCCCCCCCAGCAAATGTACTCTAATCCATAACCATTTTACATGCTGAGGTGAGGTGTTAAATATAAAGAATTGCTTTTAAATAATGAGCTTATGACAAAAACTAGCAAGAACAGAGATCTCAAGGTTAAAGATGGTGTTTGTCCTTCAGTCTAAGCTGCCATAAAGGAAGAAAAGAGTGTTGTTTTTTAAAAGGGCCAAAAATCCTCAACATCAAAATACAAAATAAAAAGATTTTAAAAATCTGATCTGTGTGTATGTTTGTAACTAGACATATTTGTGTCCTGTTGTTAGAATATTTTTATGGAAGCAAGGTCTTTCTCAGTTGTTTGCTCCATATGTGCTTGATGCAAATGATCATTGGCTTTGTTGTGTGTGTAACAACTTGCAGAGGGATATATTTTAATGCAGGTGGCAACTTCCCCCTCCCCTCCCCATGGTAAAGATAGCTCCAGTAAAACTCACAGAATCATATAGAATCACAGAAGGGACTGGGCTGGAAGGTACCTTAAAGATCTTCTAGTTCCAGCCCCCTGCATGGACAGCGACACCTCTCACTAGACTAGGATGCTTAAAGTAACAAAGAGAGGAAAATAAACAAGCCTGGTTCTTAAGAGGAATCCCTTGGAAGACAAGAGGGTTTTTTTACATAAGTATATGGAGGGCGTTTGAATATTACACACTTTGTCTGAGCTTCTGTAATTTTCTGCTCTGAAACAATCCTTTTTCATAAGCACACCTTTCCTATTTGGCCTGTTAGTGAGTTCTCCCTGGAGGGAAATTAGAAAATTGTTAACTGGTGACATAAGGTGGGCTGCAAAAAAGAGTTCATATATCAGTATATGTATTTTTAAAAAATCTTTAAAATTCTCTTGGATTCTCTGGGTGACTTTTGATTTTATTCTGTAAAGTTAAGTAATACAACTCGGTAGAGGACTGATACACTTGGAAAAATCTGGCAAAATTTTAGCTCTTCAGGTATCTCTATAACTCTCACTGAGGACTGTGCAAGCCATCCATGTGCTCAGTGCTTACCTTCAGGTTGTTCACAGTCTCTTTGACTCTTGGCAATACACAAGGAATAATTTCAGGTACTAAAGACAGAAAAATAAAAATAAACCCAGTGTGAGAGAGTAGGTATGTGATGCTATCAGTAAGAAAGCACAGCACTGTAGTTAGCAGACTTCACTGTAAATCAGTAAGAAAAAAACCTTTGTGGTTCTATTTCAACAATTTCCTTTTTCCAGAGGAGAACTTCAGCTGAAAAGTGGGATGCTATATTCTTTCAAGGTTTGTAAGAATATAAAGCTTTCACTGGAGTCCTTGATGGAACTTGCATTTTTATACCCATTGTGTCAGGAATTTATCTAACTTCTGCTCATGTCAGAAGAAGTCTCAGGTGTAAAATGTATTTGTAAATTACTGTTTGAGAATCTTGAACTAAAAGACCTGGTTTATTTGATGTGAAAATAATTCTGGTTTCATGCATAAGATCCGTAATATGTAACAATAATATGTAACAACAATGCAACAAGCATTGCTTGTACTCAGTTTGTTTGGGGAAAAAAATAAGCAACCCTGACTGAACTAGGCAATCTGCAGCCTTGATTAAATAGAACAGATGGATGAATGACTGAGAAAAAAAAAAAAAACAAAACAGCTCTGAAACTATGGACAGAGCAGTTTGCTCAGGCAGTACAGCTTTTTCCCCTTCATTTTTCTTTCCATGTGCTTCCACATGGTCACCTGTTTAGTATCAAAATGAACTGCAGTAGACTTTTCCCCAGTCTCATTGAACTTAGCGTGGCTTTCCAGCAAGGCCCTGGTTTTCCACTCGGGATCTTCTCTAAAAATGTATCTGCTACTGAGTGAGTGAGCCTCTGATATTAGTGTGATTTTGGTTAGTCCTGCTCTGCCTGTTGATGGATACATTTTTCTAATCTAACTTTGGGGTCCATATAGTGGCATCAGGATAGAAGTTTTACATGACACAGGCTCATAGGACAGATGCTTTCTGCCTCCAAATACAATGAAACTGTGGAATAGTAACTAACAAGATCTATCAATCTGTAAATCGTTACAATTGCTATTTGCAATTGTGAATGCTAAGGCATGAATTAGGAAGCAGTGTAACAGGCACAGCCACGGCAAAACTTCACTATAAAGTGCAAAGAGTAAATAAAGTGATAGATCTGCAGAAATCACATCTTCTAAGAATAAATGCAGCTGGATTTGGAGGGGTGGTGAAGAAATAGACTGAAGGCCATTGCTAACATGCAACAGTATCTAAAAATCAGTGATGTTACTGATAAACTCTGGAGACTGAATTGTTCATGCACAACACAACAAACAGTAGAAGTGCAACACTGATCCTAGGCTGTATTTCCAAAGGATGTAGCATACTTTGGCTTCAGGTCTTTAAATGCATGACAAACTTGCTGTTATGAGTTCCTGAAAGATGGGCATCTCTCCAGTTTCCTGCTGGAAACTGAAGTGAGACTATCCAGGTAGTCTTCAAAGCATCCATCAAATATCCCCTGCTGGTAATGCAATACACATTAAAAACAGGCATGGTATCAACCCAGGATCTAGTTAACATGCAGTGTCCTATAGCCAGTTTCTCCAAATTTTGGAGTTTTGAAACTCAGAAAGCAAAAAGTGTCTTAAACTAAGTTTCAAGTAACCTTTTACATTTAATTCTGCAAGTCACTGAGTACTACAAAGGTAGATTCTTTTTTCCAGACGCTAGAAAACCAAACTTCTCCTAGATTTAAAGACAGCACATTTGAGCAGTAAAAATGGTGTTGAGGTATATTATTTTCATTTTAAAATTTTAACTTGTATGTGCTCAGAAAACTAAACAGTATGTCTGGTTTTAGCCTGTGCTCGTTTCTAATGAGTAATTATCTAATTACGATAGTGTTCAGCATGTGTGAGAGCTCCTGTAGCAAGATTTGGAATTTTAAGGAAACAGTGTAGATCAAATGATAATGTCTCATTTGTATTCTCTGTTTCCTAGTCACTACTGCACTCTGTAAAGCAACTATAGAAGTGGGTTGCAAACATGCATCCTTTTTGTGTGAGATGAGAAAAGGCTCAATGATCCTTAAATAGTACCAGTAATCTCTTTCACACACCAGTATCAGATGATACTGTTCCAGGCAAATTGTACATTATATGAAACAGGTATTCAGTCCTGTCTAGAAATGCATCACTACTAAGGTCTTTGGGGATAAACGTGTAACTGAAGGCAGCTTTAGCTCTGCCTAACTATGTGGACAGGTAGTGGAGATTTTCCCATCCACGTCTTTAGTTGGAGGACCTGGTGATACCTTTGTTGTAACAGCAGTATGCTGGAAAACTCATTTTAGAGTTACCTCTTTTTATCTGGGATTTAGGACCATGGGATGTATGGTCCATGGGATATATGTATGAACTGTGACTTGGGTGAAAGTGTTTATTTCCACTCTAGATAGTGAAGGATGTTGTTCATACCATCTTTAACATCAGATTGCATAAGGCAGGTTTGTCAGTGTGACTGCAGTGTTACTCAGGTTTCAGCCAGGATGCAATTGGCTGACGGACAGAGGACATACCTATTTACCTCCAAATAAATGCATAGATGGAGCAAAAGCCTTTTTCTTCTTGCTAATGTCACAAGCTTCCATCCTACCCCACTGGGGGAGGAACTGAAAAGATGGCATAAACATAGAAAAGTTTGGATTGACTAGAGGCCCTAAATTTGTGTGCATTTCCAGCCATCAACTCAATCCATGCATGAAATTGAGTCTAGCTGATTGTGTTGTATCAGGAGGAAGGAGGTTTGGGTTTGCTAGGGTCTACAGAGCTGTGGTTGTCTTGCAAACTCTTGGCATATCAGCATACTAAATCAAAGTTATTGCTCAAGAGAAAAGTATTTACCATACAGATTATTCTGGGCACTCGCCCTAGTGTGACTTGGTCATATCTTCACAAACTGACTTGTATAGTCCAACCTTTATAAATCATTCCACTTGTTGTACCACTCCGTGCAGGCTGTCTCTAACTTTCCATAAAATTCAGATTACTTCATAAATGAATTTTCCCTGTATTTTGCCAGTGAAATAGTATCGTTCAGTCAGTAATACTGAGCAAGCAATCTAGGCTTTAGAGTAGGACTGCAAGATCAAGATAAGATTTTATGGATTGCCGTGTTACCAAATCCACACGAGTTAGTTTTTCAAGGTCTTTTCTTTCAAGTTTTTCTTGGAGGTTCAAATTTTCTTGCTTGTGGATCATGTGCATAAGGCAGTCTGTGGCAATAGGAAAAACTTATTTCATAACATTACGCTCTTTTTTGAGAGTTGCATATATTTAGTGCAGTTGAGTAGTGAAGTCCAAAGTCTGTTCTTTTCATCCTGCAGCAACTGCTTTTTGGTGTCTCTCCAGAGCGTTTACTGCATCTGTAGGTTTATATTATGCATCCAACACTGTGGTATCTGACACCAGCTGTTCAAAGAGTGGCTTTATGCCCTAGCATTCCCCAGGAAATGGATGAAAAAAGCCAGATAATCTCAAAATTATCTGATATCTATAATATTAATGTATGTGATTGTGTTCCTTCCCAGTGAGAACCCTCTATCATTAAAGCCTAAGTTGAGGTTAAAGTGTTGCTTATTCCAATCCATGTATAACTTATTACACTGTGATGCCTAATGCCACCTTAAATTTGTGAGCAAATACCAAATTTCTGTTGAAAAACTTGATGTCCTGCCTTAATGCAGTAGGTCTAAGTAATGAAATGTAGGGGAGGGAAAATGTTTAAGTCTGAGCCAATGGTGCCCTTGCACCGTCTGCTGTTATGTAGGTAATGGCACAGTTCCATAAATGACTCAGAGTGGTGAGTGAATTGTAGATAAATTATTTGCTGAGTCAGATGCCCTTCTTCCAGTGTGCTTTTAAATCTGAAACATATTATAAAAGTTGTTTGGTTTTTCTTTCATTACTTAGTTGTTCATCTCACAAAGTTGAAAGGTTTACAGGGGTTCTGTATTAAACCTCAATTATACCATTATTATCAGTATGATTGTGATTTTCATGTAGAGTTTCTTAAAGTTTTAAATCATAACATGCAGGAGACAGTAAAATCAGAATCAAGACTTTTAATATAATATTGAGTTTTGCATATGCTGCATGACATTAATTTGATCTTTGGGTTACATCTATTTTTTCTACACAATATTTTGGTTATTTAGCCATAGGATGGACAGTGTGGTATGAATGAGCAGCCTCTCATTTTTTATTTTAAATCTTTAATGGAGACTGCAATTATTGGACCTTATTTAAAGACTAGTCTGAATAAAGACCAGGGTTCCTCTTGCTCCTCAACACTTCCTTGGTTCTCACACAGAGAGCTTGAGGGCAGAGTAGTGGTATTGCTAGAGATAAACCCTGTAGTTGGCACTAGCACAGTTGGCAATTGGCGATCTTTGGGATAATGCACAGAAAATCTGATTTTGCTGGACAGAGGAATAGGACTGGGAGATGATGATGGAATTTAGCTACATATTTCTAACAAGTCTTCAAAGAGGACCTATATGCCCACTTGGCCAAGCCCTGCCTCCAAAGCCATTGTTACACCTGCCAAAAGCCGAGACAAGAACATATGTTTGATCTTTGCCAACTGGCTGACCAACCCACACGTGCACCAGAGGTTGTACAGCCAGGCCAAAAATGAGAAAGGATGGATGAGAATATGAGGAGGCTGGAATATATAAATGAAATGTAATGGAAGCATGTAGTGTCCCACTTCCTTGCTCAAGTTAGTGTCTCTTCTTTTAAATAAGGTGTGGAAATGTAAGAAAAAGCTTTTATAAAAACAACAGCAATGTTAGTGAGGTTTCTTTAACAGCTGTTAGTCTCTGTTTCAAAGCTAGTATGTGTCAGAACTTTGCAGTGACACTGTCATGTTTCAAGCTAAAGTGGATGCAGTAAATAACAAAAGCTTGAACAGCTGCTTATAAATCCTTTAAAAACTTTTCACTATTTGCAGCTATTAATTAAACAAATTGAAATATTTTTAGCAAAGTAAAAATGGTTTTTAATGTTAAAATAAATGTAACATTGAAACTAGAAGTGTGAATGTTTTCCATTGACAGTAGACAATAATTTGTTTTCTATTGTAATTTCCATATTTTTCACAGTGTAGGAGATACACCTGTATGTATGCACATGTGTGCATATTTGTCTGTCTTCATGATGTGGACAAATTATGCGTGTGTCTAGACACATGTATGTACAGATGCATACATCTGGTGTCTCACTGACTCATGGCTCAGGTTGCTTAATTCAACACTATCAAAGAGACTATAAGGGAGCAGTTCCATGCTTTGTTGGGAAGACAAATACAGCCATGGAAGACAGTCTTCTAATTGGAAATAACAAAGAGCAAAATGCTGTGAAGTCCATGACAATTACAAACGTGCAAAACTGTGTTCACTATGAGCTTCTCACCTGCAACAGTCTGTGTGAATTATTGAGTGAAATTACATACTCTGAGCTGTTCGGTGAATTCAGCGGGTCTACCCTGAGTGAGCAAAGTTAAGTAGGTGCATAAGTGTTTTCAGGCTTTAGGCTTTACAAGCTTTCATAATTAGCACTCTAGACAACATTAATTAAAGAGTACTTTAGGAATAATACAGCTGTTTAAACCTCTCTAGTGGTTTGTGTCATATTCAGGGATCCCAATCAATGCAACACAAGCATGATCGACTCAGAGAGCAATGCTGTGTTGGTATGGTTATAGTTTAATGTCATCTGTGTACATCTTTGCAATTGTGTATAACAAACATAACTTTATGCAAAGTCACCTCAGTTCAAAGTAAATAAAAGAAAGATGTAGTGGAAGACAATATATGTTTTTTATTGTAGAGTTTCTTGCAAGTATTGTGATCTATAATAATCAAATATGATGATAAGGCAGGATATCCTGAGGCTAGTAATATTTCTCTGACTTCCATCTTTAACCTTGGGCCAGAGTTAGAATTTATATCTCACTCATCCTCCTCTTATTATATAATTGAGGGAGAATGAAACATAAAGCACTGATTAGTAGCTGTAAAATGCTTTTATGAGTAAAAAGACTTACTGAAATGTTAGGGATTGTGTTACATCTAATTCATTGTGAAAAGGCTGATTTGATTTTTTTTGTTCCACTGTATGTGCTATATAATATAGTCTCCTGTCTATGTCATGAAACCATCTTGGTATCATGTGGCAAATCTTGTGATGAATGATTGCGAATTGTATTTGACAGTATAGGATCCCCTGCAGTAGCTCTACTTAAGGCTTAAACACAGTTTTAATCCTTGACTCTACTTGCCTTTTAAGCTGCCTTTTCCCCCCATATTGAGATAATTTCCAAATGATGAAGGAAATTACTGCATCTTGTACTGATATAGTTGTAAAGGTACAGTAAAATTTGACATCTTCCATTTAGTGAGTGTGACTTGATCAGAAATAGGACTATCACTCAGAAAAAAATATTTTGAAGCCTAAAGCAGGAAGGATGTAATAGTTAAGCACAAAACGGATCTTTAATCACCTGACAATTATAAAAGAAAAGAACTCTGTCCATTACTAACAGAGGAACAGAAGACCAAGAATAGAAATGGAGACAATGGCAAACTAAATTATTGAGGGGGCAGGGATATCCTGTACTATCTAAAACCCCTAACCAGTGCCTAAAGATACACTGCTGTAATGGGGAAACCCAGATATTTCCTTGAGTACATTGGGATTCTTTTCACCTGGCTGTGTATTTTAGTTGTTCTAACAGAAAGAAAATACTGAAAAGCACCTAGAAAAAAGGTATATCTGCTTGTTTTCCTGTAATGCTTCCTTGAAAAATGAAATGGCAGACCAAGAGTGCTGCCGGCGGCGAGGGAAGCAAGCAGTCCAGAATCAATGTGATTGATAAAGCAAGCTTCGAGTTATTGAATACACAGTGTTACTTTTATACCCTTTTCCAAACCTACATGTAGTGAATTCGTTGGATAGTAACCACGCATAGTGAATTCATTGGATAGTAACTACTTGTAGTGATTTCACTGGACGGCAACTACTTGCAGTGATACTGGATAATAACACACATCTGAGTTCCAGGGTTCTTCCTTGTTTTCTATCATTCTACTTCTCTACCTTGTCCTTGAGTTAGTTTAAGCTAACAGAGATTGTTTATACTTGTGTTAGGCTAAAAAAAAGAGATTGCTTGTACAGCTGCTGTTTGTGCTACACTCTCAAGGCCTCTCGAGGAGATAGCAGGGGCCCATGGCCCTGCTGCTCAAACCATTCTGCAACAGAATGCCTCCAGGGTTTGAGGTGTGGAAAGGTAGCCAAGACACTGGCAAGCCACCAGCCTGTGCATTGGTCCAGAGTTCCAGAGTGAGCAGGACTGTGACAGTCCTTTGGGTTAGGAAATGGAATTACCAAAACCACAGAAACTCACATTTCAGAATAGTGGTAGGCTTCCTTCCCAAAGGGGACAAAGATATAACATTCTGTAGTTCTGTAAACACTGTGTCTCTGTTTTTTTGGAAAGACTACTTTCCACTCCCCTTCAACATTGCTCCCATAATTTCCACTAAGGTTAAATTCCACCATAAAATCCTGATTTGGCATGAGAATTCAATAATTACTGAACAAGTGAGATTGAATACTTTTTTCCTCTGGCTTCAACTCTGTGTCAGTGACTGCTGATTATAAACACTATTAGTGAAAGAGAAATCAGCACAGTGTACTTTTCAAATAAAGGGCTTTTTTTCATCATTCCAGCTCCCCATAGGCTTTTAATCAAGGTTATGGGAAAGTCCATAAACTTTCTGCTGAATATTTAACAAGCTGGAGGTCATAGCAGACACGAGATCCCAAGGACAAGTGAAATGAGATTGTAATCAGAAGAGCAGGGGAGACCTGGAGATAAGCAAAGCTTTGTCCACAGATAATATCTAACAGAACAAACACCAGAGTCACGTTTTCAAACTTCCTTTGTGAGGCTTAATTTTCCTAGTATAAACACCCATAAGAAGGGGCAAATACAAATGGATGGGTGCTCTGGTTTTAGTCACTGAAATTCATTGAAATGGTGATTGAAATCCAGCCTGAAAAAAAGTTTAAAAAATGGAAGACATTTCATTATAGTTGCACATTTTTTTTTTTACTGACCTGTCATCCTAATCCCCTAACATATTTTAAAATAAATTCTGTGAACAACCTCTATTATTCTGAATTATAATGCCTGTTTATCTGTGTTTAGCCAAGAACTCTTGTTTGCTAGATCTTCATAATTGAACTGTTTTTAACAATGTAGTTGGGACAGTATTTTTCTGTATACAAATGGGAGAGCAATCTTGCAGACTCTTATTCATGCCTATCAAGCAGCTAGAAAAGTAGTAATTATAATACCCTGCATAATGTATAGGTGAATATTCAGGAAAGTTATCTGTAATGGCAGCACGACACCTGTGTGGAGGCTGCATGGCGTTTGCAGCATGATTGGGTGTTGCAGGGGAGCAGAGCCAGGAGTGAGAGGGTGGCAGCGAGTGCCGGCTCTGCTGCTGCAGGGGCTGCACTGAGCAGCGCTCCCGGGCAGCACCAACCTCCTGCATCTGCTCCTTTTGCTTGTCCTTGGAATTCACTGCCCGACAAAGTTCTCTTCCCTGTGAATTAGTGGAGTTTTATCTCTGTATTTCCTGAGACTGTTATGTTGTTGATTTTTCATTTATAGGAAAAAGCTACTGAAAATGTTAATACTTGACAATATCGTTTCATAGCCTGCTCTGAATAGTATAGATAGAAATTCCTTTTGTAAAACCAAGTTTTCTTAGGGCTTTTTATCTGTTTGTTTGTTTGTTTCCCCTTATGTAAGAACTATTTAAATAGTTACCCTGAAAAACTCAACTTCAGGTTGGCATTGTAGCTCAAACACTGAGCACATTCCAGTTCTATTAACCGAGTAGCACACTGTTTTGCAGTAAAGATGGTTAATATTGTCTTTGGCTTAATTATTGTCATAGAAGAAATGCTGGTAATATGCTGAATGTTTCCCCTCCATTTCTTCTATGTTAAGGAACCCAAACGTTAGCAACTCTGTGGCAGCCATTCTAGGTCTGTGAGGATTTACTACAGTCTTTCATAAATCATTAATTTGGTGTTTCATTTCTAAGAATCCAGTGATTTTTGTCTTCAGACTATTCTTTTCATGATTTCTGTGCATTTTCATTGAGGGGGAAAAAAAAGCCCAGAAGAGAATTGTAAGCAAGCTGTTAATTTTTGTGACAAAACATTTGAGATGTTTCTTTTACAAAGGTTCTCATTTTTACAGCACTTTTATACCCTCTGCCTCTCAGTGAATGGATTCTATAGTTCAAATATCTTGGCAAGCACCTCCAGCAAGGAAGGCTAAAAGTGACCCAGCATTTTTTTCATTAAATGCCAAGAGCTGGAATCCCTTTTCTGTCCCTGATGAATGAGGACTGCTCATCCAGAATGGCTGGGCTGTCTGTCCCAGATGCAGGACGGATACTGGCATCCCTGTCTCCACACTGTAATGATGAGACATTTATGCACCTCAGGAATAGATGTTTTTGCATGTCTTCTTTCAAAACAGGGAAGACCTTTTTGTGTATTCTCCCTTGCCAGACTTAATAAGGTGAGACTTCTGCATGAGGTTATGGAGGATGAGGATAACTTTTCCTGTGTGTGTTTGGCAGGACATGATCTGTTGCCCCTTGGTTTTTGATCATGTTGTCAAATCACATTTTTGCCTTTATATAAATAACTTTGTATGGAAAAAAAAAAGTCACAAAAATACAGTACAAAATTTAAATTGTGCATTTTTGTCTAGTCATAAAATAACAATCAAGTATTGCAAGAGTGAAACATGTCTGATAAAAATACTGAAAACCTGAAGGAAACATTGGTTAATAATAAATGTAATCTCAGTGCTTCACTTGTAAGATATTCATGTTTCACTTGAGACTGTACTGCTTTCAGGATAAAAAAGCTGAAAAGAAGTATATTGTAAACATCCATTATATATACTTTGGGCATATATCTTTTTCCTTTGCAGTGTTATACTTCCAGCATAAGACAAACAAGTTCAGGAACTGCTGAAAAAATTACAGAACTTGTGTTGAATATGAACCTTTTGATACCACTATGTTCAGTCTGTCCAGGAAGTGATGTTTTCACTGCCCTTCTCAATGGAAGGATCACAAAGTAACAACTGTAAAGCCACAAAAGGAAGTTTGTTTGTTTTAATTAGAATAGTTGGTTAAAAATGTAACAACAATAATAATAACATGAATAAAATTAAGAGGAAAATATCAGTTTAAAAATTAGATTTTGTTTATATATAACCTTTTTTCTTTTTTTTTTCTGAGGCCAGTAATTTATAAACTCAGTAGCTGTCTTACCAATATAGGACATTTCACTGTGGAGCTACTGAGTTTAGCGTCTCCCTGTAATAAACCATCTTGTTACCTTTGTTAAATATCTTTGTCTGCCAGAGAACACCAGATGGAGTCAAGATAAGAAAAACAAAACCTTTTCATCTCTTCTAATTGTCATTTATTGAACTTTTTTTTTTTAAATTAGTAATATTTAACAATTTCTCAATCCCCATTGAGTATGTTTCATAAATTTAAATGTAATGGATTCAACTTCAATTATTTTGCTACTCCACTTACACTTACATTTATGTGTATATATTTTAAGGAACGTATAGAGGTTGAGTTGTCTTGGAAAATAAATATTTTACAGAACTGCATTATAGATCCAGACTTCAAAAATGTTTCATAGTGCAGAGACTCGAACACCTCTTGATAGTAGCTGTGTTGTTCAGATGGTGGATCATACCAGCTTGTTCTCTCAGACAGTCTTATTCCAATAGCTACAGGTCTCTGCTGCTTTTGGCAAATACAGGCTTAGAGCTGTCTGACGTTGAAAGAAAAAACAAAACAGCACAAATGTCCATGGAGAAAGGTGATTTCCCAAGCCACCTCTTCTGGTTCTGTAAGATCCTTGAAATTAGAAGAAAAGAGAGACTGAGATTAAGGACCCTCAATGTGAAGAAATTTCACCGTATCTCTGCAGAATATTACACATGATGAATACACATAATAATTGCAGAGGTTTCATTTATTCATATGCAGGTATTATTATGCAGTAAGTAAAATAGGCACCATCTGTATGTCTCATACATGGAGGTTAAATTGGTCTTTTTCTGCTCTTTCTCCTTCTTTGTATTTTCAGTTTGTTTTCTCTGAAAATATAAAATGTTTTTAGGAAATTTAAAATATTGGGGGGTTTTGAGGGGTGCTGGTTTTGTTTTTCATTGGAGATAGGAAACGTTAATAAGCCAAATGAGGGAAGGCATTATAAAGTATATAGATAAAACTATTTCAAGATGAAGATGACAGAATAGCTACTGATCTTGTGAGAACTGGAAATTTAAAACCTGTCTCTGTGCACACTGTAATATAGCTACTAGGTATGGATAATATTTATTAAAGGAAATATTAATGTGTTGCTAGAAAGGAGATGTATTGATAAAAGTGAGATACTTTCATTCAAAATAGTAAAAGTATGTATATATTATCTGATAGTTGTTTTACCTAATGGAGAAATGACAAGATTGTGGCTAACAAATATGATAAACAGGCTACATATGCTAAATGAAGTACAGTATCTGAAAACCTGGCAAAGACTGTGACAAGCCTTCCAGATAGCTAAAAAGCAGTAATGAAAGAATGTGTAGCCTTGTCATATTAGAAATATTCATAAATCCTGCATAATGTGACAATGAAATGGTTTTCAGCAGGATTAGGCAAGGAAGTGCAAAATTATTTATTTTCCAGAAAATAAACTAGGCTGCAAAAATGGGCAGGATGACAACCTGTCAGCATCTCTGAGAACTTTATGTAGTCCATGTCCTTCATGTCTGATCTGTGCTTACAAATAAGGATATATGGAAATTTTACCCATTATATGAGGTTCAATACTGTGGTTTTACTTTCTTGTAAATGCCCATTTAGCCACGTATCTGGATGTAATTCAGAGAGAGATGTTGGGGTTTGTGCTAGAAAATAAAGTAGACACTTTCCTGCCTCCTCAGTCTGTAGGCAGGACACATTGCCTCCTGTGAGATATTCATCAGTATGAGTGATAACATCAAACAACATGTCTTTTTCAAGATAGGTCAGGTAAGAAAAAATAATGTCATTGGTTCGTCCTTGATGCTGTTTCAGATATTTTTCTGTACTGTCTCAAATGAGAAAAGGTATATTGGTTTTGCTTAGGCAGTTAAAAAAAGTTTAGTATGTTTTCATTTGCTTCTGTAAGACACTAACAAAATATCATAAAAAATAATAAAAGCTGCTGATGCTAAGTTCAACTCTGATAAATAAGTTATGAAAGTATGATAATGGTGTTGGGTTATAGGAAAATTAGCAGGTTGTTACATATAGGAGGGTTTCCAAGCAGTGAAAATGATGGGGATTTTCAGAAATTAATTTGTATTTGTATTTATTTATTAATATTTTCTTTGTGTTGATACTTTTAAACATTCATCATAAATGTTTATTGTAATTAACTAATTTCCTAGCCAACTTAAATTATATCAAGGTAAGATGAGACAAGTTTATTGCATTTTAAGGAGTTTTATTCAATTTCTGTTGTCCACATATTTACAAGAGCTATGATTTTCCAAGCAGTTCTGAAAAGAGAAATATTTTTTTAAGGGATATCTTGTTTTAGAAGCAAATATTAAGTAATGTCTTAATAAATAAAAAGCCACCTTTCTGGCAGTCTACACTCAGTAACTAAATTCTCAAGTTATGGAAAAGAGGGAGAACTGAAGATTCAATCTGTAATTCCAACAGTAGGACATAAGAAAAAGCTGAAAAGAATCCTAAAAATATATATGAATAAAGAAATAATTCTTCACAGTATTTTTCAAAGTTATGCTGACATTTTTCATTTTGCCAATCTGTTGTTTGACATCAGTCATTCTCAGTATTCTGAAACATTAATCCAGCAATGGCATCTCTGCCTTCATAAATTTCCTGGCATGATTGCTCTATGCTGTTGCACTGATGTCTGAAACCACAGTGATTTTAAGAAAAAGTTATATATGTAATATTTATAGATGGAAAAGATGCATTTCATAAAAAATAAAATAAAAAAAAAATCGTCAAACCCAGTCATCAGAATGTTTCTGGAATAACAGCCATGGTGAACATTTTCCTGGGTTTTGGCAAGAGATAATAGTGATTGACTGAAGTTAGTGTCCAACTGCAAATGTTAGCGAGACACAACATCACTGCCAGCATTATAAACCATATACTGTGCAATCTGAGCAGTAAAGGTGACAATGGAAATTGGAGTGGAGAGCTCTATGGCTTGCCAGGGACCCATAGCCACTGTTGTTCTATAAATCTTAATTTGCTTCATTTTGTCTCAGCTTAGTTTTATGAGGGCTTGCAAGAACCTTCTTACAGTGACATTACAGTGGCATTTTCTCCTGTATGCTCAGAGACAAGCAGATGATGCTGTCCTCTGTTGTCTTATACTTGCAATTGAAACGGTCCTGAAATCATGTGGAAATCTCACATATATATGGAAATAGCTGATACTCAGCATGGGTAATTGCTTGTATTACAACAAATTCTAGGTAAGGTCTCTGAATTGAAGTCGAGAGGTGCAAACCTGTTGTCTCTTTTAATGGGTTTTTGATCTGTGCAACAGTTACAGTTGGTGTGTTAGGTACCTAAATGAGGATTTAAATTAATCTGTGGTTATTACTTTAAATTTGTGATCCAAGATGAAATAAAAGTAACATAATATTTTAGGTCTGCCTTATGGAATTATGAAATTGATATCTGTAATTTCAAGTTAGATTCTTCAGACTTTCCATGGTATTCAGTCTGCATGCATGTCTTCTGGGAAAATAATCCGTGCATGCACATGTTGGAAAGAGTTCCCAATTGTACTGATTAACAGTTTTTAAAGAAGTCATTATCTATCTCTTGTAATAACAGATTTTTACAAAGTTTTTCACCTGAATGCTGTGAAATTCCCAGTTAGACACGTCCTGTGCCTTTGCAAACCTTAGGAAATCATACTTTTGCTGCAGTTTCTCACATGGAATTCACTATTTGTTCAATGTGAATAAAGGACAATGGTTGTTGGTTATGTTTTCAGCTCCCTAGACTTAAGTGAAGCTTTCTTTAGAGTTCAGTGTCGCTTTATGAGTACAGTTTTCATAGCATGGACTATTATTTCATCAGCAGAACAGAAATCTTGCTAATTTATTTTACTGATGACTGGCTGGTAGCTGGCACTTAGGCTTGTTTAAGCTATTGTATTACCACTTTCCTTGGTGTAGCTTTCTGCTTTATCCTGTGAGTAAATGTCATCTGCAGACAAATTAATAATTTGTTATCATTTGCTGTAGCAAGAAATAAGAGAGCTGAAAGTCAGCTAAATAGGCAGGACTGCTGCAATGGTAGAAACCCAGTAAATATCAGTTATAGTCAAGCCCCAAAAATAGTCTGGTACAATGCAATAAAACTGAAATAGTTTCTCACAGTTGTTTACCACCTTCAGTGCGTTAATAATAGATGAACATTCAGTGGTTCTATCAAGTTCTGTTGGTCCTGTCAGTGTGATTAGGAAGAGCATCCATGTGGAAATGGAGCATGCTGTAGTGTAGGCATGCGCACGAAGCCTCATCTTGCTGCAAGAGAACCAGTCATTTCATCCTCTGCTTAACTGTGCATCTGAACAAGCCTTTATAAGCAGTTGAGTAATTAAACACATACATAAATGATCTTTTAATATGTGCTGCATACTGGAGTTTCTGAAGAATCTGACAGTCTGAGTTAACTAGTGTCCTTTGAATATTGCAGTGAGTTTCTTTCACTGTCCTGTGGAAATGTTCTCTTCCAAATATATCGTCACAGGGAGAGGCCAAGATGCCGAGTCCCTTCAGAGAAGTTCAACATAACCCTTGTTTCTTACCAGGTTCAATCAGAGTTTGATCAGTGAGTTATTAGCTAGGGATGAAGGCTCCACTTGTCAGAAAGTACTTTAAGTTCTGCAGGATTTGATCTTGCCGTGCAGAAGGACTTGCCCATAGAAGACATGGTGGAGCCATTTACTTCACTGCAGTTGAACATAGCTAGCTGTCTGGTTACTACTTTTAATTAGATCCACCACCAGCCTAACAACTTGGCTTGTTGCTATGGCCTTGTTTCTTAGAAGGTTCTCCCCCCTAGTTTGTCAATGGATAATCTGAATGTCACAGCTTATTTGTAACTTTGTCTAAATAGCACATTGCTTTACTCTTGGCAGTTGTATTAATCTTTATTAAGATAATGACCAATCGTTTGACTTTGCTTTTATTTTTTTATTATAGTCCTTAATAAATAAAACCACCTTAATCATTGGCAGAGGTACTGTAAGGAGTAAAAACTGTTTCAGAACAAGATATGTTTATACAAGACATTTTTACTAAATGAGTGTGTTTATTTTAAAGAGCTGTAGGATACCCGAAAAAGCCAGTAAGCTGATTCGGTATTTCATTATTTGTTGGTACCTTGATGGATAAGCTTACAAATTATGATGGTCAGACATCTCTGTTTATTTATACAATGGATTTTTTAAAGAAAGTTCATTTTTAAGGTAAGCAATCAAGTAATTCCTTATATGGAGATGGAAGAATACTTAACCTTGAGTACAACGACATTAACTTCAGTGAGTTTAATGAATTATTCATGCTGTTATCCACCTTGAGAGACATCAGATCTCTCTGCACTGCCTGCGTAGTGCAGTTTACCAAAAAATGGTAGCTCGGTGAATAATATTTGTGTATCTGAACATTAAACTAAAGACAGTACCATGAAAAGGCATTGGTGGTTATACTGTATAATCCGTGCAGAAGCAAGGTCCTGCATGTCATTTCCTAATCCACTTGCAGTCATGACTCATTAATAATTTGTTCGCAGGGAATGGCTTGATAGACAAAAGTAATTTAATATTCAAAGACTCATATACCAGCAATAGAGGATGTGCTCACTGCAATCCCTAACCTCCTTACAAAGAAGCTGTTCCTTATGGTTTCTGCAGTTTGGTACAAGATCCTGAAGTATGAAGTTACCCTCAGATGAAAACCAAAATGGTACTTGCCATCCAGTATGCAATTCTGGAAGGAAAGTGACTGTTTTGAAAGCTTGGTTGACACAGGCAGTGGCATTTTTGTTGATTAACAAAATTTATTCTCTTGGGACTATTTTTCTGAGGTGATCAGACACATGTTCTTCCCAAACATTTCCTGCTTTTCTCCCCCATTCTAAAGTCTCAGTTTAGCAGGTCACTTAGGTACATAGGAAAAATTATTAAGCACACAGAGTATCAGTTTCTGAGTTGTCTGTGTGCTTGCATGTGTGTATGTTATGTGCATCTATCGTATTATTATAGTTTCTTTTGGAGAAACTTCACTCAAGGAGGTCATGCGAGAGACTAGGCCATGTGGATTCTGAGTTTATTTCTTAAGAGTAAAATATAGAAAATTCTTCAAATCCTAAGTAAAACAGCATTTACACAGCAGTTTGAGTGACAGACACAAAAACACGCACGTGCTTCGTATTACAGGACACATCAATGGAGTTTCTATTTTTTCTGATGACTTGTATTTATTGCTATATTAGTCCCATCACATTTGGTTTAACAAGTGAACTGTCTCCATATTCTAATACTATATTGCCATCTTACTGGAACTACTGTTTCAGCAGGTTGGCTGTAATGAGCACAAGACCTTAGCCAGCTCCCAGATTAGAAAAGTGGCTTTAAACCACTGACTGCAAAGGTTTCTACTTTGTAAGTTCTGGAGCTGTGGCCCTCCAGGCCTGCTGGCCAAGGGCATGCACTGAGGGTGCAGTGGGAAGTGGCTGCAAACACACCAAGTTTCTTGCCTTCCTCCCAACTGCCTCATGCTGGTTAAAATGTTTTCTAATAGCTCGATTTTACACCAATGGAATGCACATTCTGCAAAGGCGTGCAGACTATTTTTCCTAACAGCTTAATGCTTTAAAGACATTTTGTATATAAAAATATGTATGTATTACATGCTTACATAGATACATTTCGATTTTAAAAATACCATCAAGAATGTCAATTTTCAGGGAATATAGGAAAGAACAAGAACAAATACTACACTGTTTATCTGCTATTCACTAGACTGCTTTTTATAATCTAGAAGTGTTACCTGGGTAGGCTTAACATGATGAGACGAGGTTTGAATACAAAATTGCATGCTTCATTGCAGAACTTCCCCTCCATATTTTGAATATATGTCTATGCACAAATATTTACACATTTCACTTTCTCTATGGGCTGTTCATTCTCTGGACTTTAGCACAGAATTAATATACTTTTCTGTCACATTCCTCATTAACATTTTGAAAGTTATTTTTCCTAAATCTTAGTACCTATCCATAATACTCAGGAAGGAGTGGGAGGTGTTTGAAGAGGACACAGACATAATTTTGCCATCTGAATATAGATGGATGCAGAACTCCTGTAGAAAGAGATTTATCATTAACTAAAATACAGAACATCAAAAAGATTCAAATTGAACCCTCTGGCATCTTCCGCTCCATATCAAGATGGTATTACCGATTTCTGAACATAGTCACAAATTGCTTTTGTCTGTGAAATGTCTTTTAACCCATTAAAAACGCCCAGAGCAAAACCCATGTATTTTATGGATTTAGTTCCTAATACTTTGTAACTCACAAGATCTGATAGTTATGATAAATCTCTAAAGACTCCCATGATCTGAGTCTCCTATTTTCATTGTGTACTAAGTTTGTAGCATTAATTATGATTTAGATATATATATGAGACAGTATTAACTAATCTTGAAATGGCCAAATAATTTAAAATCAAAATGCTCATGAAGAGCTGTTTCCCATCTGAACATCCAAGCACAGATAAACTTGCCTAGCTATAGAAATATCAAAATTAATAGGATAGATAGTAATTTGCATCAGTTCCAACTTCAGCCAAGAGACTTTTAATCAAAAGATTCAGAAGTTCTCTAGCGAATGTCTAGACTGGGAGGAAGATGTTGGGACTGCTGTAAATCCTTGTCTCTCAAATTATTATGTATGATAAGGGACTACAAAGAGAAACTGTAAATCTCAAACTTGAACCCATGTCACAGTGAGGACTCAAAGGGTGAATGCAGCACTATGTATTTTTGCAGCCACGTGGAGAGTCCTGTGGGTTATTTTACAGGTTCTTCATAAAGCATTTATCAAGTCTGCCGTTACGAAGTAATTTTTATTTGGCTTTTCTTTGTAGACCTGGTTTCTGTCTTGTGTTTTGACTGCTTAGTGGGTTTGGAACATCATCTGACTGATTTCAGAGCTTGTAATTTTAAAATTATATTGTCTGGAATATGAAAGGCTCAGTATGCTATCTGTTTCTACATAGAAAACTATTTTTATAATTATTTAAATAAAACTGTGTTTACTTTACAGCCATTTTCCCAGTATAGATTTTGCTCATCTTAAAAATGTTTGTGAATGGAAAGAAGCGGCTTTTCTTTTTCTCTCAATAGCAGAAGTAATCTGCACAAATGATTTATTTAAGTCTGTAGTTGTTTGGTTGAGGTTTTTTGTATCTCAGTTGTGTAGGGCAACCCAGGCACCCTTTATCTAACGCCATGGGTGATGTTTGGAAAATTGTCACTGTAGGAAAAGAATTGCAGGTGGAGAATTAGTACATTGGGACTAAGAGAAGTGGTCATGAATAGAATGGAATAGGACTACCTAGCAAAGCAGCCTTTTTGCTTGTTTCACAGTTTTGATGATAGTGGTAGCTTAGCATTAATCCATTTAGCACTAGAATATGGCTTTGCTGACTACATGAATTTGAAGAAATTATTAATTAGGCTGCCCCCCACCAAGCACACTTTTAAAAGAGTATTACATCATTTTAGTGATTTTGTCTTTGTTACCACACTGGGTAGGAATTTCTTTCAGATGGAACTTACTAAAATAGGTTGTCGGTGTACTATATTATATATGGTAGTATAATCTATATGTGTATCAATAGAAATACATTCAACATTTTTCATTTCAATTCCTTTTGTTAACTGCACTGTTTGTAATTTTTCAAAGACTTAAAAAGAGAAAAGGAGGGGGAAATGTTAGCAAAAAAGGGATTGAGATTTGAATGTTGACAGTTACACTCATTAAATATCACTCAAGGTTTTTCATAACTTATATAAAAGCTTCGGAAAAATTTTGGAAGATACTTTGGAAAAACTGTTTACTTTTGGTGTTTAATATGCGTTCAGTGTATTTACCATATTTTAATACACAAATCCAGCAGCATAGAATGAAATTCTGTGTAATCAGAAATGAATAAATTATATCAATTTAAGACCTATTTGAAAATCTCAAATGCACATTCTTTTATTTCAGTCACAATAATACTGAAGCAAAAATACCCGGGTTGTTCAGATGCTTACCATGAACTGACACAGAAAACAATCAGGGTTTGCTAATTGTAAGTCACTCTACTATTGCACAAAATACCTTGGAAAATAACTCTCATAAAATAATCTGTAACCATTCGCTCTTTTGCTTTTACAAGTTCCAATAATTTTATACCACATTTTCTTTTTATTAATGTATCTTGTCTTAGTTCCTTAGCCTGTGAGTGTTCCTACTGAGGCTATGAATGATCAGTTGCAAAGTAGCAGTCACAGGGAATGTGTATGTGGGTTTCTGAGGGTTTTTCTGCTGGTGGCCAGCTTAGTCCTTTTCCCAGTCTGAAAGAAAACAAAATCTACTGAATTTTCTCTTGCATGTGATCCTGAGGTAAAAATTTATTGCAGATAAATCATATTGGGAAATATACAACTACTGCACTTATCCCATTACTTTGAAGCAATGTCATTTATTATAGTATATGTTATTGTAGGTTGTACACGTTATTAGCTACTGCTGGAATTGATTCCTCAGTTCACAGAATTTGTTTTGCATGCTTTGACCAATTTTGAAACATAGCTGAGAATTGTTTCATGAGTAACAGGAATGATTAACATAAAATAACAAAGATAAAATAAATTCCATTGATTCTGGGGATGGGGAAAAAAAAGAATAGTCTTCAAATTCAAGATGACAGGTTTATGGATTGCAATTTAGAGCAGGCTCAGCAGATGTGCATGTTCAGTCACATACCTGATACTTGGTTGTCAAAGACCCTGCACTGTGCTAAAGCAGACATACTTGCCTCTCCAGTTACAGATGGGTCAAGGCTGAGGTCATGAACAGCAAACTGAAAGAAATCTTAGGCTTTGCCTGCTAGTACTGTATCTTGGGATGCATCTGTGTTCTGTCTGAGTTCCATTTCTAGTGCTCCCTGACCCTTACTCTGTTATGAATAATCAGAAATATTCATTACAGAATGGCAATAGCTTTGGAGAAGTGTTGGAGTGTATAATATAAAAGGAAGAATGCATCCAATTCTCATAACTCCTTGCAAATTTTATTGGGAATCCTTCAACTGATTATATTCTCATCCTGATTTAAGAAATGCTACAAATAATGCGATGAGTTGAATTATCCTCAAATAATTCAGTTCATGTAGATGTGTGTGTACCTATTTCACAGTGCAGAGGGTTGTTGCTTTCTGTTTTCAGACTGATACAGCCTATTGAATATAGATATTTTTATGGTATATATATTTTATATGTTATATATATTTTAGATATGTGTGTATACACATATATTATACATACAACATATATATATATATAATATATCAAATAGGAAAAGAGTTCCTTAATTTAAAATCAGGTATCCCTATTAAAGTAATGAAATCATATAGGTTGAGGAGTGTTAACGTGCTTCGTTTTTTTCTATTTCTGTGCTTTTTTGGTTTTATCTGTAAGCTTGAGTCATTAGCATTAACATCCTGGAAAGTTCTACTTTTCCAGGCATTAATGAAATAAAAAATAATCTGATTCCTGGCTCTAATTCCATAGCTTTTGGATATGAGAGACAAACATTCTCTCGATAATGTTATTCCCATGTATTCAAAATTAGTGAAGGGTGCTCTACAAAGAATCATGGCAGGGTTTTTTATAATTAAGATTAAATTTTGGGGATGGCTTGCTTTGGATAATTTTTCACTTGTTCTTGTGAAGCTAGCTATATTTTCTGGGGATTTTTCTCTATAGCCATAGATGATAGAAGCACTGCTGGTTTTGGAACTCTTACTGCTGCTTTGTTTTTCTCACCGCACAAAATGGAATCCCATAATGCATTTGCAAGCTGATGCTTTAATAAAAGAAATGAATTGTACAAGAGCAAGAAATGAAAGATTCAAAGGCTTATTCAGGCTACGTTACGGTCTAGAACATACCTTACCAGCTGAAGTTCTGATAGGAATGCTAAGTAAAACTTTCTTTTCTGTTCCGTGCAACACAAGAAAAGCACCTATTATTTTTTGTTAATTAATTTCATTTTTGTTAATGAATTTAATTTAATTCACATTATTTATTAAATATGTGCCTGCAGTTTCTAGTTGAAGCATTTACGCTGTATAAGACACAGAAGCCTAGTTAGTAAGTTCTAATGTTTGCAAATGTTCAACTTACGACTGAAAAGAACAAAACTCTTCCCTTGTAGGCTTCAAAGTTAGACACTTTAGCAGAGGCAACGCTGACAACTAAGTTCCCATCCCATGTTTTAGCTCTTAAAACTTCCATTTATCATTATTATTATTAATATTCAGTACAAATCATATATAATGTTACCTGGAGTGGCACTGTACTCTTTATGCAGTGTTTTCTACAACATCAAAGCATGATGAAGTATATCTCTGAGGCAGTTTTTTCTATTTTGCAATTGTTCCTTTTATTTAGGCTTATTTTTACTTCTGTATTAATTTATATTTGGTTTGGTTCTTTAATAAGGAGGAAGAATTCTGACACTTAGAGCAGAGTGAAAGCCAATCATGTTACATGTGGCAGTGGATAGTGGAGGCTCTGGGTGCAGGAAACCCAAGGAGCTTCTGCAGCAAGGGCTCTGGCACATTCCGTTTGAAGTCTCCTGTTATTTCTACACAGAGAGGCTTATATTTGCAAGGAAGTAAAAGTAGATGGGGAATTACATCCCATTCAGTGATCCATATTGATTCCCCAGGTAGATTCTCTATGCTCAGTGTTGTTCCCTTTTGAAAAGGGAGAGTGAACTCTGACCGAGGGTTCTGATGGCACATTAACAGTGTCTACAAGTGGAGTAAGTGCAGAGTCCTCTATAAATCTGCAGCCTGATTTACTCCATAATAAGTTCCCAAGGGATATAAACTCTCAGGTGCAATGAGCCATGGAGGCTAAGAAGAAATTGGAGGCAAGCAGACTCACCACCATTCTTCAACTGATTATTCATATACCTTGTAAAAATACCATTTTAAACTCTGAGACTAATTTTATCCAAACGGTGCACTGTTTTAACTTCATGTTATCTTCAGTCTTAATGTGTTGCCCTGTTAATTTATGTGATGCTCTTTGCAGAACAAAAATCTATCTTACACTTAACTCTTTTTGATAATTAATTCTCTCCCATCCGCTTACAGCGGGTATGGTAGAAAGTTGCTTTCGTTTCCCTATTTGCTCATGCCTTGGAGTTGTGTTTTAACACAACTAAGAATCCCCCAGTAATTTTGGAATGAGCCTTTTCCCATTTCTGGCCAGCATGCCCAAGTCACATTCCTTGCTGCAATTTTTAGTATATTATTAGGGGAATATAATCTGACCTTTCTATACTGTTTCATAGGAGGGTACAAACTTTGTTTCATATATGTTCCGTTGTGCACTTGAAATATATCAAGAGCCCTGTGATTAGTTTCATGTTAACAGAAACATTGTATCTCGTGAGTTTGTTTTCTTCTCTCTGAGAAATGCCACAACAATTCTAGTACATTCTTTTTGCAACCAAGCAGTATTTTTCCACCTAATAAATAATTCCAGAGTGTTGCTGCTCTAACCAGCTTAGTTTATTTAACAGAAGATAAGGCACTCCATATTTCCCCTTGCCCTGGATAATGTATTATGTATTTCTGTAGGGTGGGTTTTGTAAACATTTCTTAAAAGAGTTATTTTCTGACCCAGTTTTTAGGGTAAATGTATCCAACTTCTGCCTTGCATATCTTATTTATTGTAAAAGCATGCAACAAACCGGGAGGGATTTCCTGCAACAAATAGCTGACCACAGACTCTGCTGTTCCTAAGACCTTGGCAGATGAGCTTGGTTGCAGCTTTCCTGCCGGGTCGTAGGCGGCAGCGCTGGTTTGGCTGGTTTGCTGCCTCTGCAGAGGCAGAAGCAGCGGTGGAAAGAGACTCTAAACATGGATCCAATTGACAAAGTGCATGCATGCCAGATGTGGATACACATAGATGTCTGGAAAGATAAATTTGGCCTTTGTAATTGCAGCTTTCAGTCATAAAGGTTTTACTTCAAATTTGTAGAAGATAAATTAAAGGATTCTTTGCAACTGTGTTTAAGGACATCTAATTTTCAATTAGGCTTTTATTCTCAAGTATTTTATTACTTTTATTACTTTTAATTGGTGACAGACAGGTACTGATGTGAATTTCTATTTTTTAAATGTTTTATCATTTTTCATATATTAAACATTCCCTTAAAATTTTCCTCACCAAACCCAGTATTGAAAACTCCTGGAAATCCTCTTTTTCACTTAATACAAACTGAAACATACATCAGTCTTTTTTCATGTGCTGTGAATTACTCTGATGTGTCAAAAATGTGTCATATTTGTCTAACCCAGTTAATATCTGCCAGAAAAGGATGTGAGGTGTTCAAATAGCTTATATTTAGTTTGAAAAATTATTCATTCATTTATTTTTAAAAAAAACAAACAACAAACAAACAAAAAACACACACACCTCTTGAAATTTGGCTCTGTAAAACTAAATAAAATACTACATTCGTATGAAGTCACATATTTTGGTGTTGCATGTCCAGGCTAAATTTTTTAATCTAAAAAGCCTAATTTATTTTAAGTAACTATTACCTGATGTAAATACCAAAGTCTTCAATCTTTTCAGAGTGCTCTGACTTACATAAACAATTGAATACAACCAATGAAATGGCTGGGGTTTTTTATTTATATTTGAGTAAATACAATTTGAGAAAAAAAGACCAAAGCTCTTCTAAAATCAGTGGAAAACAACAAGGATGATTTTTCTTTCTATCAAATAGTCTGTTTTCAAGCAGGACACATGGCAGGGATTGTAGCCAAATGCATGGCAGTATAGATACTATTCAATATGACTACAGGAGAAAATATAAATCAAACCTTGTTTCCAGTTGCTCTGACTTATTCTGCTCACTCGTGAGGAAGGCAGCTGGTTAATTCATGCTGTGGCATTTATAAATGTGGATTAAAGTCACCTTTGGTTACTCTTGAAGTACAAAACTGAATTGAATTTTTCACATTTCATTGTCTTCCATATACAAACCTGTCTACGAGTATTTTTTTCTATTAATATGCTAAGGAAATCAATGCTTTTGTTTTATGCACTTTAAAGTTCATTTCTGCTGCAGAATATAAGCCATAGAATGAATGAAATAATAATTGTGAATTCTGGCATATTTTGACTTAACTACATACAAAGCACCTTATAAAACCTCATTTGCAGGGATCTAGTTGAGCAGAATTGACAGCCTGATGGTAGCTGATGAGATTTAGATCTGTGACTTCAAGTAGTTCTGGTTACGTAGCTCCTGTTTGCTCTGGAATATGTTGGGAAAAATACTAAACTTCTGTCAGGGGTCTGTGTGGTTACTGTTGTAGGTCAAGTGATACTGAATCATAAAACATCACCATCATTTGCTGAATTTGCTGCTCCATGTCATGTTCATTGCTAACAGTGATGAGAAAATTTCTCTGCTCTTTGCTTATACAGCTTCAATTTTAAGTGTGCTTTTCTAGAGTTTCTAGATGGATCTGTTTGATTTGTATCTTTAGGAAGACAAATGTGCAGATTTCAGAGCCACTGAACTAGTGGGTTTTAAGAAGGCAGAAATCTTCCCAACTCCACATTGGTGTTTATTCAAAGAAATACTTATTCAAAAAAAGGCTTGATTAATTTTCTTATTTACCTTTTTCCCTACATAACTCAAGTACTTATTCAACACTGTTCAGTTTGTCTCTGTAAATCTTCTTGTGGGGGTTGTGATCTAATTCCATTTTAAAGCTGGAAACTCAGGCAGAAGACTCAATAAAAAGCTTTTATCATCTAGAAACGGTGATTTACAGGAAATTGTCCTTATTGTAGGCCAATTCTTTCATCACCAGACTGTCCCTACTATTCTAACTGGTTTAGGCTGGAACAATGTGTAATGACTATGGTAACTCCATAGTTAATCAAACAATTTCAATAATCTGTTAACTTCATTTAACATTCCTGCTTTTGCTTTGATTATTATTTCTCCTTTAAACAAAAGCTCTTCTAATCACTTATATCTGTTTCAATCTATTTACTTCTTTTAACAGCCCCTTTTTATTACTGGTATTATTAGTGGTATTGTAGCCAGAAACCTAAAAATGAGCTTTGCAGACAGTGCTACCAAAAATGATGACTTTCAGTATGAAATTGGGATTAATTGCAAATATTATTGTCTTGTTCCAGGCTCTGATTTAATTGTGTTGTTTTCATATGAATAACTTAAGTGCTATAGAAACAAGAACATTTTTTGAAGGTAGACAGGACAATTTAGAAAACCAAGGATTTTGGGGAATACCTTTTCCTTTTTGTAGGCAAGACATGAATATCAGAGTGGTTGTGTTTTAGGAGCACATTACAGATGCCTAGAATTAAGTTCTGAAAAACAATGCATGGACAACAATTCTCTAATAATTTATAGGTTTTGTTTAGTGATCGATAATTGAATAATAGTTTATATAAACTAACTACATACATTGCAATATTCTATTGCTGAGATTCAAATATTAATGGGACCCAAACTATTGTTTTGTTTGGGTTTTTTTGCTCAATGTAGATTAAAATGTAGTTGCAAAACCCCCCAACAAACAGCAAAATAGAAACATAAAACTATGATAAACTACAAAAAGTTACAGTGTTACTAATTAAGTTTTATAATTAGCATTGTAAGTTTCTTGGGAAAGCCCACCTGGTGAGTAAGACCTTGTACTTCATTAATTTATATCACCAAGTTCCAGGTTTTTTTCAAGTTATTGCAGAGGTAGACTAAAGAGGACTTTGATACAGCTGCTTTCTCAGTCATAGAACAGGAAAATGATAAATTGAGGCTCTTGTTTACACAGCTATCTGCTCTCTCTGTCAGTTTGTCTGAGCTGTAAATTGTCATGCAGTCCATAAATAATTCCTGACTCCTGGCATTCTCATGTAATGCAATCTCTAAAAGTATGACATTACTGCTGGTGATGATCCAATCCACTACGTTGAGTCAAAACTTGAAAATATCCCTCAGGTCTCAAGTACAGCTCTGATTAAAAGCTAGAATTTGTATGGTCAAGTGCCAGTTAGTTTATAATTCCCACAGAGCACATGGAAAATCTACCTTCCTCCCTTTTTTCTTCTTCAGATGGCAGCATAGCATGTGCAAAGCTTGGTGTAGCTGAAGCACTGGCTGTAAAGGATCCCTGCAGTGGATCAGCATTGGACTGTAGGAGCTGCCACGCTCCCTGAGGCATCAGAACATTCTCTGGGCAGCCTGCACCTTACCCTTATTAGCCCAGGTATCTCTTTGCCCAGGTCAGATGCTTTTAAACATCCCAAAATTGTGTATTTTCTACCATTACTTTTTTTTTTTTTTTTAAATGTACTTTCTTTCCAAAGTACTCTGGAGAGGTTATTCCACCTTTATTTGTTCACTAGTGTAGGCAGCCAACAGAATTTTTGTATATAGAAAGTGAGCTTCAAATGGTTAGCTTAGTAACAGTTCTTCCTGGAACTAGCAAAGAAAAGTTGTTGATAATTATAATGAGCCTATTAAGCCTAGTCATGAGTTTAGTTCCATCAGGAAAAGCTTTAGATTATTTTCTCATCTCTTCTATTCTGTTGAGAATAATTAGTGGCATGATAATCTGCTTACCTAAAAGAGGAATAATAATTATTTCCTAATCCCAATACAGTGTGTGATTTAAAACAAGGCCATTACACTTTTGAGTGGGTCTTTTTGTTGTTTTTGGTTTGGTGTGGGTTTTTTTTTAGTTAGAATTAGAAAAGCCATAAGTGTAAAACAGGTGATCTGGTCTGTTAAATTGTTTTGGGCTGCTTTTCATGAGCATAGTGCTGCTGAGCTTGCTTGGCTCTCTCACATCTGGTAAGGCTACAAAAAGTTCAAGAGGCTTCCAGACACAACAGATTTGCAACTGCAGTTACAAGGATAAGCCCCCAGTATGATGACTATCCAGGTGTGTGCTGGCAATACCTTGTAATGGCATTACCTTGTAATAAGTAGTAGTAGCCTTGCCCTTCTGATTGTCATTGCTGCTGAAGTATGTGGAAACAGACACCAAGGACACTTCCAGGACTCCAATTCCAAAGTGAATAATCTCCTACATTAACAACAGCATTATGTATTTGCTGAAGATACAGAGATACCTTGTAATGTTTATGACTGGGAATGTCTGCTGTCTAATGCTTCAGCTGCTTTGTACATGGGAAAATCAATAATGGTCTTAGACAGTTTTATAGTTTCAGATATTTCAGATACCCATGCTGGAGCAGAAGCTGCTTGTTTCTGAGGAGAGAAGGTGTGCATCTGGTGTCTTAGATGCTATATACACTACAATCTATTATGTCTCTTAGAAGCACAAAGAACATGCAGAATAATTTATGTCACTGTGTTCCTCTGACTAAAAAGAGAAACAAAACAGCTAATTCCTGAATTTGTTCTTCCTGTTTTTTAGGTTACTCATAGGAATAGGTGCTTGGATTCATGACAGCTCTTAGTGTAGTTCCAAAGGTGTGGGTGTCTGGGATGTGGTTTGAATAGCTCTTTGTGACTCAGCTTTTCTGGTGCTTTCTCAAAAAAAGTGCTAATCTAAATCACAGACAGGAAAAGACCATGATCACTTCAAAATATTAAAGTTCTTCTGGTAATTTCTATGATTGCTGAAAAAAACTTTGGATGCAGTGTTGACTTCAGAGTTTAGGTGTCTAAAAGGGCATTTTGCATGATAATTTTGTGTCATTTAAGTCCTACTTAAGTTTGATGAAATCCTGAGAAATTACTCTTTCTTTTCTGGAGCACTAACCAGTAGCTGTGCTTAATTTCTCATATTCTCTGGCAGGAAGTTGTTATTTACTCAGCCATTGAGAATTACAAATTACAGTTTGAAGGACAATGTGTGGAGAACTCTTGTGTACTAAAACAAAGTCAATATTACAATAATGAACACATTTTCATGTAGATCATAAAAAAGGGACTGATACTCCCCTGCTGTTGTCGAAAGGAAATGTCAATTTCTTGCTTCAAATATGCCAAAAATAAAATATAATTTGGAAATTTAAAAAAAAAAGAGCTATGACTGAGTAACATAGATTATGACAATAAATCAGAAATTTAAACTAGGTTATATATATAGCAATGAGCATTAATTGTGGGAAAAGGTACTGACAAAATGCCATGTGCTTTTTAAAACTTTGTTTCTCCAGAAGAATTAAACATCAATACTGATTCTTCTCCTGTGAACAGTAAATATAATATATTTTTTTGTGATAACATTAGAATAATGTTTCTTGTCATGGTTTAATGCCTCCGTTTCTGCATCACTAGGGAAGCTGCTTAATGTGTGCAGAACAGCAGCAAAATTGTTAATAGCAGAGAAGCAGCTTGCAGTGTAATGCTTAAACAAGTACTATTGATAGAACAAACAGTGATCCAGCCTTGTAAAGCACCACCTTCTAACTGAGGGGGCTTGCTGGTTTTATGTACATTTTCACAGAGAAGCAGACCATGAAATATGTTCTCTATAGAATACTTTTGCGGGGGATGGAGTATGTGCTTGCTGAAAAATGGATGTCTGAGACTGCAGTGGAGGTGCCTGCTGTGTTTCTTGGTAGACTGTTTGTGACAAGCCTTTAAGAAAAAACCCTGAGCATTTTGTGTTACCCAGCTGTTACCTTAGGCTGCTTCACATAACTGCTTTGTTAGTGCTTTGTGTGTGTAAGTATGTGGCAATTTTAGGTTTTGGTGTGTTGACAAGTCAGACAATAGAACCATTACTTTAATATATTTAGGTACTGCCTTGGTTTGTCCCCAGTAAGTTGCGTATCATATTTATGTCATTATTTTAACAACTGTACCTGATGTGGACAGATCAGAGTTTGTATTAGGGCAGTTTGTCTCCTGCAAAAGTTACAAAGCAAAAATGATTACATACTGAAAAACCAGTTGTATCTAATTGCAAGAATAGTGTCCTCTCAAAAATCAATATCCTTGAAAGAAAAAATTAAAAGCAATAATAAAATCTATTAGAAGTTAAATTGCTGTGATATATTACGCTATGTTACTAAAATGGCTTCCTATCTTTTCAGTGGTGCATTGAAAAGCAAGACAGAATGGATGGCTGAGTCATAATATCTGTTATTAAGAAATAGTTAGGACTCACCAATATCCTAGGGTCATTAGGCAGCTTAATGGGAAATAATTCCAGATCCAGAGAAAGGACTGTCTTGCCCCATACCTTCTCATAACTGGGTGGAGTACCGTGGTGCCCAGTGGGAGAACTGTGACTTCAGTTCTGTATCATCCTCCTTAACAGATAACATGCAGTGCTTTCCTGAGGGATGGAAAATAGAAGTAACAAATGAGTAGAATGGCTGCTGTGCATGTAGAAATGCAAAAGTGCAGTATGGAATGAGAAAGCAGAACTTGATAGAATGACTAGCTCCTATTCTGGCAAACTTCTTAAAGGCTGCCTGAGTGTAACCATGTGCTTCCATACCTTTCCTGCTAAGAGTTTAGGAGTGAAATACTTTGTGCAAGACAGATGGCATGAATACATAAATCACAGTTGTCATTTTCCTTTCCTTATTCTGATAATATTTTCTTCTTACCAATTCTGCACTTATTTTTCTTTCTGTTTAGCAGGCTGATTGATTTATTTATGTGTTTCTTGATTGCTGAGTTTCTATTTTAACAACATGGACATCAGGGCTGCCTAATTCTTCCAATGCATAGACCTAGAGCATAATGTTATGTTAGCACACTATGGACCATCAGTGGAGTGAAGGTGCAGGCTGGAATGCTTCTCAGGTAGGATTAAAAGCATTTGGGTATAAAAATGATTTACATCATCTTTTATAAGGTTGATAGATAGCAGGTTGTGCTTTAATCTTCCATTATTACTTTAATTAAACATGAAGCCCAGACCAGGCCTAATTACATTAGTGAAGCAGTGTATTTCTCAACAGATGTTACAATTTTGTTAATCAATACATTCGAAACTAAAACTTTAATGTAGAATTTTTCTGACAAGCTCCGTTGTAAAATGCTCTAAGTACTCTGAACTACAGTGTCCTAACTGCCTCAGACTGCTCTTCAAAAATCTTTGAGTACCTTTAATCTTAATTTCTCTCCACCTTAATTCCTTTAGTTCTTGTCTGTCACATACTTCATCTCACAAAGACTCTGTGAAAGTAGATTAATTAGTATTAGTGAAGAGTCGGATACGCCAGTGATGAATGTTACCAAGTGATGGTAAAGAGATGAATAATTCACCCATCATGAAGTGAACAGATCTGTCCTGAGAGCCAAGTTTGAAATGTGCAGTAAAATTTAAAGAAGTCATGCACTAATGAAGACACACCAACAAAATTAACTGTGTTAAATAAAAACTCTGCATCCAAGACCATATAATCAAAAACTGTATCAAACAGCATACATACAGAGGCCTCAGAGGTTGCAAACAAAAGCTTAATTCAGGCATAATGTATCTCTGAGTGCTTGACTTTTCAATCTTAACAGTGCGTCTGCAGTGTGCTTTGGCTCTAGTTCTGTCTTTCCTAGATTTCTTGGGGCTACTGACATCTCTATAATTAAACAAAGTTTCAGAACTACCTTAGAAATAAAGACCTAGAAAAACCCCCAAGAAGCTCCCACTCCCCCAGCTTTAGGCACAAGCATGTAGAAAATGACACTGTGGGCAGTAATGACAAAAGCTACTTATCGCTTATTTTCTCTCAGCAATCACCTTGGATTGAGGCTGTTTTCTTTTTACACCGCAATAAATAATACTGCATTTAAATAAGAAAGCAAAAATGAGATGAGAATGCATAAAAGAGTAAATTGTGTATGACCCAACCAATGAACAGTGCAGACAGTACATGTTCTGAATAAAAGTTGAGGTAGTTAGCTCCCTCTGAAAACTAATGCAGTGCTTATGAATAACTCTCGGGAATGAACAATGGCAGATAAATGGTTGTTTCTGCCATTGTGGTTTAGATTCTTAACCCTCAGAAAAGAGAGACAAATTGCATGCAGGATTTTAAAAAGCCATTATAGAATTATCCTCATGTTTCTCTTAATATTCCTTGAGGTAATCATCACATAACTCATTTTGAAATGAGCAAAAAATCTCTGCTCTCTTTAAGAAATAGCTTCAGTGTTAGATACAGAAAAGACAGGCTTACAGGAAACATTTCTTTTCTTTCTTTACTGAATTAGAACTGAGTGATTTTAAAGTGCTTCTCTCTTTCTTAATGTCATGGTATCAAAAAGTTTGAGTCTGCTGAGGTGTGAGGAGCATTAGAGTGATATAATTTACAGGATCACCGTGGATTTGTAATTTGCATTCCTGGCTGAGCAGTTCTGAACTGCAGAGTTCAAATAAGAACAAGTTGAACATGTCTGTCTATTCTCCACCTAAATGGAAAGGAATAAAAGAAAGAAAAAAATTGAGGTTTAGTTATCTGTAAAACGTGAACGTTACTAAAAGGAAATGAAAAAGACATATACCAAAAGTAAACTTATAAAGAATGTGGAGGGCCTCCAGGCAATCTGGATGTCCCAATACTGTGCTTTAAATGGCAGTTTAACCTTGTGTTCTTTCTGACAGGTGAGGTACTTCACATTAATGTACCCACATCTTAGACACATCTTTGAGTGCAGCAGGTGTGCCACTATTGTGTCTTAGGATTGTAAAGGAAAGAATTTTCATTCTCATTAAGTTAGTTTCATTTTCACTTACCATATTGTTCCTATCTCAACTTCTTGAATTCTTGGGATGCCAATTAGTGATTGTGTTTTGGTGCTTTCATAGTGAAATCTCAGTTTCTTGCATTGTCTGGTATACATGTAGGCAAGAATCAACAGATACTTACTGCTGAATAATGTAATTATCAGTCAATGCTGGATAATCTTACTGTCAATAATGTTTAAAAAAAAAATAAAACATAGGTTCCACTCAGAATTATCATCAGTGTTGGAATTTACATACTTACCTGTTAACAGAGATATCTATTAATTGCGTCACTTGAGTATGCAGATTATGTGTTGTCTTTTACTAAAAGTCCTGCTGGTTCACAATCAGTGTACAGTTTGTCCAGAAGTTAATTTAGTTTTTAATTAAGCTGTCATAAATACAGGAAAAATAGGAAAGCCATATGACTTCTAAAAATAAACTTCTAATATTTCTAAAATTTAAAATGGCATCGTTTCTAGTAAATGTAACTTAGAATGCTTTCCTTTTTTGCACTATTTCCATGTATCTTGTACATATGGAAAATACCTTTCTGAGAAAGTCAGGATCAGTCACTTCAGAAAGCTCTAAACTCAAAGAGGTTGTTTGTTGTATATTGAAAATTTTCGGAGAGACAGTTGTTATTGCCTTCAGTGGAAGATAAAAGATTCTTACTACAAATACGTTATTTAATGAGTTGACTTTTCCAATTTTTAAATAAGTTCTTTAAAAAATATTTTAAGAAGTGTCAAAATACTCACATTGGATAGTGTGAAAGAGGGGGGTAAGTACATGAAAGAGAATGTGTTTGCACACAAAGAATGAGTGTCAGTTCAAAGATACCTGTGACCTTCCTATTTAATGAACACAAACCAGGCACAGTTCAGTTTTATAATTGCAGTCAGACCAGCAACAATCTGAACCAGTGTTATTCTTTCTTCTCTAAGTGCTCTGAATGTGGTGAAAAAGCAGCAAATACTCTGCTAAAGCAGTGTGCCTGAGAAGAGGAAGAATAATGGTCGTTCTGAACTACAGAATAATTAGTGTGTGGTTGTAAGATGCAAAGCAGCAGAGAGAACATCTAGAATGATGGAGATCTGAAGGAAAACATTACATTCAGATTCTTTTCAAAACTAAACTCAAGGGTAATCTATCTCCACTGTTTTTTACAAGTTCATTTTCAGTAGGGACTACAGATTTTTTTCCAGGCATTTCTTGAAGCAACTGAGTGCTTCAGTGAGCACACCAGCTTTGAAAGTATTTCTTTTAATTAGCCTAACAATAATTAAATTCTTATTCAGCTGAATTATGTGTTCTTATATTTCTTTTTAGTTTTATGTACCATAAAACTGTACAAACAAATACTGTTTTCAGGTGAAAAATGGAGAAACTGAAAGAGTTTAGGTACCTGAGGTCACTCAAAATACCTGTGGTAGATTTAGAAACAGCAAATACCTCTCCTGATTCTGTTCCTTACCTGCTATTTATATTGGTACAGTATTTTATACCCCTTCTCTGTAGTAGTATTCAGTAAGTTTTGTCCTCCCACAGGATAGAAGACAGTGAGAACTCTATTCAGAAAGAACATCTTTAAAGCACACTTTTTTTTTCCTCTTGGAAAAACGAATATAGCAGAAGTTTTATATTTAAGAAATATTAATCTTTTTCAGTCTAACAGTAGCACTAAATATCGAGCTCATCCTGCCAATTTATGTTTCCATCATTAGTAAGATTCAGCCATTAGGCAGATAAAATGCATTTTGCAATTATTTTATTTTGAAAAGGCTCCTAATTACTGCATAGTGGTTCTGGGCATTCAGTGCACTGCTCCTTCAGCAGTGTTAGTCAGTAAGTCAGATTTACTTTACCTGTTCTATTATTATGATCTCTGTGTTTTTTTTCACTGGAACATTTTGTCACACAACAAACATTCCAGTTCTCTCATGTGAATACATTTTTGCCAATTGACATACTCCTCAATTTTGATACAGAAAGGTAAGAAATTTTCTCTGGAAACAATGTCCTTAGAAGTACTTTGTAGAGCTCTTTCTTGCAATTGTGCTTTTTGCCAATAATGTGAGATAAACTGCCTATGACATTTGATTCAGACTTGTTTCTAGCATTTTATTTAGAATACCTGGGTTATATCCTTAGGTTTCATTAGAACTCCTTTTTCATCATCCTTTTGCTGAATAATGTCAATAGGCAGTCTGCCTTCATTCAGCAGGACTGCTGAAAAGTTTATTGGATCTTAATTGTATGTTACAGAATTCCACATTTTCTCATGCCTTTTATGCTCATTGTCCTTTGAAGAAGCATGGCAATCACAGCATATATTGGGTTTTGTGAAGTACTTAGCAGACTTCTTCTGTCTTTAGGATGCTAATATTTCTATGATGAAATATGTATAAACCAGGATGTTTATAAATTTTTTCCATGTTCTCTTTTTTAGTACAGTTGCACAAAAAGGACTTTCTACTAAAGGCATTTCTGTTTGTAAAGGATTTTGAAACTTTACAAAACTAGTAGATTTGTAGTCTCCATTAGTCTGGATATTGTGATCATGAAGAGCTTGTGTCTGAAAACCAATCTTACGGTTCTGATGCATTATTGATATGCTTAATGAAACTGAATGAGGTTTTAAGTTTTAGGATCTCAGGGCTTGTTTTCACATGTGTGCACAGGAAAATTAATGCAAATGAGTTCTGAAATGGTCTTAATTAATTTTATCTTTAGGAGTGAAATAAGATAAACTAAATTAAGATATTTTTTATTTTAAATAAGAATATCTACACAAGGACTTAGGATAATGTCATTAATCCACTTCTAAGTTCATACATGTTTGTTGATTCCAATTAACCTTCTTGAGTATCATCATGTTGACAAATTCCTACAAACATCCCATCTCTAATAAAGTCATGTGGATGAACAGGGCTGCTTCTGGCATCTCCCTCCAGAATGAGAGCAGAGAACAACTTTATTGAAGATGGTTCTTTTTTTCTGGGATATTTTACTCTGCTCTGTCCAACTAGGTTCACTTTCTAAGGAATATTACAGGATTTTTTGAGGATTACTTTTCTAAGCAAGACAAAAATGCCTCAAACCCTTCTATGTTTACGTAAGTACATGTGCAGCAGAAAAGACTAACTAAAGCATTATCCCAAATATAAAAAATATAACTTTTTCTAGACTTCTGAGCATTTGTAGTCGTACAAACGTATCATTTCACAGCATCATCATTGGAGCCCCACACTCTTACCATGGGTACAATATTTGCCATTTTGGGGTTTAGGTTGCTGTTGATTTTTGTTTGTGTATGTATGTGGTTTTTTTAACAGGGATGGGCTGTCTCATCTTTCTCTAGCCAACCATGTCAATGGAGTTGGACCATGGCCTTTGGAAGGCTGGTAGCCCTCAGGACTGCCCTGAATCCTCGTTGCAAAGAGAGGGAGTTCTAACTTAGATGACAGCAGAGCCTGCATTAGAGCTGTGCATCTGCTGTCTGGGTTTAAGTCACTTCCAGAGCAGGTCAGAGGTTTTCAGATAGAGAAGTTGTGATGTAAAACCCAGGTAATTTTGCAGTGCTGACATAATCTAAATGATTTAAATGCTTTGCAAAACACATAGGGAAACCCTTTGAAATTTCTGGCATTGTGCTCAGATATTGGATCAGAACTGCATTTAGCTAGTCCTGCTCAGCCCTACTTACTATTTACGTTACTGATCTGGTCAGATGCAGAATTTTATACTTATATTTCATCCTACATGCTGTATACAGATTGCAAGTTACCTATTCCCAGCTCACATAGCTATTGTCAAATGGTAAGATAATTTTGATTTAAGTAGGAAGTAGTTTTATCATACATTCTGAATCAGTGTTTCGTTGCACAGTGTTTTCATTACACTGCACCTAATATTTAATTGCTTACTATTAAATCAACTCTCATAGGTAGAGCAGAAGTACATGCAAAAAGTGAAGTTAAGCTTCAGCTGCTTTTCTCTACAAACTTTTCAAGACCATTTTATAAAAAAGCAATAAATTTCAAGTTGGTAAGGAACTTTCTTCCAGACCTTTAACTTAAAGGCTCCAGAATCTTTTCTTGTACTTTGATCTGCCCCAATATATTAAATGTGAGAATACTGTCTAAAAAAACCCAATAATGTATATTTTTTAAAGTTTAAATGTAATCATATGATATGGAGAAAGTCATGTCCACACACCTCACCTGAAATGAATTTTTCTTCATTTTCCAACAAGTTTGCTCTTTTCACATGGTTTTTCTTCCCCAGAGCAACATTCCAAACAGCTTCTCTGTCCCTTTCTTGCTCTAACTTACTGACATTACTCTTCAATCAGCTTTTCCCATTAGCAGCAGCAGATTTCCACCTGGTTCTCTGTTTTTCTCCTTACAATACCCTACACTCATTCTGGATGCTTCAACTTACAGGCTAATGACAAATTTCTTTTGAGCTGTGTATTTCCTTGTTCACATTTTTGTTTAATCTACAGCCCTCCTACAACACTTCTCTGCACCAAAATAGCTTCCTTTACTATTTTATTGAATGCTCTTTTCTTTGAGGCATGTTGTTCTTTCTTCTTTTCCACAGATGTCTTCTTCAATACTGCCATCAGCTTTTTCCTCCATGTAGCACCCTAGAATTTTTTGGACTTGTTTTTAAAATTTTCTCAAATTTGTGCTCCCTTCTTATTCCTCCGTTGCTTCCCTTTTTTTTATATATATCACTGCTTAATATCTTGTTGCTGTTTTCTGGAAAAAAAGCCTGGCAAAATGAGGTGTTTATCTATGACTTCCCATTGGTTTGACATTCTTTTCTCCATCACAGACAATCTTCATAACAAAGACGCAAAAGTTTCTCATCTACTTTCTATTCTGCTTGTCCCATTGCATTTCCTTATATTTCCTGTAGTCCTTCTGTCTTTCCTTTTATTTCCCTTGACAATAAAAACACGATTAAGCCTTAAGCCTCTCAACCTTTAAAAACCCAAATACCTGAAACACTGCTTCTTCTGTTCTCTCCATTTTCTTTTATGCTGTATTCTAATTAGGGTTGTCTGGAGCTTTTTTCCTCTCAATCTTACTCCACTGCAGCTTCTGCATTCAGCTAAAACAATAAGTACCAAACATTGTTATCACAGGTTTTTAGCTGAAAGTCATTCTCATCTTACCTGAACTATCCGATGCTTTTGCCAGTCACAGAATCACAGAATTATTGAAGCTGGAAAAGACCTCTGAGATCATAAAATACAGCCTATGACCTAACACCACCACATTAGTGAGACCATGGCATTAAGTGCCACATGCAGTCTTTCTTTAAACACCTCCAGGGATGGTGCCTCACCACTTCCCTGGGCAATCTATTCCCAGGTCTCTGCCGGGCTGCTCTCCAACCAGCCATGCTCTTCCTATACAGTGTCATTTCTTGTTTCCTTAGCTTTTTCTTAAATAGTATTGTTTCATTCAAAGAAGCTTGGAAGTTCAAGAAATAAAATAAACTTGAGAACATGTACAGAAATCACTTATAGAAAGAAAATGGTAAAAATATACATGGAACTAACATTAAGAATTTTAGGAGGACACTACCTACACATGTAAGGTTAAGTAACATTTCCAAGTAGTAAGTAGCATATACAGTATTGTAAATTAGGGCTAGCTGCTGGGTGTGCTATGCTTTAAAAAACTACCATGGAATATCATGCAATCTGTATACACAGAATCTCATTGTGTAAACAAAATGTGTCTAAGACACTTCATGACATGAGAGGAATGAAATGGCTTGTAAAACATCAGCTTCTGCTGTTGAGTAAATTAAGCTGTTTTAATGAGAACAACATGCTGCAAATCTGTGGTTTTCAGTGAAACAGCATTAAAGCAGACAGTTGCATATGATTTCTGTAGGCAGAATGACCCAAAATATGTATGAGGAAAGACTGAGTATGTTTGCACCTGCTACTAGTGTTAGAACATTATTAAAATTAATATTGTTTTGAGCTAAAACAGATGCTGAATCATTAGGGCATTGCATATTCCAAGTGTGCTGGTTTTGATTTGGACTTTTTGACACGAGTTGACCTTTAGTACAGTAAATTTTGTTCTTGAACATTGACAAAAAGTGTTCTAAGGGTAGTCCATAATAAGTTAGAGTATCATTTAGAAGTAAATTCAGGGCTGATCAGAGATTGTCTGCAGTGGGAAATTAGCATATGAGACTTTTTATATAAAGTTAGAGAAGAAAAACAGTTATGCCATACATATTCATAAAGCTGTATCTGTAAAGCTTACTGTAGAGTGTAGGATTATTGCATTAAAGTAATTCAACTTTTCAGTGAAAATGCCCTTAAACATCAAATAATAATTTCTGCAATCTTGATTATTACTCCCCATATATGATTCAATAATATTTTACTTGGACACTAAGATGAAACTCATGAATCTGTAATCTTAAATATTGTGGTTTTCATGCAACCGCAGGTAGAAAATAGTCAATAATTTACTTTTTGTATAACCTTTGATAGAAAATAAGCAACTATCTTCTTTCAGAACTAATACTGATTTAGAAATGAAAACAAAAAGAAAATTTATTTCCCCAGAAGAAAAGACTGACTGTGATCTAGAGGAGTTAGAACAATGAAGAAAAAACTGCTCTATTATAAGTGCAAATCAGACTAAGTATACTTTACATTTTATTCTTCAGAACTTCATTAAAGAATATATTTCACTGCTTCCCTTTTCAAGAAAATCTCTGCTATGGCAGGAATATGTAGTATGGAATCATATAGAGGGGCTCTTGGACTGGAAAGGGTGCTCAGGACAGCAAGCCATGAGCTGTGGTGGGAGAAATGACCCTCCTCAGCCCACAACAAGGCACCTTCTGATCCAACCCCCAGTCTTAGGCAGAGGGTAGGGTCAGCTGTAGGACAAATGTTGTCTGTGCAAGATGGGGTAGGGGGAGTACAGGCTTTGTGATTCAATTCTATTTCTATTTCCTTTAGTTATTTGTAACCCAAACTGCTGCTCAGTCAACTTTTAAGATACGGTGATTAGCTACATACATGAAACTATAGCATACAGAGCTAGAAAGATGAATGAAAAAAAGTAGTATTTTGGGAAAACCTGTAATTAAGCATTGTAGTTTACTGTCCAGCAAGGGTCCCTAGGGTCCAGGTGACAGACAACAGCAGATGTGGGCAAAGAGCAGGCGCGTGATGATAACTGGAGATCCCAAATGTATAAATGCAGGTCAGAAATGGGCAGTTATTATTCAGTGAAGAAGTGCACCACAAAAGCTGAGTGGAACTGGTTTTGGGGAATAACAAAGAACATGTATGGATGTCAAACATGTTTTAAGTATCTCATAGTGAAAAGAAGATACAAAGGGTGTATTGAAAAAAAGATGTGCAGCCCTTACAGAATACACAGAGAAGGAACAAAAAGAAATGCCAGGCTCAAACTCTTCTGTGTCTTGTTAAGGTCACCACATCTGCTGATCTGCAGTGGTGGGATTTGATTTGCTATTCAACAGAGCTTGCTACTGCAGATTCAGTCATCACTTGTAAGGTATTTTCAATTCATGTGTCTTTTTGAGCTTGTGAAACTTTGCACTGTGGGCCAAAACATGTGGCTCAGTAATTTCAGATCATGCAGTGGTCTTCCTGGCACTGAGCTATGTGGAAATGGTTTTCATAAGCTGGTTGTTTGAAATGCAGTTCCAGATCTTTCTGTCATACTGCAGCATAAAAACCGAAGCAGAGCTCGATCATCTGCTGATGTAAATTACTCTGTCTGAAGCCTGTGTCAGCTCAGGATCTGCTACCAGAATTTTATGCAGAAATTTACACATAGCCAGAAGGCTTGTGTTGCAGAAGCAGTTCAGGCTTTATTTTATACAGCTACTTGGAAGAATATGCAAATTGTAGAGGCACCAGACTTTTTTCTTCTTGCCTCCAGATGTACTATTGCAATTCTGATATTGCCAGTTTGTCTAAGCGAGGTTGGATTAGGTCAATGCTTCATGCTATTCCTGAAGTATCCTAGTTTTCCTTAGAGTCTTCTCATTGAATAAATTGCACTTTTAGTCAATACTGAGCAAATCAGTGTGTTCGGAGGCACTATTGCAGACAATGTGTTAAACAAGTGCCTCTTTAAACTACTAAAAATACCTTATACAACCTAAAGTGTCAGTCTGGTAGTGTTTAATAATTGTCAGTGAAAAAGAAAAAATAGTAAGTTTGAAGAAAATCAGTTCAGTGTTTCTTTGCTAATATTCTTTGTTTTCAAAAAAATTATTTTTATTCTTGTATGTTTGACCTATTATTCTGATAATGATATGAGGAAATTCCTCTGTCAATTCCTGCACTAAATATTATTGTAAAAAGGAAAACAGTTTCATATCTATTATGTAAGTCCATATGATAGTGCTGTCTCCTGATCAGCATTGCATAGTACTCTGCTTATTTTACATTTTTTTGCACATTATCATAATTCTGGCACACTTTAACTCTTGCTCAAATGTAGCATGCTAAGGAACTGCTGGAAGCTTCTCACCAAAAAACATGCAGCAATTCTTGTGTGTTACTATGTCAAAGACCATTCTTTGTTGTTAATACTAGAAGTATGCACAAGAGGATGTTCTGTTCACAAGCCTGAAATGAAAGATCCCTGAGTCTTGTCAGTGTTTGTCAGGAAGCAGTTTTGATGTGTCTCATTCAGGCAAATTCTTGGTTGTTGAAATACATTTCAATTTGTTCAGTGCAATTAAATTTGCCATAAGGCAAAAATTCATTATACAGCTGAGTCAGGAACACCTGCTGTCAATTGAGACAGAAAATGTGTAAAAAAAGTAAATTAATAAAGTATTTCTTTTTCAGGTATTTTATTACTCAAATGTACCATATATAATTTTCTGAAACATAAAACTATTCATAAGAATAGGAACAAAGCTGAGTTTATTTTAAATTTTTTTTCTCATACCTGTTCTCTTGTGTTCTGTTACCTGTGCATTATTAAATGTATCAGCACTATGTTGTTATTTCTACTCTTAATATGGTATTTAAATGGTTGTATTTGATGAGTATGTGGAGTACCTTAAAACATAATTTTATGCAGTAATATTCCTCTGTAGCCCTAGGAAGTTGTGAATATTCTCACAGTTAGCGTAACACCTCAAAAAGCAAATAATGTGGGGGTAGGACAATTATAGTGGATACTGCTTTCTGAGATACTACTGCAGGATAACATATGTTGTTGGGAAAGTGGCAAATGCTGCCTGGACCTCTACATACAAATAATGAACTTATCATTGTCATGGCATGAAAACCTGAGACACTTTCTATTAATTTTGTTGCATACCAACTCTTAATTAAGAACAACAAAAAAGAATACTTTCTAAGCTCGCGTTTATCAGAAGCTTATCAGTTTTATTAGGTTGCATGGAAAAATACTACTTGAGTACATTTTGCTTTAAATTTCAAAAAGAAAAATAAAATTCTGCAAAATAGCAAAGTTGCATAGAGAGAACTAAAATCAAATAGTTTCTTTCAATGTAAAAGCATACCTCAAAGTATGGCTGTTAATTACTAATCACGTATATTCTCCAGATGGAATGGGAGACAGGAGGTAAAAAAGGCAAAATGCTGCCAAAAAATTCAGACAGAGCAGAGTTTAAATGGGATTTTTAGAATTATAATGAATATGACTAAATTAATAGTTACACAAAATAAGATCTATCATGTGCACACACACACATAGATATATATATATGGAGTACTAATATCTTCTCTGAAATAGACACCTTGAAAGTATTTTAAATAAGCTTAGTCATGTAGTAAATCCTAAACTGATTATTCAAGATCTTTAGCAGAATCTGTTAAATGCTTGTGCTGTGTAGCTGAACACTGAACCTGACTCACACAGCCCTTAAGAGGTTCAACCATTTGCATTACAACAATGAAAACTGTTGGTTGGATTTTGCAGAAGAAAGGATGCCATGCAGCTCCTTCTACCCAAGACAGAAAGCAGCATTATCACCTACCTACCTCTTGCCAGGTAGGCCAAGGATGAATTAAGACTGATGGTTTTACTGTCTTAACCATCAGAAGCCTACTGATTGGCATAGGTCACAGGTAGGTCAGCTCAGACCAGGAGAGAAGTATGAAAACCTCTTTTCTTGCATTTGTCATTTTCCATGCCACTAAGGCTCACACAGTGAGAGTTAATACATACCGTTTAAAGAAACAAAAGTGCTAGTAATTCCAACCAAGGGATGAAAAGAGAACTGCAGAAGAATCTTTAAACCAGTTTCCAAACAGTGATGTTTCATAATTGTTCTGATTAGGAGGAAACTGAATTTAAAGCAAAGGTACGTGTTACCCTCATATCTCTAATGAGCGAGAAGTCACTTGAGATTTAAAGATCAGATGTTTTTCCTTTGGAAAGTCTCAAGGTTGAGAAAGCTCAAGAGTGACCTTAATGCAGAAATACGAAGCTGACAGCTGCAGCAGTATTAAAGCTTTCTGACTTAATGTCAGTGCTGGAGGTGGCTAAGAAATGGCAGAAAGATTCCTTGCAGTGCTACAAGACATATGTCAGGGTGCACTTCTGAAATGACTAAGCAGCTATGTTAACATACTTTGGTTGGTTCCACTAGTGATGGTGACACCCATGTCATATTACAGTACATCAAACACTCTGTTATATAAAATAAATTTCTAATTCAGTAACAGGCCTTCAAGTAAAGTACTGTGCAAGGATTCATGTTTATATCAAATCTGGCCTGTCCTGACTATCGTAATAACAGAGTTCAGTCAATCTGTAATAATCAGAATATACAGAAAAGTTTTCTCTCAGCTTTTGTAGTGTAGCCAAGTCAGAGTACAAGGAAAGAATTTGTGTGATTACACTGTACATTGTGGCAGGACTGTGAAGTTATGAAGTAAATAATTTTAAGCAATTATTTTGCTCTGAGAAAGCAGGAAGGCCAAGGGGGAAGACTTTGAAAAAGCTCAGTATTTATTAAATATTTCCTCA